>NC_137354.1:3711543-4352904 GCF_965287045.1 Carcharhinus amblyrhynchos | reverse complement strand
TAGCGAAGGAAAGGAGAGAGTGCAGAATGTAGTGTTACAGTCATAGCTAGGGTGTAGAGAAAGATCAACTTAATATATTGTAGGTCCATTCACAAGTCAGATGGCAGCAGGGGAGAAGCTGTTCTTGAGTCAGTTGGTACGTGATCTCAGACTTTTTCTCAAAAGAAGAAGGTGGAAGAGAGAATGTCCGGGGTGTGTGGAGTCTTTATTTATGAAGTACACAACCTGTGTCTGTCAACACTCTGTACAAACTTATCGTATCGTTAGCATCTCAACAGCCTTGGAACTTCTGGAAAATTCTTAAATGAATTCTAAGATTCCCACCTCAATCCCATGTCCTCATCCACACCTGGACTAACTTCATGAAGCTCCATTTTAATGCAACTTCCAACTCTGGAGGAGGCCATTCAGCCCCTTGAGGCTGTTCCAACATTCAATGGATCATGGCTGATCTGCATCTTAATTCCATCCACCTCGATTCCATTATTCTTAATGCCCCTGCCTAATGAAATGTTATCAATGTCCATTTTGACATGTGTAATTAACCCCCAGCCCCCACAGCTTCTCAGGGAGAGTATTCCAGATTCCCACTCCTCTTTGTATGAAAAATATTTCCTAATATCACCCCTGAATGCTATTAAATTCCAGAAGCTGTTTGGATGGGGAGCGAATGCACATTCCCAGGGCATTAGCCTGATTTTCTAGATTACTAGTCTCACGACATTGCCATCTCCCCCACCAACTGCAGCCTGCACACTCTTGTACAACACGACAGGGTGGCACGGTGGCACAATGGGTAGCACTGCTGTCTCGCAGCGCCAGGGACCAAGGTTCAATTCCGGCTTCAGGTCACTGTCTGTCTGGAGTTTGCACATTCTCCACCGTGTCTGCGTGGGTTTCCTCCGGGTGCTCCCGTTTCCCCCCACAGTCCAACGATATGTGGGTTAGGTTGATTGGCCATGCTAAATTGACCCTAGTGTCAGTAGGATTAGC
This sequence comes from Carcharhinus amblyrhynchos, assembly GCF_965287045.1. Taxonomy (NCBI): domain Eukaryota; kingdom Metazoa; phylum Chordata; class Chondrichthyes; order Carcharhiniformes; family Carcharhinidae; genus Carcharhinus; species Carcharhinus amblyrhynchos. Next base: position 4,351,911 of record NC_137354.1, on the reverse strand, counting down.
AGGGTAAATGTGTTGGGTTAGGGGAATAGGGCCTATTTGAGATTGTGGTCAGTACAGACGCAATGGGCCAAGTGGTCTCTTTCTGTACTGTAAGGATTGTACAAACATCTGCACCAATCACATTCACACATCATGGCCACAAGTCTCCAGCCACTCATGCCCGCCCCCACTGAATGCAGCGCTCAGCCAAATCTCCATTTGTCGCAGCGTCTCCAGAGAATCCCAGCCGTGAGCAAGGTCGGAGAATCCGGCTCCATGTTGTCTTTCTGAAGTTTTCCTCCTTGAAGTTCCAACTTCAAAAACCTCCTTGCTGCCAACCTCTTCAACCTGAGCTCCAGTCAGCTACTTGAGCTCCTTTCCCAACTCCCGATCGTCGAAGAGTCTCAGCTTTCAATTCCCCTTGGTCTCCTTGGAGCCAGTTCCTGAGGCTTCACTGTGAACCTGGATCAGAAGGAGGCCTGTCACATAACATCCTGAGGAATCCTTACATTCCACTCACCAGACAGGAAACTACAGCCCTGCAACATCAACCCGAATAAAGGCAAATTGATCTGTCAATTTCAGATTTTGGAAGAAAATAAGGAAACATTTTAAAACAAATGTGAGACAACAAGTAAATTTCTTCTATCCATAATGATAAGGAAAGAGATAGATCATCAGTAAATAAATCAGAATGTGTAATATTTGAATATGGTTTAGACTGACGTGTGATATTTTTATAAAGATAGAGTCATTGAAATGAATCCCAGATTTTGTGAACTAAATCTAAATTGCCTTGTCTTTTAAAACTCAATTTTTCCCTTGAGTGGCTTTCTACCTCAGCAATACGCAAATGATGGAAGGCAAAATTATTTATCCACTGCTAGCTCACCAGAAGAGGCGTATTTGATTATTAACAGTATGATAAGGAGTTTTTTTTTCAACACAAAGGAAGGAGAAGTGTTGATTTCATCTAGTGCTGACTCAATCCTCAGAATCTAACCAAACTCGATTGGAATTTGAAAATTCAGGTGGGATTTTTCTGGCCTTGTTCATTCCGAAACTGTAAAATTCGGCCCATGGTCAATGGACCTCTCGATGATCTGCCACTCACCCTCTACGATTCCCATGGCAGGCGGGACAGTAACATTCCAACCATCATCTTTACAGAAAAGCAAAGCCAGTCCAAGAAAACCAAACAGTTCCATTAGGGGTTTGTTGTCAGATGTGCCTCAGTGGGTTAGTACCATCATAGAATCCCTACAGTGCAGAAGAAGGCCATTCAGCCCATCAGGTCTGGACCAACCACAATCCTACCCAGGCACTATTCCCGTAACCCCACTTATTTATCCTGCTAATCCCCCTGACACTAAGAGGCAATTTAGCATGGTCAATGCACCTAACTCACACATCTTTGGAGTATGGGGGGAGACAGGGGCACCTGGAGGAAAGCCACGCAGACATAGGAAGAACAATCATCTTTGCGGCAGAGAGGCTGTGGGTTAAAGTCTCAGGATCTGTGCACAAAATCTGTGCTGACACTCGAAAGCAGTGCTGAGGGAGTGCTGCCCCGCCAGCAGTGATGGCTCCCGGGTGAGAGTTGTTGAGCTGAACCCTGCCAAGTCCACTCAAGTGGATGTAAAAGATTCCATGGCTGCTATTTCAGGAACATACAGCAGCAGCATTCTCCCTGGTGCCCTGACCAACATTTCCATTCTTAAGATCATAAAAGCATACGAGCTCATCATTACTGTTTGTGGGAGTTGGCAGTTCTCTGGCTGCTGGCCTTCCCACACTACAGTGGCTACAGTTAGTGCTGTAATGTACTTTGGGATGTCCTCTGGCTGTGAATGGTCTAAGGTGGAAGTCTTTCGTTAGAAGTTGTGAATGAAGTTATTTATTTTCAGAAGTAGTCAGTCTCTCAGTAATGGCCTCATTTTTCAAGAGGTGTTAATCATGGCTCATGCCATGAGATAGGGAGGCAATGGCATAGTGGTATTGTCACTTGATTAGTAATCTGGAGACCCAGGGGTGCTGGGTTCAAATCCCAGCCACAGCAGATGGTGAGATTTGAATTCAATAAAAATCTGGATGACCATGGAACCATTGTCAATTGGCAGCACAGTGACACAATGGTTAGCACTGATGCTTCACAGTGCTAGGGACTTGGTTCAATTCCCAGCTTGGGTCACTGTCTGTGTGGAGTTTGCACATTCTCCCCATGTCTGCATGGGTTTCCTCTGGGTGCTCCAGTTTCCTCCCACAGTCCAAGGGTTAGATGGATTGGCCATGCTAAATTGACCCTTAGTGTCAGGGGGATGAGATAGGATAAATGTATGTGATTGTGGGGATAGGGCCTGGGTGGGATTGTAAATCAGTGCAGATCCGATGAACCAAATGGCCTCCTTCCGCACTGTAGGGATTCTATGGTAAGTTCTATGATCTGGTTCACTAATGTCCTTTAGAGTAGGACATCTGCTGTCCTTACCTGGTCCGGCCTACATGTGACTTCAGACCCATAGCAACATGGTTGACTCTTAAATACCCTGTGAAATGGCCTAGCAAATAACTCGGTTCAGTGAGGGATGGGCAATAAGTGCTGACCCATCCAGTGATGTCCACATCCCCTGAATGAATAAAGGAAAAAAAAGGCCCCAAGAACCACCTCAGCTGGCCCAGGCCTGGGACATTATTCCACACCACACTCCAATCGTCAAGGCAACTGAGCTAACCCGTCCGTCAGCCAGAACACTTGAGGAAGCTGATTTAAATGGAGCTGTAATGGACTCTGCACACAAAGCTTAAACCAAAGAATCTCACTGCTGCTTCTCCCATTGCAGCATACAAATTAAGCCAACTCTCTTTTCAGACTTCCTTCAAAGAAGAAACGGAGTATTAATAATTATCTTCATCAGGAAGGCACAATCCCAGAGGTGATTGGATTCATTTGCAGCTGCATTAAAGTGATTTATTTTGGCAGAAAAAGTGACTCAGAATTGGTGTGCTTGACAGAAATATACAAACAGTGAGGGACGCTGTCAGGAGCCTTCTACAATCCTTAAGTGGAGTAATGGCCTTCCAGTAGCACTGTGCAAATCTTACCCTGCAAATACTTCACAGGATTGTGCGATATCTATTCACACAGTGGCATTAAGTGGGTGCAAAAAGAACCACCAGGCTCGCCACCCCATCACCCCAACACTTCGCATGTTCTCACATAAACTGCTAACCATTAGACATTCACTGATCTTTCTCTATACCCAATCTGTAACTGTAACACTACATTCTGCAGCTTCTCCTTTCCTTCTCCCCTGTGTACTCCACGAACAGAAACAGAAAATTGCTGGAGAAACTCAGCAGGTCTGGCAGCATCTGTGGAGAGAAAGAATAGATCCAATGTCTGGACTGGATGAAGCATCATCCAGATGTGAAATGTTGGCTCTATTCTCTCTTCCTCCAACATTTTCTGTTTGTGTTTCAGATTCCTGTATCCACAGTATTTTGACTTTATACTTTATGAATGGTATATTTTATTTGTATTGCACGCAAGAAACAATACTTTTCACTGTATCCCAACACATGTGACAATAATAAATCAAATCAAAATCTATTAGCAACTCTGAACTAACATTCAAGTCTTTATACTTCAGTAATCAAATATCCAACAATTTCTCTCACATTGCAAAAAAATTGCTGACTTTGATTTGATTTATTATTGTCACATGTATTAGTATACAGTGAAAAGTATTGTTTCTTGCGCATTATACAGACAATACATACAATTCATAGATGAGGAAACAAGAGAGTGCAGAATGTAGTGTTATAGTCATAGCTAAGGTATAGAGAAAGATCAACTTAATGCAAATTAGATCCATTCAAAAGTCTGGCGGCGGCAGGCAAGAAGCTGTTCTTGAGTCAGTCAGTACATGTCCTCATATTTTTGTATCTTTTTCCCAACAGAAGAAGGTGAAAGAGAGAATGACTGGGGTGAGTGCGGTCCTTAATTATGCTGGCTGCTTATCCGAGGCAACGGGAAGTGGAGACAGAGTCAATGGATGGGAGGCTGGCGTGATGGACTGGGCTTCATTCATGACCCTTTGTAGTTTCTTGCGGCCTTGGGCAGAACAGGGGCCACACCAAGATGTGATACAACCAGAAAGAATGTTTTCTGTGGTGCACCTGTAAAAGTTGGTGAGAGTCATAGTGGGCATGCCAAATTTCCTTAGTCTTCTGAGAAATTAGAGAATTATGTGAGATACCTGCCATGTCTTTGAGTCATCTCCTTCAAATGCATTAGCATCTAGCACCCTCTGCACAGGCTTATTTTCAGGTTTATTTTCAGGTAAAAATTAACAAATGAAACACAGTGTAACAAGCAGTGAACATGGCACACTGAACAAACCCAACAGAACTTTGCAAAGTGAGAGTTACTTTTTAGAAAAATCCAAAGTTATTGCAGATATTCGGAACAAAGTTGTCGATAACAAAGGCAGTAATTTGATATGATATTCGCGCACAGATTCAACACATTCTGCTGAGATTCTTTTCTCCAACAGTTAATGAGGTATTAAATCACTCATTTTAAATGGATTGCCGCTTCTGCTGAAACAGTGGAGAGGGCAGTTTCAAAACCTGCACGTCTTGAGATAGCAAAACATAAGTATCTTTAAATAGTAAAAGTGTGAGTCTGTAATTAATTGCAGAAATGGCCCATTATGGTGTGATGAGAAATTAAACTCATTTAATTCTGTCCCGACAACTCACTGTGAGCTGAGTGAGGCCGATATCTGACACAACGCAATTAAGTATTGAGTTAGAAAAGGCAGAGAGTGAAAAGTATCATCACAAAGTTGTGTTGCTCGCAATCAGGTGCCTTGTCTTAATTCTAAATATTGTAAATAGAAGATTTTACCTGTTTCTTACAAAATCAGGAAGAGGTTATACATAATTATAAACCATCATCGGCTTTCCCAGTTCCACATCTTCATTTTATCTTCACCCTTCTTCCTGTCTTCATGAAAGAAATGGGATTTGAATGAGTCCATCAGAAAGGGTACATTGCAAATTGGAGGCCGTGTGGCACAGTGGGTAGCATCTCTGTTTCTGAGCCAGAAGCTTCGGGTTTGAGTCCCACCCCAGGAGTTGACGGTCAAGGAAGGCACCTTCATAATGCGGACAAACAGGTTGAGTGTCAACTGGCAAATCCTTCCAAATGAACAGCTGGTGGTAAGAGCGGGAGACACTCCTGGTTCAGCCATGTTTGATGTGGAGTGCCCCCCCCCCCCCCCCACTCCCACGCTATAGGCCCTTAGCTGGCTGTTCCTGGAATTGTTAGTTCTGGAAATGGACAGAAGTGTGCTGCAGCCCGTCACTAGGTGCAGGAAGAGAACTGAACATTATACATTATTATAGGGTGGCTGTATAAATTGTTAATGGGTAGAGTGTGCTGTAGGGGGTGGAGGAGAATGATATAATACAAACAATTATGTCCATATAAACTCATACACTGGAATTCTACTGCCCCACCCACCACTGAATTGGAGCGGCTCAGGATGGACAGTGGAAATATCCGTTGGGATATTTCTCAGGTGGGATTTTCTGGTCTTGGGTCGAGCGAGGTGGTCACTTATAACTGCCTTTGAAACTCATGGACCAAGCTAAGCTTGTTCCCAACTCAGTTTGCTCCAGAACCATTGATCTTCTTGAGTGAGTGGAGATTGTGTTTGTTTCCTCTCTGGGATGTGAGCAAGGCCAACATGTGTTGCTCGTCCCCAATTTGCCCTTGAGAAGGCAGTGGAAGCGAAGAACTAAGTTAAAACTAAAAGCTTCTCATGACATTGAGGAGCTTGGGGCAATGTCAGGGCACGATTGGAAGTTCTTGGATCAGCTTCACCACATCACAAAATTCCTGGAATTCAGGAATCTCTCCGACACTCCCTCAGCATTATCATGAAACAACTGTAATAGATACAAACTGGTTTCAGTTCAAGTCAATCACCTTTGCTTCATGTAGTCTAATCTCCTGGCTCAAATCAAAGTGATTATTTTGTAATTAACATTCATTAGCATATAGTTAATTAAAATTAAAGCGTCTAATTTGGCCAGTGACCATGACACTAATTCCCAATGGAGTCCCTGTAACATTAACATCTCATTTCAATATCAGTAACAACAGTCAGCGCATTGGTAAAGTGATATTAAAAATAAAACAGCCCATTTTGGAAATTGGAGAGCTGGAAACAGAGGAGGCAATGGGGAACTGAAAAAGAAGCAAAGAATTGAACACTCTGGCTGTGAATCTCCATCATTCTTAAATTTTAATCGCAGCAGGAAATGTAAGACCAACCATTTATGAGTTCATACAACCATAGAATCATACAGTGCAGAAGAGGCCTTTCAGCCCATTGTGTCTACACTGATATTTGAGAAACACCGCACCTCCCACCTAATCCCATCAGCTAGCATTTGACCCATAGCTCTGAATGTTATGATGTATCAAGTGCTCATCCAGGTACTTTTTAAAGGGTGTGAGGCATCCCACCTCCACCACCCTCCCAGGCAGCGCGTTCCAGACCCTCACCACCCTCTGGGTCAATTGATTCCAGTTTAACTGATTGTCTGGGATTTCAGTCATTTACCCAGCCCTGCATTCAGCTGTTCACAAGGCTCAGAATTTGGATTTGGGGACTAGCGATGAGGTGGTTTCCCCATTCCCCGTGAGAAGTAGACAGCAACGCCGCAGGACTTCAGCCCCTCAGCAATTTCGAAAAGCAATCAGCGGATGGGAGTTACACTCGACACGGAGTTAAATCGCATACGAGAAGGCCCCTGATCTCCCCATGATGGCCAATATCTCTGGGTTCCAGAATCGGACCCTGGAATAACCTAATTGGTGGGAGTGAGGATTATGGAACGCATCTGAAAATGGAGGATAAAATCAGCAAGAGTGTAAAAATCCTCCATCAGCATCTCCCCACATGAAGATATTTGACATCTCTCTCCAGCAGCACTGTCTCACTCTCTCTCTCTCTCTCTCTCTCCTCCCCCGGCCCCCCATCCCCATCCACTTTCACTGCTTTCCATTTCTCTCCTAGTGTTGGACACGGTATTTACTAAGACTCGCTTCCACAGCTACAGATCCTCCCTCAGTGACTGTCTTCGTCTCCGCCATACCCCACATGGATTTCGACTCCAATCCCATCCTGTGTGTAACCTCCAGGATTACAGGTACCTCCAGGATATACAACATTCTCTGAGCTGCCATTCTCTCCCCACCCTGAAAGCTACACTCAGTTCCACGTGCCTCCACATGAAGACAGTCAACATCTCTCTCCAGCAACACCTCCTTACTCTCTGTCCCCACCGCCCCCTGCCAACCTCCAGTCAGTGTGCCACAGAGCTGGTCAGGTTTGAATTACCTCTCACATTGACAGTTCTGTAATTGCCACTTTGTGATGAAGGTAAAGTGAGGGTGTAACTGCAAGGAACTATTGGAACAGCAGTCTGAGAGACCAGCAGCAAACGTAATGGTAAATTGAATGATTTATTGGAATGGATGGAGTTGTCCAGCATCACCCTCAGACATCGACACGTGCAATAATACTTTCCTGCTCTTTCCTGAGGTGTAGTGAACTTATTTGTTTCACTGCAGCCTCATCTATACTTCCTTTTATTTATTTTGATTTGAATTGACATCAATCCCTCTGTTTAAACCTGGAATCCCTTTGTACAATCATCAATCACTCTTCACATAACTTGTAGATCTTAGAGACACTGCTTTGGTAATATTCTTTTAAGGTAGAAATACGTACAGTAGGTTTGTCTGTGTTTGATTTGATTTGATTTATCATTGTCACATTGATTTAACATACAGTGAAAAATATCATTTCTTCCACACTATACAGACAAAGCATACATTCATAGAGAAGGAAACAAGGGAGTGCAGAATGTAGTGTTACAATCATAGCTAGGGTGTAGAGAAAGATCAACTTAATGGGAGGTAGGTGCATTCAAAAGTCTGACAGCAGCAGGGAAGAAGCTGTTCTTGAATCGGTTGGTACATGACTTCAGACTTTTGTATCTTTGTCCCGACAGAAGAAGGTGGAAGAGAAAATGTCCGGGGTGCGTGGGGTCCTTAGTTATGTTGGCTGCTTTACCGAGGCAGCAGGAAGTGTAGACAGAGTCAATGGATGGGAAGCTGGTTTGTGTGATGGATTGGGCTACATTCACGACCTTTTGTAGTTCCTTGCAGTCTTGGGCAGAGCGGGTGCCCAGACCAAGCTGAGATACAAACAGAAAGAATGCTTTCTATGGGGCATCTGTAAACGTTGGTGAGAGTCATAGCTGACATGCCAAATTTCCTTAGTCTTCTGAGAAAGTAGAGGCGTTGGTGGGGCTTTCTTAACTATAGTGTTGGCATGGGGGAACCAGGATGGATGTTGGTAGTCTGGACACTAAAAACTTGAAGCTCCCAACCCTTCCTACTTTGTCTCTGTTGATGTAGACAGGGGCATGTTCACCTTTATGCTTCCTGAAGTCAATAACAATCTCCTTCATTTTGTTGATATTGAGGGAGAGATTATTGTTGTTGAACCAGTTCACCAGATTCTCTATGTCATTCCTGTACTCTGTCTCGTCATTGTTTAAGATTTAACCCACTGCGCTGGTGTCATCAGCAAATTTGATAATCGAATTGGTGTTTAACAAAGCTTTCAGTCTCTGTGTTAACTGGAGCAATTATTAACCTTATTATTCCTTACCACCAATGGTGTGGCACAGTGGTTAGCACTGCTGCCTCACAGCGCCAGGGACCTGGGTTCGATTCCTGGCTTGGGTCACTGTGTGGAGTTTGCACATTCTCCCCACGTCTGTGTGGGTTTCCTCCTGGTGCTCCAGTTTCTGCCCACATTCCAAAGATGTGTAGATTAGGCAGATTGGCCACGTTAAATTGCTCCTTAGTGTCCAAGGATGTGAAGATTAGATGGATTGGGCATGCTAAATTGCCCCTTGGATCTTTTTAAATTCCAATATTTCTGTGTATAATTTCATGTTTTTTTCCATCACCATAACAAAGGTTTAGCATCGGTACATGTCAAGGCATCTCAGCAGGACACTGTCTATTGCCGATCCAGTATCAATACATTTTTCAAAACATAACCTAACGGTAGCCAACACATCTTCACTCATGTATCAGAAACAGAATTACACCCGCTGATTTGGATCATTGTCAAGAGTTCACAAACTACAAGTGGTGCAATTAGCAAATTAGGAAATCCTTAAAAATGCTGCTTTGTGATTTAGCTTGTGTCCTTTGCAACTTAAAAGTCATTCAAAGGGACAAGTGTTTAAGGGTTAAAATCACAGGGTCACTGGGTCCTATAATTGACATAAGCTTTCACTGTACAGTCACCCCTAAACACAGCATCAAATTCTTTCTTAGAGGCTTCTAGTGTTCTCACTTGCAGTTGTTTCTTTTGGACATTGTACATTTTAATCACTTTGTGTGATATCAGTCATAAAATCCTACAGTGCAGAAGGAGGCTATTCAGCCCATTGACTCTGCACCAACCACAACCCAGGCACTATCCCCATAACACCATACATTTACCCTACCTAGGTTGCCTGACACTAAGGGGCAACTTAGCATGGCCAATCCACCTAACCCACACATCTTTGGAGTGTGGGAAGAAACCGGAGCGCCCAGAGAAAACCCATGAAGACACTGGGAGAACATGCAAACTCCACACAGACAGTGACCCGAGGCTGGAATCAAACCCGGGTCCCTGGAGCAGTGAGGTAGCAGTGCTAATCTTTGTGCCACCATGCCGCGCCCCCGCCCCCCCCCACAACTCCCCCCCAACCCCGATGTGTGTCATTCACCACTGTGAGTCTGTGTCCTACTGTTGACCAATCATGCTTTAGATAGCTGTCAAGCAGAGGCAGCAGTGCTGATCACTGTGCGACTGTGCCGCCCAGAATCTGCCTATACATTTGCTGTATAATCAGGTCAGCCCTTTATGGGAAAACACAGCAAAATAAAAACATCTTCTGTAAACACGTGAGGAGATGAGGAAGCTTCGCAAGTTGCGAGCAATGCCATTATGTATTGTGTGTGTTTACAGAGGGAATTGGAATAGATCGTGACCTGGTGCGATTGTGCGAGACGACTGATGGCAAATCAACAAACAGTTTCACAGATCTCCTCTGACAAGGAGTCATCCTGACTCGAAACATTGAACTCTATCTTCTCTCCACAGAGGCTGTCAGACCCGCTGAGATTTTCCAGCATTTTCTGTTTTAGTTTCAGATTCCAGCACCCTCGGTATTTTGCTTCAGTTTAATTTATTTACTGATTTGCTGATGTTCAATTTTCATTGACTTCAGTTGGAGAGCTGCTAAAGCGGACAGATCATTCACTATCATCTGACTCACCAGGTCAGGAAAACGTCAAGACCTGCCCCTATATTCAGCCCAGGAAAATCAGTTTTATCTTCTCTGTATTGTGAAACGCTGTTGACAGAATCCAATCTCAGAGTGTGTAAAGGGAGCACAATAATATTGTTTACTGGCAGGATAAACTTCAAACACTTTACAACTCACCCAAATCCACCAACTAGATTTAATTAAAGCTCCGCTTATCCGAGTTCCATGTTGGACTGTCTCTCCAAAGATGTCACTGAGAGTTCCCAGCACTTTCTGTTTTTACAGCGAGATTGAATTACAGCTTTACAAATCACCCCCTTCACATCCAGTATTCTTTACTCAGCCTTTGGGAAGGGTGTGTTAATTCACTCATGTTCTGTGTTGATTGTTGTCCTTGCTCAGATGGTGACTATGAAGGTGTTCCGGAAGGTTCTCAATCATCACCAACCCTAGGGGATGGGGAGAGAGAGATTCAGGTGGAGGTGCGTAACTATAGAACAGGTAACTCCAGGTCAGATTAGAACCATAGAACACTAGAATACTACAGCACAGAAACAGGCCTTTTGGCCCTTCTTGGCTGTGCCAAACTATTTTACTGCCTAGCCCCACTGACCTGCACCTGGACCATATCCCTCCACACCCCTCTCATCCACGTACCTGTCCAAGTTTTTCTTAAATGTTAAAAGTGAGTCCACATTTACCACTTCATCTATTAGCTCATTCCACACTCCCACCACTCTCTGTGTGAAGAACCCTCTCCTAATATTCCCTTTAAACTTTTCCCCCTTCACCCTTAACCCATATCATTGAGGTTTTTTTCTCCCGTAGCCTCAATGGAAAAAGCCTGCTTGCATTCACTCTATCTATACCCATCATAATTTTATACACCTCTATCAAATCTCCCCTCATTCTTCTACGCTCCAGGGAATAAACTTCCAACCTATTCAACCTTTCTCTGTAACTCAGTTTCTCAAGCCCTGGCAACATTCTTGTAAACCTTCTCTGCACTCTTTCAACCTTATTAATATCCTTCCTGTCATTAGGTGACCAAAACTGCACACAATACTGCAAATTCGGCCTCACCAATGCCTTATACAACCTCACCATAACATTCCAGCTCTTATACTCAATACTTTGATTTATAAAGGCCAATGTTCTAAAAGCACTCTTTACCACCCTATCTACCTGTGACGCCACAGACAAAGATTTTCACAACTCTGTTAACCCCCAACCCTCATACAGTGACAGACCTGTAATAAGGAGTGGGCAAAGATATGGACAGATTAGTGCCCTGCATTTGGAAGATTTAACTACATTACACAGAAGGTCATAAACATATGGAATAGAATTTTGGAACTGTCCAACAGGACCACAATCCCTTTCTGATTCACACACTTCCCTCCATAATACCACATAAACAAAGCTACAATTATATTGCCTGCAGTTGATTGTCCTGTGCAACATACACAGTCTAACAATTAAGAATGAAAACCTTGTTATTTACAATGTATGAACCTTGGAAAGAATTCTATGTTTTCATTACCTGATACTAACTGCAGCACCTTGGAAACTGGAAAGGAGGAACAGACAAAAGGTAGAATGGAGAGCGGGAACACAGAGAAGCAATTTACAGATTCGCTCCAAGGTGTTGCTGCTACTTCTAATTCATTTTGTTGTGTGCGGAAAGTGCTGAGTGAAAGGCGTCCTGTAAATCAGCAAGAGGTTTCCTGACACATTTTCCAACACCAATCACGAGTGTGTTCACACGTCAAGCTGTGAGTGTAATGAGCAAAGAAGAGATTGACCCTCTGGAAAATCCAAAGACCCACACAGATGCCATTTCAGCTGCAAGGGTTTTGGAACGCATCCCCAAGAGAAAGCCACCAAGCTGGCATCAAAGCAATGCCCATCTCAACGTGTTCCAAAGACTCAGGATTATTGACAATCCTAGGTCTCTGACAAGAACAACTTACATTTATATTCTCAAGGTAAGCTTCAGTATCCCTTCAATCAAACATTTCTCTAAAAACCCAGTCTATGTAGCACCTTTATGTCTTATATATCCCAACAGCCATCCAAGAGCTATAATCAAAAGAAGTCTGATACTTACATAAACTACTTAAAGAGATCACGTGACAAAAACTTGCTCGTCCAAGTTGACTTAAAGGAGGAAACGGGGAGAGATTGAACGAGGAAATTCTAGAACTTAGGGTCTCGACAGCTGAAGAAAGGGCCACCAGTAGTGGAACAATAAAATTGGGTTGTTAATGAAAGATAAGACTTCAGCATTAAACACTCACCCTCCCTCATATTTGCCTTTCTACTTTATCAAGAGAAGTTCCACAAAAACTCACCTCCTGACTCCCCAAAGTCAATCCCCTCCATATACAAGGCATAAGTGTGGAATACTCTCCACTTACCTGGATGGGTGCAGCTCAAACGACACTCAAGAAGCTTGACAGCATCCAGGACAAAGCAGCCCACATGATTGGCACCACATCCACAAACACCCACTCCCTCCAACTCTCAGTAGCAGCAGTGTGTACTATCTACAAGATGCACAACAGCAATTCACCAAAGATCCTTAGACAGCACCTTCCAAACCCACAACCACTTCTATCTAGAAGGACAAGGGCAGCAGATACATGGGAACACCACCCCCTGCAAGTTCCTCTCCAAGCCACTCAGCATCCTGACTTGGAAATATATCGCCGTTCCTTCACAGTCGCTGGCTCAAAATCCTGGAATTCCCTCCCTAACGGCATTGTGGGTCAACCCACAGAACAGGCACTGCAGCGATTCAAGGAGGCAGCTCACCACCACCTTCTCAAGGGGCAACTGGGGATGGGCAATAAATGCTGGCCCAGCCAGTGACACCCATGTCCCACAAATGAATGAAAAAGCAAAAAAATCAGTGTCCATGTTGACAAAGATAGCGGATTCATCCCAATGGGAAGACCTGGAGTGATTTAAGGATTGGTAAGGAACTTCCTCAGTGCACAGCACTGAGTTGTGACTCAGTTGTTAGCACTCTTACATCTGGAGGCTGTGGGTTCAAGTCCCACTCTCAAATTTGAGCATAACAATAGTGGCTGGCACTCCACTGAGGGGGTGCTACACTGTCAGTGTCACCAATTCTTGGAGGGGGCATTAAACCGAGATCCCATCTGTCCTCACAGGTGGATGTAGAAGACTCCATAGACAGTCAACAGCTTGAAGAAGAGCAGCTGAGGGGGCAGTGGAGGGGTTTATCCGTGATCGGTGGAAAAGTCAGTTACTAGGGAGCACAGGTTTACGGTGCAAGGGGCAAGGTTTAAAGGGCATGTACGAGGCAGGATTTTTTTTACACAGAGGAAGGTGGGTGCCTGGAACTTGCTGTCTGGGGAGGTAGTGGAAGCAGATATAATAGTGACTTTTAAGGGGCGTCTTGACAAATACATAAATAGAGAGATATGGTCTCCAGGAGAGTAAGGGGTTTTAGTTCAGATGGTCAGTGCAGGTTTGCAGAAGGCCGGGATTTTCAGATCCCACAGTTCCCACCCACAGTCAATGGGCCTCTGGCTTATCCATCAAATTTTCTGTCCCGCTTTCAACAATTCCCCCCACGGGCGGGAGCAGAAAATCCCAGCCAGATCTCGCCGTGTGCTAGCCGACATTACAACAGTGAGCACACTTCAGAATGCTGCATTGCGGTGGACTTTTAGACAAGGTGAGATTGTGAAAAGGCCATGTAAATGTTAGCTCCTGTTTCGTTTCTACTTCAAGTCGTGTATTTTGAGTTAGCAGAAAGAGAATGATGAGAATGAGGATGCGATACACAGCGATACACCGTGCAGCTAAACAAATCTACAGCCCACCCCCACCCTTCCTTCGCTTGTCTAAAGGGAGCTGCTCCGTCCATCCAAACTTCCTGAGCTGATTAATTTGCAGCCTCAGTCACACTTTGTCACCATCTCTGACTGTCCATTAAAAGCTGACAAGAATTTGGGCAAAATAGGCACACACTAAATACTCACAGCACTGCCTTAATTAACACTTTTATTAATTGAGAAAACAAACCAATGCTATGTTGTCACAGCTGAGTGCAGACTGGCCCCGACAATAGATTTTCACAAGCAGAAATATATTCCCCTGATTTTTAAAATCCCTACCTGGATTTTCCAGTGGTCCTATTTCCCAGGGCAACCCCTGAGATCATAGAATCACCGACTCCGTATTGTACAGAAGAAGGCCTTTCGGCCCATCGAATCTCCGCCAATCACAATCCCACCCAGGCCCCACTCCCATAACCCCACATATTTACCGTGCTAAACCCCCTGACACTAGGATCAATTTAGCACGGCCAATCAACCTAACCCGCACAAACTTTGGACCATGGGAGGAAACCAGGACACCCAGAGGAAACTCACACAGACAGTGGGAGAACGTGCAAGCTCCACACAGATAGTGACCCGAGGCCAGAATTGAAACCAAGTCCTGTGAGGCAGCAGTGCTGGGGCAGCACGGTGGTTAGCACTGCTGCCTCACAGCTCCAGCGACCCGGATTCAATACCCAGATTGGGTCACTGTTTGTAATGTATGGGTTGGTAACAGAATGGGAAAGTTCCATTCTGTTTGTGGGCAGAACATTCCCATCCTGCCCGCCATGGGAACTGTAGCGACAGGTATGCGGACCTCGTAAAGGTACGTTGACCTCAACCAGGACTGCCCAGCCTTCAGGCAAGCACAGTCAGGATATCCCACCCTGTGGCTGGAATTCCACAACCTCACCCACCACGGAATCAGAGCTGGCAAGGGTCCGACAACAGAAATTCCGGCTGACCTTGGACGAGAATTTCCAGTCTTGCCCAAGCGGGGCTGTAAAATCCCACCCATTGTGGTCTATTGTCGGCCGTGATCAACGTGTGAGGTTTTCTTACCCTCAGAGTGGCTTGTCCCAATTAGATGATTCCAGCAGCGAGCTCATTGTGAATTTAAACATAAAGATTACTTATTCACACACCTGCCCCAGGTGTTTAAACTCAATATCTTACACACTATCACAGACACACGTAAGAAAAGTTTATTTATTAGTCTCACAAGTAGACTTACATTTATATTGCAATGAAATTACTGTGAAAATCCTCCCGTTGCCACACTCTGGTGCCTGTTTGGGTACACCGAGGGAGAATTTAGAACAGCCAGAGAGCTACCCAGCACCTCTTTTGGACCATGAGAGGAAACTGGAGCACCCGGAGGAAACTCATGCAGACACAGGAAAAACATGCAAAATCTGCAGACAGTGACTCGCAGTGGGAATCGATCCTGGATCCCTGATACTTTATGGCAGCAGTGCTAACCACTGTGGCACTGTGCATCCCAAATAAAATGAATAAAATACAACAATACAAAATGTAACAATACTTACAACACAATTACAACCTTGAGCTATTTCAGCCACTTTCGAAACAAGCTTGTAGTTTCTTGGGTGAATTGATTCTTTAGCTGGAAAAAGCAAAGGATTCTCAGGATGCTGTGAGGCTTACTGTAGTCGAATTACCATTCAAGGAGGTCAGCCCTTGGGTGAACTTGATTTAGGAACAGGTTCGAGGAAGAATCCTTCTCCCACCTTCAACGTACAGCTGTTTATTACTTTGGCTGCATCGTTTCCTGGTTCAATGGCATGGCTGTTTTTTTTTCTGATGGTATATGTCATGGTGTTTTGGACGTGAACAGTTTTTGCTGTTATCTTTAATGAAAAAACAGATAACAAACATGGCTGTATTAATCATGTGATCTGTGACAAGTCCAAAGAACTTCTTCCAAAAAAGGTGGTAAATTAGGTTGATATATATCCTGTGTTGTAATTATTTTGCACCCTGCAGGTTTCAGACAGCCTAGATCTCTGTATTTGGGATGAAGGGGCAACCTCAATACAATGAAAAATTAATGAGATCCATTTTTGATTTGATTTGATTTATTATTGTCATGTATATTGGGATACAGTGAAAAGTATTGTTTCTTGTGCACTATGCAGACAAAACATACCATTCATAGAGTACATAGGGGAGAGGGAAAGGAGCGTGTGTAGAACATAGTGTTACAGTCACAGTTAGGGTTTGGAAAAGATCAGCTTAATATACAGTAAGTCCATTCAAAAGTCTGACAGCAGCAGGGAAGAAGCTGTTTTTGAGTTGGCTGGTATGTGTCAGACTTTTGTATCTTTTTCCAGATAGAAGAAGATGGAAGAGGGCATGTCTGAGGGGCCTGTGGTCCTTAATTATGCTTTTCCTGAGGCAGCAGGAAGTGTAGACAAAGTTGTTGGAATGTAACCGGTGACAACTTTGTTTTGGATGTCATGTGACCAATGGGAACAAGATGTAAGGGTCAGCTGACCCAGTAAACCATGGAACCAATTACAGAGTGAAGTGATAGTCAGCTGACCAGCTGATTCACTATAAATAAGGAACTACGTAGAATTATGGGAAGCTTGGAATGGCCCAGGGCAAGGCCTCAAGTTTGGAGTAATGATGTTTCTTTATTAAACCCTTTCTTTGATTTATAAGTTTTGTTGCATTTTCATCAGCTGCATTTTGAAGAGTTCCTTCAGAAAAACAAGTGTCAATGGATAGGAGGCTGGTTTGTGTAATGGACTGGCTATGTTCACGACCCTTTGTAGTTTCTTGCGTTTTAATATCCATTAAGTTTAAATATTTCTCTTGCCCATGGTAAGGCAGAAAGATGACTGAGCTAATATATCAGAGTCTTGTTTGTTAATGGTTCATCCTTAACAAATGGATTTGTGAATTTCACAAGTGATGGAATTAGGTATTTGCCTAAGTCACATGATATGCTGCAGCCATCTTAAGCAGTTTCTCATGTCCACTTTTAAAACAAAATACAGCTTTAAAATCTACCATAGCTTCATGGCTGTACAGGGAACGGCAACGTTGAAAAGTTCATTTGTATGTATAGCAAATAGCAACAGGCATGGAAAAGGATAGAAACTAAATGAGAATTGCCACTTAACTACTGGTAAAAAAGAAACCAGCAGGAGCATTTTATCTGTTAGTTATGACCATCCTTGTTCCTTTCATAGGTCTAATGTAGTATTGGAGCATAAACTGGATTACTCTTCCAGTTTAAATGGAATCATTGGTGAATCAGCGCTGACAGGCAAAGCAAGGAGTAATGGAGAATAGACTATAATGGCCCCTCTGACAGTTGCCCCTGAAACTAATGAACTGTTGTGACTGAAACACAGACTTTCGATCACACTACAGTCTCTTACATTGAGTGAAGGATAAGGAGAATTCATATCAGCTCTTGTCCATTTACATTTCCTCCATAACCATTTATCACCCGGACAAAGTAATCCAGCACGACTTTACAATCATCAGCGGATTATGAATCCCTCCGTCCAATATAATGTCTTACCCATAAACAATCTGTACTCTGTTGAAGTTCAGCATTGTCACTATACGACTCTCATTAATCAACATTACCCCATGTTTACACAGCAAATAAACTGAAGTTAGGAAGGGAAGAAGTGTTCACTGTTTGTCAGTACATGCATTATCATTTAAATGTGTTTCATGTACAGGCGGATTCTGTCAGTCCAGCCTACATGGCATAGGAAAAGCTGAAGTATTTTATGACACACTAAAGGGACTCGATAATAACACAAGAATGAAGCCACAATGATCAAAAGTGTGTGGGATATTATTTTGAAAAGTGCTCTCCATTGAAGACACAAATCTTCAAGGCAGCCTCATCCATCTTATGGACAAAGCTAAAGTACCTCTCAGTATGAACTTCAAGTTTGAACAGCCTGGGGTTGAGATTATGCTAGTTTTATCAATGCAATTTCAGAAGAAATCAGCTGCATCAAGGGCGTAAGATCGAAGAAACGCGGGCGTGAGCTACATTGAGCATAAAGATCAGGCAATCTTTAACCTCTGCTTTAAAGGCCTCCTCACCCAAAGATGGACCACACCAGCAAACAAAAAGGAGTGAGGATGGTGAGTTTCTGCTGCTTCATCCTTTCCAAAGAATTCCGTGTCTTTTTATGCTTGGCATGTTTTAAAAAAGTTTATTACCTGTTAAAAATTATTTAACTTATGACAAAACTGACACATCTGGGAAATGGTTCTGGCAAATTTTTAAAGGTAATTTTCACCATGTAAAACTGATCGATCATGGGTGATGCGTTTGATATTTTTGTTTAAAAACCCTCATTTGTTTTTGCGATAAACCATTTCATTGGTATTGATAAAACTGCATCAGACTGCCGCCTGTAAGTACCGCACTGAACATACTTTGTATTGCAGGAGAGCAGAAAGAAACATTTCTGATCTATCACAGTAACCGGCTCGGCTGCTTCACGGAAGGTTTGTGGTCCTGTGAGGATGGAAAATAGAACTGTAACTCAAACAGAGAGATTTCAGGCACAATAATGTTCCAATTTCCCAGTTGCCCCAGGAATGCCACCAGCCCCTGTTTCCACGGCACCCGTGGAAATCTTTGTGGCAAAATTGTTTTAATTGATTTTTGAACAAAAAAAGGGGGAAATGGTGTTAATACTTGGGGTTAAAGTCAGTGTTGTCTTTCTCCTCACACCAGATCCTTGGGGGTGATGTTCACCTTGAATATAGTGAAAAACTGACAACAGTAAATCCGATGCCCACTGTTGGTGTACTTGGGTTAATAATTTCCTATATATGTACTGTAATGTATTTCACTTCCTGTTATTCTCAGGGGTTTGACCCCATCCAGATTCATGGATTGGCACAGTGGTTAGCACTGCTGCCTCGCAGTGCCAGGGACCTGGGTTCAATTCCCAGCTTGGGACAGTGTCTGTGTGGAGTTTGCAATATTATCCCCGTGTCTGCGTGGGTTTCCTCCGGGTGCTCCAGTTTCCTCTCACAGTCTGAAAGGCGTGCTGGTTAGGTGCGTTGGCCGTGCTAAATTCTCCCCCAGTGTACCCGAACGGGTGTGGCGAATAGGAGATTTTCGCAGTAACTTCATTGCAGTGTTAATATAAGCCTACTTATGACGCCATTCAATTTACTTTAGATTCTTGTTCGAAGAACCCTTCCTAAAAATATTCTCCATTAGGAAAGTTATGAGCTTTCTTTGGAATGAGGTTTATAATGTCCTTGCCTCGTGATGTGGAGATGCCGGCGTTGCCTTGTGAGCCAGGGATCCATGTCTGACTTTCCCTGACAGTGGTTTTCAGGGTCAGCCTGTGTTGACAGGAGAGAGAGAGCCTGAGACAGCTTTTCCCAGACCCCTGTCTGACACATTCCCGTGTCCATCTGTACAAGCGCATTGGGAAAAACACTCCCAGTTGACTTGCAGGATTTAATTTGCACTGAATGAGTCAGCTGTTGCGTGGACTGAGTGTGAACCTCTGAAACCATATGGTCTGTAATGAAAGAGGCTGCAGCAAGTTCATGCCTTCCAGCTACCGTGTAAACATCTGTGGCCTCAGCACGCTGAACAACCGAAAGAGCTGCTGCAGTGGATTGGGCACGGATTTACAGCAGTGCGGCAGGCAGATTGAACTGAACTCAAAACAGCTGCTTCGAAAGAGAAATGTGAGATACCTGACTGCTCCGTGAAGCCTATGAGAGTCAATACAAGAAAGAAAGGCCTTCATTTGTATAGTGCCTTTAGGGACTGTCGTGGCGTAGGGTATAAGACCAAGGAGGCAATGTTGGAGCTGTACAGAATACTTATTAACCCACAGCAGGAATACTGTGTGTAACCTCTGGTCACCTCACTACAGGGAGGATGTGATTACACTCGAAGGGATACGGAGGAGGTTCACCAGGACGTTGCCTGGGATGGAGCATTTGAGCGATAAGGACAGATTGGAAAGGCTTGGATTGTTTTCTCCAGAGCAGAGCAGACTGAGGTGGGAGATATGATTGAGGTGTGTAAGATTACAAAGAGAATGGACAGGGTGAATAGGGGAGGGCGGGGGGATTGAGGGGAAGGATGGAGGGTGGGAGAAGGAAGGAGTCTCAGCTCAGCATCACGTCTGAAAGACGGCACCCGTGACAATGCTGCCATCCTGTACTGGGAGTGTCGGCCTACATTGCGTGCTCAAGTATCTGCAGAGGCACTTGAACCAATAACATCTGACCTGGGCCAGGGTGAAACCTACTGAGTCCTGGCTGACATTGCAGAATGTCATTAATTTGGATCATTGAACTTATGCTCCAAACTCATCCACTGGACAAGAGGGAGCAGCAACGTTCTATCCAGTTACCCTCTCCTTCCCCTTCCCCATGTTGGTTCAGCCTTGCTGCCTTACCCAACTCTGAACTGGGGCATCAAATCATCACCTCATGCTCACAGCTGCCGAAACCCTATCCCCCGCTTTCTCGCGCCCACCCCTCATCTCCCCCCCCCAAACAAAAACAGAAAATCTCGGCAGGGCTGGAGAGAGAAACAGAATTAAAGTTTCAATTCTGGATGACTCTTCACCAAAGCTGAAGACAATTAGAAATAAGATGAGACATGTCTGAGGGAAGGGCAGTACTTCTCCCCATGACTGCGTGGGTTTCCTCCGGGTGCTCCAGTTTCCTCCCACACAGTCCAAAGATGTGCGGGTTAGGTTGATTAGCCATGCTAAGTTGACCCTAGAATCAGGGGGATGAGCGGGTAAATATGTGGGGTAACGGGGATAGGCCCTGTGTGGGATTGTGGTCAGTGCAGACTTGATGGGCCAAATGGCCTCTTTCTGCACTGCAGGGTTTCGATGATTCTTCAGGGTGGGCATTCCTGGAAGAGAAGATTAAAACACATGATAGACACATGAACAGATAGGGAATAGAGGAATACAAGTGATTGGTCTAGATAGCACAACGTGATTGGCACAGGTTTGGAGGGCCGAAGGGCCTGTCCCTGTGCTGTACAGTTCTTTGTTCTTTGTAAACACGAGTTACTGCAGATGCTGCAATCTGCAACAAAGACAGAAAATGCTGGAAAATCTCTGATTCTCCAGTGTTTTCCTTGCTAGCCTCCCTATCTTCCCCCTCAAATAGCCTCAACTCATCGATAACCGGCCCACAAATTTTCCCACGCATCTCCCATCCCTGTCCTTGCTGTCCGGTGACAATTTCTATTGATATACCATCTGTAACATCACAAAATGTTCCAAGGTGCATCAAAGGAAAACTATAAGACAAAGTATGACCCTGAGCCTCATCAGCAGATATTTGATCAGGTGACTCAAGGTCTGGGCAAAGAAGTAGGCATTGAGGAGAGTGTTAACGAAGGAAAGTGAGGTCGAGAGGCAGAGAGATGTAGGGAGGGAATTCCAGAGCTTGGGATCCAGGCACTGTGGCCAGTGGCGGAGCAATTGGAATCAGGATTGCACAAGAGACTGGAAATAGAGGAGCACAGATAACTCAGGATTGTTGGGCTGGAGGAGATTGCAGAGATAGGGAGGGGCGAGGCGCAGAGGCTCTGAAAACATAGAATGAGAGTTTTAGAATTAAGATGTTGCTTGATCGGGAGTCAGTGCAGGTCAGCCAGGGGAACAGAACTTGATGCACTTTTAGACACAGGCAGGGAGAGTGTTTTTGGATGAGTTCAGAGTGGGTAGAATGTGGAAAGAGCTCATTGGAATGGTGAAGTCTAGACATGAATGAATGAAGGTTTGAGCAGTTGATTAGCTGAGACAGGGGTGAGGATGGGCTATGTTTAGGGGATAGAAATAGGCGGTCTTAATGATAACAGGAATATGAGGTTAGAAAGTCATCTCAGGATGAAATCTTAGAATCACAGAATCCCTACAATCCAGAAGGAGGCTATTTGGCCCATCAGAAAATTGCACCAGGCCCTTTCCTCATAACCCCACATATTTATCCTGCTAGTCCCCCTGACACGAAGGGGCAATTTAGCATATCAAATCCACCTAACTCACAGATCTTTGGAAATGTGACACTGACCGGTTACACTACTTCACATGTTCCCAATGTATGCTGGGCCCTCGTTGACAGATTCCTCCATACTTTCATAGAATCCCTACAGTTCAGGAGGAGGCCATTCAGCCCACTGAGTCTGCACTGACCACAATTCCACCCAGGCCTATCCCCATAATGCCATGCATTTACTCCTGCTAGTCCCCCTGAAACTTAAGAGGCAATTTAGCACGGCCAATCTAATAACTCAATGTGGCAAACAAATAACTGAGGGGTTTATTAATAAGAAGAATTATATATAATGAAGGGTGCAACACCACAAAGATGTCATACCCCCACCCTCAGCTTCATAGACCACCCTTCCCTACCCAAAAGGTCCCAACATACCTGAGAATCACTACAGTGCAGAAGGAGGCCATTCGGCCCACGCGTCTTTGGACTGTGGGAGGAAACCGGAGCACCCGGAGGAAACCCATGCAGACATGGGGAGAACGTGCAAGCTCCACACAGACAATGATCCAAGCCAGGAATTGAACCTGGGTCCCTAGCTCTGGGAAGCAGCAGTGCTACCCACTGTGGCACCAGGCTGCCCCTGCCCCAAGTCTACAACCTGCTCCAGTATTGTGCTGCCACACTTCCCCTGTCCATTGGTTCAGCTAAACAGCTCTCCCTTTTAATTATAAACTCTCTGACTCTCTGCTAATAAGCACCCTGTTCCAGCTTCTAAGTTAAAGCCCTATTTAACTGGAAGCTGGTTCCTACTCTGACTGAACGCTGTGATGTGTTTACGTGTTTATTGTACATACTGTTTCTGAGAAGAGTTGATTTTGAATATTTTGTGATCGCCCCAGGTCTATTGTGTTGCTGCTGCCTTTTGTTTGCTATTTTAAGGTAAATGTTGATTTGGTCCTTTGGTAAAAGAATCCTCACCGTTTCTCATATTACTGTGTGTGAGCACAGAGAGCCCGTGTTTTACATTCAGCAAAAAACTAGGCGGTGTTTGTGTACAACACATCTGAAAGGAAACTGGACAACTGCTGGAGATGCTGTTTACTTCATTTAATTACTTTGATTTTTCATTTAATTAGTGGCAATGCTTCTTGGCTGTGTGCTTTCACCAACACTTTATTCATCTTATTCAGCCAGCTGCGGTTGAACAGAGGCACCCACTCCATATCCTACAGTCATCACAGGATCCCTGCAGTGTAGGAGAAGGCCATTTGGCCCATTGACCCAGGTTCTATCCAACACTTATGCAAAGGGGATGCTAAACTTGACGAGGATTTGTGTCCAGCTGATGAGATCGCAAATGATGATTATCCTGGCAGAATCTATGGAGGGTGGGGAGGGGGGGGGAACGTTTGATGACCCCCAGCCCACACCAGCTGGGTGTGTTTGAAATGGTGGGGGGTGGGGGGGGGGGTGGTGGGAGGATGAGGAGGGGGCAGCACGTAGAATTGGATTACTGGCTCGCTCCCTCAGCCAGTTAGATATATGTTAATGACTAAACTTTCTGTTTTATTGATGGCCGTGAGATAGATATTATCCAAAAGACCCTGGAAAAGTCACCCGCCCATCTTCCAAACCGCTTTCCTACCTCCCCGAAGCTGGCCCCCATGTTTCAGTGGGCGGGTGAGGCACAAGCCAGCTTGTCCAATCTTAGGCCTATTGTAGCCAGCAGCTGACCAATGGAGGCCAAGTCAAGAGCCTAATTCCCCCTTTGCCACTGTTACATAATGGGGTGTTGGAAGGCAGGACAAGAGTGGGCAGGCTGCTCTTCACCAGCTCTGGGACAGGGTGGAGAGGGAGAGGGGGTATCACATCACAGTTGGGTGCCCCAACTTTGTCCCTCCCCTTCCCCTGTCTACAATACCTCCATTACCCCCAACCCGCCCCATTCCTCGTACCCCCACCCTCAGCTTCATAGACCACCCCTCCCTGCCCAAAAGGTCCCAACTTACCTGAGAATCACTACAGTGCAGAAGGAGACCATTCGGCCCATCGAGCCTGCACCAACAACAAACCCACTCCAGCTCTAACCCTGTAACCCCATGTATTTACCCTGCTAGTCCCCCTGACACTAAGGGGCAACTTAGAACATAAGAACATAAGAAATAGGAGCAGGAGTAGGCCATCTGGCCCTTCAAGCCTGCCCCGCCATTCAATAAGATCATGGCTGATCTGTCATGGCTCAGTTCCACATTCCCGCCCTCTCCCCATAACCCTTAATCCCCTCGCTTATCAAAAACCCATCAACCCACGTCTTAAAAATATTTAGCAAGGCAGCCTCCACCACCTCAACGGGCAGAGAATTCCAGAGATTCACCACCCTTTGAGTGAAGAAGTTCCTCCTCAACTCCGTTCTAAACCACCCCCCCTTTATCTTGAGGCCGTGCCCCCTAGTCCTACTGTCCTTTCTGAGCAGGAAGAGCCTCTCCACCTCTATCCTATCCATCCCATTCATCATCTTATACGTCTCAATGAGATCTCCCCTCATTCTTCTAAACTCTAACAAGTACAAGCCTAGTTTATTCAGCCTCTCCTCATAGCTCAACTCCGGCATCAGCTTAGTAAACCTCCTCTGCACTCCCTCCAAGGCCAAAATATCCTTGCGTAAGTACGGCGCCCAAAACTGCACACAGTACTCCAGCTGCGGTCTCACCAATGCCCTATACAGCCGCAGCAAGACCTCCCTACTTTTATATTCAATCCCCCTCGCTATGAAGGCCAGCATCCCATTCGCCTTCCTGACCACCTGCTGCACCTGCAAGCTGGGTTTTTGCGACTCATGCACAAGGACCCCGAGGTCCCTCTGCACCGTCACCTGCTGCAGTTTTTCTCCACGTAAGTAATAATCCTTCCTACCATTATTCCTACCAAAGTGGACCACCTCGCACTTGCCAACATTAAATTCCATTTGCCAGTTCCTGGTCCATTCACCCAGCCTATCTAGATCCTTCTGCAGACTCTCCACACCCTCTGCGCAATTTGCCGTTCCACCAATCTCGGTGTCATCAGCAAATTTCGACACCATACACTCGGTTCCCTCCTCCAGATCATCTATATAAATGGTAAATAGCTGAGGCCCCAGCACCGACCCCTGGGGCACTCCACTAGTCACCAACCGCCAATCCGAATAGCACCCATTGACCCCCACTCTCTGCCTCCTATTTGACAACCAGTCCTCTATCCACGCTAACACCCTACCCTCAACTCCATGTCCCCTGACCTTCTGCAATAACCTCTTGTGAGGTACCTTGTCAAACGCCTTCTGAAAATCCAGAAAGACCACATCCACCGGCTCTCCTCTATCCACCGCCCTAGACACATCCTCATAGAACTCCAGTAAATTTGTCAGACACGACTTCCCCTTAATGAAACCGTGCTGCGTCTGCTCTATGAAGCAGTTCCCCTCAAGATGCCTCACTATTTCCTCCTTGATGACGGATTCAAACATTTTACCTACAACAGACGTTAAACTAACCGGCCTATAATTCCCCGCCTTTTGCCTGGCACCCTTCTTAAACAATGGTGTAACATTAGCCGTTTTCCAATCTTCCGGCACTTCCCCGGAATCCAGCGACGTCTGGAAAATAACCACCAAGGCATCCACTATCACCTCCGCCATTTCTTTCAGAACCCTCGGATGCATTCCATCCGGTCCTGGATGGTCAATCCACCTAACCCACACATCTTTGAATGTGGGAGAAAACCAGAGAACCCGGAGGAAACCCATGCAGACACAGGGAGAATGTGCAGACTCCACACACACATACAGTGACCCGAAACCAGAATTGCACCAGGCTCCCCAGCACTGTGAGGCAGCAGTGCCATCCATTGTGTCACCGTGCCGTCCTTAACCTGGCATGCATAGCACTTCTTCCTGGGGACCCCCTTATCGTCGGGGCAGCAGCCAATACTGAATGCTGGCAATGTTGAGATGACGCAGCTGTAGGGTGGGGCTTGCTTTACCTGAGGGGCAGGGAGTCCCACTCCTCCCCCCTCATTAAGGCCACCCCCAGCCTGTTATCACTGCAGAATAGCCTTTTTTCAAAGTTAGTCGGTTTGTGGCTGACTTGTCAACCAGGGGATGGGTGTGGGGGGGGTGAGGGATACGGAGGATGTGGTGCTGGGGGGTGGAAATGAGAATGAACAATACCCCAAAAATCCTGCCCTCTGGAATGTTTGAAGTGAGTGTTCAGTTTCCTTACCTGCGTATCACAAGCTCTACATTTGCTGCACACCCGGGTTACAGATCAGACGTTCAAATTTCAATCTCAGTAAGGGGATTCTGAAACTCTTACTAACCTTTCAGAGATCACTCTCTGCAATACTGAGAATCTCTCTCTCAAACGCTGCAACTTAACCTCCTTAGCTTCTGAATTTATGAGGAATACTTTTATTTATATTCCTGCTTTTTTTAAAATCTGCCAATCAATGACTTTTTTAGAGTGTCCCTGAAAAGCCTCAATCCTTTACAGCTACCATACAAAAACATTGGATCCAGGCATTCAGCTCAAATTGTAAGACTTGACGCAAGTGACTGAGTGAGACCCAGCAGAGATTCAGAAAGAGGGATCTCCACCCTTAATTACTACTTTGGACAGTTTATGGAATATTCCGTCACTGGAGGCCATTCAGCCCCCTGTGCCTGTGCCAGCAGCGAGATTACCTATCAGGGACTCTCTGAATCAGAGACTCTTGTCCAAATAAACACTGAGACATCGATGCAACAGATCACAGAAAGAACAACTTATTACAACCACTTAAAGATATCAGTCGAGCAAAGACAACAATTTAATTTAGCTGCCAAAAATAGAATGCCCTGCTGAACTAATTATTTTATTGCTCTGGGCTCACAGCCAAACCTCATTGGGCAACTGAATCATGTGAGTGTGATTATTGTTGTACAGGAAATTGTATCGGCCTGATTTCACACAGCAAGATTCCACAAATGGCGACTTTCCTGGTTAGCTTTCCATATCTCCACCTGCTGCAGTAACCTGAGCAGCCCAGATTCTACACACTATGGGTTGGTCTACTAAAGAAGTAATTAATCTATTTTGTCCATTTCAATGGAATGCTATCAAAACTCTCTCTCAACACTGCACTATTGTTTTATTTATTCATGGGACAGGGGCATTGCTGGGCCAGCATTTATTGCCCATCCCTAGTTGACCTTGGAGAGCACTTGAGAGTCAACCACTTTGTTGCGTCTCTGGAGTCTCTTGTAGGCCAGACCAGGTAAGGACGGTAGATTTCCTTCCCTAAAAGACATTAATGAACCAGATGGGTTTTTCCTGACGATGGTTTCATGATCATCAGTAGATTCTTAATTCCAGATATTTTTTATTGAATTCAAATTCCATCAACTGCCATGGTGGGATTCGAACGCGGGTCCCCAAAGCATTAACTGTGTTCTTGGATTAATAGTCTAGCGATAACACCATTAGACCATCGCCTCCTCAGTCCAATGCCTGCCTCTGAATGTTAAGTCATAGAGGTTTACAGCATAGAAACAGGCCCTTCTGCCCAACTTGCCCGTGCCACCCTTCTTTTTAAAACACCTAAACTAATCCCAATTTCCTGTACTTAGCCCATACCCCTCTACACCCTATATTAATGCTCTATATTATCAATCCCTTATTGTTGATGTGCATGCTGGCTACTGCTTTGTCTTACTGAGCTTTCATTGAAGGAGCTGGTTGAGGAAGTGGTTAAAATGGGGCCCTGGGCTTTGTAAACAAAGATATAGAGCACAGAAGGACGGAAGCTATATTTATAAAACTCTGGTTCGGTCACAACTGAAGTATTGTGTCCAATTCTGGGCACCAGTTTAGGAAGGATGTGCAGATTTAAGTTTCACCTGACGAAGGGGAAAAGCCCTGAAAACTAGTGGCGTTTACTACCAAATAAACCTGTTGGACTTTAACCTGGTGTTGTGAGACTTCTTACCAGATTTAAGGAGACAGGGAAATGATTTACAATGATGTTTCCATAAGTGAGGGATTTAGTTCCACAGGTGGATTGGAGGAGCTGGGACTGTTCGCCTTAGGGAAAAGAAGGTTGAAGGAGATTTGAAAGAAAGGTTCAAAATCATGAGGGTCTGTGACAGAGTAGGGAGAGATAAATTGTTACAGAGCGGTTGAGCACCCGAGATTAAAGTGATTGGCAGAAGAATTACAGGCGGCATGGGGAAAGACGCTTTTCTTTACTCAGTGAGTGGTTAGGATCTGGGATGTGGTGCCTGAGGGTGAGCTGGAGCCAAATCTAATCAGAACATTCAAAAGGAATTGGATAAGGCGCCGGAGGGGGAACATTCACAGAGGACAGGGTCAGGGAAGGGCGGGGGGACTGGTTAAATGGCAGAGGCTGGTACGGACTCAATGGGCCAAAGAGCCTTCTCCTGCGTCCGAACCTATCATCAATTCTCTAACAAAGGGCAAAAATCCTTCAAAAGTCAACTCATTAGAGGCTTCAGAACCAATGGCAGGAAACACAAATCTTCACTTTTCTATTGAGCTGCTGAGACGAGTGGAATCTTCCATCAGCACGGGAATTTCTTTCTGCGTCACAGCCTGCCAATTTGGGAAACCAAAGTGCCTGGTGTAGATGACTAATGTGGACAGGAGTATGTGAGAAAGGCTGCTCACTATTGATAGGAGAAGCACTGGAAAAGAACTTTTACCAAGCAGTCTGCTCCCAAATATGTAGATTCAGTTTATTTATTAGTGTCACAAGTAGACTTACATTAACATTGCAATGAAGTTACTGTGAAAATCCCCTAGTCGCCACACTTCAGCACCTGTCAGGGTCATTGAGGGAGAATTTAGCATCGTCAATCCACCTAACCAGCACGTCTTTCAGACTATGGGAGGAAACAAGAGCACCCAAAGGAAACCCATGCAGACACAGGGAGAAGGTGCAGACTCTGCACAGACAGTGACCCAAGCTGGGATGGAGCCTGAGTCCCTGGTGCTGTGAGGCAGCAATGCTAACCACAGTGCCACCCACAGTCCCATCAGTCAGTCAACAGTCAACTAATCAGTCCCATTGCCAAGAGAACTCACTCATTTTCACACACACACACACACACACACACACACACACACACACACACACACACACACACACACACACACACACACACACACACACACACACACACACACACACACAGCCTCACACAAGTCTGTGAGCCAGATCGAGAGTTATGATGGCCTGGATTGTGGTCCTCAGGCCATATGTTGGTCAATTCTGAATTACCCCCACAGCAGAATATATCAGAGAAGCCTCAGGGAAATTGAATGAAATCCATTTCAAAAATTGTTGACGTTGACCGTTTTCTGAAGGTAGAACTCTTTTACACCAGTAATTGAATAATTTCTAAAAGATTGAGAATAAAACCCAAACACCCCCATACCAATTAATCTGCTGTTTCAAAGGTTTCCTTCCCCCGTGCTGCATTCTCCTGGACATTCTTGTTTGGTTTTCAATTAACATTCTTGCCATTTTTTCCCTGCATTCCTCTGACCTGCTATAAATGGACGTCAGTCGATTCTGAGCGGTGTCTGAATAGAAAAGCATTGCTGCCTCCAACCCTCTTCCCATTGACACGGTCTCTTCACAATGGGATTGATGTTCAAGCCACTTGCGTGGCCTGAATAGTTGACCCACCATATTTGGTCGAAGCACTCGCCCTTCTCAAGAAACATCTCCTTATCATTGTTGCGATTCAAGCCTCGTCGCTTTCAAACACTCCTACCCTCGGGAGGTACACCAACAATAAACCATAGAAGCATCAAATTCAGTAATGTGAAGGAATAAAGGCAGCGAAGGTGACTTTCCACACACTTTGACAGAAATGTCAACTGCTGGTTCAGCAAATAACACTCCTGTCTCTGAGTCAACAAGCTTAAAGGAACACTCCAGCACCTGAAGACATATCAGATCCCAAACCATTACTGTGCAGAGGAGCAAAGTGTTGGATCTCACATTTCATATAGGATGTGATGGTAAAATCCTATCTGTCTGCCCCACTTTAAGGTTATGCAACTTTCAAAGGCAAGCCATAAACTGGCCCTTCCCTAAAACACAACAAGAAATCTCACAACACCAGGTTAAAGTCCAACAGATTTATTTGGAATCACGAGCTTTCGGAGTGCTGCTCCTTCATCAGGTGAGTGGAGAGGTAGGCTCACAAACATGGCATATACAGACAAAGGCACAATTGCAAGATAATTACAAATTAGAATGTGAAAATGGTTTGAATGTGAGTCTTCACAGATAATCAAGTCATAGAAATCCTACAGTACAGAAAGAGGCCATTCGACCCAGCACTGACCACAATCCCACCCAGACCGTACCCCCATATCCGTACATATTTACCTACTAATCCCTCTAACCTACACATCTCAGGACACTAAGGGGCAATTTTAGCATGGCCAATCAACATAACTTGCACATTTTTGGACTGTGGGAGGAAACCGGAGCACCCGGAGGAAACTCACGCGGACACAGGGAGAATGTGCAAACTCCACACAGACAGTGACCCAAGCCGGGAATCAAACTCACGTCCCTGGAGCTGTGAAGCAGCGGTGCTAACCACTGTGCTACCGTGCCATCCTAAGTCTTTACAGATACAGGCAGTGCAAGTGGAGAAAGAGATAGTCACAGGTTAAAGAGTTGCGAGTTGTCTCAAGCCACGACAATTTGAGGGATTTTGCAAACTCAAGCAGGATGGTGGGGTTTACAAGTCGTGTGTTCAAAGACAACAACTGCAAAAGATTCATCGGCTTACTGTGTTGCTGACTTCTGGATCCTGCTGCGCTCATCCAACTGCTGAGTATGCCCACATAGCAACAGTCTCTGTACTCTGAACTCGTTACATACAGAGTGCTTTGAGCTGTCTGACACTGAGGTACAATTTCAGGATGAATCTCTATTCAATAACAAAACCTAAACATGATGTAGCGATGCCGGCATTGAACTGGGGCAGGCACAGTAAGAATTCTCACAACACCAGGTTAAAGTCCAACAGGTTTATTTGGAATCATGAGCATTAGGAGTGCCGCTCCTTCATCAGGTGAGTCACCTGGTGTTGTGAGACTTCTTAGAAAATCTAATCATTGTCAGGCCAATAACATGGTCAAAAAAGACTAGGGAGATCTTCCTGACAGCAATATTTCCAGAAGTTGAGACTAATTTATTAACTAATCAGTTAATAAATAGACCTGATGTAATTAGATAGAAGGTTATGGTGTAGCAGTAATAATGGTGAAACAAGGTTTAATCAGTCTTCGAACACAAAAGGGGTTCACATAGTTAGATACACAAAGTATGGGATTTTAATTATTGGACATTAGGGTGTCACAAAGTGCCTTACAGCTTAGAAAACTCAAAATGTTTTATTTGTTCATGGGGTGTGGTTATCACTGGCTGGACCAGCATTTATTGCCCAACCCTGAGGGCATTTTAGAGTCACACGTGGGCCAGACCAGGTAAGGACAGCAGATTTCCAACCCTACAGGACATTTGTGAACCAGATGGGTTTTTCCAACAATCGACAATGGTTTCATAGTCAGCAGTAGATTCTAAATTCCAGATTTTGATTGAATTCAAATTTTACCATCTGCCGTGATGGGATTTAAAGCGGGGTTCCCAGAACATTACCCTGGTCTGTGGATTACTAGCCCAGCAACAATTGTCATTGACTTCAGGAAGCGAGTGGAGAACATGC
Source organism: Carcharhinus amblyrhynchos (assembly GCF_965287045.1). Classification (NCBI taxonomy): domain Eukaryota; kingdom Metazoa; phylum Chordata; class Chondrichthyes; order Carcharhiniformes; family Carcharhinidae; genus Carcharhinus; species Carcharhinus amblyrhynchos. Next base: position 4,319,856 of record NC_137354.1, on the reverse strand, counting down.
CCGTCTCCATCAATGGGATGAAGTAGGAAGGGTTGACAGCTTCCAGTATCTAGGTTTCCAAATCACCAACAATCTGTCCTGGTCCCCCCATCCGACACTATAGTTAAGAAAGCCCACTAACACCTTGGCTTTCTCAGAAGACTCAGAAAATTTGGCATGTCCGCTACGTCTCTCACCAACTTTTACAGTGCACCATAGAAAGCATTCTTCCTGGTTGTATCACAGCTTGGTACGGGCTCCTGCTCTGTCCAAGATTGCAAGGAACTACAAAAGGTCATGAATGTAGTCCAATCCATCACACAAACCACTCTGTCTACACTTCCTGCTGCCTCAGAAAAGGAGCCGGCATAATTAAGGACCCCATGCACTCCGGACATTCTCTCTTCCGCCTTCCTCCATCGGGAAACAGATACAAAAGTCTGAGGTCACGTACCAACCAACTCAAGAATAGCTTCTTCCTGCTGCTGTCAGACTTTTAAAAGGACCTACCTCTCACTAAGTTGATCTTTCTCTACATCCTAGCTATGACATTCTGCACTCTCTTGTTTCCTTCTCTATGAATGGTATACTTTGTATTGCATGCAAGAAACAATACTTTTCACTAAATATTAATACATGTGACAATAATAAATCAAATCAAATACCACTATGCCACTGCCTCCCCAGTGCGACACTGTTGTACAAAATGCAGTGGTTAAATGATGCACAGGAAGCCCCTCCAGTCTGATAGTGACTAGGCAATGTGACAGTGTATAAACAGTTTGTTATTGTCAAAGGTAGCTGTCTAGCTGGTGACTTTAGCTCTCATTGTCTTGAGTGAAGGAGCAGAAATTGTTCTCTTCTGCTCAATGAGTTGCATTGGTGAGAGTGATCGCTTCAGGTTCAGGGCGAGGAAACCTATGATTGCCTGTAGTTAATTCCAATATAAAAACCAGTGACCTCTGTCTTCAACTCCCTGGATGATGGGTTCTTGCAGTTTAGCTGAGTGATTTCAAAGTTCTCATCAAGCAGAATAAAACAGAACAAAGAACACACAGTGGCCAAGCTTGACTTAACAACAGTACTTCAGACTTCTTCATTCTATGATTTGATTTATTAATCCATCAGTAAGATATCTACTTATCTGTCCTGTTCCAAAGCCCCATTGTACTCTTCAAAAAAACATTTCACAAACTGGTGGCCAACTTGAATTCTTGCCAGATCCTGGCTTCATCTTAAAGCCAGGGTGGCACGGTGGCACAGGGATTAGCATTGCTGCCTCACAGTCCAGGATTCAATTCCAGCTTTGTGTCGCTGTGTGTCCAGAGACGGCACATTCTCCTCATGTCTGCATGGGTTTTCTCTGGATGCACCAATTTCCTCCCACAGTCCGGAAGATGTGATGGTTAGGGTGCATTGACCGTGCTAAATTCTCCCTCAGTGTACCCGAGCAGGTGCCGGGGTGTGGCGACTAGGGAATTTTCACAGTAACTTCATTGCAGTGTTAATGTGAGTCTACTTGCAATATTAATAAATAAACTTTAAACTTAAAGGATTTAACTTCATCGTAACAGTATTTCAGTATCACAGGATGTTAATACTCTGCTTACCATGACAGGCCTTTGAAATGCCACCTCATGTCAGCCATCCCCTGTAGCTATGCAAATGCACTTGCTTCCCTGTATTTTCCATACAATTGAACCACTGATGTTTCGCATGGTGCCGTACTCTCTGCACGTGCGCTACAGAAGAAGTTCCATACCTGTGCAGTCCTGACATCAACAAAGACGTGTTAATAGTTGTTGAGCATTTCAGAACTGGAGTATCACTGAAGCAAGACATTTTGTTGAAGCTTTTCATCCTGTACTTATCAGGACAATCACTAAAACCAATGTCAGAGGAGACAACAGCTTTATGCTGTATGTGAAGAGGGGGCTGATTGGTTGACAAGTGGACTCTCATTGGTGATGACATTGTCATGGAGAATGTACCAGTTCACAAAAAGATCAGCCATGATCTTACTGAATGGCGGTGCAGGCTCAAGGGGCCAGATGCTCTGCTCCTGCTCCTAGTTCTTACCTTCTTATGGTAAGTCTTGTCAACGTAAAACATTAGCCAGAGCAGAGAAGCAGTCATTTAGAAGGAGCTGTCTAAAGCTTATTGGGATAAAAAAAAAACTTCTGGTTGACACTTTTGGAATCCAATACAGATTCAGAATGGAAGCTTACAAATATTGCACAGAAACAGGAAATGCTGGAAAATCTCAGCAAGGCTGACAGCAACGGTGGGGAGAGAATAGAGCCAGGGTTATGAATCTGGATGATCCTGGCACAAAGTTACCAGCCTTGATTTCCCAGTTTTACAGCAGGACAGATCTGTTATCCTTCTCTGAAACAATGAAATACGAATAAAATTATTTGCCTTTCATTTCCCCACGAGAGTTTTCATTACTTCCTTTCATGTATAGCTCGATATTCTTCCTCACATTAACATAACCTAACACGGTCTGGTGAAAGGACAGTTTAAATTGAACTGCTCAACATGAGCAATAGTGCAAAGGCGCTCCCTTTTAACATGAGAAAATGTGTGTTTTTTTTCTCAATTTTAATACCAATTAGCACATGTGGGAAAATGGGAATCCATGAGCTGTGTAAATGTTCGGGTAGGATGGATAAATAGATTCATGAAGCAGAGAGGAAACTTCTTTTCACCTCCATAGCCCAGGGTTTGTCAATCAAGGGACATTCAATTCTCTCAAATCGCAATATCAAATTACACCTTATTATTCATGTAAGCAATAAGAAGTTCAGTTGATTGCCTGACTTATTAATGCCACCCATTTCAGCCTCTTTGTTTTGTTACTGGGCTATTGCATTGACAATTACCAAAGGTAGCTGAACTTAGTGGCTTCAGAACTGTACGGAGCCAACTCACTCTTCAGGCCGCTCCTCCCGTGAAGGTTTCATCATCTTTTGCTGCTGTTCTTTGAACAGAGATCAGCCTGGACCCTTGAATTCATGGAAGAATTGCAGAAACCACTGTCTGTAGCAGGAATCTGGTTATATTCGTCACCCTGACAAAGCACACACTGCCTACCACTGGCCAATTGTGATATCTGGGCAGAGAAATGCCCCTGAGCTCAAATTCCATAGGGGCGAGTTGTGAAATTGAATTAGATATATTGATTAGTCCACATAATAGAACAATGAAAACTGCCAGATTTCCAAAAAGACCCATCAGTTTCTGCAGTGTCCTTCAAGGAAGGGAATGTACAGCCCTATGCGATCCAGCCTCATCACAAGACCTTACTGTGGTTGAATCTGATGAGGCAGAACCAGCAACACTTACAGAACTAAGTCCTACTACTGATAGAGTCCTTACAGTGCAAAAGGAGGTCATTGAGTCCACACCAACTCTCTGAGCATCTTACCAAGCCCAACTCCCACCCTATCCCCATAACCCCACTAATCCGCCTGCCTTACAAGTCTTTGGGCACTAAAGGTTATTTTGGTGATAATTTCTGAAAACATGTTGCTTCTTTCCCACGCTGCAAATGCTGGCAACACTTTACTGGTCAGTTTTGCACCGGGGTTGGATTGTGATTGGGTCAGTGGCTTTTATCTGGAGCCTCTAACCAGAAAGCTGACAGTTCCCTGATTCTCTTTCCTTTCTTATTCCTTCAAAATTCTCACTTTTGATTTCAAATATCTCCGTCACCTCATGCCTCCCTATCTCCGTAACCTCCTCCACCCAGCAATGCTCCAAGATCCCTGCGTCCCTGGCCTTTTGCAGACCCTCCCATTTTCATTGCTCCACAGTTGGCATCCTGGGTCCTAAGCACTGGAATTCCCTCCCAAAACCTCTTTGTCTCTCTTAAAACCTACTATCTGACAAAGATTGGACACCTCTCCAAATATCCTCTTGCATGACTCATTGCCAAATTTTGTTTGATAATACTCCTGAGATGTTTCCTTTCGCTAATCGTGCTTTTTAAACTGCAAACTGTTAAGTGCTTCCAAATTAAAAAGAACGATGAACAGTACAGCCCAGGAACAGGCCTAGGAAACAAAGCAATAGCAGAGGAACTAAATAGTTATTTTGCATAAGGTGCAAGGGGCCAGGTTTAAAGGAGATGTACAAGGCAGATTTTTTACACAGAGAGTGGTGGGTGCCTGGAAATCACTGCAGGGGGAGGTAGTGGAAGCGGATACGGTCGTGACTTTTAAGGGGCATCTGGACAAATACATGAACAGGATGGGAATAGAGGGATACAGTAACTGGCAGGGTAGAGGGTTTTAGTTCAGTCGGGCAGCATGGTCGGTGCAGGCTTGGAGGGCCGAAGGGCCTGTTCCTGTGCTGTAATTTTCTTTGTTCATCAGTCTTCACGGTGGAAGACACCTGAAGACAGAGCTCCAGGAGAGTCAGGGGACACAGGATGAGTGTAGTGGCCATCATTATGGAGAAGGTTCTGGGGAAACTGAAAGGTCTGAAGGTGGTGCAGAGAAGGATTACAAGGATGATCCCTGGAATGAAGAGCTTGTTGTATGAGGAACAGTTGAGGACTCTGGGTCTGTAACTCATTGGAGTTTCGAAGGATGAGGGGGGATCTTATTGACATTTACAGGATACTGCGAGGCCTGGGTAGAGTGGACGTGGAGAGGATGTTCCCACTAGTCAGAAAAACTAGAACCAGAGGGCACAACCTCAGGCTGAAGGGACGATCCTTTAAAACAGAGATGAGGAGGAATTTCTTCAGCCAGAGAGGGGTGAATCTGTGGAACTCTTTGCTGCAGAAGGCTGTGGAGGCCAGGTCATTGAGTGTCTTTAAGGCAGTGATGGACAGGTTCTTGATTAATAAGGGGATCAGGGATTATGGGGAAAAGGCAGGAGAATGATGACGAGAAAAATATCAGTCACAATTGAATGGCGGAGCAGATTTGTTGGGCCGAGTGGCCTAATTCTGCTCCTATGTCTGATGGTCTTATCTGGGAAAACCTCCACTGAGCAAGAAACAACATCAGTGAGTTTATGGACAAAAGCCCACTGGCTGAATCTATTGATGGAGTTAATATGATCGCTGTTTGGCAACTGGACATTTCACCTGAGCTCAAGATACACTTTCAGGCAAATCCAATCATTTAACTTATAAATAAAAGCTCAATCTTTTTTAAATCAAGTAAAACTGCCAGATCATTGGTACTTACAACCTCTGTCAATGGGTCTAATGTTCACTGGGATCTTCCCTGGTTATTGTAGGTGCTGTACAAACACAAGATTTTTTCTCTTGTTGAGGTTTGATGGTCCCTTAAGCACATAAGACAAATCACTCACATCTAATATCATTACTGTGTATGGCCCCTGGTTACCCTTCACATAAAATGGGTCAATATTTCTACTAAAATGGGGGGAATTATGTTGGGGATAGATAACGTGTGATTAATGCTTCGAGCATCTCAAATCAATGGAACAATCTTCTCAATACATTAACTCAAATATTCACTTCCTATCGATAAGATTTTTGGTATCACTCACCTCTCATCATTCACCATTGTAAATGACTGGTTCAATATTTACCATTCAATTTTGCTACATCAACTGCCACAGCTTGGTTGTGCACCTTGGCCACCAGGAAGTGATATGGAGCAGGTTTTGCCCCAACAATATTGCTGTCTTGTGAACGAACAATGCATTGTGTTGATCCAGTGGCTGTTTATCAGTGAGCTGAGGACGATCACTGATAACGTGTTTACAATGACATGCAGCTCCTTTGCAATGTGACCTGGTCCCAGGTTTCACGGCACTGCTCTTTCATCAGGTGGGTGGCCCACTCACCTGAGGAAGGAGCTGTGCTCCGATAGCTCGTAATTCCAAATAAACCTGTTGGACTTTAACCTGGTATTGTGAGACGACTTACTGTGCCCACCCCAGTCCAACACCAGTAACTCCATATCACGCGGCACGGTGGCACCATGGTTGGCACTGCTGCTTCACATGGAACTGGGTTCGATTCCCAGCTTGGGTCACTGTCGGTGCAGAGTCTACATGTTCTCCTCATGTCTGCGTGGGTTTCCCTCCGGGTGCTCCCATTTCCTCCCTCAGTCTGAAAGACGTGCTGGTTAGGTGCATTGGCCGTGCCGAATTCTCCCTCAGTGCTGGAGTGTGGCAACTAGGGGATTTTTACAGTAACTTCATTGCAGTGTTAATGTAAGCCTACTTGTGACCAATAAATAAACTTTAAGTTAAACTTCTGTTGATCAAGTGGCTGTTTACCAGTAAGCTGTGTATCCAAATGAGGACCATCACTGATACTATGATCACAATGACATGCAACTCCCTTGCGATGCGTACAATATGTTTACATGTAACAGGCTTGACATCGCTGGTGCATAATAGTTACAGCTCTGAAGGAGGACCTAACACTTTGGGTAAAATGTTTAGTTAGTTCAGCAAACCGAACACTGAAGGAGTGCACAAACACACAATGCAACTTACCTTTTAACATAATCAGCAGCTGAAGAGCTCAGCCTTGTCTGCATTGAAAACAAGTAATTAGCTTTCAAATGATTTTACTTAACCTATTATTTGTGCACTCACCTTTTCGGAAATAAAAATGCATTCAAAATGTGTGCCAAGCATGAACTCAGGGTAGCTTGTCTGCAATTAACATCTTTGAAAGTGCCTGACTAGATGTGGCAAAGCTGGGACTGATTTCTCTGCCCTCCCCTGAGCTCTGGTGACAGCCCCTCGAGGGAGCTGCTGTAAAATTGCACTTTGCAGTCCAGTTCCTGGAGCGTCTGTGGGGAGTTACACTTCTCCCACTTGTGAATCAGTACGGAATGGTGACAGCAGGGCTTAATAGGATAGAACTGGCTCCTGCTGCAGCTTCAGAGGGCGGCAAGAAAACTAATTTATTTGATTTTGTCTGGGTATCGCGCCTTTGTCTGTCTGCCTCTCGAAGCCAAGAATGGGTAAAGCTTCGATCTTGAATTTCAGAGGGAGCAGTGGTGTCGATATTGAGTTTCCCTTCAATCAGAGGGGCATTTCAAATGTGAACCAAACGAAAAAAAGCCTGTTGAAAGAATCTTCACAAACTTGGCAAAACCAGGAGTGGGAAATTCTTGCAATCAGTAAGGCTGCTAATAATGTTTTCCCAATTTCCTTCATCCACATTGATTACAAACAGACTGGTACCAAACAGTCAAACACATTGTTGTTCCGGGTATAAAGAACATTTAGAAAGTGACTGGAGTGTTGGCCTTTACATCAAGGCAACTCAAATCTAAAGGGATGTAAGTTATGATGCAGTTATATAAAGTTACGGTTAGATTCCCCGTTTAGAGTGTCATGCTCAGGCCTGGACTCCATCGTTCAGGAGGGATTATTAACCTTTGATGAGATGCAGTACATATTCACCAGAGCAATATAGGGGTTAAAGTGTTGGGATATAAAGTCAGGTTGCACGGATTGAGTTCAGAACATGGAAGGGGTAGGGGATGCGACAAGGAGGGTAAAACTTGAAAATTACAGTTAAACTGTTCAGTGTAGCTGTGTGAGAAGTCTCACATCACCAGGTTAAAGTCCAACAGGTTTATTTGGTGGCACAAGCCACAAGCTTTTGGAGCGCTTAATGTAGGGATTCTAAGATTCTAGTTCTGACAGCATCTGTGGAGAGAGAGTGGAGCCAACATTTTGAGTCAGAATGATCCTTCGTCAGATGCTGTCAGACCTGCTGAGATTTTCCAGTATTTTCTGTTATAAATTAATCCTTTCCAACATTGGCACGGTGGCACAGTGGTTAGCAATGCTGCCTCACAATGCCAGGGACCCGGATTTGATTCCCGGCTTGGGTTACTGTCTGTGCGGAGTCAGCGCGTTCTCCCGTGTCTGCATGGGTTTCCTCTCACAGCCCAAAAGACCTGGTGGTTAGGTGTATTGGCCATATAACTTCACTGCAGTGTTAATGTAAGCCTACTTGTGACAATAAATAAACAAAATAAAATTTATTCCAGCGCTCCTTGGGTATTCAGCATTGTACATTAGAAAATGGTAGAAAAATTAACCCTCTCAAACAAAAGATAAATGTTTTCTACATATGTTTAAAGTTCAATAACACTTTCAAAGTGTCATTGTTAGCTCCTTGAATACTTTCAGTTCAACTATAAGCGGTGATGACTTATTGGGGAAGGAATCTCTGAGTCCAACAGTTGAAGAGAGTTAGAGATGTTAAGGTGACAGAATCATGGAAACACTCTGTGTTAATGATTATCTGCTAAAGTCAATCCTGTCCCTTGCATATTGCCAAATTCAATAGCTGGTGCTTGCCAGCACCCGCAGTGATATAATCATTCTGCAAAGATGGTAAAGTATGAGTAACAGAAATCAGAAAAAAGACTGCTCTGACGTTATTTGACTTATACTTTTTTTAACAAGGGATTCTGATAACAACTGTTCCACTCTTTGCACCCAGGGACCAGGGTTCAATTCCTGGTTTGGGTCACTGTTTGTGCAGAGTATGTACGTTTTCCCCATGTCTGCATGGGTTTCCTCCAGGTGCTCCAGTTTCCTCCCATAGGCCAAAGACCTGCTGGTTAGGTGCGTTGGCCATGCTAAATTTTCCCCAGTGTCTCCAAACAGGGGGAGTGACGACAAGGGGATTTGCACAGTAACTTCATTCTAGTGTTAATGTAAGTCTACTTGTGACACGGATAAATAAACTTTATTATTAATGTATGATTCCCTCACTCACATCAATTTGTCTCTACTGGAAAAAAGATTTGCATTTATACACCACCCTTCTCGATCTGAGGACATCCCAAACTGCTTTCCAGCCAATGAAATACAGCAGTCACCATTGCAATACAAAGAAACACAGGAGCCAATTTGTGTATAGCAAGATCTCACAAACAGCAATAAAATAATTACCAAGTAACATACGGGGAGATGACGGTGTCGTGGTAATGTTACTGGATTAGTAATCATAGAATCAAGGAATCCCTACAGTACAGTAGTTGGCCATTCTGCCCATCAAGTCTGCACCTGCTCACCAACAGAGCAGGCCCACTCCCCGCCCTAATCCCTTAACCCCACACATTTACTCTGCTAATCCCCCAAGCCTTTGGACACGCAGGGGCAATTTAGCATGGCCAATCCACATAACCTTCAGATTGTGGAAGGAAACCGGAGCACCCAGAGGAAACCCACGCAGACACGGTGAGAACGTGTTGACTCCATGCAGACAGTCACCCAAGGCCAGAATCAAACCCTGGTCCCTGGCTAATCACTGTGCCATCCCCATGGTAACCCAAAGGTCCAGACTGATATTTTGGGGACATGGGTTCAAATCCCACCATGGCAACTAGCGGAGTTTAAATTAAGTTAAAACACTTGGATATGAAAAGCCAGTCTCAGTAATGGTGACAATGGCTCACTATTATCCCATAGGGAAGGAAATCTGCTGTCCTTGCCATGTCTACCCTATATGTGACTACAGACCCACAGCAACATGGTTGACTCTGAAATAGCCTAGCCAGTCACTCAGTTCAGGGGCAATTAGGGATGGGCAATAAATGCTGGCCTTGCTAGCGATGGCCACATCCTATGATGCTCTTGTTCAGAATAAAGCCATGAGGTTTTTAACATCTACCTTAGAGAACAGATGGAGCTTCAGTCATTTGAAAGGCTGCACTGACAACAGTGCGGCACTCCCCCAGTTATTGCCATGGGAGTGTCGGCAGAGATTTCCCACTCATGTCTCGGGACTTTACCTTGAGCCCGTAAGTTCAATTCTGAGTCAAGTCCAAAAGCTGGGCCACAGCTGGAATATTTGTGTGAAGACTCTCACTCCTTTCACAACACAATTCAGTCTTATTCCACGTTGCTTTGAGGATGTGATCGCAGTTGATGTGACCTCAATGCTGAATGAGTTTGATGGTGTTGGACACACAGCCATTCAGATCAGACATTAAGCTCCCGCCCTGTCTGCGGGTTCAGATGGACATTAAACATCCCCCGAGGTTCATGGAAGAACATGGTGTTCCGCAGGAACACAGCCAACATTCCATTCTCAACCAGCATCATGTTAACTAATAATTTGCCATCATTGCTGCCCGTTGGGTCTTTGATGCCAGTTGTGGCAGGGAGGTTGGCACACTGAGTCCAACAATTGTGGGTGCGTGTCCCATATCGGAGCTCAAAAATCAAGGCTGACACTGGAGTGCAGTACTGAGGGAGGGCTGCATTGTCAGAAACAGCAGCTTGTGGCTGAGGCATTAAACTGAGGCCCCATCTACCCTCTCATGTGGATGTAGAAGGATCCTGAATGGCCCCATTCAAAGGAGGAAAGTGAACCCTGCTTTCCAGGACCGTTAACCCTGATGTGTACAAATTGGCTTCTGTGTTTTCTACTTTACAACACTGGCTACACTTCAAATGTATATCATTGGCTGCTAAACACTTTGGGACATCCTGAAATCATGAAAGGCGCTACAGAAATGCAAATCATTTGTTTCTGTGTGTGTAATGAGTGTGTTGGAGTCTGTGTCGATATATGCGATCTTCTTGGAGATCCTCTCCACTTGGAAGCTCCCCACATTCTCTCCACTCACAATGTCTGTCCCTTTAAGACTTGATTACTTGTAAAGACTCGCATTCCAATCATTATTCTGTAGATTGAGTTTGTGTCTTTATATGCCCTGTTTGTGAACTGAAATCCCACTCACCTGACGAAGGGGCAGCGTTCCGAAAGCTGGTGGCTTTTGCTACTAAATAAACTTGTTGGACTTTAACTTGGTGTTGTGAGACTTCTTACTGTGTAATGATTGCCATGCTGTGAACTGCCGGTACATTTCTAAGTTAATGTATTGTATGCTTTGAGATGTTAATTCTGCTGCTTCACCTGGGACCCGAGTTCAATTCCGGCCTGTGGTTGTTTGTGTGGAGTCTGAACATCCTCCCCGTGTCTGCGTGGGTTTCCTCCGGGTGCTCTGGTTTCCTCCCACACTCCAAAGATGTGTGGGTTAGGTTGAGTGGCCAGGCTAAATTGCCCCTTAGTGTTGGAGGATTATCAGGGTAAATATGTGGGGTTATGGGGATAGATCCTGGATGGGATTGTTGTTGGTACGGGCTCAATGAACCAAATAGCCTCGTTTTGCACTGTAGGGATTCTTTGATTCTATGTCAAGAAACATATTGCATCTAAGTGCAAGCTTCAAAGTCTTTAATAAGTACTTTGAACAACCCAACTCACTGGTATGTCATTTTCTCTCCTATAACACACTCCATTATGCTACTAATGCGGAAACAGCCAGAACATGGAGCTCAGTTCACACTCATTTATAAACAATCGACTCAACCCTGCACAACGTACACTGAAGTATAGCCACTGCACACTCCAATTAAAAATCAACCAAATAAAATCAGCTGCCAAATCGGGGGGAGGAAATAAAACTCAAACGCTTCACCAGTAATAATGACTAACAACGTTAACACACGAAACATTTCCCACAGTTCAGTCTGGACAAAGCCACTGGGAGAACTGAAGCAGTTTTGACACTTGGATAGATTTTCTCCTTGTACCTGGATTTAAGATAAGAAAACAAAAAGGCACAGTTTGAAAACTAGTTCCACGAGTTCTTCTTGACGCTGTTCCAAGGACATTGACAAATACTGGCGATTTCACACAATTAACTGTCCTCGCAGATAAGTCGAAGGCAGCTAATCAGAGCGTCAAAGCGAAAGCTGGATTCAATTTATTCTGCAGGTGAAGCCTATCTGTGAATGTCTCCATTCTGATTGTCTCTGACGATGAGGATGTATTGGGGCCCTGGTCAGACTCCGGCTGCTTCCCCACTCTCTCTTCATGCTTCACTTCCACTGCCTTCGAAAGGCCATTTTTCACTGTCTCCCACCAGTGCCGCCCAATCTCGCGCAAAGCCTGTGTCCTTTGTACCACCAGCGCACAGCAACCAGGAACAGGACGCGAGGGGACCCGGTGCCACACTTTGAGGGGGGGAAAGGTGAAGGAGCCACACTGACAAGATGGATGAAGGTGCTCCGAGAGGGATAAAGAAATCAATGCGGCCGGTGCCTCTGACATTTAACAATCCCAGACATTTGAAAAGCACAAGAAGGACATCAGAATCCAACAACTGAGACATGGCCATGCGTCCATTAACCCTCGCAGCGCTGGACTCGAACAAATGTGTCTGCCACCTTCAGCAGATTGTTTTAAGATGACATTGTCATCACACTAATGATTTATCAAAAATACACTGAAGGGAAGAAACAGAAGTGTGGAATTAGATTGGGTGGCACATCAAAGGATGGGCAGAGTGAGGAGAAGATTAAGATTAGACTTGGAGGGGTGTTTAAGGGTGCGGAGAGTCAGGGGGACAGTGAGAATAGACTGCGCCATATATCCCACTCTCCCCCTCACTCCCCGCATCCTTTAATATCCCCTGCAGTCCAATCCCATTCCCCCTCACTCCCCGCACCCTTTAATATCCCACCCAGTCTAATCCCACTCTCCCCCTCACTCCCCGCACCCTTTAATATCCCACCCAGTCCAATCCCATTCCCCCTCACTCCCCGCACCCTTTAATATCCCACCCAGTCTAATCCCACTCTCCCCCTCACTCCCCGCACCCTTTAATATCCCACCCAGTCCAATCCCACTCACTCCCTCACTCCCCGCACCCTTTAATATCCCACCCAGTCTAATCCCACTCTCCCCCTTCACTCCCCGCACCCTTTAATATCCCACCCAGTCAAATCCCACTCAATCCCTCACTCCCCGCACCCTTTAATATCCCACCCAGTCTAATCCCACTCAATCCCACACTCCCCGCACCCTTTAATATCCCACCCAGTCTAATCCCACTCACTCCCTCACTCCCCGCACCCTTTAATATCCCACCCAGTCTAATCCCACTCTCCCCCTTCACTCCCCGCACCCTTTAATATCCCACCCAGTCTAATCCCACTCTCCCCCTCACTCCCCGCACCCTTTAATATCCCACCCAGTCTAATCCCACTCTCCCTCTCACTCCCCGCACCCTTTAATATCCCACCCAGTCTAATCCCACTCTCCCCCTCACTCCCCACACCCTTTAATATCCCACCCAGTCTAATCCCACTCCCCCCCTCACTCCCCGCACCCTTTAATATCCCACCCAGTCTATTCCCACTCTCCCCCTCACTCCCCGCACCCTTTAATATCCCACCCAGTCTAATCCCACTCTCCCCCTCACTCCCCGCACCCTTTAATATCCCACCCAGTCTAATCCCGCTCTCTCCCCCTCACTCCCTGCACCCTTTAATATCCCACCCAGTCTAATCCCACTCTCCCCCTCACTCCCCGCACCCTTTAATATCCCACCCAGTCTAATCCCACTCTCCCCCTCATTCCCCGCACCCTTTAATATCCCACCCAGTCTAATCCCACTCTCCCCCTCACTCCCCGCACCCTTTAATATCCCACCCAGTCTAATCCCACTCTCCCCCTCACTCCCCGCACCCTTTAATATCCCACCCAGTCTAATCCCACTCTCCCCCTCACTCCCCGCACCCTTTAATAACCCACCCAGTCTAATCCCACTCCCCCCCTCACTCCCCGCACCCTTTAATATCCCACCCAGTCTAATCCCACTCTCCCCCTCACTCCCCGCACCTTTAATATCCCACCCAGTCTAATCCCACTCTCCCCCTCACTCCCCGCACCCTTTAATATCCCACCCAGTCTAATCCCACTCACTCCCTCACTCCCCGCACCCTTTAACATCCCACCCAGTCTAATCCCACTCTCCCCCTCACTCCCCGCACCCTTTAATATCCCCCGCAGTCCAATCCCACTCAATCCCTCACTCCCCGCACCCTTTAATATCCCACCCAGTCTAATCCCATTCCCCCTCACTCCCCGCACCCTTTAATATCCCACCCAGTCTAATCCCATTCCCCCTCACTCCCTGTACCCTTTAATATCCCACCCAGTCTAATCCCACTCTCCCCCTCACTCCCCGCACCCTTTAATATCCCACTCTCCCTGTCACTCCCTGCACCCTTTAATATCCCTCCCAGTCTAATCCCACTCTCCCCCTCACTCCCCGCACCCTTTAATATCCCACCCAGTCTAATCCCACTCTCCCCCTCACTCCCCACACCCTTTAATATCCCACCCAGTCTAATCCCACTCTCCCCCTCACTCCCCGCACCCTTTAATATCCCACCCAGTCTAATCCCACTCCCCCCCTCACTCCCCACACCCTTTAATATCCCACCCAGTCTAATCCCACTCTCCCCCTCACTCCCCGCACCCTTTAATATCCCACCCAGTCTAATCCCACTCACTCCCTCACTCCCTGTACCCTTTAATATCCCACCCAGTCTAATCCCACTCTCCCTGTCACTCCCTGCACCCTTTAATATCCCTCCCAGTCTAATCCCACTCTCCCCATCACTCCCCGCACCCTTTAATATCCCACCCAGTCTAATCCCACTCTCCCCATCACTCCCCGCGCCCTTTAATATCCCACCCAGTCTAATCCCACTCTCCCCCTCACTCCCCGCACCCTTTAATATCCCACCCAGTCTAATCCCACTCTCCCCCTCACTCCCCGCACCCTTTAATATCCCACCCAGTCTAATCCCACTCTCCCCATCACTCCCCGCACCCTTTAATATCCCACCCAGTCTAATCCCACTCTCCCCCTCACTCCCCGCACCCTTTAATATCCCACCCAGTCAAATCCCAGTCTCCCCCCTCACTCCCCGCACCCTTTAATATCCCACCCAGTCTAATCCCACTCTCCCCCTCACTCCCTGCACCCTTTAATATCCCACCCAGTCTAATCCCACTCTCCCCATCACTCCCCGCACCCTTTAATATCCCACCCAGTCTAATCCCACTCTCCCCATCACTCCCCGCACCCTTTAATATCCCACCCAGTCTAATCCCACTCTCCCCATCACTCCCCGCACCCTTTAATGTCCCACCCAGTCTAATCCCACTCTCCCCATCCCTCCCCGCACCCTTTAATATCCCACCTAGTCTAATCCCACTCTCCCCCTCACTTCCCGCACACTTTAATATCCCACCCAGTCTAATCCCACTCACTCCCTCACTCCCCGCACCCTTTAATATCCCACCCAGTCTAATCCCACTCACTCCCTCACTCCCCGCCCCCTTTAACATCCCACCCAGTCTAATCCCACTCTCCCCCTCACTCCCCGCACCCTTTAATATCCCACCCAGTCTAATCCCACTCTCCTCCTCACTCCCCACACCCTTTAATGTCCCACCCAGTCTAATCCCACTCTCCTCCTCACTCCCCACACCCTTTAATATCCCACCCAGTCTAATCCCACTCTCCCCCTCACTCCCCGCACACTTTAATATCCCACCCTCACTCCCCGCATCCTTTAATATCCCACCCAGTCTAATCCCACTCTCCCCTTCACTCCCCACACCCTTTAATATCCCCCGCAGTCTAATCCCACTCTCCCCCTCACTCCCCACACCCTTTAATATCTCACCCAGTCTAATCCCACTCTCCCCCTCACTCCCCGCACACTTTAAAATCCCACCCTCACTCCCCGCACCCTTTAATATCTCACCCAGTCTAATCCCACTCTCCCCCTCGCTCCCCGCACACTTTAATATCCCACCCTCACTCCCCGCACCCTTTAATATCTCACCCAGTCTAATCCCACTCTCCCCCTCACTCCCCGCACACTTTAATATCCCACCCTCACTCCCCACACCCTTTAATATCTCACCCAGTCTAATCCCACTCTCCCCCTCACTCCCCGCACACTTTAACATCTCACCCAGTCTAATCCCACTCTCCCCCTCACTCCCCGCACCCTTTAATATCCCACCCTCACTCCCCACACCCTTTAATATCTCACCCAGTCTAATCCCACTCTCCCCCTCACTCCCCGTACACTTTAATATCCCACCCTCACTCCCCGCACCCTTTAATATCTCACCCAGTCTAATCCCACTCTCCCCCTCACTCCCCGCACACTTTAATATCCCACCCTCACTCCCCGCACCCTTTAATATCTCACCCAGTCTAATCCCACTCTCCCCCTCACTCCCCGCACACTTTAACATCTCACCCAGTCTAATCCCACTCTCCCCCTCACTCCCCGCACCCTTTAATATCCCACCCTCACTCCCCACACCCTTTAATATCTCATCCAGTCTAATCCCACTCTCCCCCTCACTCCCCACACCCTTTAATATCTCACCCAGTCTAATCCCACTCTCCCCCTCACTCCCCGCACCCTTTAATATCCCACCCAGTCTAATCCCACTCTCCCCCTCACTCCCTGCACACTTTAATATCCCACCCAGTCTAATCCCGCTCTCTCCCCCTCACTCCCCGCACCCTTTAATATCCCACCCAGTCTAATCCCACTCTCCCCCTCACTCCCCGCACACTTTAATATCCCACCCAGTCTAATCCCACTCTCCCCCTCACTCCCTGCACACTTTAATATCCCACCCTCACTCCCCACACCCTTTAATATCCCACCCAGTCTAATCCCACTCTCCCCCTCACTCCCTGCACACTTTAATATCCCACCCAGTCTAATCCCACTCTCCCCCCTCACTCCCCGCACCCTTTAATATCCCACCCAGTCTAATCCCACTCTCCCCCTCACTCCCCGCACACTTTAATATCCCACCCAGTCTAATCCCACTCTCCCCCTCACTCCCCGCACACTTTAATATCCCACCCAGTCTAATCCCACTCTCCCCCTCACTCCCCGCACACTTTAATATCCCACCCAGTCTAATCCCACTCTCCCCCTCACTCCCCGCACACTTTAATATCTCACCCAGTCTAATCCCACTCTCCCCCTCACTCCCCGCACCCTTTAATATCCCACCCAGTCTAATCCCACTCTCCCCCTCACTCCCCGCACACTTTAATATCCCACCCAGTCTATTCCCACTCTCCCCCTCACTCCCCGCACCCTTTAATATCCCACCCAGTCTAATCCCACTCTCCCCCTCACTCCCCGCACCCTTTAATATCCCACCCAGTCTAATCCCACTCTCCCCCTCACTCCCCGCACCCTTTAATATCCCACCCAGTCTAATCCCACTCTCCCCCTCACTCCCCGCACCCTTTAATATCCCACCCAGTCTAATCCCACTCTCCCCCTCACTCCCCGCACCCTTTAATATCCCACCCAGTCTAATCCCACTCTCCCCCTCACTCCCCGCACCCTTTAATATCCCACCCAGTCTAATCCCACTCTCCCCCTCACTCCCCGCACCCTTTAATATCCCACCCAGTCTAATCCCACTCTCCCCCTCACTCCCCACACCCTTTAATATCCCACCCAGTCTAATCCCACTCTCCCCCTCACTCCCCACACCCTTTAATATCCCACCCAGTCTAATCCCACTCACTCCCTCACTCCCTGTACCCTTTAATATCCCACCCAGTCTAATCCCACTCTCCCCCTCACTCCCCGCACACTTTAATATCCCACCCAGTCTAATCCCACTCTCCCCCTCACTCCCCGCACACTTTAATATCCCACCCAGTCTAATCCCACTCTCCCCCTCACTCCCCGCACACTTTAATATCTCACCCAGTCTAATCCCACTCTCCCCCTCACTCCCCGCACCCTTTAATATCCCACCCAGTCTAATCCCACTCTCCCCCTCACTCCCCGCACACTTTAATATCCCACCCAGTCTATTCCCACTCTCCCCCTCACTCCCCGCACCCTTTAATATCCCACCCAGTCTAATCCCACTCTCCCCCTCACTCCCCGCACCCTTTAATATCCCACCCAGTCTAATCCCACTCTCCCCCTCACTCCCCGCACCCTTTAATATCCCACCCAGTCTAATCCCACTCTCCCCCTCACTCCCCGCACCCTTTAATATCCCACCCAGTCTAATCCCACTCTCCCCCTCACTCCCCGCACCCTTTAATATCCCACCCAGTCTAATCCCACTCTCCCCCTCACTCCCCGCACCCTTTAATATCCCACCCAGTCTAATCCCACTCTCCCCCTCACTCCCCGCACCCTTTAATATCCCACCCAGTCTAATCCCACTCTCCCCCTCACTCCCCACACCCTTTAATATCCCACCCAGTCTAATCCCACTCTCCCCCTCACTCCCCACACCCTTTAATATCCCACCCAGTCTAATCCCACTCACTCCCTCACTCCCTGTACCCTTTAATATCCCACCCAGTCTAATCCCACTCTCCCCCTCACTCCCCACACCCTTTAATATCCCACCCATCTAACTTCTGCTGCACTTCCTGAGATCAGTTGAAAAGACATTGGGTGGAATTTTACCGGCCCTCCCACCACGGGAATCGGAGTGGGCGAGGAGAGAACAATGGGAAGTTTTGTTGACCTTGGGTGGGATTTTATGGTTTTGGGAAGAGGGAGGCTGTAAAGTCCCTCCATTGACCCTTCATAGATGGGAGGATGAGTGTAAATTCCTGGAATCTTCTCACAAACAGCAGCAGGGGGTTATTTGTGCATGTCTTAAAAGAAAATAAATCTACAATTTTGCATTAAGATAGTATTGTTCATGGACATCCCGAAGTGCATTGCAAACAATGAAATACTTGTATTGTGAAAAACATGGCAATAAGCTGTGCCACACAGCAATGTGATAACACCCAAAGAATGTGAGGTTACCCGTGATGTCTCCACCTTCTGAGCATTGCCCCTCGCCTGACCCTCAGGTTAAATCACCCCCTAATCAGCTCACTCTCAAAAAGGTGGGGTGAGCAGCCTATGGTTCTCTGATGCCTTTCATCAATTTACCTTTCAAGAGAAACACTTCTCATCATCCAAAGGTTCGTGAAAAGTAAGGCGAAGGTTTCATCGGTTGCTGTGTAGCGTGGGATTTTTATTGCACCACTCTCACTCCCAGAGAAAAGCTGACACTGCCCAATTGGGGTGGCACGGTGGCACAGTGGTTAGCACTGCTGCCTCACAGCGCCAGGGACCCGGGTTCGATTCCTGTCTTAGGTCACTGTCTGTATGGAGTTTGATGTGGAGATGCCAGCGTTGGACTGGGGTAAACACAGTAAGAAGTCTCACAACACCAGGTTAAAGTCCAACCAATTTATTTGCTAGTAAACAATGGAGTTTGCACATTGTCCCTGTGTCTGCGTGGGTTTCCTGTGGGTACTCCAGTTTCCTCTCGCAGTCCAAAGATGTGTGGGTTAGGTGCATTGGCCGTGCTAAATTGTCCCTTAGTGTGTTGGGAGGTGCAGGTTAGAGGAATTAGTGGGGTAAATATGTGGGATTACAGGGAGATGTTGTCGGTGCAGACTCGATGGGCCAAATGGCCTTCTGCACTGTGGGGATTCTATGCTTTTCTAAATATGTTATCAGGAGCATTCAGGGACGCAGCGCTGTGACACAAGTAAGTCTGAACTGGTCAGCATGCCTAACAGCAGATGAAAGTGCAAGGAACAGAACACAACAAGTGCCCCCCGTTACAAGGTTATTTGTCGGGACTTGAAGCACTTTCTATTGATTTCTAGTTTGTTTCTCCCCTCCCTGGCCATCTGGAGGCTGAAAGAATTGCTCTTGTCACACTTTGGGTGGCCGGGTGCTGAATTTCATTTCATCTCGCTGGGAAATCAATGAGAATTTTGATCAAAAACTCCAATACTAAAATTGAGAAAGAGCAAAGGTACAGCGCCAAGAATAGGAGCTAATTAACACCCATCACAGCACCAGACAGACACAGCATTCAATGAATAACCAGAATTGCTTTCTTGTTGAAGATTTCAACTCGAAACAGACTCTTTGTCACAGATTGAAAATGGAACGGTATAATATATTACAAGTCTTTAAAGTGACCATAGCAATCATGTTGAATATAAATACATCAGCAATTTCTAACCTTTGGTCCCCAAGGGCCACTTAGATGTTACTGTGGAGCCTTATTGTCCAGACATACGCAGCCTGAATCAATGTTCTCATTTGTTAGTGTATAACCCAAACTGCTCAAACCAACAAATCTGTATGTTGAGATTCAGAATTTATTCGCCAGTGATGGGAAAAAAACAGAGAGATTGAATCTTTGCTAAAACTGCAAGCTCACACAGAATTCGAACAGAAACAAACAGCAGAGCTACAAGGAAGCTGGCTCTTTGCAAGCCTAATAATCGATATTTGCAGGATGTTGAGTGGAAACCTCAGTGGCAAATCACAATCAGATACACACCATGCTACGGATGTTGGTAACCTTGCAGAGATAATGTTGGAAATATGCAGCGGGTCGGACAGTGCCTGTGGAGAGGCAAAAAGAGTTAAAGGTTTTCAATCTGATCATCGGGATGGCACAGTGGTGCAGTGGTTAGCACTGTTGCCCCACAGCGCCAGGGACCCGGGTTCAATTCCAGCCACAGGTCACTGTCTGTGTGGAGTTTGCACTTTCTCCCTGTGTTTGTGTGGGTTTCCTCCCATAGCTGAAAGGTGTGTAGATTAGATGGATTGGACATGCTAAACTGAGTCTAGTCATAGAGGTTACAGCATGGAAACAGGCCCTTCGGCCCAACTTGTCCATGCTGCCCTTTTTTTTAAACCCCTAAGCTAGTCCCAATTGCCCACATTTGGCCCATAACTTTGAAAGCTTTTTAAAAGACAAAATTGTACCCACCTCTACCACTGCCTCTGGCAGCTCGTTGCAGACACTCACCACCCTCAATATGAAAAAATTGCCCCTCTGGACCCTTTTGTATCTCTCCCCACTCACCTTAAACCTATGCCCTCTAGTTTTAGACTCGCCTACCTCTGGGAAAAGATATTGACTATCTAGCTGATCTATGTTCCTCATTATTTTATACACCTCTATAAAGTCACCCCTCAGCCTCCTACGCTCCAGAGAAAGAAGTCCCAGTCTATCCAGCCTCTCCCTATAACTCAAACTATCAAATCCTGGTAGCATCCTAGTAAATCTTTTCTGCACTCTTTCTAGTTTAATAATATCCTTTCTATAATAGGGTGACCAGAGAGGTAGAGAGAAGGAGACTATTCAGCCCATCGAGTCTGCACCAACAATAAGCTCTATCTGCATAACCTCACATATTTATCCTGTTTATCCCTCCAACCTTCGCATCCCTGGACACTAAGGAAGTGAGTGTGGCTTAACTCACCAGATAGCCAGCAAAAGGAGGAATTGCGCATGTGCAGACCTCTGATGCTGCACATGGGCATTAACAGTAGCAGAGGGCTGACAGACAAAGAGAGGGCTGTCAGGCCCCTGCTGCTGCAGGCAGCTTCAAGTACCAACCTGCCCCCAGCAATCACGGTGGCCCATGGTTCAAGATGCAACCCCTCCAGGTGTGTTCAATAAAAGCTATTGAGAAGTGTTTGGAAGGAGAGAGAAATGGAGAGGGCAAGGGTTCAGGAAGGGTGTTCTAGGGAGTGGGACCAAAGCAGGTGAAACTCTTCCATCAATGGGAAGGTGGCATCAGAACCAGGAAAATGTGCAACAGCCCAGAATCATGGAATGGGATTATTGGAAGGGGGTTGGGGTGGAGATTCTATTTGAAGCATATAAGATCCTGTTGGGACTCAAACTCAACAGGGTGGACACTGAGAGAATGGTACCACATGTTGGGGAGTACAGAACTAGAGGACACACTGTTAGAATGAGGAGTCTCCGACTTAAGACTGAGATGAGGAAAATTTCCTTTTCTCTCTGAGGGTCTGTGGGACTCTGTCCCCAAGAGGCTGAGTCACGGAATATATTCAAGGCTGAGTGAGATGGATTTTTGATCGGCGAGGGTGTCGGGAGCTATTGGGGATAACTTGGTAAGTGGGGTTGAGACCGCAATCAGAGCAGCAATGATCTTATCAAATAGCACAGCATAATTGAGGGGCCGAACGTCCTGCTCCTGACTCTCTTGTTAATCAAAGAGTGCAGGGCGATACGGAGAGAAGAGGATGCGGCGGAGATCGAAGGCAGTGAAGAACTTTTGAAACTTCGGGCAGAGGAAGTTAAATTTCAATGCATTCTCACGATGAAGGAGACTGGCCAGTGACTCCAGGAGGCTTCATTAACCTCCCCCCTACAACCAACAGCCCCCCCCCAACCCCCAGCAATGAAGTCATTCAGTGCCTCACTGCAGAAATATGCTTAAATTAGAATTAAACACTTCATCGGTCTCTTAAATATGTATAAATACAGTAATTCCATATCCAGATGCTGTTATATTCCGCTTCATGTGCACTGGTCTGCCTGTCACATCAGCAATAAAGGAGAGTTTGCTAAATACGTTAGGTTTTTCTCAGGTAGAAAATAAACTGCAATATGCATTCAATTTGCTCTTAATATTTTTTTAAAAATCCCTCAGACCCACCTTCCTCGAGACCCAGTCAGTAAATTATGTGACAGGCACACACGTTGCTGTAAATTTTAAAAAATGGTTTGTGAATCATATCGGAGTATTATAAACCCAGAGATTCCAATTTTAATTACTTTAATCCATCATTTTAATAAGAAAACATGATAACAGCGCTTGCACAGAAACTGCCTACGAAGCGGCCTCTCAAAGTTACAGAATAGCCCAGAAACAGTGCACCGCAATGACAAACTGTGACCCCTGACGTGGTGTGGGTATCTGACTATCCAGGGTTTGAGCACAAAAATCAAGGTTGATACTCCCTGTGCAGCACTGCAGGAATGCAGCACTGTCAGAGGCACCTGCTTTCAGATAACCCACTAAACCGCGGCCCTGTCTGCCCTCTCAGGCGAATCTCCGTGGCACTGTACCAGGGGAGTAAGGGTTGGCATGGGTGAGGGTTATCACTGATGCCCTGGCCTATAACTATCCCTTAATCCACGTCAAGTGGGGATGTGGTGGCGCAGCAGACAGAGTAATGCACTGAGGATCCGGGTTCGAATCCCACCACAGCAGATGGTAGAGTTTGAATACAGCTAAGGAAAGCACGGTGGCACAGTAGTCAGCGCCAGGTACCTGTGTTCAATTCCGGCCTCGAGTGACTGTCTATGTGGAGTTTGCACATTCTCCCCGTGTCTGTGTGGGTTTCCTCCAGTTGCTCTGGTTTCCTCCCACACTCCAAAGATGTGTGGGTTAGGAGGATTGACCATGCTGAATTGCCCCTTAGTGTCAGGGAGACTAGTAGAGCAAATATGTGGGGGGTTGTGGGGATAGGGTCTGGGTGGGATTATTGTCATTGCAGACTGAAAAAGGCCTTTTTCAGCACTGTAGCGATTCTAAGATTTGATTCTATTGGTTAAAGCAGATTATTTGGTCATTATTACCTTGCTGTTTGTGGGATCTTGCTGTGTGCAAATTGGCTATCACATTTCCTACATTACAACAGTGATTACTGTTCAGAGAGTAACTCAGTTAGGCTGACGTGCTTTGAGACATCCAGAGGTCGTGAAATGTTATAGAAATGCAAGTATTTCTTTCTCTTGATGACTGTTCCCTGATCAATGAGTGACCTCCCCCGGTCCGGACACTTTCCTATTATCGTGCACATCTCTGGAGCAGGGAGTAAGGTTCTAATGGACCCCTGGGTTTCTCATAGCAACAAAAGAGGTGCCTTTGATTCACCCGAGGAGGTATATAGCTGTCTAACTCAGGGAACAGACAGAGAACACCACCAGTATCTGCTCCAAAGGTTGAACCCTATACCTCATCCTGCAGCACCCTATTTCGGGAATGTTGACCTCAAATAGTTGTCACCCACTTGGATTCAAGAAGGAATCTGGTTGGGAAAACACTAAAACTTCAAGGCAAATCAACACCAATACCAACATAACACAGCGGCTCAGAGAATATAATCAAGAATTGAACCAACAATCCCACACTGGAATAAGAGCATTGAATTTCCACTTTGGCCGCAGTTATAATCTGGCCTCAAATTGCAACCGATATTGGGTTAGTTTTAAAAAAATGATTTTCCCTGCGCACCACCCCACACCCGCCCAACCACCACCATCGCCACCCCCCCTCCGCTCTCCCACTTCCCCCCCCCAGAGTTTCTGCTCATTCAGAACACAAAACCCATCAGGAACCAGCATAAACTGCAGAGTGATATAATCATCTGCCCTTGAACCTATTACTCTTAAAATGCAATTTTAAGAAAGAAAATTTGCTTCGAAATTAAAATTCACTGATGTATTTAAGAGCAGTAATGGATTGCAGTTTGATTAATGCAGCTGAAAATAGTTTTATTGCAAACAGTAAGTACGTTTAATCAGAGCCACTGGGTTCGCGATCAACCCAATTTAAAGTAAATGAAATTGAGTTTCAAACCTCCAATTACGTTACTAAGGAGAAGGTGCCAGGGCAGGTGTGAAGGTAGATAAATCACCTTGACCAGATAGACTGCACTCCAGAGTTCTGCAGGAGATAGCTGAAGAGATTGTGGAGGCATTAGAAGTGATCTTTCAGGAGTGACTGGAGTCAGGAAGGATCTCAGAAGACTGGAAAATTGCTCATGTGACACCCGTGTTTAAGAAGGGAGGGAGGCAAATTTTCATTGAAATTTACTGAATACTGAAAGGCCTGGCTAGAGTGGACACAGTAAGAAGTTTCACAACACCAGGTTAAAGTCCAACAGGTTTATTTGGTAGTAAATGCCACTAGCTTTCGGAACACGCTGTTCCTTCGTCAGGTGAGTTCTGTGCAGAAACAGGGTATATAAAGGCACACACAGTTTACAGAATACTGATTAGAACGCAAGTCTTATTTGATGTCTGTGTTGATATGTGCAATCTTCTTGGAGATCCTCTCCACTTGGTTTGCGGTGTCAATGGTAGTCATGATGTGGAGGGTGGACATGAAGAAGATGTTTCCAGTAGTCGGAGAGACTGGGATCCATGGGTGCAGCCTCACAGTAAAGGGGTGACCCTTCAGAACTGAGATGAAGAGGAATCACTTCAGCCAGAGGGTGGTGAATCGATGGAATTCATTGCCACAGAGGAGGCCAGGTCATTGAGTGTGTTTAAGACAGCGATAGATAGGTTCTTGAATGGTAAAGGGATCAAAGGATATGGGGAAAAGACAGAATTTCTTTTGATTTGATTTATTATTGCCACATGTATTAGCATACAGTGAAAAGGATTGTTTCTTGTGCACTGTACAGACAAAGCATACCATTCATAGAGAAGAAAAAGGAAAGAGTGTTACAGTCATAGCTAGAGTGTAGAGAAAGATCGACTTAGTGCGAGATAGGAGAATGGGGTTGAGAAACATATTAGCCGTGACCAAATGGCAGGGTGGACTTGATGGGCCGAATGGCCTAATTCTGCTCCAATACAAAGTTAAAAGTTTATTTATTAGTCACAAGCTGATTTACATTAACACTGCAATGAAGTTACTGTGAAAATCCCCTGGATCTTACTTATGGTTTACTCAATTTTCTCATCAAATTTAAAATAAATCTATTCAAAGTTTCTAAAAGGGAGCTGATTGGTGAAACTAAAGGAACCAGTCGAACTGTCAGAGTTTCCTCAAAGGGGCATCGTTAGCAGAAACTTGCCGTTGGTTCCGTCATACTGCCTGAGTAGACACCATAGTGACTTTCAAAAGGAAATTGAATAAAAGGGGAACTATTTACATGATAGAGAGAAGGGGAGTGGGACTAGCTAACTTATCTTAGAGAGAGTAGGCATACACTTGACAGGCTGAGTGGCCTCCTCCTGCACTGAAACCACATTAAACTTCAATGCTGATTAATTTGATGTGAGAGTGTGGCGGGTGCAGTGGGCAAGGCCAGCATCTAGCACAACATTTTCCTAAACCAGCACAAGAGATTAGTGTTGGGAATGGGAGTGTTTAAAATGCGTGATGTTTTGTTCTGGTCTGACCAATTTCAGACAAATTGCATTGGAAAAGATCACGCATCCAAGCAGAAACTCCCAGCCAACACCTCTCGAATAGTTTGGACAAAACAACAACTGTAGAAGACTTTGATCTCGAAATACTCAGCATCTGTAGAGAGAGAGAGAGACAGAGAGAGTTAAGCTACATTCTGCACTCTCTCATTTCCTTCTCTATGAACAGAATGTTGTGACTGTTTAGAGCACAAGAAACAATATTTTTCACTGTATGTTAATACATGTGATAATAATAAATCAAATGAAATCAAGAAGTTGGAGGTCTTTGATCAGATCTGGAAAAAGTTAGAGAAGTAACAGGTTAAAGTTTTAAAATTTGAAGTTTATTTATCGGTGTCACAAGTCGGCTTACATTAACACTGCAGTGAAGTTACTGTGAAAATCCCCTGGTCATCACACTCCGACGCCTGTTCTGCGAGGCAGCAGTGCTAGCCACTGTGTCACCGTGCCACCATCGTCATGTTGTCATCGGGTACAGAGTCTGGGAGGAAGGAACAAAGGGGAAGGTCTGTGGTCGAGGGGAGGACTGAAGGGATTAAATGAAAGGGCTGATGGTACAAGACAAAAAGTGGATGGTAACGGCACACGTAAAGAAATAGCAAATGAGCCGAGATGAGGTGTGAATGGCAAATAGGGAATCGCTAACTGTTGTTGGGAAAGAAAAATGGGAGGAGAGCTTACAATCCAAATTTGTATCACTCAATGTATTTCCAGCATTTTCCAATTTTATTTGAAATTCCAAGCCTCCGCAGTAGTTTGCTTCAGTTGAAGACTTTATCCTTTCTTAATCAGAGCTTGATTTGATGTAGATGTTGAAAGCACAGATGAGGAATAAAAGTCATGGCACCTAAATTAAGTGTGGGCTCAGAACCAAGAGACTGAGAGCACGCAGCTTCAGAGAGACATCAAAAAGCACCAGTAAAAAGGGGGCAGGAGACAATGGCTTGTCCTAGTTCCCAAGACAGAGGCTCAGATCACCCCCAGGTGTTGAGTGTTGAGTTATGTTGAATTACTCCCCTGCGTTCCAGGTTCGTTCTGGATTAACTAATTCCTGTTCCTGTAATTGGCAATTCCCATGAGTCAAAATAGTGATGAGAAATGAGTGAAAACTATTTCTTTATCCAACACTTATTTTCTCGAGAGCTTATCATCATCTCTTTCCGAGGGCCGTGTGGACTCTCTCCTGCTGATTCAAAACCCTCCCCCTACCCCCGAAGAATTGCCGCAGAACAGATTTGTAACGTCAAGTTCAGATTCATTTATTTATTCCCAGGATTATTCTCTGTGGCATTATAAACAGACAGGCAGTTACATGTCGTGATTTGCATTTTAATAGCACATCATGGAAATAAATCCCCAGACACATTTTGTTCTGAGGGCCAAAGGAAAACAAGATCACTCCCTAATACGTTTAGCAAATGTATTGTAATTTATTAAGCCCTGCAGTATTTCAGCTCTGCTGAATCAGACTCCAACAGACAACTACACCGTCGCTCAATAGTGAAGGATAAGACAGCGCTCAGAATTCCATCTTCCAGCAGAAGGGAAATCAGACCATAAAATCCAGAGTCACTTTCTTTTCGCATGAAATTCCACAATAAACTAATGAATTAGTCAGGGCAACTGGAGTACAGAGCGATACTCCCACCCTGCACAACATCCAAATTAGACTGGTAATAATCCCATTAGTGCAATTAGTTTACATCATGAGTACAAGCAGTTCTGAATTATTAAGACTTAATCAAAGAATTAGGAATTTACAGATCGCTAATTAGGCATCAGCTTGTGAGAGCTGTGTCCACATTCTGGGCACCAGGCTCGAGGAAAACAATGGAGGTCGTGCAAAGAAGATTTGCGAGATCGTACCAGCGTTGAGGGATTTTAATTATATTGGGACACTGGGTGGCATGGTGGCCCAGTAGTTAGCACTGCTGCCTCGCAGTGCCAAGGACCTGGGATCAGTTCCCAACTTGGGGCACTGTCTGTGCGGACTCTGCACCTTCTCCCTGTGTCTGCGTGGGTTTCTTCCAGGTGCTCCGGTTTCCTCCCATAGTCCGAAAGACGTGCTGGTTAGGGTGCATTTGGCCGTGTTAAATTCTCTCTCAGTGTACCTGAACAAGCACTGGAGTGTGGCGACTAGGGGATTTTCACAGTAACTTCATTGCAGTGTTAATGTAAGCCTACTTGTAACATTAATAAATAAACTTAAACTGTATTGTTCCCCTTAGCACAGGGAAGGTGAAACTAGGAGAGATTTAATTAAGATTCATATTTAAGGTGCCTAGCAAAAGAATCAAATCATAGAGTTATAGAGGTTTACAGCATGAAAACAGGCCCTTCGGCCCAACTTGTCCATGCTGCCCTTTTATTTTAAAACTCCTAAGCTAATCCCAATTGCCCGCATTTGCCCCATAGCCCTCTGTACCCACCGTACCCATGTAACTATCTAAATGCTTTTTAAAACACAAAATTGTACCTGTCTCTACCACTACCTCTGGCAGCTTATTCCAGACACTCACCACCCTCTATGTGAAAAAGTTGCCCCTCTGGACCCTTTTGTATCTCTCCTGTCTCACCTTAAACCTATGCCGTCTAGTTTTAGACTCCTCTGCCTTTGGGAAAAGATATTGACAATCTATTTTGTCTATGCCCCTCATTATTTTATAGGCCTCTACAAGGTCACTCCTCAGCCTCCTACACTCCACAGAAAAAAGTCCCAGTCTATTCAGCCTCTCCTTACAACTCAATCCATCAAGTCCTGGTAGCATCCTAGTAAATCTTTTCTGCGCTCTTTCTAGTTTAATAATATCCTTTCTATGATAGGGTGACCAGAATTGCACACAGTATTCCAAGTGTGGCCTTACCAATGTCTTGTACAACTTCAACAAGACACCCCAACTTCTGTATTCAATGTTCTGACCAATGAAATCAAGCATGCTGAATGTCTTCTTCACCATTCTGTCCACCTATGACTCCATTTTCAAGAAGCTATGAACATGTACCCCTAAATCTCTTTATTCTGTAATTCTCCCCAACGCCCAACCATTAACCTGCCCTGGTTCAATCTACCAAAATGCATCACCTCGCATTTGCATAAATTAAACTCCATCTGCCATTCATCAGCCCACTGGCCCAGTTGATCAAGATCCCATTGCAATTGGAGATAACTTTCTTCACTGTCCACTATGCCACCAATCCTGGTGTCATCTGCAAACTTACTAACCATGCTCCCTATATTCTCATCCAAATCATTAATATAAATGATAAATAACAGTGGGCCCAGCACTGATCCCTGAGGCACACCACTGATCACAGGCTGCAGTATGAAAAACAACGCTCTACAATCAGCCTCTGGGTTTTGTCAATTTGTATACATTTAGATAGCTCACCTTGGATCCTGTGAGATTTAACCTTATGCAACAACCTACCATGGCGGTACCTTGTCAAAGGCCTTGCTTAAGTCCATGTAGACAACATCAACTGCACTGCCCTCAGGGGTTATTTTTTTCACTCAGTGAGTTGTTGCGATCTGGAACCCGCTGTGGAAACAGATTCAACCATAACTGGGCAACATGGTGGCACAGTGGTTAGCACTGCTGCCTCACAGCACCAGGGACCCGCATTCAATTCCGACTTTGGGTAACTGTGTGGAGTTTGCACATTCTCCCCGTGTCTGTGCAGGTTTCCCCTGAGTGCTCTGGTTTCTTCCCAGAGTTCAAAGATGTGTGGGTTAGGTAGATTGGCCATGCTAAATTTCCTCATGGTATCAGGGAGGTTAACAGGACAAATACAAAGAGTTACGGGGATAGGACGGGATTGTTTTCAGTGCAGGCTCAGTGGGCTGAATGGCCTCCTTGTGCACTGTTCTAACCTATGATTCTATTCTATTCAGACGCAAATTGTATAAATACATGAAGTGGGAAATTTAGCAGGGCTCTAAGGAGAGATCAGGGGAGTGGGACTAATTGGATAGCAAAGAGCCAGTATATGCTCAATGGGCCAAATGGACACCTTTTGCGCTGCACAAGTGTATCTCTGATTCCATGAACCTCAGGCCTGAGCGCAGCAATTAGAGAGATGCAGTTACTACAAGAGCTCCTTGCAGACCGATCACTGAACACCTTTGATTTTACTTGCTGAGTGGTGGTGTTAACTTGCTTCAGATAAGTGGGTTCACACTTCTAATGAGAATGTGCAGAGAGCAATCAGATCACCGAGTTAGCAGGAGCTTAAATACAGGACAGGAATTTTGACCGAGGTGCGATAAATGGCTGTCCAATAAGCTCCTTGTCCTTAATTTCTGCCCTTTTAAAGTCAGGGAGTCAGAAATATGAGATATCATCTAAACCCATCCGTCCTGCCTTCGAACCAGAGGGTCAGGGGTCACTCGAGCAAATAATCGAGGTCAACATTCCAGTTCAGCAGTACGGAGTGCTACACTGTCAAAGGCGCTGCCTTTTTGGATGATGTATTAAAGCCAAGCCCCGCCTGCCAGCTCAAGTGGACCCAGAAGATCCTGTGAGATTTTATGAAAAATCACAAAGTCATCCTCGTGAACCTCCTCTGGACTCTCTCCAAGGCCAGCACATTCTTCCTTAGGTACGGAGCCCAAAACAGCTCACAATACTCCAAATGGGGTCTGTCCAGAGCCTTATACAACCTTAGCAGCACATCCCTGCCTCCCTGGACAACAATCTTTCCTCAACCCCCAACCGAAAAATAGCCAAACTCACCTCGTTTTCTGTTTGTGGGATCGCGTTCTGCAAATATCGCCCTGTGCAATTCGCTGGCATGACGACAATGAATGTGCTTCGGGGGGAGAAATACAAAGATGTGGGAGACGCTGCACAAATGCTAGTTCTTTCTTTAAGTTGTGGCGACACATTTGGTTTCCCTGGTAACCCCTGGGTTGTGTTAGATAATTGAATTGTGAGTTGATGCGCCACACTCTGAT
Source organism: Carcharhinus amblyrhynchos (assembly GCF_965287045.1). Lineage (NCBI taxonomy): Eukaryota > Metazoa > Chordata > Chondrichthyes > Carcharhiniformes > Carcharhinidae > Carcharhinus > Carcharhinus amblyrhynchos. The sequence goes on along the minus strand of NC_137354.1, from coordinate 4,289,041 downwards.
ATACTACAGTTAAGACAATCTTGCCTTTGTATAGCACCCTTGACCTGATAATATGGCCCAAGGCATTTTGGCACAGCACTTTGTCCCAAGATGTGTTGGTTAAGGGGATTAATGGGGTAAATATGTAAGTTTACAGGGATAGGATCTGGATAAGGAGCTTTGTTGGAAAGTCAGTACAGACTCAATGGGCCAAATGGCCTCCTACTGCACTGTTGGGATTCTTTGATTCTATCTCATGATTCTATGATTCAGGGAGAAACATTTTGATTTTATAGAGTTTAGTATAAATTACAGAAGCAAAAAGCTAATGAGGTAAACACCAGGATCGGGCGATACCGGGGATATGGGGATCGTGGAGAATGTTGCAGTGAAGATAGACAATCAGCAATGATCATATTGGATGATGGAATGCTTCTGAGGAACTGAATGTTCTACTCCTGCTCCTTCAGTACGTGTGTTCAATCCAACCTCCAAATTAAACATTGCTGAACCAGCCCTGTTTCTAATGTAGCCTCCTCCACTTCCAGTTTTACTGAAATTCAGTTCCATGGTTAATGATGGTGTGGCAGGAGATACAGAACGGTCATTTCTCAAATCCAGTGAGTAAAGAGAAATTGACCCTAAGACCATAAAATTTAGGAGCAGAATTAGGCCATTCAGCCCATCAAGTCAGCTGCATATCCATTCATGGCTTATACATTTCTCAACCGCATTCTCCTGCCTTTTCCCCATAACCTTTGACCCCCTTACCAATCAAGAACCTATCTATCTCTGTCTTAAAGACACTCAATGACCTGGCCTCCTCACCGTTTTGTGGCAATGAATTCCATAGATTCACCACCTTCTGGCTGAAGAAATACCTCCTCATCTCAGTTCTAAAGGGTCATCCCTTTACTCTGAGGCTGTGCCCTTGGATCCTAGTCTCTCTGACTAATGGAAACATCTTCCCCATATCTACTGTATCCGGGCCTTTCAGTATTCTGTAAGTTTCAATGAGATCCCCCCTCTTCCTTCTAAACTCCATCGAGTACAGACCCAGAGTCCTTAAACACTCCTCATACGTCAAGCTTTTCATCCCAGGGATCATTCTTGTGAACCTCCTCTGGAATCTCTCCAAGGTCAGCTCATCTTTCCTTAAATACAGGGCCCAAAATTGCACCCAATATTCCACATGTGGTCTGACCAGAGCCTTATAAAGTCTCAGCAGTACATCCCTGCTTTTCTGCAATTAAGAATCCACTGATGACCATGAAACTACTGTCAATTGTTAGAAAAATCCTTCAGGTTCCCTGATGCTTTCTAGGGAAGGAAACCTGCCGTCCTTACCTGATCTGGTCTATATGTGACACCAAACCCACAGCAATGTGGTTAACTCTCAACTGACCTCTGAAATGGCCGAGTGAGCCACTTAGTTCAAGGGCAACTATGGATGGGCAAACAATGCTGGCCCAGCCAGCAACACTCATGTCCCATGAATGATTGAAGAAAAGAGTGCCACAGTGTCACAGGGACAATGCTGAGGGAGAACAGTGCTGTCAGATTCAGATGCAAAGCACAATATCAAGGGGGGCACGGTGGCACAGTGGTTAGCGCTGCTACCTCACAGAGCCATGGACTCAGGTTCAATTGTGTCCTCGGGTCATTGTCTGTGTGATGTTTGCACATTCTCCCTGTGTCTGTGTGGGTTTCCTCTGGGTGCTCTGGTTTCCTCCCACACTCCAAAGATGTGCAGGTTAGATGGATTGGCCATGCTCGGTTGCCCCTTAGTGTCAGGGGGATTAGCAGGGTAAAGATGTGGCATTACGAGTTAGGGCCTGGGTGGGATTGCTGTCAGTGCAGGCTCGATGGGCTGAATGGTCTCCTTCTGCGCTGTAGGTGTTCTCCAATTCCATAATATCCACACTCACTGAACATTTGGATATTTTGGGAAGGAGATTCCAGTATTGATATTCTAAAGATTTTGATTTGATTTATTATTGTCACATGTATTGACATGCAGTGAAAAGTATTGTTTCTTGCACACTATACAGACAAAGCATACTGCTCATAGAGAAGGAAACGAGAAAGTGTAAAATGTAGTGTTACAGTCATAGATAGGGTGTAGAGAAAGATCAACTTAATGCAAGGTAAGTCCACTCAAAAGTCTGGTAGCAATAGGGAAGAAGCTGTTCTTGAGTCGGTTGGTACATGACCTCAGACTTTTGTATCTTTTTCCCGATGGAAGAAGGTGGAAGACAGAATGTCCAGGGTGCATGCCCTTAATTATGCGGCTGCTTTGCCGAGACAGTGGGAAGTGTAGACAGAGTCAATGGATGGGAGGCTGGTTTGCGTGATGGATCGGGTTGCGTTCACGACCTTTTGTAGTTCCTTGCAATCTTGGGCAGAGCAAGAGCCCATACCAAGCTGTGTTACAACCAGAAAGAATGCTTTCTATGGTGCATCTGTAAAAGTTGGTGAGAGTCATAGCTAACATACCAAATTTCATTAGTCTCCTGAGAAAGTAGAGGCATTGGTAGGCTTTCTTAAATATAGTGTTGGCATGGCAGGGGGGGTGGGGGGGTGGGGGTTGGGGGGGGGGGGGGGGGGGGTGGGGAGAGACCGTGACAGGTTGTTGGTGATCTGCACACCTAAAAACTTGAAGCTCTTGGCCCTTTCTACTTGGTCCCCATTGATGTAGACAGGGTATGTTCTCCTCTATGCTTCCTGAAATCAATGACAATCTCCTTCATCTTGTTGACATTGAGGGAACATTTGTGGAATTTGGGGAGTAAGTGGGTGGGTTGAATGGTAGCACTTTGGCGGTGTTGGCACAGATTCAATGGATTGAATGGCCTTCACCTCTGCACTGTAAATGCGCTGACACATTTTCTACATCCAAATCCATCTTGTGAAAAGGTTAATAAAAGCAGCTGCATTGCCGCTGTTTGCCTCCACAATGATTAAAGTTTGAAGCAGAAAGAAAGAATATTATTAAGGAGGAGTGTGGGCACTAATCATTTAAGCCCAAGGACTGCATACTTAGCTTGACAAAACGACTGATAAATTGTTGATTATGTTCCACCACCGAGGAACTCTATTCAGAATGCATTTAGTCTGTAAATTCTAGATTAACTACAGGTTATAAAGTCAGTGAGCATTGACAGCAAACAGGATGTGTCAATTCAATCGACAGTAATTTATCAATGTGACGTCAAAATTGTAGGCTGACTCACAGAATCTGCTCTACATCTTAAAATGCTTTTTTGGAATCCAAAATCTGTTAGATGCTGATTTTTCTCTAACATAAAAATACACATCATCCTTATTATCAAATCCAACTGTCCTCGCGCAACTCGCTCCCTTTTAACCAGGAGCTTTTCAAATCACTTTCTCTCTCAGTTGTGCAGCTCAGTTATGTAGTTTACAAAGGAACTGGAAGAGGCCATTCAGCCCCCCTTAAGCCTATCCCACCAGTAATGACCCATGAGGTTGGCTGCTTGGAGTATGAGCTCCCTGATTGAGGTAATGGTTGCCTGCCCAATCAGGGAGTCTTGAGGAGTGTCAGAGTTACACTCTGGATTGTGACTTTGTATTGGAAGAATTGAGTTTGTAAATAAAGGGAATCTGGTGAAGGGACACCAGACTCTGAGCAATTATTTCACACTATTCAAATAGATTATTGCTGATCTTTGTCCTAACACCTTCCACATGCCTTGACTCTGTATCTTTCTGTAGCCTTGTCTACCAAACATCTGCTGATCTCGACGATCGGTTAAAGTGGGGTATCTATAGACCAGGTGTTCACGTGACCATGTGATGGCACCATGACGACCAATGTCACAGGGCGGGAGCACACCAGATTTTCCCGAGACCTCGGGCAGGGCACAAGTCTTACTGCTGCAAAGTTCATTAAATAAACTTACTCTTACTAGAGTCCTTGTTGCTGGCAGTATTATAATGAACCTCAGAGAATGACAGTATCTATTGTTTCTTGGTAAGAGAGAGTTCCAAACATCTGCCAAGCTTTGTGTGAAGACCCCTGGGTTTGGAAAACCCCCCACACACCCACCACCTCCGCCCCCAACCACGCGCCCCCTGCAGGAATAGGCCCACTTTCCCAGGAACCACACATGCGGTAGAATTTTTCCGTTTAAACCTTCTGGCCAAGAGATGCTCATCTGCGTCTGATGGAGACTCTTTCTCCTCGGATTGGCCAGTTGTTGTACCAATCGAGTGTTTGAGGTCCTTGCTGGTTTTCCGAGGATGTCCCAACTCCATCAAGCATTTTAAACAGTCAGCGCCTAACAAGTGGTTTAAACCACTACCGCAACCCCTCTCCTCCCACCTCCCTGATCCCTGACACAAATCTCCTCAACTCAGGTCCAACAGAAATATAGAATTGTTACCGTGCAGAAAGAGGCCATTTGGCCCATTGGGTCTGCACCGACTCACTGAAAGAGAATTCTACTCAGGCCCGAGGCTAATCCACCTATCATCCACATGTTACAGGAAAAGAAGCACCTGGAGGAGACCCACACAGACACAGGGAGAATGTGCAGACTCCACACAGGCAGTGACCCGAGGCTGGAATTGAACCCTGGTCCCCGGCGCTGTGAGGCAGCAGTGCTAACCACTGTGTCACCATGCTGCCCTGCCACGCTGTCCAGAAGGTTCAATCTGTGCCCCTCAGAGATTTTTCAAATCACATGTAAGCATTTTCTCAAAGTCAACACAAGCCCTGAGTTGTGATTAAAGTTTTGGGGTGTTTTCAAAAATGGTTTTGAACACTGCAGCGAACAGCTGGAGCCTTCACCTTTCTAAAGGACATTGGGCAATTTATCTGAATGTTAGAATTCAGCGAATTCTGCTGCCTTCTCTCTGCAACATTCAGGTTTGACTTTTATCTTCCTTACTTGTTAATCAAGACGACACGCATCTCCTGCAGTTACATTTGAGTATGTTTTTCCAAACAAAATGCCAATCCTCTGCTTAACAAGGCTGAACATCTTTGGGCATAAACGTAGAATAAATTCACAAAAACACCATTTATTTATTAGTCACAAGTAAGGCTTACATTAACACTGCAATGAAGTTACTGTGAAATTCCCCTCGTCGCCACACTTGGGCACCTGCTCGGGTCAATGCATCTAGCCAGCTCGTCTTTCAGAATGTGGGAGGAAACTGGAGCACCCAGAGGAAACCCACACAGACATGGGAAGAATGTGCAGACTCCACTCAAACAACGACCCAAGCCGGGAATCGAACGCTGGTGCCTGGTGCTGTGAACAGCAGTGCTAACCACTGTGCTACCGTGCCGCTCCTAGTTTAGATGTCATATATTCACCATTCCCATTGGAAAGGTAACATGAAAAGGGGATAGCTTTCAATAAACAAGGACAAGATAATTCCAGTTGTGGTGGCGTCTAAACCTAAGAACTACGAATCCAATAGTCATTTATAAATCCAAGAGGGAATGCAGGAAAAACATCGTTGCCCAGATAAAGAAGAACATGGATCTCTCTACCACAGGGTTAATGTGGATAGCGTCAATCTATTCAAAGCAAGCTTCATAAAGACGTGAGGGAGAAAGGAATAGAAAGAAGGGTATGCTGGCAGGGTGAGATGAAGGAATGTGGGGAAAAGTTACTGTGCAGTGTGAGACTAGCAGCAACCTGCATAGAACTTTGTAGCATTTACAGCACAGAAAAAGGCCATTCGGCCCAGCTAGAATCATAGAATCCTACAGAGCAGAAGGAGGCCATTTGGCCCATTCAGTCTGCACCAAGCACAACCCCACCCAGCCCCTATCCCCATAATCCCATGCATTTACCCTAGCTAGTCCCCCAGACACTAAGGGGCAATTTAGCACAGCCAATCTACCTAACCTGCATATCGCTGGAGTGTGGAAGGGAACCAGAGCACCCAGAAGAAACACATGCAGACATGAGGAGAACGTGCAAACTCTACATAGACAGTGACCCAGGCCTCAAATCAAATCCAGGTCCCTGACGCTGTGAGGCAACAGTGCTAACCACTGTGCCAGCATACCGCCCCGAGTTATAGCCCCAGCTAGTCCATGCTGGCGTGAGATCAGGAAGTACTCAAAGGGTAGTGAGAATGTGTAACTCTCTCCTTCAAGACACTACACAGGCTGGAGACTCGGATAAACAAGGGTGTGGATCAAGTGTGAGCAGCTAAAGTTGAAGGTACAAATCAGCCATTATCAAATGAAATGGCCAAACTGGCTCAAAGGGGCTGAATGGCCTCTTATTTTCCCAGGCACTGACCCTCTGACTGGAGATGCTGCTGCACAAATCAACTGATCTTCCTGTCGTAGCTAAATACTAATCTACTGAGTCTCTGAATGGAAGGAAACAGTGAGTCTGAAGCGTGATTGGCATTGTAAACAGGGAGAATTGATGAAGCTTTAATGCTGGGACCAGGAGAATGCATCTGAGTGTTATCCTTAAGTGTAAATTTCTATTTAATGGTGTAGGATGGAGAGATTCAGGCCATTAGGATTCTGTGCATGGGTCACGGATGTGATCCGTTCTGTACTTGGCTGCACTCAATAATCTTCCTGCACAGCAGGTACTGCTCTGAGTGCCTTACTTACGGTCAGTGTGTTAGGCCGCTTCAGATTCTTACTGACAGCATTGAAGTTTAGGTTCACACTTTAACCAGGGATGCTATCTTACCGACAGACTCTCAGTGGCTGAAGGAGAGTGGTCCAGCCCCTCAAACATTTCCACTGTTCAATTAGGAATAGGGCAGCACGGTGACACAGTGATTAGAGCTGCTGACTCACAGTGCCAGGAACCCAGGTTCAATTCCCAGCTTGGGTCACTGTCTGTGCAGAGTTTGCATGTTCTCCCCATGTCTGTGCGGGTTTCCTCCCACAGTCTTTTACAGATGCACCATAGAAAGCATTCTTTCTGGTTGTATCACAGCCTGGTATGTCTCCTGCTCTGTCCAAGACCGCAAGGAACTACAAAAGGTTGTGAATGTAGCCAAACCCATCACGCAAACCAATCTCCCATCCATTGACTCTGTCTACACTTCCTGCTGCCTTGATAAAGCAACCAGAATAATCAAGAACCCCACACAACCCAGCCATTCTCTCTTCCACTTTCTTCTGTAGGAAAAAAAATTCTGAGGTCATGTACCAACCGACTCAAGAACAGCTTCTTCCCTGCTGCTGTCAGGCTTTTGAATGGACGTACCTTGCATTAAGCTGATCTTTCTCTACACCCTAGCTATGACTGTAACACTACATTCTGCACTCTCTCCTTTCCTTCTCTATGAACGGTATGCTTTGCCTGTATAATGCGCAAGAAACAATATTTTTCACTGTATACTAATACATGTGACAATAATAAATCAAAACAAATCAAATCTGCGGTGTGCAGGGTAGGTGGATTGGCCATGTTAGATTGCTCCTTAAGTGTCTGGCAGTTTAGCAGGGTAAATACATGGGGTTTCAGGGATAGGGCCTGGGTGGGATTGTGGTCAGTGCAGACTCGATGGGCCAAATGGCCTTCTTCTGTACTGTCAGAATTCTATGATTCTATGAAATCATTGGCTGGTCATGTCTTAAATCAAACTCAACCACGATAGGTGCACCATCCTTAAAACCCCAGCTGAACAAAAACACATCTGTCTAATTCTGAGACTCATCATTGGTTCCAGTCTGCTAAGCTTTTGGGATAGAGGATTGCAGATTACTATTCTGCTTTGCACGTCCTACCTTGCGCTCACCCATTGAATGAGGAGAGAATCGACAGATATAAAGTACCTCAGAAAATAGCTTTTACAAAAAGAAATAGCTTTTAAAAATCCAAGGTCAAGGTAAATAAGATAAACTTTATAAACATAGACTTCAAGCCATGAATCTTGACAACACAGTAATATATTCCTGGCGATTCACTGGCTATGTCACTAAGTCAACAGTGCATCATTGCCAGTTTATTTTTCTGACCTCATTTAATGACCAAGACTCTCTGTCTCGTTATTCTTGCATTTCCTCAAAAAGGTTCCATTAATTTTTCTAAAGAGAAGTCATGGAAATGGTGAACGGCCCCTCCTCACCCCCGGTGGACAGATCCAGGCTTCAGGAGCAGAAACTTGACAAAAATCTAACCCGCCTTGGCCTGTAGCACAAGGTGCAACAAGCAGTCCTGCCCTTAGTCACAGAAAAACATTCCCAGACCCTTCATAAGTGCAATTTTCCAACAAAATGCGACATCAGGGGATATTAGGACAGATGGCCAAAGAGGAAGATTTTAAAGTTTTTTATTTATTAGTCACAAGTAAGGCTTACATTAACACTGCAATGAAGTTACTGTGAAAATCCCCTAGTCACCACAGTCCAGCGCCTGTTCAGATTAATGCATCTAACCAGCACGTCTTTCAGAATGTGGGAGGAAACCGGAGCCAACCCACACAGACACGGGGAGAATGTGCAAACTCCAGACAGACAGTGATCCAAGCCAGGAATTGAACCCCAGTCCCTGGTGCTGTGAAGTAGCAGTGCTAACTACCATGCTACCATACCGTCCTTATAGGCTGTTTACATAAAACCATAGAATCACAGAAGAGGCCATCCAGCCCATCAAGCCTACACTGACCACAATCCCACCCAGACCCTATCCCTGTAACCCCACTTACCCTGCTAGTCTGCCTGACACTCAAGGGACTGCTGTTGGTACAGGTTTGATGGGCTGAATGGCCTCCTTCTTCACTGTAGAGATTCTATAAGAGCAGATGAGCAACAATTAGCACATCTCCATGAACAGACAAATCTCTTCAATTCTAAAGTTTAGGACCTTTAAATCCATGATTTAGCATTTTTAAGTCCTCCTGTACGAGAAACCTAACCGAACAGCTTCTGTAATTCATTCAGCATCCTGATCTGTAAACACTTTCTGACTGTACTGCTGTATCCTCGTACATTAATCACCCTTAATGTGTGGCTGGCTCGTACCGAGTTCTGTTTTTGTAATGTATTCCTCAGGGTTTTCACAGGAGTAAACCCCCAACAACCTGAAACATTCAACTGAAAGAGTCAAGTTCATCAAATAAAAATAAATTGTTCAACAGTCTGGTGAAAATAAATGCTAAATTTCCAAACGCTAACAAAGGAAATCAATCAAACAGGCCTGCTTCTAATGACATCTACTCACATCCCTGGAAAGTGCTTCACTGTGTATGAAGTGCTTTGGATTATTTTATACCCCTGACTGTTGCAACACCAATTTACATTTAAAAAGCACCTTTAACACGGCAAAAATATCCCAAGGTCCTTCACGGGAATGTGACCAAATAAAGTCGCAAGGGGAGATTTCAGGACAATGAAACAAAATTACTACAGACGCTGGAATATGAAATCATAGGATTTTGATTTGATTTATTATTATCATATGTATTAACATACGGTGAAAAGTATTGTTTATTGCATGCTATACAGACAAAACAGACCATTCATAGAGAAGGAAGCATAGAATGAGAGTAAAAGATAGCAGAGAAGGTAGGCTGGGCACAGCTTGCAAGAAATCGCCTCGCTCCAGCGCTATCTTAGAAAAAGAATCTTGATCCATCTTGGACAAAAGATCATCCAGACTCGAACATCCAGGGTGGGGGGGGGAGCGGTCGCTGCGGGGGAACCATGAAAATGTCCAGTGAAGTCAGGCAGAATTCTCCGGTTTTCAGCAAGTGTGCCAGAGAATTTCACACAATCTCTACAGAGATTGAAGGACTCTATCTCAGTGTATTATTGACGCAAGGCGATACACTGAGATTTTGGGTCTATGCAAAATTGGATGGGAATGAAATTAAAATGGAAGTAGATATAGGAGCCGCTGTATTTCTTTTCTGTGAAAATTTATGTTATATCAACGAAAGCTCGAGGACGTACCATTAAAGCCATCCAAAATAATCCTGAGGTTCTACACAGAAGAGGTGGTTCTAGTGAAGGGTTCCATTGTGGTGCCAGCTGAAGCAAACAGTCACTCTGAAAAATGGTCATTACGCATTGTGAATAGAAATTTTCTCGCACTTTCAGAACAGCAAGGTTGAACAAAATCAAACTAAATTGGCAAGCAATCCACCAATTGGTTGATGGAAAGAAGGCATTGCAGAAATATAAGAAGATTTTTGGGGATATGACAGAGTTGAGGCATGACTTAAGATAAAACCTGATAGCAAGCCCCTAAATGCTAAAGCAAGAACTGTGCCACTCACCACCAAGCTAACAGTTGGAATGGAACTTGAAAAGTTAATCATAGATGGAACAATTTGGGCAACTCCAATTGTCCCTGTCATTAAACCAGATGGTTCTGAGAGAATTTGCAATGACTTCAAAAGCAATGATAAGTCCGGTGCAGTGTGCCGACCAGAATCCTTAACCAGTAATTGAGGTTCTATTCGCTGAATTGTCTGGGGGTCAGCAGTTCAGTAGGATAGACCTGTCCCCTGCATATCTCCAAATGAAGGTGACAACTGAGTCACAACCACTGTTAACCATAGATACTCACAGAGGGTTGTTCTAGCATAAACGCTGACCATTCAGAATAACATTGGGACCCAGCCTTATTCCAAAAATGTATGTATCAAACCCTGAATGACTTCAACGTGTGTCCAGTGTAATCCGGATGACACAGGCTAAAGATGAACAGGTACATTTACAGAGGAAACACTAAAGTGTCTAGTGAAGCACAATCTTCATATAAAGAAAGAAAAAAGCAAATTTTGAAAGTCATCACTAAGCTATCTAGACCATGTAATTGATAAAGATGGACTTTGCAAGAACCTTCAGAAAATAACCAAGATTTTACATGCACCTAGATTGCAGAATATATCACAACTGAAATCTTTTTCAGGACTTTTTAGATCTTTTTTAGGTCTTCTTTAGGGCAACACAGTGGCCCAGTGGTTAGCACTGCTGCCTCACAGTGCCAGGGACCCAGGTTTAATTCTCAGCTTGGGTCACCGTTGGTGTGGAGTTTGCACATTCTCACCATGTCTATGTGGGTTTCCTCGGGGTGCCCCGGTTTCCTCCCATAGTCTAAAGATGTGTGGGTTAGGTGGATTGGCCATGCTAAATTGCCCCTTGTTTCAGGAGGACCAGCGAGGGTAAATTCATGGGGTTACGGGGATAGGGCCTGGGTGGGATTGTATTCGGTGAGGACTTGATGCACCGAATGGCCTCCTTCTGCACTGTAGGATTCTTTGACTCATCAATTATTATGGAAAATTTACTCCAAATCTCAGTACCATGTTAAAACCACTTCATACATTATTATGTGTGAACCAACAATGGACCTGGACCAAAAACTGTGAAAAGGTACATAATGGAGTCAAAAATATGCTAACAAAATCAGAAGTCTTAGTTCATTTTGACCCTAATTTAAAAATACAACTCACATGTGACACATCGCCCTATGGGGGTGGGTGCAGTTGGCACTCACATAATGCCAAATGGAGATGAAAAGCCGATAGCTTTCACTTTGAGAATGTTACCAAGCTCTGAACAAAATGATGTGCAATTGAAGAAGGAAGTCCTGGGTGTAGTTTCTGGAATCAAGAGATTACATCACTATCTGTATGGAAGATGTTTTGTTCAGAGACCACAGGCCTTTAACCCGTACAAGGGAACAGCGTCTCTGGCTGTGAGTGGTTTGCAGAGATGGTCCCTCAGTGCATAATTACCAGATTAAATACACAAGATTTGGGCAATGTGCAAAAGCCGATGTTCTATCATTATCTACCAACTCCAGGCACAGCCGAACCACAGGAGAACTGTGTGAACATCTTATACTTTCCCCAGGTTATTGGCGTACCTAATTCAGCATCTCAAGTGCAAAGATGCGGAATGTCAGATCCGGTGATGGGGAAGGTCATGGATATGATTTTGGATAAACAGAAGAGGAATCTGGAATTCAAACCCTATTACATAAGGGGACTTGGATGAACAGTATAAGATGGAGTACTTCATAGAATCCCTACGGTGCAGAAGGACACCAGTCGGGCCATCGAGTCTGCACCGACCACAATCCCACCCAGGCCCTATTCCCGTAATCCCTCATATTTACCTTGCTAACCCCCCTGACATTAGACTTAATTTATCACCTTCCACCTAACCCGCACATCTTTGGAGTGTGGGAGGAAACCGGGGCACCCAGAGGAAACCCACACAGACACGGGGAGAAAGTGCAAACTCCACACAGACAGTGACCCGAGGCCGGGATTCGAAGCCGGTTCCCTGGCACTGTGAAGCAGCAGTACTAACCACTGTGCCACCATGTCACCCCATTCTATGAAGGATTAGAGTGATTAATCCTCCCCGCTTGCAGAGTCGTATACTGGATCAACTTCATGAAGGACATCCGAGTCAGACAAATGAAAGAAGTGGTAAGGAGTTATTTCAGGTGGCTAGGACTAGACTCACAGATCGAAGAAAGACTAGGACAGCGTCAGTGTTGTGTTAGGATATGAAATACTCCACATCTTCAACCATTTCACCATGGGATTAGCTGAGACAGCCTTGGCAAAGAGTACATATTGATTTCAATTGAGGGATATATATATCTCGTCCTAGTGGAGGCACATTCCAAATGGCCTGGTATCATGATGATGAAGTTGACGACTACTAAAAAGACAATCAAACAAATATTTGCACAGTTTGGAAACTCAGAGCAATTAGTTAACAATAACCAAAGTCAGTTCACTGTCAAGGAAATTCATGAATTTCCTCAGAAACCAGGACATACAGTGTATCAGAACTGTGTCTCATCATTCTTCCACCAAGGGGTTAGCGGAGAGATTGGTACAGACATTGAAGAATGACATTGAGGTAACAAAGGGTGAAGGACCGTCAGCTAAAACAGTAAACAGCTTTCTCACATCCGACAAAACCACAGCCCAGGGGACAACCCAAAACCCATTGGTAACATTATTTATAAACAGGAGGTTGGGAACCAAATTTGATTTGCTCTTCCCACCTGACACTTCTACCATTGTGGAGCGACAGCAACAAAACCGAGTCACTGGCTGTGAACAGACATCAAAAACAAAAGGTTTTGACCAAGAAAAAGGAGTTTTCGTGAGAAACTACTCTTCAAGGGAGAAGTGGGTACCTGTCACATCGTCATAAAGACAGTGCTAACCAATGGCCAGAGAGTTTGAAGGAGGCACACAGATCGAATCCTTGCTTCAAAAAGAGAATTTACAGAGTTGGTATTTGGAAGACCAACATTTGACACTCAAGGATTGGAAATGCCTGAAGATATGGTCATGATTGAGTCGAATTCAGATTCTCAACAGTTGAAACATCTGTAGGAGCTGGAGAAGAACCAACTTCAGCAGGTGTTATAACTGAGCCAAGTGGTGAACTGACCGAGAGCACTAAAGCAAAGACACCTAAACACCAGATTCTGCCTGTGTAGAGCAGACGTCCACCTACAGTACTCTCGTTGGATGAGGGGTGACCTTATAGAGGTTCATAAAATCATGAGGGACATGAATAAGGTGAATAGTCAGGGTCTTTTCCCCAGGGTAGGGGAATCTAAAACTAGAAGGTATAGGTTTAAGGTGAGAGGGGAAAGATTTAAAAAGGACCTGAGGGGTAACTTTTTCACACAGAGGGTGGTGTGTATATGGAATGAACTGCCAGAGGAGGTGATAGGGGCAGGTACAGTTACAACATTTAAAATACGTTTGGACAGGTACATGGATAGGAAAGGTTTAGTAGGATCTGGGCCAAAAGCAGGCAAATGGGACCAGTTCAATTTAGAAAACCTGGTTGGCATGGAAGAGTTGAGCTAAAGGGCCTGTTTCCAGGCTGTATACCTCTCTATCTCTCCATATCTCTATAATTATTATTCGTAGTGAGTATGTTTGTATAGTGTATCACATGGTTACTGGTAACATCATTGAGAAATTTGGGAGATTTTCCCCCTCTTTTTTTCTGATCCTCGAGGAAGTAACACCCTATCTAATAGAGCTCCACTGAACTGATTAAGTAACCTACTGTGTGGCAACCTTTCTATCCTTTTATCTTGGCTGTACAAGTGAGCTGACCACTTAAATATACAACAGATTGGAAGAGGAATGGGTGACTGACAAGAGGAGACGGAGAAGAGCGATCAACCAGCTTTGTGTCAAGCTATGAGGAGAGGCTGAATAAACTAGGCTTGTACTCGTTAGAGTTTAGAAGAATGAGGGGAGATCTCATTGAGATGTATAAGATGATGAATGGGATGGATAGGATAGAGGTGGAGAGACTCTTCCCGCTCAGAAAGGATAGTAGGACTAGGGGGCACAGCCTCAAGATAAAGGGGGGGGCAGTTTAGAACGGAGTTGAGGAAGAACTTCTTCACTCAAAGGGTGGTGAATCTCTGGAATTCTCTGCCCGTTGAAGTGGTGGAGGCTGCCTCACTAAATATATTTAAGACGCAGGTTGATAGGTTTTTGATAGGCGAGGGGATTAAGGGTTATGGGGAGAGGGCGGGAATGTGGAACTGAGCCATGACAGATCAGCCATGATCTTATTGAATGGTGGGGCAGGCTCAAGGGGCTAGATGTCCTACTCCTGCTCCTATTTCTTATGTTCTTATGTCAATCTCAAGCGAAGTAGGAGAAGGGGTTCTCGAGCTTTGTTAGACAGGGGTTGCTTGCCCGCAGCCCAGGATGGAAGAGAGGGAGAATCCGAAAGAGGAAGAAGAAGAATTAAGGGTTTCAAAACCAAGGCAGATGATTGAATTAAGATAGAAGACAGCCCTAATGTAATTGGATAGCAGAGAATGCTGATGGGCTGAATGGCCTTGTCCTCTTACCGAGAGGGAGGCCTCGTCCCGTTCCTGTGTCCCTGGTGCAGTAATTTTGCACTGTGATAACATTCCAGTTGTATTTTTGGTCGCAGCGGTTTAAAATCATTGCTGCAGTAATTAGAACGTTTCCTCTCACATAAGAATGGCTGTTGTTTTTCTATTTCTGGGAACGGTATCCAGTTTAGGATTAACTGCTCAGATTGCTGCTATTCCCCTGGCGTGGCAATCAAGTGTGGAGCTGCACTAAATTTAAATTGAGAATTTCTCCCCTCACCCAAGGAGCCTGGCTCTCAGAAACATCAGAGCAACAAGTCAACGTGACAAAACATACTTTGTTGCTCCTATAATTAGCTCAGAGTTGTTGACATCAATCACTGTTCATTCCAACGTGGGATCTGCGAAAGCAGTGCGCCCTGCTGGTTGGGGGTTAGAAAAAAAGCAATTTATATCGTAGAGTTGTGGCAGTTCTTTCATAAACTCTGTAAAACTAACTATTTCATCATTTTGGCAAGCACCGAGACCACATCTCTCTGGCTGTGTTAATATTTCAGGTGTCGCATTAATGAGCCTTTCAGGGCACAGCAAGGTCACACAAACTGCAACGGGTTAATGAGCAGATACCCTGTGTTAGAGATGTCGATCGAGGGATAGACATTAGCTTGGAGTCTCTCACCACCTCTGCAGAAGCAGGCCATTGGCCCATCAAACCTGTACCGATAACAATCCCACCCAGGTCCCATCCCACACAAACCTGCATATTTACAGTCCTAATCTCCCTGACACTAGGGTCAATTTAGCATGGCTTATCCACCTAACCCGCACATCTTTGGAGTGTGGGAGGAAACCGGAGCACCTGGAGGAAACCCACACAGACACGGGGAGAATGTGCAAACTCCACACAGACAGTGATCCCAGCCAGGAATCGAACCCGGGTCCCTGGCATTGTGAGGCAGCAGTGCCGCCATGCTGTCCCTATATCATACTGTGCTCAAGTGTTCAGAGTGGAGTCTCAGTCCCACAAGTTTACCAATCAGAGGGAAGACACCTTGAACATCAGTAAATAGGAGAATTCTTTCTTCTGGCTGATACTTTTTATCTTGTGGGTTTGAGAGGGTTTGGGGTTAGTGAGGAGTGGGGGGTGGTCACAGAGATCAAAAGTAGTGAGGCCTCAAAGAGATTTCAAAACATCTCTAATATTTACAGAGGCACTAAGTTTATAAGATTATGAGAGGCACGGACAGAGTGGATAGTCAGAAGCTTTTTCCCAGGTTAGTAGTGTCAATTACTAGGGGGAACAGGTTTAAGGTGTGAGGGGCAAGGTTTAAAGGAGATGTACGAGGCAAATTTTTACACAGAGGATGGAACTCTTTGCCTGGGGAGGTAGTGGAAGCAGATACAATAGTGACATTTAAGGGGCATCTTGACAAGTACATGAACAGGATGGGAATAGAGGGATATAGTCCCTGGAAAGATAGAGGGTTTTAGTTCAGTTGGGCAGCATGGTTGGTGCAGGCTTGGAGGGCAGAAGGGCCTGTTTCTGTGCTGTAATTCTCTTTGTTCTTTGTCTTTGAAGGTGATGGGCAGACTGTGTTCCAATAGATTCCACATGGATTGAGGAAAAGAGGCGAAGACAGATTCCCTTCTCAGATCACTGTCTGTGAGGACACCATCCAGCCATCAGGGGTGGGTTTCTGCTGCTCTGTATGTTTAATGATTATGAATGGAATACCAGCAGGCGAAATTGTTGCAGAGGCATTTGACCTGGTAACCAGGGAGCATTATACCCCAGTGTTACTAAATGGGGGTAACCATAGCATTCAGTTTTAATGTTCCACACTTACTAAGGCACTGCTGGAAGAAAGCAAGGAATGGAAGGTAAGGAAGGGAGGAAGAAACAGAGGTAGGGAGGAAGTAATTGCATTTATGAAGCACTTTTCTTGTATCCGGTTGTCCCTCATGACAGCCACTTTAGATCTATTGTCACAGCTTATATTTGGTTGTCAGTATTGAACCAATGAGTATTCAATAATGGACAGGAGACAGTCTGGTTCCAACAAGCCAATACTATCTGGGCCTGGACATCTGAGGAAAGTGGATATGAATGGGGCGGGGGGGGGGGTAAGGTGGAGGGAGCAGGAGTGGGATTTAGGAAGGACAAGAGTTCTGCAGTGGAATAAGCAGCTGCTAACAGTCGAGCGTTCAGAGCCCGGGACACAAAGAAGGCAGTGTTAGAGAAAACACAGCATGTATCTACCTCAACACACTGTACAGGTGCCTAATCATGGACTCTGTCCAACAGGAGTCAGCTCAGGAGAAAGACCTCCTTCTGACATTCAGAAGTAATTATGATGAAATCCAGAAATACTGAACCTTAGAACCTACATTATTCATCTTTGACAAGTTACTTCAATAGTCTCAGCTACAGGAACTGTTGCATTTTGTCACCCATTTAATCTCCGCTATAAATGTTTATCCTTGCCAACTTTTGATTCCTGACTAATCCGCAGCCTAAAGCATATGGAGCCTCGCTTGCCTATCCCTCCGGCTCACACTGAGCTGCACTCCGACTATGGCTTCAGAATCTGTTACATCATCAGCCTCCAGGCTCCTCCAGGCTTGAACTGTTCAACTCCTGAATCACTAGCAGTGTGTCCTGTATATCCCTTCCTCTCCACCATCGTCAGGGGCAGAGTGTCCGGAGGCTCTGGCCCAGTTCTTCCGAGAATCCTCTGTGCCAATAGGTCCTGCCCCCGTCTCCTCCTCTTGCTCCGCTATGTTCGATTCTAATTGTCCCTTCCCCACCTCACTCTTGAAGCCTTGGAGTGTTTCATTTCAAATACAGGGCCATACAAATCATTATAAATAAATATCCAACATTTTTTAAAATTGACACAGGATTGTCCATTTTTCATTGGGTAGATTTTCCTAGCACCGAGGGAGTGCTGCACTGTCAGTGTTGCTGCATTTCAGATGGAACATTAGACAAAGACTAAGGATGGGATCTTCCGCTCCAAGGCCAGAAATTCCCACTGAGGTCAATGATCCGTATCCTACCTGCTACAATACCCAGTGGGGCTGGATGGGGAAAATCCACCCCCACCCCCCCCAACATCTGCCGCTTGAGTAAATGGAAGGATCCTGTGGCACTCTCTCGGAAAAGAAAATGTGTCACAAGTAGGCTTACATTAACACTGCAGTGAAGTTACTGTGAAAATCCCCTAGTCACCACACTCTGGCACCTGTTCGGGTACATTGAAGGAAAATTTAGCATGTCCAATGCACCTAACCAGCACGCCTTTCGGACTGTGGGAGGAAACCGGAGTACTTGGGGAAAACCCACACAGACATGGGGAGAATGTGCAAACCCCTAAGGCCTGGAATTGAACCTAAATCCCTGGCACTGTGAGACAGCAGTGCTAACCCAACGTGCCACCATGCTGCCCCTTTTTCTTTTGTGTGTGCATGTGTTTTTGTATATGTGCATGTGTGTGAATGAGAGCATGTCTGTGTGTGTGTATGTGTGTGTGTGTATGTGCGAGTGTATGTGAGCGTGTGAATGACAGTATGTGTGCATGAGCATTGTGTGTGTGTGTGTATGTGTGTGTGTGTGTATGTGCGAGTGTATGTGGGCGTGTGAATGACAGTATGTGTGCATGAGCATTGTGTGTGTATGTGCAAGTGTGCGCATGTGTGTGAGCATGTGAATGAGAATATGCATGTGTGTGTGCGTGTGTGTATAAAAATAAACCAATCCTTTTTATTTCATCTTACCTCGAGTTTGGTGTGCAAGTTATTTATGGAAGATTGGAACATTGCAGATTTAAGGGTTGGGGAAAACATGCCACCATTTATCAAAATAAAAAAACTCAGGCATGTAGAGAGCAGGGAAACCTGAGCAGATTAAATTGATCCCACTCCTGTCTGCCACCCTGCAGGGTGGCAATGGTGATTAGCACTGCTGCTCACAGCTCCAGAGACCGGGTTCATATTCCTGGCTTGGGTCACTGTCTGTGTGGAGTTTGCACATTCTCCCCGTGCCTGCCTGGGTTTCCTCCGGGTGCTCTGGTTTCCTCCCACATTCTGAAAGATGTGCTGGTTAGGTGCTGGAGTGTGATGAATAGGGGAATTTCACAGTAACTTCATTACAGTGTTAATGTAAGCCTACTTGTGACTAATAAATTAACTTTATTCTGTAAAAGACAGCTTCAAGTTTATTTGATCACGACACCACTGAAGCAGAGAGTTGTGAAAAAGTTAATTCTACATATCGCTGGGCAGTGTACTGATCTCAGTGTGTGGTGGCCAGTTTGTGTGGATGGGATGAATCCATACTTCACATCTTATTACAACTGTTGTAAGAAGAACAGGCAATTATATTAAATTACTCTCAAAGCAACACACTTCAGAAGATGTCAACCTGACCCATTGATTTGAAGATGTCCATTAACTCCAGCTGATCTCCCCTGGCATTGCTCACACTGTGTCACATGCTGGATTCCATGGAGCTGCAATGCCTCATTGTGGTGGGAGGTTGAAACTACAACATTACCTGTTGACATGGGAAATTCCCATCGTAGCCGATGACATTGATGTTTTAGTATTAACTGTCAAAAATCATAATAACACAAAGTGAAGTTTATCGATTTACACACTCATAAATATAATATACATATATAGATAGGTTGCATGAAACTAGAGCAAGGATAATTGCAAGGAAATTGTCATTAAATGTGCACAATGTTTTCTATAAGTCTCATTTAATTACTCAATATTCTCATTGTACCTGACACACTGTGGTTGATCTTTGCCTTTGCAGTATCGGTGCTGGGTGTAGTGATCAATTAAATACACATCATAGAAACACCACAGTGCAAAAGAGGCCATTCAGTCCATTGAGTCTGCACTGACTCATCTGTATCTTACCCAGCCCCTCTCCTCCATTCCATCCCTGTAACCCCACACATTCATC
Source organism: Carcharhinus amblyrhynchos (assembly GCF_965287045.1). Classification (NCBI taxonomy): domain Eukaryota; kingdom Metazoa; phylum Chordata; class Chondrichthyes; order Carcharhiniformes; family Carcharhinidae; genus Carcharhinus; species Carcharhinus amblyrhynchos. Next base: position 4,269,268 of record NC_137354.1, on the reverse strand, counting down.
ATGGCTAATCCATCAAACCTACACATCTCTGGACACTATGGGGCAATTTAGCAATAGAACATAGAACATAGAACATAGAACATTACAGCGCGGAACAGGCCCTTCGGCCCACAATGTTGCGCCGACCAGTCTTATTTTTAAAAAAAAACATTGACCCACTAATCTAAACCAATCCCTTTTCGTCCATAAACCTATCCACCAATCTCTTAAACGCCCCCAAACTAGGCGCATTTACAACTGCAGCAGGCAGGGCATTCCAGTCCCTCACCACCCTCTGGGTAAAGAACCTGCCCCTGACATCCGTCCTATAACTACCCCCCCTTAATTTAAAGCCATGCCCCCTCGTGCTAGCTTTCTCCATCCGAGGAAACAGGCTATCACCATCCACCCTATCTAAACCTCTAATCATCTTATATGTTTCTATAAGATCCCCTCTTAGCCGCCTTCTTTCCAGTGAAAACAACCCCAAATCCCTCAGTCTCTCTTCATAGGACCTCCCCTGCATACCAGGCAACATCCTGGTAAACCTCCTCTGCACTCTCTCCAAAGCCTCCACATCCTTCCTGTAATGTGGGGACCAGAACTGCACACAGTACTCCAAGTGCGGCCGCACCAGAGTTGTGTACAGTTGCAACATGACGCTGCGACTCCTAAATTCAATCCCCCTACCAATAAACGCCAAGACACCGTACGCCTTCTTAACAACCTTATCTACTTGATTCCCAACTTTCAGGGATCTATGTACACATACACCTAGATCCCTCTGCTCCTCCACTCTATTCAAAGTCCTCCCGTTAGCCCTATACTCAACACATCTGTTATTCCTACCGAAATGGATTACCTCACACTTCTCCGCATTAAACTCCATCCGCCACCTCGCGGCCCAGCTCTGCAACCTGTCCAAGTCACCCTGCAAACTTCGACACCCTTCCTCACAATCTACCACACCTCCGACTTTGGTGTCATCAGCAAACTTACTAATCCACCCAACTATACCCTCATCCAGATCATTAATAAAGATTACAAACAGCAGTGGCCCCAAAACAGATCCCTGAGGCACACCACTCGTAACCGAACTCCATGATGAATAATTACCATCAACCACCACCCTCTGTCTCCTATCTGCTAACCAATTCCTGATCCAAGTACCTAAATTACCACCAATCCCATACATCTGCATTTTCTGCAGAAGCATACCATGGTGAACCTTATCAAACGCCTTACTAAAATCCATATATACCACATCTACTGCCTTACCCCTATCCACCTCTTTGGTCACCTTCTCAAAGAACTCAATAAGGTTAGTAAGGCACGACCTTCCCGCTACAAAACCATGCTGACTATCTCTAATCAATTCATTACTCTCCAAATAACTATAAATCCTATCCCTAATAATTCTTTCTAAAACCTTGCCCACTACAGAAGTAAGACTCACTGGTCTGTAATTCCCAGGGAAGTCTCTGCTCCCCTTCTTAAACAATGGGACAACATTCGCTGTCCTCCAATCTTCCGGTACTATACCAGAGACCAACGACGACCCGAAGATCAGAGCCAGTGGCTCTGCAATCACCTCTCTTGCCTCCCATAGAATCCTAGGGTAAATCCCGTCTGGACCAGGGGACTTATCTATTTTCAACCCATCTAGAATATCCAACACATCCTCTGTATCAACTACAATACTTTCTATTTTACACCCCTTCACCCCAGTGACCTCCTCAGCTACATTCATATCGTCCTGCGTGAACACCGAAGAGAAATAATGGTTCAATACCTCTCCAATCTCTTCCGGTTCCACACACAACTTCCCCCTACTGTCTGTAACTGGCCCTAATCTTGCCCTAACCAACCTTCTGTTCTTGACATACCTATAGAATGCCTTAGGATTCTCCTTAATCCTATCAGCCAAAGTCATCTCATGCCCTCTTCTAGCCCTTCTTAACTCCCTCTTCAACTCCCTCCTAGCCAATCTAAAGCTTTCTACTGCACTACCCGAGCCCTCAAGCCTCATCCGAACATAAGCCTCCTTCTTCTTCCTAACCAACAAATCAACTTTTTTTGTGCACCACGGTTCCCTAGCCCTACCAATTCCTCCTTGCCTGACAGGGACATACCTATCACAGACCCGCAGTAGCTGCTCCTTGAAAAAACTCCACATTTCAGACGTTCCTAGTCCCTGTAATCTCCTAGTCCAACCAATGCTTCCTAATTCTCTCCTAATGGCCTCATAATTACCCTTCCCCCAGCTAAAACTACTGACCCGAGGTTCATGCCTATCCCTTTCCATCACTAAGGTGAACGTAACCGAATTGTGGTCACTATCACCAAAAAGCACACCAACTTCCAAGTCTAGCACCTGGTCTGGCTCATTTCCCAGCACCAAGTCCAATATAGCCTCACCTCTAGTTGGCCTATCTACATATTGAGTCAAAAAACCTTCCTGCACACTTTGAACAAAAACTGACCCCTCTAACGAGCTAGAGCTATAGCAATTCCAATCAATGTTAGTAAAGTTAAAATCCCCCATAACAATTACCCTATTACTTTCACTCCTAACCAGGATCGTCTCTGCAATCCTTTCCTCAACCTCTCTAGAACTTTTTGGAGGTCTATAAAAGACTCCCAACAGGGTGACCTCTCCTCTCCTATTTCTAATTTCTGCCCATACTACCTCAACAGACAAGTCCTCATTAAACTTCCTCTCTGACACTGTGATATAGTCCTTGACCAATAATGCTACTCCACCCCCCCTTCTACCTCCTTCTCTACTCCGACTAAAGCACTTGTACCCCGGCACCTGCAACATCCATTCCTGACCCTGCTCTATCCACGTCTCTGAAATGGCCACAACATCAAAGTCCCAGGTACTGGTCCACGCTGCAAGTTCATCCACTTTATTGCGAATACTCCTCGCGTTAAAGTATATACATTTCAAACCTCGCTCCGCCCCACCCCCACAATGCCGTGCAATGCCGTCCCCTTCTATGCCCCCCTCACTTTCACCCCCTCTACCCAGGATCCCACCCCCCCTCTGAATCAGTTTAAACCACTCCGCATAGCCTTCACAAATTTACCCCCCAGGATATTTGGCCAATATTGGCCAATGGCCAATCCACCTAACCCGCACATCTTTGGACTAGTTGCTGATTTACGTTCAGTGTCAGGAAGATGTCATGCCATTGCCTGTATGCAGCCAGGCTAAAGACATGGATGAGGACATTTGTGAGCATGAGTTTCATGGCTTTAACATGAATAAACTACAAGCAGAATGTTGCTTGTCAGAGAGCAGGGGACTTGTGCAAAATAATTACAACACAGAAACACAGTCCACGCAAATGTTTATGCTCCATATGGGCCTCTCAGGCCTCACTGCTTCACCCTATACCATTCCATTCCTTTTATTCAAAAGTGCTTCCTCTTTATTGCCTCTATTCAATCCACCTGGCCACTCCTTGTGGCAGTGAGTCCCACATTCTAAGCAATCTCTAGGTAATGATGTTTCATCTGAATTTCTTTTGGATTTCATAGAGTCATAGAGTTTTAAAGCATGGAAACAGGCCCTTCAGCCCAACTTGTCCATGCTGCCCCTTTTTTTAAAAACCTCAAAGCTAATCCCAATTGCCCACATTTGGCCCATAGCCCTCTATACCCATTGTACCCATTTAACTATCTAAATGCCTTTTAGAAGACTAAATTGTACCTGCCTCTATTACTCCCTCTGGCAGCTTATTCCAGACACTCACCACTCTCTACATGAAAACATTGCCCTTCTGGACACTTTTGTATCTCTCCTCTCTCACCTTAAACCTATGCCCTCTAGTTTTAGACTCCCCTACCTTTGGGAATAGATATTGACTATCTAGCTGATCTATGCTCCTCATTATTTTATAGACGTTTATTGGATCACCCCTCAGCCTTCTAGGCTCCAGAGAAAAAAGTCCCAGTCTATTCAGCCTCTCCTTATAACTCAATCCATCAAGTTCCGGTGGCATCCTAGTAAATGTTTTCTGCACTCTTTCTAGTTTAATAATATTCTTTCTATAATAGGGGGACCAGAATTACACACAGTATTCCAAGTGTGGCCTTACCAATGTCTTGTACAACTTCAACAAGACATCCCAGATTCCCAGATATTAGTATAAGAATTCCCAATTTGAAAGCAATGTCAATTACAGGGAGGTGATGGTCTAGTGGGGTTATCACTAGCCTATTCATCCAGAAACTCAGCTAATAGCCTGGGGATCCTGGTTCAAATCCTGCCCATGACAGATGATGTCATTTGAATTCAATAAAAAATATCAGGAGTTGATTGTTGGAAAAAACACATCTGGTTCACTCATGCCCTTTAGGGAATGTAATCTGCTATTCTTACCTCATCTGGCCTGCATGTGACTCCAAAGCCACAGCTATGTGGTTGACTCTTGTGAAGTTAGTGTATCTTTAAGAGTTTTTTTTAAATCATGTTCTCTGTAGCTCTCAGCTCTCATTGTTGCTGAGCTGTTTATGAGGAGTCCTTTTATAACTCCTCAAGTGGCTTAAATGTGAGCTGTTTATTTTTACTTTGGGAATTAGTTTAATGATGTTGCATTGTCAGGAGGAAGAATGTTTTCAGGTCAGGTGACAGGAGCTTTTTCATTTTGGTTCTGAGCTGCAGGATTTAGTTTTAGAAGGGACATCAAGCTGGAAAGAAGTCTTTCTGTCTCTCTCTCTCTCTCTCTCTCTCCCTGGTTTTGGAAATTCTACTGGTTAGCTGAAAGGCTTCCTGGAAATCTGCTGTTGGTGGCTTCACCAGAGACTCTCCCTGGTGTTTTAGGAAGCTGTTCTGTCTTCAAACTATTCTGAGTGTATCAGGAGAACTGTAGCATTCATAAAAAGGGTGTAGTTCCAGTATCACATCAGCTGTGTTAAACCTGTGGCTTTGTCTATGGGATTGCTTTGATTGCAACATCTTCGATATATTTGTTAAGGGAAATATATTATCACAGTTGTATTGTTTTTGTTTGTAATTGATAAAAGTTATTGCTAACTTCCTTTCTGTGCATGTTAATTATATTAGATCAAAGAACAAAGAAAATTACAGCACAGGAACAGGCCCTTCGGCCCTCCAAGCCTGCACTGACCATGCTGCCCGACTGAACTAAAACCTCCTACCGTTCCGAGGGCCATATCCCTCCATTCCCATCCTATTCATGTGTTTCTCTAGACACTCCTTAAAGTCACTATCATATCAGCTTCCACTACCTTTCCTGGCAGTGAGTTCCAGACACTCACCACCCTCTGTGTAAAAAAACTTGCATATTCTTAAATAAACATTGTTTGATAAAAGCTCCCTAGTAGGTCATTTGAATCATAACTAAGGTGAAACCTATGATGTTTTCCTAGCCAAATTCAAGAGGCAAAACCTATGATCCAGGCCGGCTCCATAAAACACTTAGCAGTTTCTGACCTGAACTATAACACACTCAGCTGCCCTCGGGCAAATCGGAATGGGCAATAAATGCTGGCCAGCCAGTCTCACCCATGTCCCACAAATGAATTTTTAAAAAAATCAGTACAGGGTTCGCAGACTAAAGGATTTCCCCTTTCCTCCTTCACATCTCTATAAAATATTATATAAGGTCGCAGCACAGTAACACGTGTTTCGCTTCCACTCAGCTAAATCTTTCAGCATTATCTTTTACTCCTTTCTCCCTCATGGGTTTATCCAGTTTCTCTATAAAAGTATCTCGAATTTTCACCTCAGCCCTCCCAGCCCTGGTAGAGGGTTCCACATCCTCACCATCCTGTGGGTGTAAAAGTTTCTCCGCAACTCCCTGGAGGATATTACAGTGACTAGCTTATATGTACGGCCACCAGTTTTGGATTCGCTCACCAGCCAATTCTTCTCTAAGCCAATTAAATCCTTTCTGTAATCTGAACAGGCTCTGTTGTGTAACCCCTGTGAGCTTTCGCTCTTTCAGGGTCAAGAACCCTGCTTTGTTAATCTTGTCATGATCGTTGTACCTGTTCTGTCCCGATACCGTCCTCATGAGGTTAAACTTTATTTACTAGTCAAAAGTCGACTTACATTAACACTGCAATGAAGTTACTGTGAAAATCCCTGCGTTGCCTCGCTCCGGTGCCTGTTCGGGGACACTGAGGGAGGATTTAGCATGGACCATTGTGTTGAAGAGACTCTTTCTGCCCTGTGGCCTCTATCTAAGTTCGGTGGCAGTGAAAATACTGGGAGCTGAGCATTTGGAAACTTGCCCTGATCATTTCCTTGTTCATCATTATTAATCCACAGCCATTATGCCCACACTGGTTATGCACAAGTCATCACAAAGCATCTCACTGACACATAGGAAATCACCTCTTCACCAGTAGCAAACTCACTGTGTGTTATCAGAAACCCTTAGGGTCATGGGGAGGATTTTGACTTTGGATCAATGATAAGGTAAATTGGAGGTCCTGTCCACGCACGGTGTCCGGAGACATCAGCCGGCAGTGAGATTGCCTGAATTGGCCAGTTCGTGACCAGAGGAAACACTCATCATCCAATGAAGGATGGCTGGTGGGCACCCAGCATTGGAGGGTTAGTCGGAAGCATTCCAGTCCTGAGGAAGTCTGCCACTGCAGGTAAGGGACAGAGAGCAGACCTCAACCTTCAGGCATCCCTTCTGTAACTTTCAAAAGATTTGACTTGAAAAATGGCCACGGCCTAGGTGACTGTCCCCTCCACAGGAGGATCTGTCGTTGTATCTGTGATCGGATGGATGGCAATGGCCTTAGAAATCTGCCATCTATACCTGGCCTGGCCCACCTAGCTAGCTGAGTCATCTAAAGCCTCATTATCATGAAGGATTATAGCCTGATTTCGCTGTCTGAGTCTGGCCTGCCAAGTGTACTGAGATATTTGATCTAGTGTGAGGTCATTTGTCTTTCATCTGTAGAAAATCTGGCAGCTTTTTGTCACAGACTCAATGCCCTGAAGAAGTGACTAGGCAATGTAAGAAACTATTCTACAGATTCCCCGGTCTTTGGGATATCTGATCAAGTCACACTCACTTAATCACAAGGTTCCTCCTTGGACTGAAATTGGTGTTGAAAGTTTTTAGAACAATTCTGAAGTCTGTGGAGGTCTCTTCTATTTCCGACCTCAAGAGGATGTTATCAGTCTCAGGCCCTATGGTGTAGAGAAGTATAGTGACCTGCTTCTTCTGCTCTTTGGCATGTAACTCCAATACAACATGGTGGCACAGTGGTTAGCACTGCTGCTTCATAGCGCCAGGAACCTGGATTCGATTCTCAGCTTGGGTCACTGTCTGTGGAGTCTGCCCATTCTTCCCGTGTCTGCATGGGTTTCCTCCGGGTGCTCCGGTTTCCTCCCACACTCCGAGAGACGTGCTGGTTAGATGCGTTGGCCATGCTAAATTCTCCCTCGGTGTACCCAAACAGGCGCCAGAGTGTGGTGACTAGGGGATTTTCACAGTAACTTCATTGCAGTGTTAATGTAAGCCTACTTGTGACACGAATAAATAAATAAACTTTACCTTTGGAAATATTTCTTCCTCAATTCCCATTGTTGGCCTTGCTGTGGGCTTTCGAGGTTTTTGAAGAGGTGAGGAAGGGGCAGTGATTACTCGGTTAGTGCTGGCAACATTATCGATTCCCAGTGTGTCTCTGCTGTAGGTAAGTCTTCAGATTCTTGTGACTAACAGCTCTGCCTGTGATCCAGGCTTTGCTTTTGCAATGAATTTAAGCACAGAAGCAGGCCATTCAGCCCATCGGAATCATGTCAGTGCTTAAACACAACCTCAGTTTCCTTCCTGTCTCCTCCCAATTTACTCCATTTAAACCCGTTGCCATATCTTTCTATTCCTTTCACCCTCACATGTTATTTACCCTGACCACTCTCTGTGGGAGCCAGTTCCACATTGTCTCCATTCTCTGAATAAAGAAGTTTTGCCTGAATTCCCGATTGCATTTATTGATGATTTAAGATGATTTGATTTGTTAATATCTTCCAATGGCCTCCAGTTGAGTTCAAGTGCAAACATTTTCTCCACATCTACCATATATCACTCTTTCACAATCTTAAAGATCTCCTTCACATTGCTCCTTCTGTATTTCAGAGAGAAGAGCTCTAGCCTTTATGGGGAGGTGATGGCCTAGTGGTATTAACACTAGACCATTAACCCAGAAGCTCAGCTACTGATTTGAGGACTCGGGTTCGAATCCCGCCACGGCAGATGGTGGAATTTGAATTCAATAAAAAATATCTGCAATTAAGAATATACCATGAAACCATTGTTAATTGTTGGAAAAGCTCATCTGGTTCACTAATTTAGGGAAGGAAATCTGCTGTCCTTACCTGGTCTGGCCTAGAAGTGACTCCAGAGCCACAGCAATGTGGTTGACTCTCAACTGCCCTCAGGCAACTAGGGATGGGCAATAAATGCTGGCCAGCCAGAGAGGCCCACGTCCCACAAATGAATAAAAGAAAAGCCTGTGCCTGTCCTTGTGTTCTGGTATTCTTCCAGTAAAACTTCTTCTGCACTTTCTGCCATGCCTCTGCATGGTTTTCATACAACGGAGACCTGTAATGATTACAGTACTCCACGTGTAATTGAACCTTTACAACTCATGAAACATGACAGTCTGTTTTCCTGCTCTTCAATCACTCAAGATTTACCCAGTTGGAACTGGGTCAATTCATTCCATTGGTGCACTCGAGCTGGGATGGATGGTAGCAGAGTGACTCAAACTTGTGATGATCTGGCTTGTAGTTTTAACTGGTGCAGGGTAAGCTCAGTTAGATTCAAATCCTCCCTCCCTGAGTGCTTTATAGGACAGGGGATTTTATCATTGGCCTGAATGAGCTGTGCTGTGTTGTCAGTGGAATGAGATGTGACCCCATGCAATGGGTACCATGACTCCTGAGCTGCTTATCAAGAGCTTAATATTCAGCTGATCGGGCTTTGTACTAACAAAAACCATTCACCTGCAAAGGGATCAGAGCCATCACAGCTCCCACTGTACACAGTGATATACACTGTCACTCCATGGTTAGCACTGCTGCCTCACAGCACCAGGGACCTGGGTTCAATTTCCAGCTTGGGTCATTATCTGTGTGGAGTCTGCACATTCTCCCCGTGTCTGTGTGGGTTTCCTCCGGGTGCACTGGTTTCCTCCCACAGTCTGAAAGAAGTGCTAGTTGGGGTGGATTGGCCGTGGACCCCCTCCAGTGTGGATTGGGTGGCAAAGTTTCAGATGAGTTTTTTTCTCTGGAGCGTAGAAGGCTGAGGGATGATTTTATTGAGGTCTATAAAATAATAGAGAATAGAGCCAACGTTTCCAGTCTGGATGACTCTTCATCAGAACTCTATTCCCTCTCTGCAGATACTCAGCAGACATTCGCTGAGATTTTCCAGCATTTTCTGCTTCTGTTTTATGTTCCAGCATTCGCAGTGATTTGCTTTTATATAAGGATGGAAGTTCACTCAAAGGTATTGAAGGTTGGTGAGCACAGGGGTGACGGCTGAACAAAGCTTGATGTGAATCCACAGAATCTGACAGTACAGAAGAGACCCTTCGGCCCATTGAGTCTGCACTGACACAGGAAATGCCTGACCTTCCCACCTAATCCCACTTGCCAGCACTTGGCCCATAGGCTTGAATGTTTTGGGGTGTCAGGTACTCATCCAGATACTTTTTAAAGGATGTGAGGCATCCTGCCTCCACCATCCTCCCAGGCAGCACACTCCAGACCATCACCACCCTCTGAGTAAAAATCTTTCCTCAAATCCCCCCTAAACCTCCCACCCCTCATTTTTAACTTGTGTCCCCTTGTAACTGACCCTTCAACAATGGGGAACAGCTGTTTCCTATCCAACCTGTCCATACCCCTCATAATCTTCTGCACCTTGATCAGGTCTTCTCTGCCCCAGAGAAAACAACCCAATCTCTCTTCATAACTTAAGTGTTCCATCCCAGACAACATCCTGGTGAACCCCCTCTGCAGCCCCTCCAGTATGGATTGGGTGGCAAAGTTTCAGATAAGTTTTTTCTCTGGAGCGTAAAAGGCTGAGGGATGATTTTATTGAGGTCTATAAAATAATGAGGGCCATAGATTGGCTAGATAGTCAATATCTTTTCGTAAAGGCAGGGGAGTCTAAAACTAGAGGGCACAGGTTTAAGGTGAGAAGGGAGAGATACGAAAGAGTCCAGAGAGGCAATTTTTTCACACAGAGGGTAGTGAGTGTCTGGAACAAGCTGCCAGAGATAGTAGTAGAGGCTGGTCCAATTTTGTCTTTTAAAAAGCATTTAGACAGTTACATGGGTAAGATGGCTATAGAGGGATCTGGGCCAAATGCGGGCAATTGGGATTATCTTAGGGGTTTAAAAAAAAACCATGGACAAGTTAGGCTGAAGGGTTTGTTTCCATGCTGTAAACCCCTATGAGTTCAAGTTTACTAAGAATGCAGATCAGAGAAAAAGGCATGGGATTTAGTGAACCAAAATTGCAGTATTCCCAAATTTCAGACCAATGGCTTTAGCTATAAACTGGAATGTGGAAGCGTAACAAATCGGGAAAGATAACTTCTGAGCACAATCCTCAAACCTGTATTCCTATCAGCTGAGACTCCAAAACAGTAATGGCTAGAATGTGCTTGGGTGATGTTAGCCTAGTTACAGATTGCAAATTCACATTAGGTAGCTGTTACACAGCAGATAAACTCTGATTCTAATCATACTTAATCTGCAAATTCATAAATGTACATCAAAGCACAGTTCAGAGAGTTGGTGCTGTCCTTCTGTCTGATGCCTGTTTAAGCTGATTTGTTGGGTATTACCATTTACCAGATTGCACTTTGAAATCCAAGGACAATTTCCTTTGTCAGAGACATTTTCATTTTTTTTTGGCTAAATCATTTATAATCTTACTGATCCACTGAGGGAAGATGATCAAAAACAGAACTCTTTGAAAATGTTTCACAAACTGTCAGAATTCAGGGTTATTTTGCCTTTGACCTAGAATGATCACAACACTCTTAAAATAATACATGTGAGCATCGCAGAAACTGGAAACTGTTAGAATTTTTTTTTCTGATTTATATCAAAATGTGTTAGCAAACATTTCCCTGCCAAGAGATTTTCACTGACTGCTCACATTTAAGTGCACCTCAAATTCAAATATATCACCACAGTAGCAAAGATGATTTTTCGCCAGAAAGCCACTGCCAAGTAGGCTCTCAGCACTTTTCCCCTTATGGAACAGCAGCAATTTGCAAATATATAACACCTTTACTGTCGCAAAATGTACCAAGACTCAGCGCAGAAACGATTACCTGAATGTGTTTCCGCTGAATCATGTAGAGGGTATATGTTAGGATACGATGACCAAAGGTTGGACCAGGTTTTAACAGCTGTCTCAAAGGAGGAAAGGGAGCTTCAGAGGTTTAGGGGAAAAAGCCCAGAACCCAAGGGTCTCATCGGCTGAAGGCACGGTCGCCAGTAGAGGACAGATGGGAATCGTGGATATGCAAGAGGCCCAATTGAAGGTGTTGTGAGGACACAGAGAGCTGGAGATTACACAGATAGAGGACATGGAGAGCATTCGGGACGGTATTGCACAGTAGGGAGTCTCAAAACACCAGGTTAAAGTCTAACATTTATTTAGTACCACAAACTTTTGGAGCGCTGCTCCTTCATCAGGTGAGTGGAGAGTTGGGTTCACCAACAGAGCATGTATAGATACAGACTCAATTGCAAGATAATGGTTGGAATGCAAGTCTTAACAGGTAACCAAGTCTTTCCAGACAATGTGAGTGGAGGGAGGGTTAAGTACAGGTTAAAGAGGAGAATCACCAAGCAGAAACTGATAGCCAAGTACTGCACACGTACTGGGATAACCCCAACCAGGATCTTGGGTTCATGTCACACTCCCTATAATCCCCACAATTTGCTTGGGCTTGCAAAATCTTACTAACTGGCTTGGGACAATTCACACCTCTTTAACCTGTGCTTAACCTCTCTCCACTCGCATTGTCTGTACCTGTAAAGATTTGCTTACCTGTAAAGACTCACATTCCAACCATTATCTTACAATTGAGTCTGTGCCTATATATGCTGTGTTTGTGAACCCACCTCTCCACTCACCTGATGAAGGAGCAGTACTCTGAAAGCTCGTGCTACAAAATAAACCCATTGGACTTTAATCTGGTGCTGTGAGACTTCTTACTGTGCCCACCCCAGTCCAACACTGGCATCCCCGCATCATGGGATGGTGGAGATTACAGAGAGTTGTAAGGCTGGAGGAGATTACAGAGACAGGGGACACGGAGAGTTGTAGGGCTGGTGGGGATTACAAAGCTAGAGAGGAACAATGTCATGGAGGAATTTGAAAAGAGACAGCAGATGTTGGTTGGTATGCAGGGGGGATGATAGGTGAATGGAACTGCTATGAGTGAGGATAGAAGTCTGGATGTCTATATGTTTAAGGAGGATGAAAGGCTTACTAGGAGCTTTGGAATAGTTGTGTTCAGAAGCGGCAAAGGCATGGACAGGATTTTCTAAGAGGTCCCAATAATAAGCTGGAATTCTGTTGCCCTTGACAGTGGGAAAGATATAAACCTTTGACTCTTCCCAGTCTGGCTGCAGATTCCTTTTCGTAGCATGAACCTTGGGACTTGCTGACAGCATTGCTTGTTTAGTTGTTGCCTGGTAAATAAGAACAGAAACTCAGGGTGGCATTACAGAATGGAAAAGCCTCCAAATCAGGATAGGACACTCGACTAAAATCAAAACTACAAAATAAAAAGTGGCTATCGGTTAAGCAAGATCAGCTATCATCTCACTGATGGACAGAATAGCTCGAGGGGCTGAAGGGCCTCATCCTGTTCCTATGCCCCTAGATAATAATTGTGAGCAAAAGGATGAATTGAGAGATGTGTAGGTTAGAGGGATTAAAGGGGTAAACACATGGGGTTGCAGGGAAAGTGCGCGGAGCTCGGTAAGATACATTTTCAGAGAATTGGTGCAAACTCATTGGGCAGAATGGCTTCCTTCTGCACTTCAAGGATTGTTCTGTAGATGGTTAGGATTAATTTTGGAGTGATTATTTTTAAAAGCTAGCCCCGGTGGTGTGATTCTCTAATGGGAGAACATTTCAAACCTATCTTTCAACCAGGTTTCAATTGCCGAACTACAAAATCAAGAGCAAATGTACTTTCATTAAACTGCAGTTACCTTAATTATGACAGTTACTGATAGCCTGGCGCTGCAGTCATTAGCAGGCCCTACGAGCGAGCATGCAGCTGAGACCAGGGTGTCAAACTGGGAACACTTTGTGTCCCTCACCAGAAAGCCAGCAACAGCAGACCAATTCATTCAAAGGTGCGTCAATATTATTGGCCTTGAAACGTGGTCTGTCTGTCTGGAGAGTACTTGCATTCTTAGAACGGAAGAAATGAACACTGGAGGTGACTATTGGACCCCCAGGTCAACGCCACTGTTCAATAACGTCATAGCTGATCTTTGTGCCTTAACGCCACTTTCCAAACCCACCCCACACCTCTTCAACAATCTTTCTGTCTCAGCCCTGAATATATTCACTGACAGAACCTCCCTTGGAAGATTGAATTCCAACCTCTGAAGGAAGAAATCTCAGTGCCAACTGGCCAACTCCTTATCCTGGCACGACGAGCCCCAGTTCTAAATTCGCCAGCCAGAAATGGCCTTTAATCATAGAATACCTACAGTGCAGAACAGGCCATTCAGCCCATTGAGTCTGCACCAATTCTCAGTCAGAGTATCTCACCCAGGCACTTTCCCCTGCCCTATCCCATAAACCCACACATTTATTGTGGCCAATCCACCTAAACAGTATGTCTTTCAGAATGTGGGAGGAAACCGGAGCACCCAGAAGAGACCCATGCAGACATGGGGAGAATGTGCAGACTCTGCACAGACAGTGATTCGAGGCTGGAATTGAACCTGGATCCCTGGAGCTGTGAGGTAGCAGTGCTAACCATTGTGCCACCATGTCACCCTGTTAAACCGTCAACCAAAGGTGGGGTTTATTATGAATCATTCCTCCTTGTACAACACATGTGGCATTATTAAAAACCCCTATCCTCTTGACATTGCTATCTCCAGAAAAGTCATAGGGCCCAATTTTACCATCGAGTTGCACCCATTTGCGGGCAGGAAAGCTTGGTAAAGTCAGGCATGAGGCAAGTAGCGTGATCCACGCCTACCTCCATGCCAGTTCCCCCTTTACTGAGGCCCAAAAATGGCTGCAATGGGTCAGGGGGGTGGAGGGGGGGGGGGGGCGCGGTCCGCTGCCACTCTGCCTGAGATCGGTGGGGGGAAAGGGGGAGGGGCCCACGATCGGTCTGGGTGTCAGAGGGGATGGGGGGGTGGGGGGATAAAGTGGTGAGTAATTTTGTAGGAGTGGGGCAATATCTGTGGGAGCCAAGGGGAGGCATTATCCAGCGCGGGAGCGAGGGGGCAGGTGAGCAGCATTCTGTCATTGTTTTTCTGCGCATGCGCAGTTGGAGTCTCCCATCGGAGCAGCAGGATTTTGGGTGTGTTAAGCCCCACCCACAGGCTTGTTCAGCACGATTTGGAATTGCTGATATTTTTTTCAGGCACTGTGCATATGGGGGCGCCTGAGAACGCGTCTAAAATTCAGACCTGAAACACTCCCAGTTTCAGTCCACCCAGCACTTAGAATCAAAATGATACAAAGGCCGATAGAATCCTTACAATACAGAAGGAGGCCATTTGGCCCAAGGAGTCTGCACCAATAACAAACCCACGCAGGCCCTTTGCCTGTAACCCCACACATCTACAATGCTAATCCCCCTGACACTATGGGGCAATTTAGCATAGCCAATCAACTTAACCCACACATGTTTGGACTGTGGGAGGAAACCGGAGCACCCAGAGGAAACCCATGCAGACACAGGGAGAACGTGCAAACTTCACACAAAAATCTCAGGAAAATGGTTACGAAGCTGAGCGAAGACTTGGGCCGGGAAGCAGCAATCGACAAGTGTGTAAGTTTGTTCAAAGCACAATTCGATATGTACTACTGCCAGAGCAAACTCTAGACACCAAGACCAGCAAAGGTCAGTAACTCTCAGTAAACAAGGCAGCTTGAAGCAGGACAGGGCCTAGCTATAAGGCAACCTATTTCTGAGGGTGAGCTGTGTTATTGGGGCAGCAGCTCCAAGGGTTGCGAAACACAGTGTGGAATACCACAAACAATTTGGGTTAACCTGGGTGTGACTTACCTAAAATGTGACCCTCCTCCACTGCCCCAAGATCAGCCACGATGTTCCTCAGGCATGCTGGGAGCCCAAATTCCTCAACAAAGATGGACATGAAAGCTGCTTGCCACTGCTTGGGTCAAATTAACAGTGGGGCGCAGTTACACTTGATGTGTCATTACTCTCTGTCTGACCCTCATACCTCCCTGTTGCTTCACTACAAAATACAGGCTGCACCACAAGAATGGCAGCAAGGCTTCCATTCTAAGGGCAGCATGGTGGTACAGTGGTTAGCTCTACAGCCTCACATCGCCAGGGTCCCAGGTTCAATTCTAGCCTTGGGTTATCATATGGAGTTTGCACATTCCCCCAGTGTCTGCGTGGATTTCTTCCGGGTGCTCCGGTTTCCTCCCACAGTCCAAGAGATGTGGATTAGGTGGATTGGCCATTCCTAAATTGTCCATTAGTGTCCCAAAATGCGTAGGATAGAATAATAAGGCATTGTAAATGTGTGGGGTTATGGAGATAGGATGGGAATGATATTCTGCCAGGGAGTCAGTATAAACTCAATGGGCCAAATGGCCTCCCCCTGCACTGTAAGGATCCAATGATGCAAGCTCTTTACAAATAAAAACAAATCTAGGAAGCTTCTTCTAATAAGGGAGCAAAATAATGTGGACTGTTTGCAGAATTGTTCATCTTTTTCGTCCATCCAAAAAGCAGATTTTGCTTTAAGTAGCGGCCCTATCCCAGACTGGTTAACACTGCAGCGTAACACAACTAATGCGTCCCTGCTAGTGCTTTGATTTCAATCGCAATTTCAGTTCTCTCGTGATGTCTGAATTGCCAATGAGGTACTGATGATGATGTGGGAGCATTATCACATAATCTCAGCACACGGGAGATCTGTCAGAGTAATGAAGCAATTTTTAATGTTTCTGGCAAAGTTTAGTGCTTAAATCCTGCTCACTTATGCTCCAACACTAAAGAAGGATGGTGCGAATCATTATCTCAAGTCAAGTTCTAATGAAAATCCTTCTAAATCCATCAAGATAATTGTGAATAAATGGGAAGAATTAATCTTGAAGTAACTTGGAGGTAATTTTAAGCAAACAGTACTGTGAGGGATCAGGAGGCACTAGCTGTTCTGTTACGTGTTAAATCTTCCAGTTTAATAATAATTTTGGATCTGGGGATGTTGAATGTAAGAGGCCAAAGTGGGTTAATTTCACATACTAATGTTCCCCTTTGCAAATTTGAGCAGATGATCTATTGCCAGGATGTGACATAAACCACCCCAAAGCCCCTTCCCACTCTATGTGCAAACTCTATTTTTCTCTGCCGTTTGGCTCTTGATCTGCTGTGACCCTCAATCTTTCATCCTGGCACCTAGCTCTCTCAGCCTCCGCACCTTTGCAGCAGTGAGCATGTGTGTTTTGCCCCAAGGTGGTGTTACTAGGGGGTCACCTTGTGACGTGAATAATGTGTTTGCACATTGGAGCTCTTTTCCTACCTCTGGTGATTGTTTCAAAGAGTCATTCATTCCAGCTGGTAGCTCACACACAGCCAGGCCCACAAACTTATATATCCATACAGATATAGAGAAACACACAAACAAACACAATCACACAGATACACACACACAGATATACATACACACAGATACATACACACCAATATACACTCACACACACAGATACTCACACACAGACACAGATATATTCACAGAGATACATATACACACACTCACACGGATACACACACTCACAGACACACAGATACACACACACTCACAAACAGATAGATACACACACACTCACAAACACACAGATACGCACACACAGACTCACACAGATACACACACACTCACAAACACACAGATACACACACACTCACAAACACACAGATACACACACACAGATATGCACTTACACACACAGATACTCACACACAGACACACAGATACATTCACACAGATACACACACACACACACATTCACAGACACACACACACAGATATGCACTTACACACACAGATACTCACACACAGACACACAGATACATTCACACAGATACACACACACACACACACACACACACTCACAAACACACAGATACACACACACAGATATGCACTTACACACACAGATACTCACACACAGACACACAGATACATTCACACAGATACACACACACACACACACAGATTCACAGACACACAGATACACACATACAGATAAACACATAGTCACAGATACACACACAGAGTTACAAACACACTCACAGATACACACATGCAGGTATATGCTCACACTCACACAGACACACACACTCACAAATACATAGATACACACGCAGATACATACTCACACAAATACACATTGACACATACACACACAGTTATACACTCACATAGATACACACACTCACACACAGATATGCACACATACACAGACACACACACTCACAGACACTGATGCATGTACATACACACACATACACATACTCACAGATGCACACACACAGACACTCATACATACAGATACACACATTTACATTCACACAGATACACATACATAGATATACACACATACTGACTCACACAGATACATATACACTCACAGATACATACACATTTACACAGATATACACATGCACAGATATGCACATACACTCTCAGACATAGATATACACATTCTCTGATACATACCCACACAAGCACACACATGTACACACACACACACACACACACACACACACACACACAGGATGTGGATGTTGCTAGCAAGACCACCATTCATTGCGAATCCCTTCTTGAACCGCTGCAGTCCATGTGGTTTAGATACACCCACAGTGCTGTTAGGGAGGGAGTTCCAGCAACAGTGAAGGAATGGCGATATATTTCCAAGTCAGGATAACGAGTGGCTTGGAGGGGAACCTGCAGGTGGTGGTGTGCCCATGTGTCTGCTGCCCCTTGTCCTTCTAGATGCTGGGGATTGTGGGTTTGGAAGGTGCTGTGGAAGAGCCTTGGTGAGTTTCTGCAATGCATCTTGTAGATGGTACACACTGCTGCCACTGTGCGTCAGTGATGGAGGGGGGAATATTGAAGGTGGTGGATGGGGTATCAACCAAGTGACCTGTTTTTGTCCTGCATGGTGCAGGACAACTCAAGTGTTGTTGGCACTGCATCCCTCTAGGCAAGTGGAGAATGGTCCATCACATTCTTGACTCAGTGCCTTGTAAATGGCAGACAAATTCTGGAGTGTCAGGAGTTACTGCTCACTGTCATTCACCCAAAGCTGGAATCGGACTCAAATTGTCCACAAACAGAGTCTGATCTGAACAAATTTGTATGATTGTATGTTAATTATATTTTTCAGAACAATGGGTGAAGGGCATTGTTTAATTAAGCACCTAGAGCATTTATAAAGAGAGACTGCTGGTGTTAGTAGTTAAGAGGCAGAAAACTATGATGCTGCACTCTGTAAATAAAGGAACTATCAGGAAAAGGTTTTGCGTCTAGATTCATAAATCATCATCTTGTTTTCGATCCATCTGTCAGGGTGTTGTATCATTAGGCATTCATAGAATCATAGAACCCCTACAGTGCAGGAGGAAGCTATTTGGCTCATCGAGTCTGCACTAACTCTCTTACCCAGGCCCACCCTCTGCCCTATCCCCATAACCTCACATATTTACCATGACCAGTCCCCCTCACCTACATATCTTGGGACTCTAAGAGGCAATTTAGAATGGCCAATCCACCCAACCTGCATATCTTTGGAATTAGGATGTAGAGATGCCAGTGTTGGACTGGGTTGGGCACAGTAAGAAGTTTCACAATACCACCAGGTTAAAGTCCAACAGGTTTATTTGGTAGCATGAATTTTTGGAGCACTACTCCATCATCAGGGGAGACTTCTTACTGTATCTTTGGACTGTGAGAGGAAACCGGGGCACCCGGAGGAAACCCACACAGACACAGGGAGAATGTGCAGACTCCACACAGACAGTGACCCAAGGCCGGGATTGAACCCGGGTCCCTGGTGCTGTGAAGCAGCAGTGCCTGTGTTTAGATTTAGGATCCTAGTTTCGATTGGATTGCATCAATAGAATTGTATCACATTCTATTCTAATGAAGAAAGTTACGGTTATTCTTTCCTAAAGGTCGCCACACAACATGATTATGAATTAACCTGACTGCACAATACCAAATCTAGGGTGGCCTGTTCCCCAGTGGGTTCCTTGACACACGGGCTTTCAAAAAATATTCTACGCATTCCAGGAATTCATACATCACAATATTATTGCTGATTTATTTTATCAAGTCCATGGACTGAATTGTCCCAAAAAAACTAAGTGTTG
Source organism: Carcharhinus amblyrhynchos (assembly GCF_965287045.1). Lineage (NCBI taxonomy): Eukaryota > Metazoa > Chordata > Chondrichthyes > Carcharhiniformes > Carcharhinidae > Carcharhinus > Carcharhinus amblyrhynchos. The sequence goes on along the minus strand of NC_137354.1, from coordinate 4,249,649 downwards.
AATTCAAGGGAAAACTGGAGTAATTCATGATGTTTTTTTCTCATTGGGAGTTAAGATTAGAATCTCCCACACTCTGTGCACTGCAGAGGCCACCAGCACGATTATCATTAAATGTCGGGGGTGGCGTCTATCCCCACCCAGGAAGCGGAAACCAGCAGCCTCTGTGCATGTGCAGTGGTCCCAAACTGTCAGCCTCCCATTTGTTGGCCAGTTCGACTGGCCTGTCCAGGATCCTCGCAGTGCTGCCCCCTCATCCTCCCCATTGCCCAATCACGGCCACCCCCGACCATTCCCAGCCTCCCCGTTCCAGACTCAGACCGCCCCTATCTCCAACCATCCCCTCTCCTCTTCTTCTTGGGAAGAGTCGTAACTAGTTTGTCTAATCTCCCCTCATAGCTAAATCCTTGGATTCCAGGTGGTAAATCTATACTACATTCCCACCAATTGCCAACATATACCTCCTAAGGTGCAGTGCTCAGACTTCACTCCCTCAGTACCATGTTGAAGTGTCAAGCCTTGGTTATGTGCTCAAATCCGAGAGAGAGGAAGGGAATTGAACTGAAAGATAAATGCTACCACTGAAGGAACCGTTCTTGCAACTCAATAAATCCAAGACTGCTTTGCAAAAATGTGCAGTATGATATCTTAATTGATTTGCCAAGCCTGCGACACTACCGTATGTATAACAGAAAGACACTGACTGCATATACAGTCTACAAACAGTGAAAACACTGACTTTACATAACTTTTATATTTCCTCAACTCCTGTGATGACTTTACCCTGAAGCAATTTTCTGTCCTATTAATTTACCTTGTGTTTGCCTTGAGTTCCATGGTTACAGGTCCCTAAAAATATTAACAATTAACCTTATTCATCAACGTTTTAAATGGCACAGGGACCACACAGCTTCTTGAGGTCATTTATTTAAAAGTTGCTCCAGGAATAAAGCGTTCCTTTTCTTCAGAGGCTTATTAGACACTTTAAATATTTTATTAGATTTGCCGCATTGCCAATTAGCAACCCACAAGACACCAAAGTCAGCTATAATTCCCTCTATGTCAGTGCTCTCTTTTCGCAAATTATTCCAAGTCTTTTTTTCTCTCGAGCAGAAAAGCTATTCATTGCTAAAGATGGAAGCCGGGGTTATGACTGGTGTAATGCGAGATAATGGTCTAGATCTTTGTAGGAGTGCGCCATCTCAGAAGTGCTGAGTTTCAGATGGAATAGCTACCCTCTCTCCTGGATGTCAAAGATCCCATATAGCACCATTCAAAGGACAGCAAAGAGCTGCCTTCCCAGGGAGGCGATGGCCAAGAAGTATTATCATTAGATTATTCATCCAGAAACTCAGATGATGTTCTGGGGGTCCGCAGAATGAAGATGGTAAAATTTGAATTCAATAAAAAATATCTGGAATTAAGAACCTACTGATGACCATGAAACCACTGTTGGAAAAACACATCTGGTTCACTAATGTCCTTTAGGGAAGGAAATCTGCCATCCTTACCCGGGTCTGGCCTACATGTGACTCCAGAGCCACAGCAATGTAGTTGACTCTCAACTGCTCTCAGGCAACTAGGGATGGGCAATAAATACTGGCCCAGCCAGAGACACCCATGTCCCACGAATGAATAAAAAAACGAAATTTTACTGTTATATACGCACTACACAATAGTTTAATCAGTGATAATTACCAAATAACTCATGCTGCAAATGTAGTAGATTTAAAGGAAGACTTACATTGATAATGTGCTCAAATCTTAGAGAAAGTTCCTTTCACAGCACTGGGATACCCCAAAGAGCCTCACAGCAGCTTGAAGTGCGTAGTTAGCACTGTAATGTAAGAACTGTATTAGTCCACTGAGCACAGCAAGATCCCACATCATGACCAGCTGACCCATGCTGATCCATTTCAGTGATAGTGGTTTAGGGGATTTATATTGTTCAGGACATCAGGAGAACTTTCCATGCTTCTTTACATAGTGCCAATCTGTGATGTTCAAAATCTCCTTTGAAAGGCAGCACCCCTGACAATATAACACTCCCACAATGTTGCACTGAAGAGTCACCCTAGGTTGCGTGCTCAGGTTTCTGGAGTGGAATATAAACGCAGGGTTGCTTTCTGTCTTGGAAAAGCATGGGTGAGCATTCAGACTGTTTGGTTAGCCAGTGGCCCTCATGTCCAATAAAAAGCACAATTTTGGTTGCACTACCCACTGGCAATCAACACATTATAACCATCATTGAATACGTAGAATACAAGAGCAGGATGTACCTCTGAAGCTGTATAAGGTTCTGGTGAAACCCCATTTGGAGTTTTGTGAGCAGTTTTGGGCCCCGTATCTAAGGAAGGATGTGCTGGCCTTGGAAAGGGTCCAGAGGACGTTCACAAGAATGATCCCTGGAATGAAGAGCTTGTCATATGAGGAATGGTTGAGGACTCTGGGTTTTATGATCCTTTTGGCACTACCTCCTGAATGAGTTTAGCTTTATCGGAGTTTGCTTGCTGCCAAACCGGAGAATTACCATCTAAGATTTGAGATCATCAAATCAGTTAATGTCTCGCTGATGGAATTGTGGAGGTTGTCCTTTGAGAAAATTCAGGGATTCAATAAAGATCTCTGGACACAAAGAACTCATCAATTTCTGTTTGTGGGATTTTTTATCATTTTGTTCATGGGATGTGCGTGTCACCTGCTGGGCCAACATTTATTGTCCATCCCCAAAGGCAATTAATAGTCAACCACATTGCCATGGATCTGGAGTCACATGTAGGCCTGACCGGGTAAAGATTTCCATTCCTGAAGGACACTAGTTAACCAGATGGGTTTTTACAACCATCAATAATTGTTTTATGTTCTGAATTCCAAGTTTCAGTTGAATTCAAATTGGACCATCTTCCATTGTGGGATTTGAACTTGGGACCCCAGAGCATTACCCTGGGTCTCTGCTTTACTCATCCAGTGACAATACCACTACACCACCACCTCCGTCACTGTGTGGTTTTTAGAATGAGATTTAATGTGTGGTTATGAGTGCGGTATGACTGTCGTGTGGGCATATACCCTGTTACTCATTAAACCTAGGTGTTCGACCATCACTTTCTGATTAAGATGCAGCTCTTCCAAGTGTGGCAATTTAATGACGCTTTAAGCTAATTCTAATAAAAATAAAACCTGTACTTTTATTCTTTTTAAAGTGGCTGACTTTCTGAAACAAGCAGTGGATTGACACTGACAAATCCACCTCATCTGCAAATGTCACACTTTGATTAAAACAAAATGAAATAAGACCCACTATTGATTCAAAGCTGGAAATTTACAAGCTTTTACAATTGTCCTAAATGAACCGAGCAAACTACAGCCTGTCACAGTTTCCCTGTGTATTGTGTATTGGCAATGCTGATCAGAATGAAATTGGCCCATTTAGAAGGAAGTCTGTTGTTCCAGAAAGCACACGAGCTGTGAGCAATCTTTGAGGGATTCATTTACCAGCAAGTAATCAATTCCCAGATTCACCCTGGCTATTTCGAACAAAAGGGCTGGAATTTCACCGCCTAACACACCGCAGGAATCGGAGAGGGCGAGGGGCAGGCAATGGGAAGGTCCATAGGCCTCGGAAGGGATTTTATGGTTTCAGGACGAGCGAGGCCATAAAAAGTTGCCATGGAGTCAAAGGGCGGGATTCTACGACCTCACTCGGACGAGATGGTAAAATCCCACCCGAGACCAACAGAAATTCCCGTTCTGCGAGCCTCGCCCACCCTGGAATCAGGGTGGTTGAGTTGGTAAAATTCTCTCCAAAGTGTCATAGAGTCATAGAGATATACAGCACGGAAACAGGCCCTTCGGCCCAACACATCCATGCCAATCTGGTTTCCTAATCTGAACTAACCCCATGTGCCTGCATTTGGCCCATATCCCTCTAAACCTTGCCCATGTATCCACGAAAGAAGGTTACAATAGTACAACATTGTAACTGTACCCGTCTCTCCCACCTCCTCTGGCAGCTCATTCCATACACACACCACCGTCTGTGTGAAAAAGTTGCCCCTCAGGTCCCTTTTAAATCTTTCCCCTCTCACCTTAAACCCTCTAGTTTTGACTCCCGTACCCTGGGGAAAAGACTGTTGCTCTTCACCTTATCTATGCCCCTCATGATTTTATAACCTCCATAAGATCACACTCTCATTCTCCTACACTCCAGGAAAAAAAGTCCCAGCCTATCCAGCCTCTCCTTGTAATTCAAATAAATCCGGGATAATCTGGACACACCTCAGAGGAAGAGGAAGGGTTGGGCAGAATCCTGGGAATGGGGAAAAGGCCATTCTGTCCATCCAACCTCAAGAAAGGGTGATGCTGGAATTCTGAAGCACCTTTCACAACCTCAGGTTGTCCAGGAGCATTCTACAACCAATGTTGCACTTTACAAGGTGAGCCACTGGCATAATGTGGTGTACCATGTAAAAAATTTATATTGCTATGGCTTCTTAACATTTACAATTCCCAAGGGAGTTAATTAAGTAAAGATTAAACTTTCAAGAAGGCTAAATTACAAACCCGTTGCCATCTCCTTTGAGTGCTCCGTAAATTATTAAATGATGGGTCCACTCTGATTGCTCACTATACCCAGGCAGCTTGGCTTGTTAAGATGCTTCGAAACTCATAGATCTGAAAGGTTTTACACCCTGTATTATTGATTCACTTTAAAAAAAAGTGTTTGCTCTTTTATCTTAGCAACATTATCTACAACTCAAAACAGATAAATATTGTCTGCGAGTGCATGGACACACAGGTAAGATCTTAACAACAACAAACTTTATATCTATATAGTGTGTTTAATGTAATAAAATGCCCCGAGGCGCCAGCCAAGAGCATCTTAAAACCAAGTACAAGCCCGAGCCACTTGGGAAGATATTGAGCAGGATTTCCAAACCCCCTCTGGCAGCATGTTTAAACAGGTGACTTGCCAGTACCAGCGACGGGATTTTCTGGTTCCACCTCTGTCAATGTGGGTTTTCCATTGTTTGCAACCACCCATCTGCGGGACAGGAAGATCCCGCTCATCAGACCAGCTGACCAAAAGAGGATTTAAGAAGCGTCTTAAAGGAGTTAAGTGAGGTGGGGAAATTGAGGGAGAGAATCCCTGAGCTTGGGGCCCGGGAAGGCACAGTCATCAATAGTGAAGCAATTCTAATTGAGAATGCACAAGAAGCCAGAATTAGAGGATTTGATTTGATTTGAGTTGATTTGATTTATTATTGTCACAAGTATTAGTATGCAGTGAAAAGTATTGTTTCTTGTGCACTGTTCAGACAAAGTATACCATTCATAAAGAAAGAAAGGAGAGAGTGCAGAATGTAGTGTTACAGTCATAGCTAGGGTGTAGTGGAACTTAATACGAGGTAGGTCCATTCAAAAGTCTGATGACAGCAGGGAAGAAGCTGTTCTTGAGCCGGTTGGTACGTGCCCTCAGACTTTTATATCTTTTTCCCGAAGGAAGAAGTGGAAGAGAGAATGTCCAGGGTATGTGGGGTCCTTAATTACGCTGGCTGCTTTTCAGAGGCAGCGGCAAGTGTAGGCAATGTCAATGGATGGGAAGCTGGTTTATGTAATGGACTGGACTTCATTCACAACCCTTTGTAGTTTCTTGCAGTCTTGGAGAGATCAGGAGCCATATCAAGCTGTGATACAACACAAAAGAATGTTTCCTATGCATTCTAACATCAGCACTGATATCGCAGAGGGTTTCAAGGCTGGAGGAGATCACGGATAAGAGGAATGGGGCACTGATTGAGTGGAAAACAAGGGGGAGAATTTGAAAGTTGAGATCTTGTTTGACTTTCCATCTTTGTATCTCCATGCAATAAGAGGGGCCAAAGGGAAATGGGAGATTTTAGCATTTCACAAGAGATCAGGGAGCCAAGTGAAAAGTCTTGAGATAGTCAGAAAGTCAAGTTAAACATATTTTTGGTGATTGACTTTGAAGTAAGCTCTAATTCACTGCAATTCATGGTGGAAATGGTATGATGAAAGGAGGCTTGACAGAGAGATCAGCTGACACTCAAACAACAATTTCTACATCTGGCATTACCATCGATATATCCAAGCCTTGGTCGTGTCCACAAGGCACTGTCTCCATAAGCTCTTGGATGGTCTGTGTCGGGGCAAAGCCCCTTCAGGAACTGGGCATTCCTTTAGGGAAATGTTGCTGGGAGGGTGCTGGAGGTGGGATGCCTCACATCCTTTAAAAAGTACCTGGATGAGCACTTGGTACATCTCACCCTTCAGGGCTATGGGCCAAGTGCTAGCAGTTGGGAATAGGTGGGAGTTCAGATGTTTCTAATGTGCCAGCATGGACTCAATGGGCTGAAGGGCCTCTTTTGAGCACTATGATTCTATCCAGAGGATGGTGACTGTCTGAGTTATGTGACCTGGGGTGTGGAGTGAACTGGTTGGGGGACACCCTGAATGTGCAATCAACTTTTGGAGTGTGGAGTGAGTGGACTGCATAAAGATCTGTATCCCTAGATGGCTGACTGTGGAGTAGTTCTTGAGGCGCTGCCTCAGTACTAAGAGATCTAACAGTCTGTAGCATCATCTACAAGGATAACAAACCATTCAAATGCCACTTTCACAAGGAACCTGTAGACCGTAAGACCACAAGACATAGAAGCAGAATTAGACCGCTCAGCCCATCGAGTCTGCTCAGCCAGACAGCTCAGTTGAGTCTGTAGCAGGCCCATCGAGCCTGTAGACAGCCAGACAGCTCCATCTCAGTGCCACCACTCACATCCTGCAAACAAACAAGGGTGTGAGGAACAGGGGTGGCAGTAAGGTCTGCATTCAGCTCCGTGAGCACCAATCAATGGCTCATCACTTTCCTCAATCCCACTCTCCAGACCGATCCCAAAAGATCCGAGTGAAATGTTGGGAAAGAAAGAACTATTGACAGTCAACATTCACTTCCCAGCTGAAATGCTAAGAGGGAACATTAGCAATTCATCAAATGGTTAATCGCCCTCTTCTTTCTCAGTGTGAATGAAATGAGGCTCCTGGAGCAAACTCCAGGATGACAAGAGTTCGGCCAGTCAGGGCAGTCAGTGACTTTAATGTTCAGAATTGCAGTAACAAGAACTGCTTGAAGCAATCGCTCTGAAATAAATATTTTTGCAGCAGTAATGGATTCTCCAGAGACATTGTCAGCCACGTAAATACCAAGAGATGACTGCTCCTGACACACATTCTCATTCCAAACTGACAATTGTGAGACTTGGCATCTTCAATCCAGGAAAACTGGCCGACTCCACATTAATCCTACACTTTCGTGCCCAACTACCCTGCACTTGTACTTGTCTCTTTCTATTTTTGTTTAATTTTGGACATAAGTAACAAATGATTTCTCGGGGTGCCTTTCTAACCTGTCCGATAGTGAAGTGAGTAATGGAGGTAAGATGCCAAGCAAGCCAGGCCTGGGACCATCTGAGAGTTAGTGTCCTGCGCCATGATGGATAACCAGGGTGACACATTGAGTGAGCACTAGAGAACGTGCAACTGAGGGCGGCATGATGGCACAGTGGGTTAGCACTCCTGCCTCACAGTGCCAGGGACCCAGATTCGATTCCCAGCCTCGGGTCACTGTGTGTGGAGTTTGCATGTTCTCCCCGTATCTGTGTAGGTTTTCTCCAGGTGCTCCGGTTTCCTCCCCCACTCCAAAGATGTGCGGGTTAAGTTGATTGGCCATGCTAAATTGACCCTAGTGTCAGGGAATTCGAAGGGTCAATATTTGGGGTTATGGGAATAGGGCTTGGGTAGGATTGTGGTTGGTAGAGACTTGATGGGCTGAATGGCCTCCTCATATACTGTTGGGATTCTAAATGCAATTGGTTAATAAATAGCTAAATGGATTTGGCTTCAACCGTTGACTGAATAAATCAATTGATGATGAATTTACCGCAATGTGTTTTTATTATACAGCGACACAACCAAAGAAATGTAAATATGTCTCCCCATCCCCTCCCCAAATCCATCCACTTTATTATAAACAACCCCACGTGAATCAGTTCCACTATTGGCCCGTGAGGGTACGAGTCAACAAGAGCCAGCTCCACCACTGGCCCACCAGAGTCTGCGTCACTCAGAGCCAGCTCCATCACTGGCCCACCAGAGCCTGGGTCAATGACAGCCAGCTCCACCACTGGCCCACCAGAGTCTGGGGTCACTCAGAGCCAGCTCCATCACTGGCCCACCAGAGCCTGGGTCAATGACAGCCAGCTCCACCACTGGCCCACCAGAGTCTGGGTCAACAAGAGCCAGCTCCATCACTGGCCCACCATGGTCTGGGTCACTCAGAGCCAGCTCCACCACTGGCCCATCAGAGTCTGGGTCACTCAGAGCCAGCTCCATCACTGGCCCACCAGAGTCTGGGTCACTCAGAGCCAGCTCCATCTCTGGCCCACCAGAGTCTGGGTCACTCAGAGCCAGCTCCATCTCTGGCCCACCAGAGCCTGGGTCAACGAGAACCAGCTCCATCATTGGTCCATCGGTAAATGGAACAGCTTTTAGGTTTTAATGAATATAACTCCGCTATGATAAATTTATTAGGTGTTATTCAGTGTAACAATCCTGTCCTGATGAACAAGACCACCATCCAACACATCACAAACGCATCACAGATGATTTGCTAATATCTTCTAAACACAGGGAAAAAAATAATTTATCACTACAATATTTGATTTTATCAAGAATCAGTTAAAGAGCTTTTTATAAAACAGATTGGTTTATAAGTGCATGAAGATATGCATTGGAATTCCACCGCTCTGCTCGCAAAGGAATCAGAGTGGGCGAGGGGTAGACAATGGAAATGATCATTGATCTCTGGCAGGATTTTCCAATCTCAGGTCAGGTGAGGCCATCAAATCCCACAATGTTCCCACAATGTCCAGTTTGGATGCTTGCTTTTCAAGCTTTGTAATGGAAACTGCCTTCATAAATCCTATTCAGTGGTTAGTTTTTGGAACCCTGTCCCTGTAAAAGCAATGGAAGCAGAGGCACTGAATATTTTAATGCAGAGGTGGATAGATTCCTGAAGGGGGGGTGGGGGGTAAGTTTTTGGGGCTAGGTGGGATGCAGATTTGAGATTACTATCTGATCAGCCATGATCTTATTAAAAGGTAGAGCAGGCTCGGAGGGTTGAATGGCCTACTGCTGCTCCGTGTTCATAGGAACTCAATGTTAGGTCCAAAGAGCTGTAAAATATCTCATCACAAAAGAATTTTCCTTGTGTTTATGTTGAGTTTCATTAGAAAACTACAGGAGGCCCAGATCAAGGAAGTCAGTGTGGGAGTGAGGTGGAGAATTAAAATGGCAGACCACAACTCTCTAATGTCAGTGTGAACAATCGTTTTGTAATCTGTTCAAAGTGTTTGGGAGGGTGTGAACCTTTCTTCATTCACATTTAGAGGTTCATGAACAGAAATACCCGACACTCACTTTAAGTTAAAATTAACAAATTATTTATTTAACCAACCAGGAACTTTAACTAAACAAGTAACATATTGATTAAAGATACTTCTGGAATGTTGTTCAAATAAATAAAACGTCCATTCATTACCCCGACAAAATAGAAATTTCTTTTAGAAATATACAACCAGCTGTCTTGGCTTTGGAAAAACCTTTAGAGTTCTTCTGTTGATTTCGCTGTCTTGAAGTTGGGTGTTTATTTATTAGTCACAAGTAAGGCTTACATTAACACTGCAATGAAATTACTGTGAAATTCCCCTAGTCGCCACACTTCGGCCCTTGTTCGGATCAATGCACTGAACCAACATGTCTTTCCGATTGTGGGAGGAAACCAGAGCACCTGGAGAAAACCCATGCAGACACAGGGAGAACATACAGACTCCACACAGACAGTGACCCAAGCTGGGAATCGAACTGGGTCCCTGGCACTGTGAGACAACAGTGCTAACCATTGTGCCACTGTTCTGCCTCCTGTAAGCTCTTTCTGATTTTGGCACCCTTTGTTTGATAGATGGAGAGTTCTCTGAAGAGATATTTTAAGCTGGCAAGGAGCCACTCTCGCCCCCTCTAGGTGTTTAGAGGTGGCAGCTCTTCAGCTGAAATAACTGAACTGAAGGCAGGCAGTTAAATTCCTCTTGATAACCCTGCTGATCTAATCAACCTTCCTACTCCAGGATTGGTTGAATGTTGGCAACAGCAACAAATTCAAATTTGATAGGTTCCTGAGTGTCTTCTTTAAATTGCTGGGCTGTCCAAATTCAAAAGCCTGCAAAGCCTGTTACCAAGGCAACCCTGATGCTTGGTCCTTGTTACAAATGTTACAGTCTGTGTACCCTGTGCTTTAAGCATCAAAGCACTGACATAGAAGCAGCTTTTAAAGAGACCTCACTTCACAAACTCAACTTCACAACAATAGCCTCTTGGCCGTAGGCTGGACGTTAGACATAGGGATACATGACAAGAGGGATCTCACATTGCTCCACTCTGAAAGGGGCCAACCATCTAGCCAAGTCTCCAACCAACAATATTTGTGTTCTTTCATTATAAATGCATTAAAAGGGACTAAAGTACGGTTTAAAACAACACATCCAATTGATCAACTCATAATCTCATTCAAGTGCATGCAGATTGTTAAGAATAGTTTAACTATTCGCTGATCTGAATGTTTAACTCCACCAATGCCAGAATTGGCATAGTAATTCAAAACAGGTTGTGCCAATTGAAATGATACGAGAGAATTCACCAATTAAAATGGCCACTACGATGGCAAAGAGTTATAGCTTTGACATCGTAACACTATTATTGAAGTCATCCTTACTAAGTATTCAACAGATCACTTTATTTTCATGTATTATTAAGTAAATGCATTTAGAGTGTTCAGGATCAGGTGACTGTACGAGTGGTTCCCATGTGAATTGAACAGTAATTGGGATAGTTAGCCAAGTCACCCAATGTACAAGTGATTGCGCTGTCAAACCAGGCAATGTAGCCAATTAAGCTGACTCAGACTGCACATCAAGTTGCTTCTGTGTGTGTGTGTGCTTTTGCACGTGCATGTATATTATAACTGGAAGGTTCCACACACCTGACGAAGGAACACCGTTTCCGAGGGCTTGTGAGATTACTATCAAATAAACTGGTTGGACTCTAACCTGGTGTTGTGAGACTTCTTACTGTGTTTCCTCCATTCAGACATAGCATAGTGTCTAACTTTGCTCCCTAATACTCCAGTGACATGTTTTGTGATGTTTTATTGTGTTAAAGCTGCAGTATAAATACAGGCTGTTGTTTATATGACAAATTCCTTTCTTGCACAATCCGCTACCCCACAGTCACATCGAGGCTTTCTCTATCAAAACAGAAATCCCTCAGAGCAAACACAAACACTTCCAGGACCCTCGACCTTGGGGTAAATGTTTACAATGGTGACCAAAGGGGTACCTGTGAATCCGAGGATAGTTACTCCCCTCAAAATCTTTTTAAAAATTCGTTCACAGGATCTCGGCATCACTGGCTGGCCAGCAGGTGTTGCCCATCCCGAAATGTCCTCGAGAAGGTGGTGGTGGGTCAACTTCTCAAAGCGTCGCAGTCCATGTGGCCCAGGTACACCCACAGTGCTGTGAGGGAGAGAGTTATGGGATTTTCACCCAGCAACAGTGAAGGAACGGCCGAGTTAGGATGGAGTGTGGCGTAGAGGGAAACTTGCAGCTAATGGTGTTCCCACGTATCTGCTGCCATTGTCTTCCTACACGGTTTGGAGGGAGCCTTGGTGAGCTGCTGCAGTCCATCATGTAAATGATACACACAATTGCTACTGTGTCAGTGACAGATGGAGTGAATGTTGAAGATGTTAGGTGGGGTAGCAGTCAGGCAGGCTGCTTTGTCTTGGATGGTTTTAAGCTTCTTGAGAGCTATTGGAGCTACACTCATTCAGGCAAGTGGAGAGAACTCCATCACACCCCTGACATGTGCCTTGTTGATGGCGGACAGGTTTTGGGGACTCAGGAGGTGAGATATTCACTGCAGAGTTCCTAGCCTGGGACCTGTTCTTGTAGTCACTACTTAAATTGCTAGTGGAGTGGCCTTGATGGAACCCAAACTGAGTTTCAGTGAGCAGATTGTTTTGGAATAAGTGCCACTTGATAGCATTGTGAATCACAGAATCCCTACAGTACAGAAGGAAGCCATTCGGCCCCTCGAGCCTGTACCAACCGCAATCCCACCCAGGTCTTACTCCCGTAACAGCACACATTTACATTGGTAATCCCCCTGACACTAGGGTCAATTTAGTGTGGTCAATCAACCTAACCTGCACATCTTTTACTGTGGGAGGAAACCAGAGCCCCCAGAGAAAACACCACAGACACGGGGAGAATGTGCAAACTCCACACAGTCAGTGACCCAAGCCGGGAATCGAACCCGGGTCCCAGGCGCTGTGAGGCAGCAGTGCTAACCACTGTGCTACCGCACCGCCCTAGGTGTCAATGACACCTTGCACCACATTGCTGATGATCGAGAGTAGAGTAATGATGAGGTAATTGGCCGGGTCAGAATTCTCCTGCTCTCTTCACGAACAGGGCTCACCTGCGCAAATTTCCTCTTTGCAGGATGAATGCCAGGGTTGTCTCCTTCCGCTTTTCCATTGTGCCATTTGGGATTTATATTTTCAATATAAGCAAAGCAATTACATGCTGAGCAATGAAGTACAGCGACTGAAAGTCTATTAATTGAAAATAAAAGTCTAAATTTGCACTTTAGCCTAAAGCAGCCACAGTACATTATACTGCTGTTTAAAACTGGACCAGTTGTGCTGCTGGAAAAATGTGCTGTTGGGGGTCAGCACATTCAATATACTTCTAAATATGAACTACAAACGTCAGCGTGTTAGCGAGGCACGTTGTGATGTATTGTACTTAACACCCACAATCAATATTCTCTGAAGCTTGGAAATAGTGCAGATGAATAACCTCACACCAACTAAATGGATCTTGAGGGATTGCCAACCTGTTATTGTTAGATACCATTCCAAGAGGATTTCTCCTGTTACATTCCCTCAGCCCCGTGCTTTGCTAGGACAATAGCTCTTATTTTATTTGATAAAAACTGCTGGAAAGATTAGAATACATTAGCAAGGAGTATGGAACAGGGCTACTGATTCAGGAAAACCCAAGTGTATTGGATTGAATGCACTCGCCCGAGACACAACAAGTGTTGAATGGGTCCAATGTTCCAGTTGGGACTGTCAAGCGTATGATTGCCTGCTAATCCCCTTCACCCAAAGGTCCTGGCACATCAACGGGCAATTTAGCATGGCCAACCACCTAACCTGCACATCTTTGGACTGTGGGAGGAAACCAGGGCACGCGGAGGAAAGCCACGCAGACACGGAGAGAAGCTGGGAATCGAACCCAGGTCCCTGGCGCTGTGAAGCAACAATGTTACACGGTCACCATGCTGCAAGACTGTAATAGCAGCAATATGTGCTATACACCATGCTATAGGGTCACCATGTTAAAGGGTCACCATGCTGCAAGACTGTAATAGCAACAATATGCGCTATACGGTCTCCATGCTATAGGGTCACCATGCTATAGGGTCACCATGCTATAGGGTCACCGTGCTACAACACTGCAATATGCCGGGACCATGCATTTAAAAACAACAAAACCTTCTGAAATTTTCTTACTAAATTAACAGTTGATTTGTTGAACCATTTATATATTTTTTCATTCATTTGTGGGACATGGATGTCATTGGCTAGGCCAGCATTTATTGCCCATCCCTAGTTTCCCTTGTAGGGCAGTTGAGAGTCAACCACATTGCTGTGGCTCTGGAGTCACATGTAGGCCAGACCAGGTAAGGACAGCAGATTTCCTTCCCTAAAGAACATTGGTGACCCAGTTGGGTTTTTCTGACAATCGACAATGGTTTCGTGTTCATCAGTAGATTCTTAATTCCAGATTCTTTAAAATTAAATTAAATTCTACCATGGCAGGATTTGAACTTAAATCCCCAGAATATTAATATTTTAGTGATAATACCATTTGGCCATAGCCTCCCACAACCATTGAGTGCAAAGATACTTTGCAGATTGTTTGCAAAGTGGATTTGCAAAATGGAAGAATTTGAGTTACTGCCCACCGCCTCCATTCAGATTTCCCCGCCTCCTTTCTCCGATAAAGAGTTCACTAATGTTTCAATTTATATCTTAAGACATTGCATAATTTTACAAATGGAAACTAATATTAGGTGCGGATTGCTACTTTACACTCGGCAGTCAGTGTCATTACTGAGGGGGTGCTGCAGTGTCAGAGGTGCCAGTGTTTGGATGTGATGTTAAACCGAGATCTCACCTGCCTTCTTGGGTGGATATGAATGATTCCACAGAACTTCTTAGAAAAAGCAAAATGACCACTCCCCAAAGCCCTGGCTAATATTTATCTGTCAATAAACATCACCAATAGATTATCTGATCGCTATCACATTGCTGTCTGTTTAAGCACTACTGATTGAGTCGCATCCTTATTAACAGGAAGGCAGATAATTATTTGAATGGGTGTAAATTGAGAGAGGTAGAAGCTCAACGAGACCTGAGTGTCCTTGTACACCAGTCACTGAGAGTAAGCGCACAGATACAGCAGGCAGTAAGGAAGGCAAATGGTATGTTGGCCTTCATAGCAAGAGGATTTGACTATAGGAATATGGATATTTTACTGCAATTATATGGGTCGTTGGTGAGGCCTCACCTGGAGTATTGTGTTTTGGTGTCCATATCTGAGAAAGGATGTCCTGGCTATTGAGGGAGTACAGCAAAGGTTTATCAAGCTGATTCCTGGGATGGCAGGTCTGTTATATCAGGAGAGAGTAAATTGGTTAGGATTGTATTCCTTGGAGTTTAGAAGAGTGAGAGGGAATCTCAGAGAAGCTTATAAAATTCTAACAGGGTTAGACAGGGTAGATTCAGAAAGAATGTTCTCGATGGTGGGGGAGTCCAGAACAAGGGGTCATAGTTTGAGGGTAAGGAGGTGAGGTGAGGAGAGATTTCTTCACACAGAGGTTGGTGAATGTGTGGAATTCGCTACCCAGAATGTAGTTGAGGCCAAAACATTGTGTGATTTCAAGAAGAAATGAGATGTAGCTTTTGGGGCTAAAGGGATCAAGAGACATGATGAAAGGGAGGGAATCAGGATATCGAATTTGATGATCAGCCATGACCAAAATGAATGGCAGAGCAGGCTGGAAGGGCCAAATGGCCTCGTCCTGCTTCTAGTTTCTATGACAGACTATTATCCATATTCACACAACCTTTTTCATAAAATCCATAGAATCCCTACAGTGCAGGAGGAGGCCATTTGATCCATTGAGTCTGCATCAACCACAATCCCACCCAGGCCCTACCCCCATAACCCCATCCATTTGCCCTAGCTCATCCCCCTGACATTAAGGGGCAATTTAACACTGCAAATTCACCTAACCCCCACATCTTTGGGTTGAGGGTAGAAACCGGAGCACCCGTAGGAAACCCACGCAGACACAGGGAGAATGGGCAAGCTCCACACAGACACTCACCCAAGGCCAGAATTGAACCCGGGTCCCTGGTGCTGTGAGGCAGTAGTGCCAACCACTGTACCACTGTGCTGCCCGTGTGCCGTTTATGGGTAATGTTAGCTAAACTAGGCATGGATGGTAGCCCTGATAATAAAAAAATCCATAAACGGAAACAATGTAAGGATAGCTCTTGAAGGTTTCAAAGGAAAGGGGCTGTGAGTATCTCTTTTGTCATCCTGTTCCATCGTTGGATTGTCCTTGGGAAGAACAATTGTTGATTCGCTGTCTTGGAAACAAATGGTGGTTTGTGTGGACGGTTTCTTCATGTTTTGTTGTTGTTCTGCACAGATTTCATTCACCAACACCACTTCAAATAAAAGAGTGCTTCACTGGTTGCAAAGCGATTTGACACATCGTGGGCTTAGTGAGAGAGACACTGCGTAAGTGCAAGATCTGTCATCCTTCTTTTGGACGGTCAGACGATAACTCTACATGTGTCTTGGTGGGAGGTGACAGGACTGACAGCAGAATATCCCATTTCAGAAAGCGCATTGCTCATTTACTGAAGATTTCCCAGAAACATAAACTGGGTTATGGAGCTGACTCAGAGGAAGGACCTCATTTTTTAATCAATCTGTGCGTTCATCTGTAAAATTACTAACACGGTAAAAACATAAACAGTCTAAATATGAGAGGATGATTGAAGGCAGTAATGTGGGCCACCCAGGGCTGCAAAGAAGTCAAAGAACAGAGAAACGCCCATCAACAAAGAAATAGGCCACAATCCTCTGAAAAAAAATAGCCAAGGCATAGAGTCATAGAGATTTACAGCATGGAAGCAGGCCCTTCGGCCCAACTTGTCCATACTGCCCCTTTTTTTTAAACCCCTAAGCTAGTCCCAATTGCCCACGTTTAGCCCATATCCCTCTATACCCATTGTACCCCATGTAACTGTCTAGAGAGCGTCAGGTTCTGGCTGAAGCCCATTGCATTTCCCCCCAGAGGAACCGACACATTTTCTCTCCGGATCTTCCAACACTTTGTGAAAAAAATGGGGGGAGGGGCATGTTTTGCACTATCATTCTTGAGGAATGGGACCTAAACAAGCCTGCAAGATCGGGGTAGGGGAGTGGGGTGAGGGCGGCATCCTGATCTCAAAACAAAGTTAAAGACTGCCCGTGCTGCTCCCTCGGACATCAAGACCCTAGCAGGCAAGGGAAGCACCCTCAACTCTCAACCACAGAGCAGCAACCTTTCCCCGCCCCCAACAACATTTAATGAATGGGTCACTGCCCCATACACCCCCTCATCACCGGATCATCAGATCAATCCCCTCCCAACCCAGTGCAGGCGTACGACCCTCCCCACCGCCGCCACCCCCATCCCCAAAATAATGGGAACCCCCTCCCTTCCCCCCTCTCTCCCCTTGGATTCCCTAGAGGCCTTGCCCCGAGGCTTGCCACTTGGCACTGGTGGTGATCATAGCAACTGCGGGAGAGTGTTTCTGCTGGTGATACATCCCGCCAATGGGAGGTAATGTACAGCCATCCCAGAAGGCAAGGCAGTAAGCTGATTAGACATACTTAAATCTATTTGAACTGTTGGGAATGGGGTTTTCCCCCTGCTGGACATGTATCTGATGATGTCACCAGGGTGGGGGTGGAAGATCTCATTCTGAGAGTCGCTGAAGTTGTCGGCCATAATGGGATCTGATCCTGTTGCTGATGGACTCGGAAGATACCTCCCCCACCCCTCCACACCCTCTCCTTCTGCACCCCCCCCCCCCCCCCAACTATAGGAATCAAAGGGCGGCATTGACAAGTTGGGCTGAAGGGCCTGTTTCCATGCTGTAAACCTCTATGGCTCCATGACTCTACGTATCCTTAAACGGGATAGATCTGCCCTTCATAAACAAAGTAAAGCGTGGGGATTAGGGGAGTATCCAACCTGAGAGACTTATGTAGCCAATCACTCTTCCAGTAAAGGAATCAACACACTTGGGGTGACCATTGGCCAGAAACTCAACTGGACTCATCACATAAACACAGTGGCTACAAGAGCAGGTCAGAGGCTGGGAATCCTGCAGTGAGTAACTCACCTCCTGACTCCCCATAGTCTGTCCACCATCGACAAGGCACAAGTCAGGAGTGTGATGGAATACTCCCCACTTGCCTGGATGGGCGCAGCTCCAACAACACTCAAGAAGCTCGACACCATCCAGGGCAAAGCAGCCCACTGGATTGGCACCACATCTACAGACATCCACTCCCTCGACCACCAACGCTCAGTAGCAGCAGTGTGTACTATCTACAAGATGCACTGCAGGAACTCTCTGAGTTCCCTTAGACAGCACCTTCCAAACCCACAACCACTTCCATCTAGAAGGACAAGAGCAACAGATACATGGGAATGCCACCCACTTACAAGTTCCCCTTCAAGTCCTTCACCATCCTGACTTGGAAATATATCACTATTCCTTCGCAGTCGCTGGGTAAAAATCCTGGAATTCCCTCCCTAACGGCATTGTGGGTCAACCCACAGCACAGGAACTGCAGCGATTCAAGGAGGCAGCTCATCACCACCTTCTCAAGGGGCAACTAGGGATGGGTAATAAATGCTGGCCCAGCCAGTGACACCCATGTCCCACGAATGAATAAAATAAAATGTAAAAGTCACAAGGCAGCAGAGACACGGTCAGGAAGATGGTGAGATGGTGCTTCATTTTCTGTTGCTGTTATGTGATCTTGACGATTTATTTTTAGAAATTATCAACCGGCCTGACAGTGGAGTTTATTTGCAGCTTTGAGAGTTATATTTTCTAAGAAGATTATTTGCGTCCAGTCCAAGCTGTTTCCATAAATCTCCTGTCCTCCCTCTACTGCCTGGGTTAATGGCAGCATCGCTTGCTGCTGTGTGGTTTCGGATAACACACAGTAATGAATGAAGCCTACAGGGAAGGAGCAAGTGGCTGCTATAAGATGCTCTGGGATTCAGGGCAATAGTTTTCCAGCCTCCAAGTGAATGGAAAATGAAGTAAACTCCACACAAGGGACAATCATACAAGAGTCATTAGCACAGTTCCCAGATTATCTTTCCCTCAGCAGTTCCTTTCTCACCCAGAGAAAGAGTTTCAGGAGTTCAGTCAGAAAGGGCTCATCTCTTCATTCTGCAGGAGAAACATAATGGGGGGTGGAAGGGATTGCTGATGGGCTGTGATGAAGTAAGGAAGAAAGATGATCCAAAAAACTGGCCACAGCCGCTTGGGCCGAATGGCCTATTTCTGTGTTGTAAAGACTATGCCACAATATTGAAATCTGATGGAACATTGAAATTAGACACCGTGGTGGCACAGAGGTTAGCACTGCTGCCATACAGCGCCAGGCATCAAGGTTCGATTCCGGCCTCGGGTCACTGTCTGTGTGGAGTTTGCACATTCTCCTCATGTCTGCGTGGGTTTCCTCCAGGGGATCCAGTTTCCCCCCACAGTCCAAAGATGTGCAGGTTAGGTTGATTGGCCAAGCTAAATTGACCCTAGTGTCAGGGGATTAGCAGAGTCAATGCGGGTTATGGGAACAGGGCCTGGGTGGGATTGTGATCAGTACAGACTTGATGGGCTGAATGGCCTTCTTCTGCTCTGTGTGGATTCTGTGAATCTAGGATAACAGCATCCTGATCTGAAGGATTCCAATATCGGGCATGAGGCATCAACAACTCAAGTTCACAGCATCCTTCAGTTGGTTTTGTTTTAATATTCTCTCGACATGACATGACACATCACACCATCACAGAGTGAAATTAGTTTCAATTTGATCTGATTTGATTTATTATTGGCACATGTATAAGAGTTGAGGAGAAACCCAGGCGGTAGAGGGAGGACAGAAGAGAGGAATACAGTGAAAAGTATTGTTTCTTGTACACCAAATATACCATTCATAGAGTACATAGGGGAGAACGCAAGGAGAGGGTACAGAATGTAGTGTAACAGTCATAGCTAGGGTGCTGAGAAAGATCAACTTATTATATGGTAGGTCCATTCAAAAGTCTGATGGCAGCAGGGAAGAAGCTGTTCTTGAGTTTTTCGGAACGTGATCTTAGACATTAGTACCTTTTTCCAGATGGAAGAAGGTGGAAGAGAGGATGTCTGGGGGTCCTTAATTATGTTGGCTGCTTTTCTGAAGCAGTGGGAAGTGAAGACAAAGTCAATGGATGGGAGGCTGGTTTGCATGAAGCACTAGGCTACATTCACAAACCTTTCTTGCGGTCTTGGACAGAGCAGGAGCCATACCAAGCTGTGATAGAACTGAAAAGAATGCTTTCCACGGTGCATCTGTAAAGTTAGAGAGAAAGTCACAGTGGACATGCCAAATTTCCTTAACCTTCTGAAAGACTAAAGGCGTTGGTGAGCTTTCTTAACTATAGCATCAGCATGAGGGACCAGGACAGGTTGTTGGTGATTTATACATCTGAACACCTTGTCTCTCCTTCCTGCAACAACATCAAACCCCTTGGTGAATTAGAAAATGTAAGTGTTCTGATCATCAGGAAAGAGAGGCAAACAATGAAGATGTCGCAGAATGAAGAAGGCCAACCTGCTGGCACCGTGCAGGGAGCTAACATGCTGGGGGTCCCCGCACGCTGGCATACTTCCAAATTCCACACTCCAGTGGTGTCAGGAGGTGCCTAATATTCATCTGTGGCAGCAAAGGTGGAAGGTGCTGAGCGCTTTTCTTGGCTTGTTTACACTGAGCTGGTGCCAAGGGAGAGTGCTGAGAATAGAGGCCTGGGTCACACAGTACGTTCAGTCAGTTTGCTGTTGGCCTACAACTTGACCTCTCGATAATCTTGGCAATCTTGCTGCTGATCTCGGAATCAAGGGATTGATTATCCAAGGAATGTGAAACTGTCAATGGCCTTTAGAGGACAGAATAATTACATCCTGGCCCCTAACTCTAGCGCTCCTGAGGCTGACTGTCAGAAAGCAGATGGGATTGGAGAATCTAAGCAAATTGTTCAATGGAGAAGAAGTAGAAAGAGTAATAGGAGTAGTTTAAAGAATATTTATTTATTTTATTCATTCGTGGGACACGGGCACCGCTGGCTGGCAGCATTTATTGCCTCTGCCTAGTTGCTGTTTTTCAGAGGGCAGTTGAGAGTCAACCACATTGCTGTGACTCTGGAATCACATGTAGACCAGACCGGGTAAGGATGGCAGATTTCCTTCCCTACAAGACATGAGTGAACCAGATGGGTTTTTCCGACAATGGTTTCATGGTCATCAGTAGATTCTTAATTCCTGACATTTTTTATTGAATTCAAATTCCACCATCTGCCTTGGTGGGATTCAAACCCAGGTCCCCAGGACATTAGCTGAGTTTCTGGATGAATAGTCTAGCGATAACACCACTGGGCCATCGCCTCCCCTCATTTATTAGTGTCACAAGTCAGCTTACATTAACTGTGCAAGGCAGTTATTGGGAAAATATCCTAGTCGCCACACTCCGCCACCTGTTCGGGGACACTGAGGGAGAATTTAGCACGGCCATTGCATCTAACCAATACTCCTTTTGGAGTGTGGGAGGAAACTGGTGCACCCAGAGGAAATCCATGCAGACACAGGGAGAACGTGCAGACTCCGCACCAACAGTGACCCAAGACCAGGAATTGAATCCGGGTCCCTGACACTGTGAGGCTGCACTGCTAACCACTGTGCCACCGTGGAGGTGAAGGTGTGGATGATGTAACGGGAGGGGAAGCGATGGGTTGGAGCCTCATTTTGCCAAGATTAAAACATTCAAGTGTGTTGAAATCTCTGGCAACAGTTCATTCTTCCTATCCTGTGACTCAGTGGAGGGAGAGCTGCTAAATTAGTATCAATTAGATCATAATTCAGGGTAGGCCTGCATAGTTGTTGCGAGAAATTGGTTCGAAGCCCATGTCCCTTGTCAAGAGACTTTAATCACATCTTTCTGTGCCAGATTTAAATTGTCTCCCAGATGCACAAAAACAACATTCTATCTGGAACCATGAAACCAAGCCAACCTTTTTTTAGAGAGATTGTCTTCATGAGAAGTGACAAATCCCTTCCTCCTGTGAGGAAGGTGAGGAGAGTTTAATATCACAAGCAGTGAGGCATTGTGGAGGACCTGGCATCATTACGCAGTCTATTTGCAAACGACTGGACAGGCACTTGCCAAATGTGTCACGGTGAATGAAGACAGCAGAGTTTGCCCAACACTCTGGCATTTAGTCAGCCTTTTTTCAGCATGCAGGTAAACCCCACTACAGCCCTTACTGTATCTGGTTCGTTTCTAAATGAAATTGTCCATAGCAACTTGCATTTCTATAGCACCTTTCGCAATCTCAGGATGCTCTGAAGTGGTTCACAGCCAGTGAAGTCCTTTCATAGGATCCCAAAGTGCAGGAGGAGGCCATTCAGTCCATCCAGCCTGCACCGACAACAACTCCACCTAGGCCGTATCCCCGTAATCATCCTGCTAGGACTCCAGCACTAAGGGACAATTTAGCATGACCAATCCACCTAACCTGCATATCATAGAATCATAGAACCCAACAGTGCAGAAAGAGGCCCTTCAGCCCATTGAGTCTGCACTGAACGCAATCCCACCCAGGCCCATCCCCATATCCCTACATATTTTACCCATTAATCCCTCTAACCAATGCATCCCAGGACGCTAAGGGGCAATTTTTTAACATAGCCAATCAACGTAACCCGTACATCTTTGGACTGTGGGAGGAAACCGGAGCACCCGGAGGAAACCCACGCAGACACGAGGAGAATGTGCAAACTCCACACAGACAGTAACCCAAGCTGGGAATCGAACCCAGGTCCCTGGAGCTGTGAAGCAGCAGTGCTAACCACTGTGCCACCATGCTGCCCTTTGGAGCTTGGGACGAAACACTATATTAGTCACAAGTCAGGCTTACATTAACACTACAATGAAGTTACTGTGAAATTACCCTAGTGGCCACGCTATGGCACCTCTTTAGGTCAATGCACCTGACCAGCACGTCTTTCCTCCTGGAGGAAACCCACGCAGACACGGGGAGAAAGTGCAAACTCCAGACAGACAGTCACCCATGCTGGGAATCGAACCCGGGTCTGTGGCACTGTGAGGCAGCAGTGCTAACCACTGTGCCACCGTGCCGCCCTTTCAAAGTATCTTTGTAATGACACACGCTCACAGACTTTGTCACGAACACAAAGGGTATTTATTAATCAGGAAAAACTGTACAGAGGCCGGTAGCCGCCTAGCTGCCCTTACATGTCATCTACATGTCTTCTGCCGAAGGTCGGACTCCACTCCACTCTCAGTCACAATTCCTCCCTCAAAACATGGAGACCTTCTTCTGCCGTGCTGCCCTTAAAGGGACAGTCACAGCAGTAGTCACTGTGGTAATGTAAGGAGTCAATTTGCACACAGCATGCTCCCCCAAACAGCAATATAGTAATCACCAAATAAAAACAGAAAATGCTGGATAAATTCAGCAGGTCCGTCAGCATCTGTGGAGGGGGAAACAGAGTTAACGTTTCGAACCTGGATGACTCTTGTACAGTAGAAGGATCAATGGACTAGAAACGTTAATGAAAATATAGACAATATTGAGCCTTTAAACTTAAAGTGCGGAATTTTACGACTTCATTCAAGCCAGGCTCGTAAAATCCCATCCGAGGACAGTGGAGAATTCCGTCCTGTGAGCCTTGCCTGCCACGATTCCGGGACAGGCGAGGAGATAAAATTCTGGCCAAGATCTCATAAAACATTGTATCAAGAATCTCTCAATCCCTCACCACTAGATCTCGGCCTCACACCTCCCTAAGTCTGTAACTTCTGCCAGTCCTACACCCTCTGCTCTCCTCCAATTCTGGCCCCTTGCACATCCTCGATTTTAATCACTCCGCCACTGGTAGCCGGGTCTTCAGCTGCCTCATCCCTACTCTTTGGAATTCCTTCCCTGGATGTCTCTGTCTCTCTACCCCTCTCTCCCTTTAAGACACTCTTTGAGTGCTCCATCTCTCATCAAGGTTTGCACATCTGTCCCCTTATGTAGCTTGCTGTCTGATTTGGTTTGATAATGTTCTTCTGAAGTGACTTGAAATATTGCACTAGGTTGGAAAATGCAAGTGTTGTTGCAGTTGTATGTTAGGTTTTGAGAGCCAACTATGAGTAGAGGGGAACTATCAACAACTTCAGGTGCCTACTCCACTTTGTAGATATCTCAAAGTGTTTGCTGTCTTGATTTAGGACTTAAGAATCTAGCGAGGCAACAATGATAGCTACAAGTCCTTCCAACACTCCAGTCCCACCCCAAATTCAAACCAAGCCAACCCAGTGACTCACTAACATGAACACAAATTGGGCCGTGGTTTCTGAGCTTTGAGAGCTGGATTGGTTTAGGGTCAGAGGTCATATGTGAGTAGCCAGAGTGTGTGTGTCTTTGTTCTAATCCAGCATGGTCTCGGTCAGCTGTTCTCTCATTTTTGGGACAAGAAGTTTTGAGTTCAAGACCCACGGCAGAATCGTGAACCGGTATTCCAGGCTGACATTTCATTGCAGTGCTGAGGGTGTGAGTGCTGTGCTTTCAGAAGTTCCATATTGTGGATGGAGACAGGAAACTTGGGGGACACTGTCCTCATTCTCAGGTGGATAGAAACATAGAAGATAGGAGCAGCAGAAGGCCATTTGGCCCTTCAAGCCTGCTCCGCCATTCATTGCCATCATGGCTGATCATCCATCTCAACAGCCTAATCCTGCTTTCTCCCAATAGCCTTTGATCCCGTTCACCCCAAGTGCTATATCCAGCTGTCTCTTGAATTCATTCAATGTTTTGGCATCAACTACTTCCCGTGGTAATGAATTCCACAGGCTTACCACTCTTTGGGTAAATAAATATCTCCTCATCTCCATCCTCAGACTCTAACCCCTGGTTCTAGGCTCCCCAACCATTGGGAACATTCTCGCTGTACTAGCACTGTCTAGTCCAGTTAGAATTTTATAAGTCTCTATGAGATGTCTCTCCGATTAGGTAAAAGATCCTATGGCCACAAGAGCCAGGAAGCAGCAAAAATACATAGATTCTTAAAGGTTTACAGCCTTTGGCCCAACCTGTCCATGCTACCCTTTTTTTTAAACCCCTAAGCTAGTCCCAATTGCCCGCATTTGGCCCATATCCCTCTATACCCATCTTACCCATATAACTGTCTAAATGCTTTTTAAAGGACAAAATTGTATCCGCCTCTACTACTGCCTCGAGCAGCTTGTTCCAGACACTCACCACCCTCTGTGTGAAAAAAATGCCCCTCTGGACATTTTTGTATCTCTTCCTCTAAACTCCCCCATCTTTGGGAGATTTTATAGATCTCTATAAATTCACCCCTCAGCCTTCTAGACTCCAGAGAAAAAAGTCCCAGTCTATCCAGCCTCTCTTTATAACCCAAATTATCAAATCCCGGTAGCATCCCAGTAAATCTCTTCTGCACTCTTTCTCGTTTAATAATATCCTTTCTATAATAGCGTGACCAGAACTGTACACAGTATTCCAAGTAAGAAGGACAAAGGTAGACAGTGTATAGCCTATACCTTTGTAGATATTCTACATTTTTAAAGGCTATTCTTCCCACTTTAGCACAGATTGGAATTTTGCTGCAATTATCTAATCTAAAATGCAGCCTGTGGTAATTTTGGGCAGACGGTTGCATAGAGATTGGGATAAATGGATAAAGGCATCATAAAAGTCCATGTGAGAAGCTGGAAAGTTCAATAAAATGGCTTGGTGAGACATGAGTGCTCCAACAGAGCCACACCAGTTGACAACTGGCCTGTTGAGGCTTCATCAAAAATGATTTGGGGCAGATTTTCCATCTATCAGCTATTATGGGTGGAGTGTAGCCAATTTATCCCCTACTTATTAGGGAAGTGTATCACACTAGTCAGTTACACTCGTGTGGAATCAGTGGTGATAACTTTTTGGCTCATGGAAAATGAGACAATTGAACTTTTTTTGCCTCCCACATCACGAATGAATCTAGAAGGATTGAAATTTGTTGGTCTGAAGTTGTGTATTATCGGTTAACTCTAAACATAGTTATCAATCAAACTTGGGAGTCATTGTTCAAGATTCTCTTAAGGTTAATGTGTAGGTTCTGTTGGCAGTTAGGAGGGCAAATGCAATGTTAGCATTTATATCAAGAGAGCTAGAGTACAAGAGCAGGGATGTAATTCTGAGGCTGTATAAGGCTCTGGTCAGACCCCATATAGAGCATTGTGAACAGTTTTGGACTCCATATCTAAGGAAGGAGGTGCTGGCCTTGGAAAGAGTCCAGAGGAGGTTCATAAGAATGATCCCTGGAATGAAAAGCTTGTCGTATGAGGAATGGTTGAGGACTCTGGGTCTGTACTCGTTGGAGTTTAGAAGGATGACAGGGGATCTTATTGAAACTTACAGGATACTGCGAGTCCCAGATAGAGTGGACGTGGACAGGGTGTTTCCAGTAGTAGGAAAAACTAGAACCAGTGGCACAACCTCAGGTTAAAGGGACGATCCTTTAAATCAGAGATGAGGAGGAATTTCTTCAGCCAGAGAGTGGTGAATCTGTGGAACTCTTTGCCGCAGAAGGCTGTGGAGGCCAGGTCATTGAATGTCTTTAAGGCAGAGATAGATAGATTCTTGATTAATAAGGGGATCTGTGTGGAGAAAAGACAGAAGAATGGGGATGAGAAAAAAATGAGCCATGATTGAATGACGGAGCAGACTCGATGGGCCGAGTGGCCTAATTCTGCTCCTGTGTTTTATGGTCTTACGTCTAATGCATGAATTGTAAAACCATAAGAGTGGGTTGTAGAATACAAGAATGGCAGCTGATTTAATTTATTTTGCAAGTGTTAGACTAATCCTATTTTTTCAACTGATGCTCTGAACTGCAGTTTAGCCTTCACCTTACAAAGAAACACCAGGGGATCATGAAAAATGTTCCAAACAACTATTCAAAATTCAAAGTTTCCACAGAGATGATTGAAGTTAAAGTTGTGCTTCCATTGCAACTCATGTTCAAATTGTGGCACAGTGGTTAGCACAGCGCCAGGGACCCGGGTTCTATTCCAGCCTCGGGTCACTGTCTGTGTGGAGTTTGCACGTTCACCCCGTGTCTGCGTGGGTTTCCTCCAGGTGCTCCAGTTTCCTCCCACACTCCAAAGATGCGCAGGTTAGGTGGATTGGCCCTGGTAGATGCCCCTGAGTGTCAGGGGAACTAGGTAGGGTAAATGCATGGGGCTATGGGGATAGGGCCTGGGTGGGATTGTAATTGCTGCAGACTCTATGGGCCGAATGGCCTCCTTCTGTACTGTATGATTCTATGAAAGGGGAAGGTGATGGCCTAGTGGTATTATCTCGAGACTATTAATCCAGAAACTCAGCTAATGCTCTGGGGACCTGGGTTCAAATCCCGCCATGGCAGATGGTGGAATTTGAATTCAATTTTTAAAAATCTGGAATTAAGAATCTACTGCTGACCATGAAACCATTGTCGATTGTCGGAAAAACCCATCTGGTTCACTAATGTCTTTTAGGGAAGGAAATCTGCTGTCCTTACCTGGTCTGGCCTACACGTGACTCCAGAGCCACTCTCAGCTGCCCTTGGGCAACCAGGGATAGGCCAATCAGCAGTGCCTATTTCCAGTGAATTATTAAAAAAACACAAATAAACTAATGATTTGTCTGTCAAGTATTAAAGGATGGTGAAATAGGTGTACAATGAGCAACAGGTTCACATTCAGGTTACTCCTGTGACAGGCCAGTAACAAGCAGGACAAACTACTCTAGTCTGATGAGAGAGAAGAGATAGGTTAGAGATAATGGCCAGAATGCATCATAGAAAGCATTCGTTCTGTGTCACAGCTTGGTATGGGCGCTTGTTCAGTCCAAGACCACAAGAAGCTACAAAAGTTTGTGAATGTAATCTAGTACATCACGCAAACCAGCCTCCCATCCATTGACTCTGTCTACACTTTCTTCTGCCTCAGAAAAGCAGCCAGCATAATTAAGGATCCTACGCACCCCGGACATTCTCTCTTCCACCTTCCTCCATCAGTAAAAAGATACAAAAGTCTGAGGTCACGTACCAACCGACTCAAGAACAGCTTCTTCCCTGTTGCTATCAGACTTTTGAATTGACCTATCTCACATTAAGTTGACCTTTCCCTACACCCTAGCTATGGCTGTAACACTACATTCTGCACTCTCTCCTTTCCTTCTCTATGAACAGTGTGCTTTATCTGTATAGCGCGCAAGAAACAATACTTTTCACTGCATACTAATACTTGTGACAATAATAAATCAACTCAAAATCAAATCAAATTTGACCGTTCTGCCCACCACAGGAATCATAGCGGACGAGGGGCAGACAATGGAAAGGTCCATTTACCTCCGGCAGGATTTTACAGTTTTGGGATAAGCGAGGCTTGAAAATCTCACCCACTGTGAAACAATCAGCTATGCTTGTCATTGTTTGGAGGTAACCAGTGACAACTTTGTATTGGATGTAATGTGACCAATGGGAACAAGATGTAAGGGTCAGCTGACCCAGTAAACCATGGAACCAATTACTAAAGGATGTAATGGTCAGCTGACCAGCTGATTCACTACAAATAAGAATCTGTGCAGACCTGTGGGAAGCTTGGAGTAATGATGTTTCTTTACTAAACCCTTTCTTTGATATATAAGTTGGAGCAAGTTTTGTTGTATTTTCATTAGCTGCCTTTGAATAAATCCTTCTGAAGAAACAGTCAGGGCTTCCTGACAGGGTAGGATAAGAAGGAAATGTTTGAAGTGTTTTGCTGCTGTTGTGCAGGGAAGCAGCACAGCAAGATTCCAGAAACAGCAACAAGGGGGATGAAGATTGGCCAGAACTCCCTACGTGCAGTACCAAGAGATCTCTCACAACCAACTGAGCAGCTGGTTGGAGTTTCCATCACGTATCACTGTGTGGACCAGTGCAGATTCTGCCAGTATTGCCTGGTGTCAGCCTAGATTACTTGCCTGCGTATGAATTGTGCCCATGGAGAGTTAGGCGGCACTCACCCAGCTCTCACACAATATGGAAGTGTTTCTTGAATCAGAGCCTGAAATTCCCATTGTGTGAGTTACTGTCAGAGTGCTGACACATTGAGGTCAAACTTCTGTCAGCTCTGCTTTTCCAAACACAACCATCAACCCACTTTCAGGAGACAATATTACAGAGTCATTTCCACATTCTGATTCTAGAAGAGGTAGAAATAGTAATGGGAGCATTTTACAGATTATTTATTCATTTGTGGGACATGAGCATTGCTGGCTGGGCCAGCATTTATTGCCCATCCCTAGTTGCCATTGGAGAGCAGTTGAGACTCAACCACATTTCAGGAGACAATGTTACAGAGTCATTTCCACATTCCGGTTCTAGTTTCCGCCTTTTTTTAAAAGATCATTTTCTGATCCAAGATGGGGAATGAAATGGCACCAAATCTCATCTGCTTTCCAAAGGGCGTACGAGAAGGGCCACAACATTGGCACAATGGTTAGCACTGCCGCCTCACAGCACCAGGGACACGGGTTCGATTCCCAGCTTGGGTAACTGTTGGTGTGGCATTCTCCCCATGTCTGTGTGGATTTCCTCCAGGTGCTCCAGTTTCCTCCCACACTCCAAAGATGTGCAGGTTAGGTGGATTGGATATGCCAAATTGCCAGTCAGTGCCCTGGGATGCATAGGTTAGAGGGATTAGCGGGGTAAATATGTGGGGTTACAGGGATAGGGCCTGGGTGGGATTATTGTCAGTATGGGCCGAATGGCCTCTGTCTGCACTGAAGGGACCCTGCCAGGACTATTTCGATTTGGATTTTAAATCCTCACTTGGTGGATTTTTCAAGTCTTCGCGAATGGGAAGTTTGATGTAATTGCTCACAGTTTTCGTTTCACTAAGTGCAATGCTATCATATTGAATTGCAAGCGGGTCGATTGGGGACAGCCACTCAGTTGGAGTGGGAGTAAACATCCTTGTTACTGTCCTCATCAGGCCTTCAGCTGCATGGCCAGTCATGAGACAGGGTCACCCAAGAGTCAACAGGGATGCTTGATCTCTTCATGTCATCCCTCCTGGGCACCTCTTGCCACAACTGAGCTTTGAGTAGAGCAGCTAAGCTACTATTCTCTTGTTGGTACACAGTGATGTTTGGTTCAGAGGGGGTGGACTGGGGGGTGAGGGGAGGGAGGGGGAATGGTGGTGACCACCGCTGTGGGCGTGTCTGGTATTAGAGCAGAGATTCACTCAGCGCTACCAAATAAACCTGTTGGATTTTAACCTGGTGTGAGACTACTTACTGTGCCCACCCCAGTCCAATGCCAGCAACTCCACATCGAGATTTGTTCAGACAGGGGATTTGATAGGTGAGTATTAAAGCTCAAGGAGACTCAAAGAACAAAGAAAATTACAGCACAGGAACAGGCCCTTCGGCCCTCCACCCTGTACTGACCATGCTGCCCATCTAAACTAAAGCCCCCTACCATTCCGGGGCCCGTATCCCTCGATTTTCATCTTATTCATGTATTTGTCCAGACGCCTGTTAAAAAGTGCCCCTTTAGTTCCATATGGAAGGTGATTGACTCTAAGCTGGCCTCAGGAGAGGCCCCAACAAGCCCGTCCACATTGTACAAAACCACTAGACAAGAGGCAATAAATTCTCACCTTTCCGATGCTGCCCACAAGCTGTGAATGAATATTTAATAAAAGGTATGTAGCTGTGTAAATCAAACTTGGAGAAAATGGTTCAGTATCCTGTCAAGAATGTCAGCCTTTGTTGGGGGTGGAGACCAGGTTAATGTTTGAAGGAATGGAATTAATATCATCATTTACAACCAAAAAACCCTTTCAACCATTTGGGCCCAGGTTGTTTATTTATCTGGAGCACAATAGAGGAAATGAAACTGACTATGAAGGGGTTTCAGCCCAGAGGAAGACAAACGTTAAGTTTAAGTTTGTCACAGTCTTTGACAAAGCTTTATCAAAGGGTCATCTGGACTCGAAACTTCAGCTCTTTTCTCTCCTTCCAGATGCTGCCAGGCCTGATGAGATTTTCCAGCGTTTTCTCTTTTGGTTTCAGATTCCAGCATCTGCAGTAATTTACTTTTATTAAGTTAAGTTTATTTTGTTAGTGTCACAAGTAGGCTTACATGCTGGCCTTCATAGCGAGGGGGATTGAATATAAAAGTAGGGAGGTCTTGCTGCAGCTGTATAGGGCATTGGTGAGGCCGCAGCAGGAGTACTGTGTGCAGTTTTGGGCGCCGCACCTGTGCAAGGATATTTTGGCCCTGGAGGGAGTGCAGAGGAGGTTTACTAGGCTGATACCGGAGTTGAGGGGATTGAGCTATGAGGAGAGGCTGAATAAACTAGGCTTGTACTCGTTAGAGTTTAGAAGAATGAGGGGAGATCTCATTGAGACGTATAAGATGATGAATGGGATGGATAGGATAGAGGTGGAGAGACTCTTCCCGCTCAAAAAAGACAGTAGGACTAGGGGGCACAGCCTCAAGATAAAGGGGAGGCGGTTTAGAACGGAGTTGAGGAGGAACTTCTTCACTCAAAGGGTGGTGAATCTCTGGAATTCTCTGCCCGTTGAAGTGGTGGAGGCTGCCTCGCTAAATATTTTTAAGACGCGGGTTGATGGGTTTTTGATAAGAGAGGGGATTAAGGGTTATGGGGAGAGGGCGGGAAAGTGGAACTGAGCCACGACAGATCAGCCATGATCTTATTGAATGGCGGGGCAGGCTCGAAGGGCTAGATGGCCTACTCCTGCTCCTATTTCTTATGTTCTTATGTTCTTATGTACATTGACACTGTAATGAAGTTACAGTGAAAATCCCCGAGTCGCCACACTCCAGCGCCTGTTCGGGTACACCGAGGGAGAATTTAGCACGGCCAATGTACCTAACCAACACGTCTATTGGACTGAATTGCTACAGGGTTCAAATTGTGATTTCTCTGCAATGTTTCAATTCATGAAATCAAATTTTTAATTCCCCACACTTTCCCCGGCCCACTTTGCTGTTTAATTTGGGGTCCAAAGCAAAGAAAATTTGACAGAGTAGCTAGAGTGTGAACTGTCAGCCATCCCTAGATTGAGCGTTTACTATCTACAGCAAAAAGCTCTGGCAAATATTGCTGCTTAGATATTCCCACACTCGGTGATAACCTCCACATTCTGAAACCAACAGAGAAAATGTTGGAAAGTCTCAGCAGGACTGGCAACATCTGTAAGGAGAGAGAAGAGATGATGTTTCAAGTCCAGGCAACCCTGTGTCAAAGCAGAGTAAAGCAGTTGCTGCCAGACCTGCTGAGATTTTCCAGCATTTTCCCTTTTGGTTTCAGATTCCAGCATCCACAGTAATATGCTTTTTCCACTTTCTAAGACTTGAAAGAAAAGTTATTTGGAAAACCATTTTTTATCAGTGCCTGCAGAGACAGATATAAAATAACACAGTAACCTTTCCACATTTCACTTTTTGCAAACAAAAAAAATTATCCTGGACTTCAAAGACAGGCCTGCGCTGGGAGTATTCCAACAAAATGAGCAAGAAAGCAACTTGAAACGAGAAACAAAATCTGGCCATTTGAGCTCACGCAGATCGAGGCAGAGTCCTGGAGAAGACACTTGCGCTGAGTGCTGGAGAGAAACAACAGCAATGCCAAAAGTGCTGTCAGTCTGCTGCCAATCAATATGTGCTCACTAAGTTCAATGGCACGTTTACTTACAAGAGGCAGAAAGAATCTAAATGGATGACATGTTTCAGATATTCCACTCTATTCGCGTCAAAAGCAAAACCTGTCGTGTGCTACTTTCTGCTGCTTAACATCATGCATTGGTCTGCCATGAGATTCCACACATATGGGTTTGCAAGTGGGCCCATGTAACTGGGTATAGCTGATAGTAAGAGTTACACCTGCATCATTCAGATTGGACAGGTAATCAAGCGAGCTGCTCTGTAGCTTTCTGGTAATGTGCGTGCAACCTCAGAACATGAATCTATTAAACACTGGCAACCTAAGCATCGGCAAATTTTAATATATCCTAAAACAAAGGCAGTACGGTGGCACAGTGGTTAACACTGCTGCCTCAAAGCGTCAGGGAGATGGGTTCAATTCCCGGCTCGGGTCATTGTCTGTATGGAGTCTGCATGTTCCCCCGTGTCTGTGTGGGTTTCCTCCAGATGCTCCAGTTTCTCCTACAATCCAAAAGACGTGCTGGTTAGATGTAAAAGTAAATTACTGCAGATGCTGGAATCTGAAACCAAAAGGGAAAATGCTGGAAAATCTCAGCAGGTCTGGCAGCATC
Source organism: Carcharhinus amblyrhynchos (assembly GCF_965287045.1). NCBI lineage: Eukaryota > Metazoa > Chordata > Chondrichthyes > Carcharhiniformes > Carcharhinidae > Carcharhinus > Carcharhinus amblyrhynchos. Next base: position 4,216,700 of record NC_137354.1, on the reverse strand, counting down.
TGTAAGGAGAGAAAAGAGCTGACGTTTCGAGTCCAGATGAACTTGATTCAAAGCTTTGACAAAGGATTGTCTGGATTCGAAACATCAGCTCTTCTCTCTCCTTACAGATGCTGCCAGACCTGCTGAGATTTTCCAGCATTTTCTCTTTTGGTTGCTGGTTAGGTGCTTTGGCCGTGCTAAATTCTCCCTCTGTGTACCCCAACCAGCTCCGGAGTGCAGTGACTAGAGATTTTCACACTAACTTCACTGCAGTGTTAATGTAAGCCTACTTAAATAAAATAAATAAATACAATAGGAAGAATTAATACCTGCATCATTTAGATTGGACAGGTAATCAAGTGAGCTGCTCTGTAGCTTTCAGGTAATTTGCGTACTACCTCAGAACGTGAGTCCATTAAACACTGGCAACCTAGGCATCGGCAAATTTTAATATACCCCAGAATATTTGATCAGAACTAGATTTCTGCCCAATTCAAAGTTTCTCTATTTTGATTTGATTTGATTTATTATTGTCACATGTATTAACATACAGTGAGAAGTATTGTTTCTTACGCGCTTTACAGACAAAGTATACTGTTCACAGAGAAAGAAATGCAAGCGTGCAGAATATAGCTAGGATGTAGGGAAAGATCAACTTTAATGCAAAGTAGATCCATTCAAAAAGTCTGACAGCAGCAGGGAAGAAGCTGTTCTCGAGCTGGTTGCTGTGTGACCTCAAACTTTTGTATCTTTTTCCCGAAGGAAGAAGGTGGAAGAGAGAATGTCCAGGGTGCGTGGAGTCCTTAATTATACTGGCTGCTTTGCCGAGGCAGTGGGAAGTGTAGACAGAGTCAATGGATGGGAGGCTGGTTTGTGTGATGGATTGGGCTACGTTCATGACCTTTTGTAGTTCCTTATCGTCTTGGGCAGAGCAGGAGCCCAGACCAAGCTGTGATACAACCAGAAAGAATGCTTTCTATGGGGCATCTATAACAGTTGGTAAGAGTCGTAGCTGACATGCCAAATTTCCTTAGTCTTCTGAGAAAGTGGAGGCGTTGGTGGGCTTTCATAACTGTAGTGTCAGCACCTTTTAACTGTACCCATTTACAGATGGTACAATCCATTCCACCTGTCATACTCTCAGTCACACTGGGTCCCACAGGTGGGGACCTGAGTTAACTCTGACAGTCTAAATTAATTAAAATCTCCTTTCCAAAAACGTATGGCTTGTTTCTCAATGAAGCCCAAGTTTCTAAATTGTCTGGTCAAAATGTCTCCCTGAATAAATTGTTGCAGCTATTGAAAACAAAAGGATGCCTCATTTTTATAAATCCAGCATTTCGCTTTTCCTTCCACACAACTGGGGAACCATCGAAACCAGCTGGGAGCCGGTCCCCTGTGGTGAATCGAGATCAAGATGGAATTCCTCTGCATTGTGCTTTTAACCCGTAGCGAATCCTGAGTTGAGCTGCTCCTATTCATTCAGGGCGAGCGAGTATCCAGGATTAGCCTGGAGGCCCAGCAACAATAGGAAGCTCCCCAGATGATGGATGCATGGAGGAACAAGAGGGGCAAGTAATTACACATAAACATTAAATTACATTGCTCAACCAGTCAGGGTAATGGAGTCAATATTGCACGAGTGACTACAGATATTTAGTGACTGTTCTTTTAAACATTGTTCAAACAGGACCATTGAAGAAATTAAGTGAAAGTGTTTTGTATAAAAATGACTTCAGTATAATTATATTATGCTTTCCTATCATATGTGCAGGCTGTAGCTACATAAAAATTAACAGCCAGGCAACCACTCGTTTAGTAATAATGTTTTCTAATTAGAGAGAGCAGAAAACAGTATATATAACAATTTGTCTACAGCCGATAACTTACACAGTTGTGTCAGCTTGGCCTAGATGTAGCTATATGCCTCAGTGAGCTCCTAGTTTGAACCCTGTCAGTGAATTAACTATTCCAGGTTTATATTTATTCAGGGGGCGTGGGCGTCGCTGGCCAGTGTTTGTTGTCCATCACTAATTGCCCCTCAAGAAGGGGGTGACGAGCTGTCTTCATGAACTGCTGCAGTCCGTGTGGTGTAGGTACACCCATGGAGCTGGTGAGGAGGGAGGGAGTTCCAGGATTTTGACCCAGTGACAATGAAGGAACAGCAACATATTTCCAAGTCAGGATGGTGAGTGGCTTGAAGGGGAACTTGCAGGTGGCGGTGTTCCCATGTATCTGCTGCCCCTTGTCCTTTAATGGGAGCAGTCATTGGTCTGAAAGATGCTGTCTGAGGAGTCTTGGCGAGAAGGGCAAAGTTAAAACCGGATCTGACCTCCGCTGGCTTCCAGTCCAACAATGCCTCAATTAGAATCATAGAATCTTACAGTGCAGAAGGAGGCCATTAGGCTCATTGAGTCTTAACCAGCCACAAACCCACCGAAGCCCTATCCCCATAACCCCGTGTATTTACCCCTGCTAGTTCCCCTGACACTAAGGGGCAATTTAGCACAGCCAATCCACCTAACATGCACATTTTTGGGCTGTGGGAGGAAACCCACGCAGACACAGGGACAACATGCAAAACTCCACACAGACAGCCAGCCAAGGCCGAAACTGAATCCAGTCCCTGGCGCTGTGAAGCAACAGTACTGACCGCTACACCACACATCTGGGTTCAATTCCAGCCTTGGGTCACTGTCTGTGTGGAGTTTGCACATGGTCCCTGTGTCTGTGTGGGTTTCCTCCATGCGCTCCTGTTTCCTCCCACAGTCCAGACATAAGACCATAAGTCACAGGAGAAGAATTAGACCACTCGGCCCATCGAGTCTGCTCCACCATTCAATCATGGCTGATATTTTTCTCATCCCCATTCTCCTGCCTTTCCTCCATAACCCCTGATCCCCTTATTAATCAAGAACCTATCTCTGTCTTAAAGACACTCAATGACCTGGCCTCTACAGCCTTCTGTGGCAAAGATGTGTGGATTAGGCCATGCTAAATTGCCACTTAATGTCAGGGGGATTAGCAGGGTAAATACGGGAATGGGGCCTGGGTGGAATTGTCGATTCAGGCTCGATGGGCCAAATGGCCTCCTTCTACACTGTAGGGATTCTATCGTATCTCCATGTGGAGCAGAAACACCAGCCAGGAACTGTTGGGCTGATTGGCCTGTCCCTGTGCTTGATGTACTCTGTCAATTTATCTACAATGGAACAATAATTATTTCTCAATCCAGACCGTACTGAAGCTCCAATCACACAGTCTGCAGGAGAGCAGAGGATGGAGAGCTTGGGGAACTATAACTCACAGCAGCTTCCAAGAAATGGATCAAAAAGGAAAACAAAGATTGTTTTCTTTCCAAATGGAATGACGTTATGACCAGTTTCTCAGAACAGTGATGAGGACCGTTCTCTCCATCCTCTAACCGTGAGGCCCAGTAGTAAGGCTCACAGCCTATGCCAATTCAATCCAAAGGCCACAGGCTGTATTTTGTTATTCAGCAATAACATGCCTCTGTTTCAAAATTGTTCTCTTATTAATTGGACAGAGCCACTGATCAGGCAGCACCGATGCAGCCAATCAGAATGAACAGGTATTTCAATGGCTGCCTCGTTGAGAACAAGGTTGGACAGAGATCTTCTCTCCTGACCCTTCACCTGAGATCATAGAATTATAGAATCCTATTGTGCAGAATGAGGCCATTCAGCCCATCGAGTCTGCATTGACAAAAATCCTACCCAGGCCCTATCCCTATAACCTCATGTATTTACCCTAACTAGTCCCCCTGACACTAAGGATCAACTTAGCATGGCCAATACACCTAACCTGCACGTCTTTCAGACTGTGGGAGGAGACCAGAGCAACCAGAGGAAACCCACACAGACACGGGGAGAATGTGCAAAGTTCACACGGATAATGGCCCAAGCCAGGAATCGAACTCAAGTCCCTGGCGCTGTGAGACAGCAGTGCTAACCAATGTGCCACTGTGCAACCCAAGATCCAACATGGAATTGAGAAATTGCCTGACTCCGTTCTCTTTCACTACGGGAGGAGGATTTGAAAGATAATTTTGTTTTTTCCAGCGTGGAGCCTTTAATGACAGTGCACCAGTTGGAGAACTTGGCGAACCACTCTATCAGGTATGCTAACTGGACACTACCACGTAAGAGGATCAGGGCCATTCACATCTCTCCCTGAGCTCCAGCGTACAAGAGCATTAACCATCAGCAAGAAATTGATCAAATCATTGACTATAACGAGAAAGAAAGACTCGAATTCATATTGGGATTTCTAAATCCCAGGACCCCCACCAAAGTACTTTGCCTCCAATGAAGAGCTTTTGCTGTGTAGGCACTAAATGTAGGAATTTTGAAATGTAGGAAACACGGAAGACAATTTGTGCACAGCAAGCTCCCACAAACAGCAACATGGCCATCACCAGATAAACTATTTCAGTTATTTTGATGAAGGGATAAAAATTACATCCAATGATTTGAAGGAGGCCAGCAGTCTTCAGGGAGGCGCGGTGGCACAGTGGTTAGCACTGCTGTCTCTCAGGGACACGGTGGCACAGTGGTTGGCACTGCTGTCTCTCAGGGACACGGTGGCACAGTGGTTGGCACTGCTGTCTCTCAGGGACACGGTGGCACAGTGGTTAGCACTGCTGTTCACAGCGCCAGGGACCAGGGTTTGATTCCTGGCTTAGGTCACTGTCTGTGTGGAGTCTGCATGTTCTCCCAGTGTCTGCATGGGTTTCCCCTGGGTGTTCCGGTTTCCTCCCACAGTCCAGAGATGTGCAGGTTAGGTTGATTGGCCATGCTAAATTCCCCTTAGTGTCCCAAGATGCTTAGGTTAGAGGGATTAGCAGAGTAAATGTGTGGGGCTACAGGGATAGAGCCTAGGTGAATTTGTTGTCAGTGCGGACGCGATGGGCCGAATGGCTTCCTTCTACACTGTAGGGATTCTACGAGAATATTGTCAAGGGTTTGTCTATGTCCACCTGAGAGAGAAGAAAGTGCCCTTGGTTTGATAGTTTATTCCTTAGCACTGCAATGGAGAGTCAACCTAGATTTTGTGCTCTAACCATTGGAGTTGGGCCTAGAATCCACAACCAGCAACTCAGAGTGTTCTCCACTGAGTCCCAGCTGACACAAGTGAGCTCCGCTGCCAGCTCAGTGGAGGGATTCATCGGAGATAATCTTTATCTTTGGCCTTGTACTCCTCACCTGAGGTAACTCAAACACATGCTCTGCACATTCAAGAACAAACTGTGTCTTTCTCTCCAGGCCAAACATCACCTCACCCTTATATAAGAGTAATAAATCACTAGTTGCTGCTTTCCATCAGGTGTTGGAGTGAAGTTAAATCAACAGAAGAAACAGCCATTTAAAGGAAAAATCCACATGACTCACATCACTTCAAACCTTTGCATCTGCGAAAGTTGGCAAGAGGTGCCCATGACAGAACCATCATCCAAGTGCCAACAGTAACAAGCTGGACTATCCAGTGAGAATTATAAACTGCAGACAATCCCTGATTTCTGCTGGGAGACTGGCCTCATTCTGATAGCCTCCTGTCAACCATCTCCAGCCCCGAGGACAGAATCATCTCAGCCCTGAACCTCTCTGTGACTCCCGCCCCCAAGATCCCCGGGACACATCAGCTGGATACACAACTCAATCCATGTGAGTTGGGGTTTGGTCTGTTGTTGCTCTCGGGGGGACTTGTCATCACTTTGCCAACTCGGAGCACGTCCACTCTGAAAGAAAAGGCAGGTGGATTCCGTAAGGTACCACATCCGGTGCACAAGCTGGTGTTTGCCCAGGGATTGGCATTGCAGATTAAAGTGAGGTCAATCAAATAACTTCAAATATCCAAACATCATAATGGGAAAGTCATTGGCTCCTGGCTCAGTGAGTAACACTCCTGACTTTGTATCAAATTCCACTACAGAGCACAAGATCTAGGCTGACACTCCAAGTGCGGCCCTGAGTGAGTGTTACATTGTCAGAGGTGCCGTTAGAGGAGGAGATGTTAAACTTCTCTCTCTGGTCAATGTGGAGGATCCTATGGCACTACTTCAAGGAAGAGCAAGAGAATTCCAGGGAGGTGATGGCCTAGTGGTATTATCTCTAGACTATTAATTCAGAAACTCAGCGAACCTTCTAGGGGACAAAGGTTCGAATCCCACCACAGCAGATGGTGGAACTTGAATCCAATAAAAAAAATCCAGAATTAAGATTTTACAGATGACCATAAAACCATTGTCGATTGTCAGAAAAACCCAGAAGGTTCACCAATGTCCTTTCGGGAAGGAAATCTGCCGTCCTTACCCTGTCTGGCCTACATGTGACTCCAGAGCCACAGCAATGTGGTTGACTCACAACTGCCCTCCAAGGGCAACTAGGGATGGACAATAAATGCTGGCCAGCCAGCGACACCCATGTCCCACGAATGAATAAAAAACTTCAAGCCAATGTTTATCCCTCAACCATTATCACAAATACAGATTATCTGGTCTTTAACACATCATTGTTTGTGGAGCTTGCCGTGTACAAAGTAACTGCAGCATTCTCTACATCATAATGTACTGGTTGCCTGCAAGGTGCCTTAGGATGAGCTGGACTTGTGACAGACATAAGAACATAAGAACATAAGAAATAGGAGCAGGAGTAGGCCATCTAGCCCTTCGAGCCTGCCCCGCCATTCAATAAGATCATGGCTGATCTGTCGTGGCTCAGTTCCACATTCCCGCCCTCTCCCCATAACCCTTAATCCCCTCTCTTATCAAAAACCCATCAACCCGCTTCTTAAAAATATTTAGCGAGGCAGCCTCCACCACTTCAACGGGCAGAGAATTCCAGAGATTCACCACCCTTTGAGTGAAGAAGTTCCTCCTCAACTCCGTTCTAAACCGCCTCCCCTTTATCTTGAGGCTGTGCCCCCTAGTCCTACTGTCTTTTTTGAGCGGGAAGAGTCTCTCCACCTCTATCCTATCCATCCCATTCATCATCTTATACGTCTCAATGAGATCTCCCCTCATTCTTCTAAACTCTAACGAGTACAAGCCTAGTTTATTCAGCCTCTCCTCATAGCTCAATCCCATTGCAAGGGCTGCCGTCTCTGGTTAACTCCTTCAATAAGGAGTTGTGCACAATTGGTGGGAACAGGTTCATTCAGAAGGTGAGTGCAGGCTGCCTGGATCAGTTTGTTGGATGGACCCAGTGTTTCCTGTGGTGTGAGGGGCTGGCTGGAACGCAGAAGGTCAGGGTTGAACAGAAGAGGTTTTAAAAATTTTCTGTACCCGGTGATATGTGGGACAACCTATTGCTTCCAAAAGTTAATATCTGAAAATTCATGGAAAAATAAAGTGTTATTTATCTTTTCAATCCAAACCAATCGCTCCTAGTGGAAGAAGACCATTTAAGACCATAAGATATAGGAGCAGAATTAGGCCCATTGAGTCTGCTCCACCATTTAATCCTGGCTGATAGGATTCTCACCCCCACTCTCCTGCCTTCTTCCCGTAACCCCTGATCCCCTTATTCATCAAGCACCTACCTATCTCTGTCTTAAAGACACTCAGTGACCTGGCCTGCACAGCTTCTGCGGCAAAGAGTTCCACAGATTCCCCACTCTCTGGTTGAAGAAATTCCTCCTCATCTCTGTTTTAAAGGATTGTCCCTTTAGCCTGAGGTTGTGCCCTCGGGTTCGAGTCTCCCCCACTAGTGGAAACATCCTCTCCACGTCCACTCTATCCGGGCCTCTCAATATTCTGTAAGTTTCAAATAGATCCTTGCTCATCCTTCTAAACTGCATCGAGTACAGGCCCAGACTCCTCAACTGCTCCTCATATGATAAACCCTTCATTCCTGGGATCATTTTTGTGAACCTCTCCTGAACCCCCTCCAAGGCCAGCACATCCTTCCTGCGGTATGGGGCCCAAAACTGCTCACAACATTTAGTCCCACCTTGCCTGTACTATCTCTTTTGAAAAAGCTATCCAATTTTTAAAGAGATGGTTCAAGGGATGTGGCTATCACTGGCATGGCCAGCATTTGTTGCCCATCCCTATTTGCCTCTCAACTGCACAGCCATTTCAGGAGGGCAGCTGGGAGTCAACCACATTGCTGTGTGTCCGGAAACACTTTTTTTTTAAAGTTTATTTATTAGTGTCACAAGTCGGCTTACACTAATACTGCAAAGAAGTTACTGTGAAAATCCCCTAATTGCCACAATCTGATGCCTTTTTGGGTACACTGAGGGAGAATTTAGCATGGCAAAGTACCTAAACAGTACATCTTTCGGACTATGGGAGGAAACAGGAGCACCCAGTGGAAACCCATGCAGACATGGGGAGAACATGCAGACTCCGCACAGACAGTGACCCAAGCGGGAATCAAACCCGGGTCCCTGGCGCTGTGAGGCAGCTGTGCCACCGTGCCACCCATTAGGCCAGACCAGGTAAGGATGGCAGATTTCCTTCCCTAAAAGGCATTAGTGAACCCGACAGGTTTTTACAACAATCAATTGTCCTACTCCCGCTGTTCTTCCATCACAACCCTGCAAATTTCTCCTTTTCAAGTATTTATAGAATTCCTATTTGAAAATTCCTGAATCTGCTTCCAGGAAGCGCCTTCCAGATCACAACAACTCGCTGTGTTAAAATATTCTCCTCATCTCCCAATCTTGTCCTGTCCATCATTCTGACTGCTTTTAAAGACACATTCGTGGTAATTGACTGTTGCGAAAGTCTCTGGCCTGAATGTTATCATTGTTCATGCCGGCAGGAATTTTCCATCCTGTGAACGAGATTTGGTCGGGCACCAGCCTTGCTGCAGTGGGAGCGCGGCGTGAATGACCGACGAGATTGCACTCCCTCAGTCCAGGATTGCATTAGGGACGTTAATGCGATGTTAAAAAATGTAGGAGACTCAAACAGGCTCGAGACTGTTGGAGAATGTGCAGTTTCTGCTCCATTAACAACATTACTGATCAAAAATGGATTAAGGATAGAAATGGCAACATTCAAATTTCACAAGTAATGTCAAAAATCTTTCTTGTTTAACATTTGGGACAAAACAGATTAAATCCCTGTTTGTTTATTCTGAGTTAGGTTTAGGCCTTTGAAGATTGCAAAAGACAACCATTCTATAATTTAGAGCCGCGATAGTAAAGTCAGCACTTTAATCACATTGTCCTTTCCTCTCTTCATAGTGGCCTTTAAGATTGTAGAAGGAGGTTCAATAATGTAGGTGGAGAGGAGGGGTTTTCTCTTGATGTTAGGGGCTGAGGAGCAGTTCAAAGCCAGGTGCCAGAAATATAACATTGTCATGAGTAAATCCAATAAAGAATTCAAGAGAAACTTCTTTCCCCAGAGTGGTGAGAATGTGAAATTCGCTCACAAAGACTGGTTACAGTGAATAGCATAGATGTGTTTAAGAGGATGTCGGATAAGTCCATGATGGAGACAGGAACAGAAGGATAAGCAGATAGGAGATGGGAAGTAGTTTGTTGGAGGCCCATAGGGAGAAGAAATATTGCCATTGACAAACAGGCTTCCTTTGATTTGCTTTGATTTGATTTATTATTGTCACATGTATTGGGATATAGTGAAAAGTATTGTTTCTTGCATACTATAGAGACAAAGCATACCATTCATAAAGTACAATGGGGAGAAGGAAAGGAGAGAGTGCAGAATGTAGCGTAACAGTCATAGCTAGGGTGCAGAGAAAGATCAAATTAATATAAGGTAGGTCCATTCAGAAGTCTGATGGCAGCGGAGAAGAAGCTGTCTTGGACCAGTTGATAAGTGATCTCAGGCTGTTGTATGTTTTACCCAACAGAAGAAGGTAGAAGAGAGAATGTCCGGGGTGCGTGGGATCCTTGATTATGCTGGCTGCTTTTCTGAGGCAGCGGGAAGTGTAGACAGAGTCAACGGATGGGAGACTGGTTCGAGTGATGGATTGGGCTTCATTCATGACCCTTTCTTGCGGTCTTGGGCAGACAGGAACCATACCAAGCTGTGATACAGTCAGGAAGGATGCTTTCTATGGTGCATCTGTAAAAATTAGTGAATGTTGAAGCAGACATGCCAAATTTTGCTGTAACCTTAAATTCAATTACTGCCAAAGTTTCCTGCTGTTGGTTATTCCTTTGCACGTTTAGATTACCTGAAAGTCCATGATATAAAAATTCCAAAAATGTTTAAAATACGCAACTACTAAGAATAGAACTTTTCCTTTAAATGTAGGCCCCTGTTCTGCGCTGTGTGTTCACGATACACTAACATTTCATCCACACAAATCCTATCCACTCCTGAATTTATTGCACTGTGCCAGTATAATTCCTGCTTCAATCTCTGTCATCTCTGAGTTGGAAGGTTCATATCTGTACTTGTTGACTGGGTTCCAGTATAGTAATGAGGCCTTATTATCAGAAGTGCCTTTTAGATCAAAATTCCCTACTGCGCAGAAGGAGGCCATTCAGCCCATCGAGCTTGCACCGTAAACAATTCCACATCACACCAACAATCCCCATAACCCTATGCATTTATCCTGCTAATCACCCTGACACTAAGGGGTAATTTAGTATGGCCAATCCACCTAACATGACCACCTTTGGACTGCGGGAAGAAACTGGAGCACCAAGAGGAAACCTACACAGACACGGGGACAACATGCGAACTCCACACACAGACCGTCACCCATGGCCGGAACTGAACCAGGTTTCCTGGTGCTGTGAGGCAGCAGTATTAAACTGTGCCACCGTGCCACTCCTGCTAAGGTGAGGTGTTCAGCGCTGGAAGGATGAGCATTTGTCTCTCTCCATTACCTATGGAAGCATTTCCCAACTCGTGTGTATCACAGATGAGCTGTGCTGTAGATCACCCCCACTCTATTACTCTGACATAGCGCCCAAACCAGGGGGAGGCTGGCCAACGCATCCACATCCCCATATACTTCCTCATGTTTCAGAGTCGCTGTCCAAGTGAGATTGTTAATAAGCACCAACTCTGCTGAATTTGAGGACATTTCATTGTGCAGTGAGCTCAGATCCCATGAGAAGGTTCTGCACAGTGATACTTCCTGACCTCGTTTCAATAATAGGATATTTTAGTCCTTTGAGATAACATTATCCGGCCTGGATTTCGATTCAGGACTCATCGCTTTAACCCCCTACACCACTGGAAGCCTCTTAATAAATTGAGGAACTGTCAATTACAGCCATAATCGGAACACTGTTACTTCCTACTAACAGAGAAAAAGCTTGCATTTATATAGTGCCTTTCACAACCTCAATCCCAAACAACCAAACAGCCAATAAGTGTACAAAAAGCTCTCTAAAACAGCAACAACCAGATAATACGTTTTCAAAGATACTGATTGAGGGATAAATATTTATCAGCGCAATACTGAGAGCTCACCTGATCCTCTCCAAATAGTATCTTTATGTCCACCTGAGGTGTGGCCTGGCTTTAATGGGTGGAATTTTACCAGCTTGCCTGCCCCAGAATCAGGATGGGCGAAGCTCACAGGAAGGAATTCTGCACTGCCCTCGGGCAGGATTTTACAAGCCTCACTCCAGCGAGTTCATAAAATACCAGATAATATCCCAATGAAAAGATAACATCTCCAACAGTGTGGCGCTCCCTCAGTACTGGGAGTGTCAGTGTGGCGCTCCCTCAGTACTGGGAGTGTCAGTGCGGCGCTCCCTCGGTACTCGGAGTGTCAGTGTGGCGCTCCCTCAGTACTCGGAGTGTCAGTGTGGCGCTCCCTCGGTACTCGGAGTGTCAGTGTGACGCTCCCTCAGTACTGGGAGTGTCAGTGCGGCGCTCCCTCGGTACTCGGAGTGTCAGTGCGGCGCTCCCTCAGTACTCGGAGTGTCAGTGTGGCGCTCCCTCGGTACTCGGAGTGTCAGTGTGGCGCTCCCTCGGTACTCGGAGTGTCAGTGCGGCGCTCCCTCGGTACTGGGAGTGTCAGTGTGACGCTCCCTCGGTACTCGGAGTGTCAGTGTGGCGCTCCCTCAGCACTGGGAGTGTCAGTGTGGCGCTCCCTCAGTACTCGGAGTGTCAGTGTGGCGCTCCCTCAGTACTCGGAGTGTCAGTGTGGCGCTCCCTCGGTACTCAGAGTGTCAGTGCGGCACTCCCTCGGTACTGGGAGTGTCAGTGTGACGCTCCCTCGGTACTCGGAGTGTCAGTGTGACGCTCCCTCAGCACTGGGAGTGTCAGTGTGGCGCTCCCTCAGTACTCGGAGTGTCAGTGTGGCGCTCCCTCAGTACTCGGAGTGTCAGTGTGGCGCTCCCTCAGTACTGGGAGTGTCAGTGTGGCGCTCCCTCAGCACTGGGAGTGTCAGTGCGGCGCTCCCTCGGTACTCGGAGTGTCAGTGTGGCGCTCCCTCAGTACTGGGAGTGTCAGTGTGGCGCTCCCTCGGTACTCGGAGTGTCAGTGTGACGCTCCCTCAGTACTCGGAGTGTCAGTGTGACGCTCCCTCGGTACTCGGAGTGTCAGTGTGGCGCTCCCTCGGTACTCGGAGTGTCAGTGTGGCGCTCCCTCAGTACTGGGAGTGTCAGTGTGGCGCTCCCTCGGTACTCGGAGTGTCAGTGTGGCGCTCCCTCAGTACTCGGAGTGTCAGTGTGACGCTCCCTCAGTACTCGGAGTGTCAGTGTGACGCTCCCTCGGTACTCGGAGTGTCAGTGTGGCGCTCCCTCGGTACTCGGAGTGTCAGTGTGGCGCTCCCTCGGTACTCGGAGTGTCAGTGTGGCGCTCCCTCGGTACTCGGAGTGTCAGTGTGACGCTCCCTCAGTACTCGGAGTGTCAGTGTGGCGCTCCCTCGGTACTCGGAGTGTCAGTGTGGCGCTCCCTCGGTACTCGGAGTGTCAGTGTGGCGCTCCCTCGGTACTCGGAGTGTCAGTGTGGCGCTCCCTCAGTACTGGGAGTGTCAGTGTGGCGCTCCCTCAGTACTCGGAGTGTCAGTGTGGCGCTCCCTCAGTACTGGGAGTGTCAGTGTGGCGCTCCCTCGGTACTCGGAGTGTCAGTGTGACGCTCCCTCAGTACTCGGAGTGTCAGTGTGGCGCTCCCTCGGTACTCGGAGTGTCAGTGTGGCGCTCCCTCGGTACTCGGAGTGTCAGTGTGACGCTCCCTCAGTACTCGGAGTGTCAGTGTGGCGCTCCCTCGGTACTCGGAGTGTCAGTGTGGCGCTCCCTCGGTACTCGGAGTGTCAGTGTGGCGCTCCCTCGGTACTCGGAGTGTCAGTGTGACGCTCCCTCGGTACTCGGAGTGTCAGTGTGACGCTCCCTCGGTACTGGGAGTGTCAGTGTGGCGCTCCCTCGGTACTCGGAGTGTCAGTGTGGCGCTCCCTCGGTACTGGGAGTGTCAGTGTGGCGCTCCCTCAGTACTCGGAGTGTCAGTGTGGCGCTCCCTCAGTACTCGGAGTGTCAGTGTGGCGCTCCCTCAGTACTCGGAGTGTCAGTGTGGCGCTCCCTCAGTACTCGGAGTGTCAGTGCGGCGCTCCCTCGGTACTCGGAGTGTCAGTGTGGCGCTCCCTCGGTACTCGGAGTGTCAGTGTGGCGCTCCCTCGGTACTCGGAGTGTCAGTGTGGCGCTCCCTCGGTACTCGGAGTGTCAGTGTGGCGCTCCCTCGGTACTCGGAGTGTCAGTGTGGCGCTCCCTCAGTACTGGGAGTGTCAGTGTGGCACTCCCTCGGTACTCGGAGTGTCAGTGTGGCACTCCCTCGGTACTCGGAGTGTCAGTGTGGCGCTCCCTCGGTACTCGGAGTGTCAGTGTGGCGCTCCCTCAGTACTCGGAGTGTCAGTGTGGCACTCCCTCAGTACTCGGAGTGTCAGTGTGGCGCTCCCTCGGTACTCGGAGTGTCAGTGTGGCACTCCCTCAGTACTCGGAGTGTCAGTGTGGCGCTCCCTCGGTACTCGGAGTGTCAGTGTGGCGCTCCCTCGGTAGTGCTCTGGGCGGGTCAGCCTGGATTTTGTGCTCGGGTCTCTGGAGAGGGATTTGATTCCAGAGCCTCCTGACTCAGTGGTGAGAGCTCTCCCACTGAGCCACTGCCAATATGATATTTATTTTAATTTGCTTTGCACCTCAGTGCGACTCTGTGAGGCTGATTTATAATCAGGGGTTTTGATGTTGCAATGTTGCAGTATGAGCTGGAGCTACACCCAGATTAACAAACATCTATTTTGCATCAAATATATCTCGATTGGGGTGAGGATCATTGTGTAGATCATCGAGAATACAGAAATGATCTATTTGTTGTTCTTGTACCTCAGTTCATTTAATTCCTTACACTGTGGCTGAATTGAAATCAAAACACGCTGTTATACAAAGATGATATTTCTCCTCAGTAGGATCTGCTGTGAGGAAGATATCTGCTGAGTTGACAATATTTAATGTGCTGAGCAAGGAAATCAAAAATAAATGGGCAATATGTGAAGCACAGATTACGACCGTATATTAAAGTGTTGGGTTTGTACCTAAAGTTCTGTGTAGCAAGAGTGGACAGGAAATGATTTAGCATTTTACTCTGTGCTTCAGTCAGATAATTATTCAACTTACATCAACCATAATCATTGGCCGCTTTTCCACACATTGAGCCAGATTTCAGCCCATTATGTACTTGTATTAGCAGGAACTCTGCTGATAGGTGAACAATCTCCCGCTGAATGGTCTGTGAACCTATCTGCATCTCTCCCACCTTCTATAGCCCAATATCTCCTCCATATAATGGTATAAACTCGCCAGCATTGACACAACCAACAGGTCAACTTGGTCTTTGGCTCCATTGGCTCTTGCTCCAGCATGACCACAACTTTAAAGTTCTGCCGACACTCAGTAGCAGCAGTGTATACTACTTCCAAGATGCACTACAGCAATTCACCAATGATATTAAGATAGCACCTTTCAAACCCATGACCACTTCCTTCTAGAAGAACAGGGCAGCAGCTACATGTGAGGAAGACTGCCACCAGCAAGTTCCCTTCCAAGCCACTCAGTATCCTGACTTGGAAATATATCGCCATTCCTTCGCAGTCGCTAGGTCAAAATCCTGGAATTCCCTCCCTAACGACATTGTGGGTCAACCCACAGGACAGGGACTGCAGCGATTCAAGAAGGCAGCTTACCACCACCTTCTCAAGGACAACTAGGGATGGACAATAAATGCCGGCCAGCCAGCGGTGCCCATATCTCACGAATGAATAAAAAAAAAACCTTGTGTTCCAATCCCTCCTCAGGCTTTGTCCCTCCGTATCTCTGTAATCTCCTCTGTCTCTACCTTTGCAATAAACGCATTCATCTAACTGTGGCCTTGACAGCTCTGCCTTAAGCATTGGAATTCCCTCCCACCTTGGAGTTGAGGCACCAATATTCTCCTTGTACCTTCTATCCTGGATCTTCCATTATCACCAACCTGTCTGAAACTCACTATCCTGTTGTAACTAAGTCCCACTCGCCTTTGATTGCACTCTTTGCTGATCCATACTGGCACCTTGTTCCCCAAAACACTAAACTTTACTATCGGCATTGCTATCTTTCTACAGTCTCACTTCAGTCTACCTCTCTCCAACTTCTTCTAGTCTTTCTACCTTATCCAGTCGTCTGATTTGAACTTTGCACCTTGACATTCCTGTCACTTCACAAATGATGGCACAGATACCACGACATTGCTGCAATAATCTCGTTGTCAAACCCCTATTTTCCCCATTCCACCCCTTAGACAGCTTTCCAAAACCCACCTTCTCAATCTAGCTTTATGTTGTCCCCTGTGTTGTCTCTCACTTTAGATAACTCTACATCACTTCAATCCATGTATTCCCCCAATCGCACCCACTCATAAAACGCCTTTGGATGTTTCCTATATATCACGACTGCAATATAAATGCAAGCTGTCTACAGGCCATTCTCAGATCCACAGGTTTGGGAAACGAGGTCAGCCTCAGGCTGTTTGAATTAACTCCTCAGTGAAAAACATGTTCCAAGTATTCCCTGTATTTGACACTTTGCAGTCTGCTATTTTTTCCCTAGTATTGTCAATAAAGCATCTTGAAGTTGACCTACTGCAAAGCCCATTTCATAAAACCCTACAGTGCACAAAGAAGCCATTTGGCCCATCAAGTCTACTCCGACCACAATCCCACCCAGGCACTATTCCCATAATCCCATGCATTTACCCTAGCCAGCCCCCCTGACACTAAGGGGCAATTTAACATAACCATTGAACAATCTTTGGACTGTGGGAGGAATCTGGAACACCCAGAAGGAACCCACACACAGACACAGGGGGAATGTGCAAACTCCACACAGACAGTAACCCAAGCCAGGAATCGAACCCGTGTCCCTGGTGCTATGAGAAAGCAGTGCTAACCACCAAGCCACCCTTAGTGTTGTGAAGAGATTGAATGTGATACAGTGTCACTCAGTAAAAGCTATTTCAGATGTTTGGACAGATGGATGGGGGGGGGGGGGTCTTTCGGGATGGACAGATGGTTGGGCAAATAGACAGGCAGTCAAACTTGTATTTCTGCTGTGCTCTCACGACCATAAGATGTCCCAAAGTGATCCAAAGCCCCTCAGGTAGTTTCAAAACATAGTCACCACAATAATGAGTAAGATTTGATCTATTATTGTTATTTATTATTGTTACATGTATTAACATACAATGAAAAGTATCGTTCGTTGTGCACTATACAAAGAATACTGTCATAGATTACATAGGAGAGAAAGAAAGGAGAGAGTGCAGAATGTAGTGCTACAGTCATAGCTAAGGTGTAGAGAAAGAACAGTATGTAATTGGTCCAAATGTCAGATGGCAGCAGGGAAGAAACTGTTCTTGAGTCAGTTGCTACATGACCTCAGACTTCTATATCTTTTTCCTGATGGAAGAAGGTGGAAGAGAGAATGTCCGGGGTGCGTGGGGTCCTTAATTATGCCGGCTGCTTTGCCGAGGCAATGGGAAGTGTTGACAGAGTCAATGGATGGGAGGCTAATTTGCATGGTGGATTGGGCTACGTTCATAACACTTTGCAGTTGCTTGTGGTCTTGGGCAGAGCAGGAGCCATATCAAGCTATGATACATCCAGAAAGTATGCTTTCCATGATGCATCTGTAAAAATTGGTGAGAGTGTAGTGGACATGCCAAATCTCATTAGCCTCCTGAGAAAATGGAGGTATTGGTGGTCTTTCTTAACTATGGCATCAGCGTGGAGGAACCAGCACAGGTTGTTGGTGATCTGGGCATCTAGAAACTTGAAGCTTTCGACCCTTTCTACTTCATCCCTCTTGACTCCTCTTCATAGACTATGGCGCCGTTTAACACCATTCTTACAAGACTCATCTCCAAACTTTGCAACCTGGCGCTCAGCTCCTTCGTCTGTGAATGGATTCTAGACGCCCTAACCCACAGGCTGTAATCAGTAAGATAGACAACAACACCTCCTCCACAATCACCCTCAACACCAGTGCCCCACAAGGCTGTGTCCTCAGCCCCCTGTGGCCAAATTCCCCTCCAACGCAATTTTTAATTTTGCTGATGACACCATCGTAGTGGGTGGGATCTTAAACAATGTTGAGATGGAGTACAGGAAAGATAGAGAATCGGGTGAACTGGTGTGGCAACAATAATCTCTCCCTCAGTGTCAAAAAGAGGAAGATTGTCATCAACTTCAGGAAGCGTAAAGGTGAATATGCCCCTGTCTACATCAATAGGGACAAGGTAGAAAGGGTCGAGAGCTTCAAGTTTTTAGATGTCCAGGTCACCAACAACCTGTCCTGGTCCCCCCATGCTGACACTATAGTTACGAAAGCCCACCAAGGCCTCTACTTCCTCAGAAGACTAAGGAAATTTGACATGTCAGCTACAACTCTCACCAACTTTTACAGATGCTCCATAGAAAGCATTCTTTCTGGCTGTATCACAGCTTGGTATGGGCTCCTGCTCTGCCCAAGACTGCAAAGAACTACAAAGGGTCATGAATATATAGAGTGGATGTGGAGAGGATGTTTCCATGAGTGGGAGAGAAGAGAACTTGAGGTTACAACCTCAGAGTGAAGGGACGCTCCTTTAAAATTCTGCAAATGTGAGGCGGGTCATCAAAATGTACAGAATAAGGGTAAATTTCCATCAGTAAAATGTTGACATTTGGTGCAATCAGATTGCTGCTCTTACACCAGTGGATTCCTTTAGCTGTTGTGACTAAATGTATTTGCAAAGATTTTTTTTAACTCGTATATTTCTGAGAAAATGTGTTTTTTGAGAAGTTGTTAGAAATTTTGAACACAATTGAATCATGAGAAATAAGTTGATCTTTCTCTACACCCTAGCTATGACTGTAACACCACATTCTGCACTCTCTCCTTTCCTTCTCTATGAGCGGTATGCTTTGTCTGTCTAGCACACAAGAAACAATACTTTCTGCTGTAGCCCAATATATGTGACAATAACAAATCACATCAAAAGATCAGCCCCCTTCTTGGCCCCTTCGCTATTGGCTTTGACAATATCTTTCACCACCCCACTATTGTGTCCTTCAGACAATCTGCCCACACTTGAACTGACTCTCCCCCTGGGAAAAAAAAATCAGGGGAGCCTAAAAATAGAGGATGTTAATGGCAACAAGTATCCTGATCTAATAAAATGTTTAAATTGTCTGTATCTTTCCTATTGAGTCCTCATGTTCCCATTACCCCTCCCCTCCCCCCCAAGAGTGACAGTTCGGAAATTTTGGCGCCTTTTTTTGAAAGTTCTCGCGTCCTGTTTCCCTGGGCACGAGAGGCGCGTGCCGGCCCAACGGTCAAACCCAGCCGTCTGATTGGCGGGGACCAGAGTCACGTGTGATCTGACCAATGGCCGGGCAGATGGGGTAGGGGGTGGGGCCAGTAGTATAAATAGGCGGCGCGACCGTCAGCAAATGGGAGGTTGTTTTGAAAATAGGGAGCGAGTGACCCAGGGAATATTGCTCCCAATTAATTTAAACCTCCTAAATAATTCAGGCACACAGAGGGAATATTGTTATAAATTCACTTAAGCTTCCAGATCCAATGGTGAGGTTTTGCAGTTGAAGAAATCACTGAGGAAAGTGGGAACCTGAGGGAAGGGCGCTCTCTATGGGATGGGCAATGAAGATGTGCTGGGACTTCTGTGGGGTGGGGGTGGCGAGAGAGCAAAAACCATTTCACTTAAACACGCGCGCAGTCATGGTAAGAGGTGTGCGGGTTAGGTTGATTGGCCATGCTAAGAAATTGCCCCTTAGTGTCCAGGGATGTGTAGGTTAGAGGGATTAGTGGGTACAATGTGTAGGGATGTGGGGGTAGGGCCTGGGTGGGATTGTGGTCGGTGCAGACTTGATGGGCCGAAGGGCCTCTTTCTGCACTGTAGGGTTCTATGGTTCTATCAAATGTACCTCCTGATGTCATTACACAGAGGAAATTTCAATTCATAATTCAGTCTGCTCCAAATTCCAAATCACTTCTTTCAAATTATCGCCTAATGAAGAATTACTTAACACCACCTTTCCACTTTGTGAAAGTATTCACGTTGCTTTCTCCTAATTATTGAACAATTCCAAGTCTTTGCCACTGTGGATTTGGGAGTATTGTTCTACAGCTGGCCGAGAATTTAATTTCAGATGTTTCACTGCTCTGAGAATGGCTATCTGCAAGCATGGCACCAGAAACCGCATTGTTCACATCTCATAAATCGCAGCAGTAAAACAGAAACAAAATTTGAATCACAACAGACATTGATGGCTCCAAACACACTCAGCTCACGTTTATTATTCTTCCTCAGATCTGCGACACTTTGGGTTGGCTCTTGTTCAAGGACATGGTAAACTCTGCACGCCTTCACCTTCCTTGCACATGATATGATGTGTGCACCTCATTCTCGGATACCGTTAACGCTCTGTCTGGCACAGTGCCTTGCTTGTGTAGTGAAAGTTTCAAGTCCTTTCAATGTGTAACTCAAACAGTGGCATGGAATGTACGAATTTCAGTGCTGGTGTGATGCCAGTTATGCTGTACATCCCAACAAGGGCTTTTCCAAGCAACCTGTATGTTCTTTAGCAGCTTTCTGCTTTCATTTTTGTGTTAAATTCACTGTCATTTCTCATTCTGCCCTTCCCTTTGCCAGGATTTCCATTTGGCTTTCTGATTATTTTTGCCTTAGTTGCGATCCATTTTCCTCCAGGGAAGAGTCATATTGGACTTGAAATGTTAAACTCTGTTCCTCTCTCCGCAGATAAGTGTTTCCGGCAATTTCTGTTTTTGCTGCGTGTTCCTTCAGTTGCCTGTAACAGGCAGAATACAGACTGCACTCAACCAGCTCCTGCTTGTAAAACCCAAAACAAAGTATTGACTGATCAATGTGATTCTGCAAGTAGGCAGCATTTGCTGAACAATCCTGAGTGTGCTGGTTACTAACAACCAATATTTAAGGAAATCAGTTGAGCTCACAACTTGGCTCATTTACATCTGAACATCCACACATTGGAATCTGCTCTCTACAAACAAAATGAATATGCTCCAACCTTGTGCCTTTTTTGCATTACCTGGGAGATCAGGGAGTCTGTAGATTCCATTGCTTTCTTCATGACAACACCTCAGCCGGCTAGAGTTGACTAGCCAACCAAGCAGCATCCTTCTCTCCTGGAGTATGAACTGCTGTAATTGTTTGAAATTTTGTATTCTTGCATTTGTCCCAATGAGTACAAGATGAAAAAGTTCAGCAACATTTCTGTTTTTTCAGCAATGGATTCCTTAACGTACATCCTAAATCAATGTTACTAATACTGGCAATGTATTGATCCCAATTGAGACATTGTTTGTTTGTCTCCTCTGAGATCTTTCCTCAACAGGGGCCCTTACATTTGGTAAGAGTCTGTAGTTTAATTTGTCATGGACTGATGGTTGTGTCTCTGCGCTCCTCAGTTCCATTGCTAAATTTAGCTTGTTTTATTTCCCTATGGTTTAATCATACAGCGATGTTGTCAGAGTAACAGGTTCAGCAATGCAAATGTGCAGAGCCAGTGTATTAAACATTGCCATTCCCTGATCTCAATTATCAAAAACATCATCCCATTATCCTGAGAATCCAGCCATCCTTAAACTCAGCTTCTTCTCATTATCTCTCTTGGCTGTTTCCCCACCCTATGAACCCAAGTGAGTTTGAACCCATGATACAGGTAGTGAAGGGACAGTGCAGTCCCTGAAACCCCAGATACATTCCCACACTAATTGCCCCTTAGTGTGAGGGGGACTAACAGGGGTTACGTGGGGTTATGGGGAGTACTCATCAGGACAAATGCAAGAATACAAAATTTGTTGTTTGGATTGTTGTTGGAGCAGACTCGATGGGCCAAATGGCCTCCTTCTGCACTGTAGGGATTCTATGATGCAATCAATCATTTCAGAATCAGATTGAAGCTTTCTATGAATCAGTTACGTTGGAACAGCAGGAGACCATTTGACCCCATAAGCTTGTTCCACCATTTAATGAGTTAATGTGCTTCTTAATTCCATTTACCCCCTGTTCCTGTCAAACAAATATCTGTCAATCACACTTTTACAATGTCCAACTTATTAGTAACCTCAAAAGCTTTTTTCAGGGAAGAGAGTTCCGGATTTCCATAGATCTTTTTTGTGAAGAAGTGCTTCCTGACAAGCGCCTCTGAACAGCATAACTCAACATTTCTACAATCCTCACCAGAGGAAATAGCTTCTCTCTCTCTCTCTCTCTCTATCACTCGCTTAGTATCCTAAGTAACTATTATAAACACTTGTATTCAAACACATCTTAATCTTCAGGGAATAAACACAAGCCTGATACAAGCAAACTTTCGACGTAATTTAACCATTTTAGCCCCAGTATCATTCTGGTGAATCTGATTAAAGTCCAGTCCATCCTTTGTGAGGTGTGGTGCCCAGAATTGGAAAAGTGCTGCGCGATGGCACAGTGTTTAGCACTGTTACCTCACGTCGTCAGGCACCCGAGATCGATTCCGACCTAGACTGACTATGTGGAGTTTGCATGTGTAGACAAAGCCAGTGGATGGGAGGCTGGTTTGTGTTGATGGACTGGACTTTATTCACAAGCCTTGATAGTTTCTTGCAGTCTTGGGCAGAGCAAGAGCCACACCAAACTGTGATACAACCAGAAAAAATGCTTTCTATGGTGCATCTGTAAAAGTTGGTGAGAATCATATGAACATGCCAAATTTCCTTAGTCTTCTGAGAAAATAGAAGCCTCCTGGTGCTCCAGTTTCCTCTCACAGTCTGAAAGATATGTTGGTTAGGTAGACTGGCGGTGCTAAATTGCCCTTTAGTGTCCCAATATGTGTAGGCTAGGTGAATTGACCACACTAAGTTGCCCCAAAGTGTCCCAAGATGTGCAGGTTAGGGGGGATTAGCGGAGTAAGTACGTGGAGTTATGGGGATAGGGCGGTGGGGTGGTCCTGGATAGGATGCTCTGTCGGACGGTCAGTGCAGATGGGCCAAATTGACTTCTTCTGCACTGTAGGCTCTCTATGATTCTGTGAAGAGCTCTAAATGGGATCTAACTACAGCTTTATATAACTACAACATAACCTCTACCACTCTGTATTCTGGTCTCCTTGAGACAAAGCACAACATTTCATTAGCCTTTTAAATCATTTTTTTTTGCACCCGTCCACCAGCTTTTAAGTGATAAACACCTGCCAGTTGGTTTAATGTAGTTTGAGGGAAACATCAAATATTCATTAAATGCTAATCTAATGATGTGATCCACAAAAGCACACACTGAATGGAAACCTAATGAATTGAAGGTGGATATTTACAATTTTACAATTCTAAACAAGAGGCAGGCTATAATCTTCAGGCACTGTGCAGATCCTACTGTGGAGCGTGCCTCAAGAGTGCAAGAACTTTCTCAAAGTAAGTGGGCAGCAATGTGGACCATAGCGAGTTGTGATTGCATTTGTGAAGCACTGGGATGACATCTAGTGGGAGTTTATCAGACACCGGGCTCATCCAGATTGCTTTGTGTTTAAGTGTGCACTAAGTATTCACAGGCAGCTAATCCAAGTTAAACGACTGGTGGGAGCAGAGGAATTAGCAACTTTTGGAATGAGCCTCAGCCAAGCAGTTTGGGGTTTTGGTTTGTTTATTTATCTTACTTCTGGAGCCACAGCATTAGGAAGAGTTTGCAGCATTAGGCAGTATCATTATCTTGTAAATTGGGTTTGTGTCTATATATGCCCTTTTTGTGAACCCTATCCTCCACTCACCTGATGAAGGGGCAGTGCTCCAAAAGCTCGTGCTACCAATTAAACCTGTTGGACTTTAACCTGGTGTTGTGAGACTTCTAACTGTCTAACAGGAGATTTCTGTTTCCATATTATCGGGTGCCAAGATCCAGTTGAATTCTTTCATGACTTTTCTGCAAGAGTTTGACACAATTGAATGACAATTTCAGAGGATGTTTAAGAGTCAACCTCACAACTGTTTGTCTGGATCCCTCCAAGATCAATATATCCTTCCCAAAATGGATGTTTTAATTCTTTAAAACTCATCTTAACATTAATTTATCACATGGGATGTGAGCGTCACTGGCTGGCCCAGCAGTTTATAGCCCATCCCCAACTTCCCTCCTTTCAGAGGGCATTTGAGAGTCAACCACATTGCTGTGGCTTTGGAATCACATATAGGCCTGACCAGGTAAGGACAGCAGATTTCCTTCCCTGTCATAAACCAGATTTACAACAATGGTTTCCTGGTCATCGTTAGACTTTATAACCAAAAGGGAAAATGCTGGAAAGTCTCAACAGGTCTGGCAGCATCTCAAAGGAGAGAAAAGAGCTGATGGTTTGAGTCCAGATGACCCTTTGTCAAGGCTAAAAGGCACAGAAAGTGGGAGATATTTATACTGCAGAGGAGGGAATGAAAGATGAGTCATAGCCACAGAAGCCAGGGGAAAGGCTGCCATAGAGAGAATAAAAGGTGTGAATGGCCGAACGGCAGAGAAGCTGAAATCAGAGGGTAAACTGTGACAGATGGAGATGTAGGAGGAGGGGGGAGATGGGTGGGAGAGAGGTAAAATTGAGAAAAAGAGGGAAATGGGAAGCAAACGGAGAGAAAAGAACAAAAAAAACAAAAGAACAAAAACAGCCTGTGAAACAGGCCCTTCGGCCCAACAAGTCCGCGCCACCATTTTAATACTACCAGTCCCCACCTCCACCCTTATCTATAAAAGGTAAGAAAGGGGGGATGAAATGGGGGAAAGAGTGAGGGGAAAAGAAAAATTAAGGAAGGTAATAAAGAAATAAAAGCCTCAAAATGAGTGAATCACCTGATGAAGGAGCGGTGCTCCAAAACTTGTAATACCAAATAAACCTGTTGGACTTTAACCTGGTGTTGTGAGAATTCTTACTGTGCCCACCCCAGTCCAAAGCCAACATCTCCACATCACTGTTAATGTAAACCTACTTGTGACAATAAATAAATAAATTTTAAGCTTTTAAAACCTAGCACCCAGCACTGCACACAGTACCCAGAATGTAGCCTAACCAAAACTTAATATAACTACAGCATGAATGCCACCCATTTTCATATTCCAGTGAATATGAAAATATTCATATTTTTGCGAGCGATCACATCCATTCACCTTTGTAGTTGTTATTAATACCCGTCCACTAGGGTCAGTCAGACTCGGGACTTTTAGAGACTTCAGCCTTCTGCTAGTCAAGGGAATCAGGAAGGGGAAAATATCAATGGATTGAGAGAGAAAATCAGAAATATTCCAGAGGGAGAAGCCCAATGGGAGATAAGACAAACAGACAGGCGGATTTAATCAAAGCTATTCCAGCGTGATGATAATCATGGATCAAAATGTCTGCAATGTAATGGTTTCCTTGCTCTGCCCAGTACATCATCAGTCATGTGTAAACAGGAGAAGAATTACAGAAAATCAAAAGCTCAGGCTGATCATTGTTCAGTTTGGGTTGAGCCCTGATGATGATGTGGGAGCACTCCAAACGTACTGGGATTGGACAGCAGGATAGCTCACCCTCAGTGTATCGACACGGGGAACCCGAGTCTATCAGACAGTCCTGACATTGTCACGTCACAATTGTTGATCAGAGTTCGAGAGGAACAGGAAGCTGGCATGCATCAATGACAGATATCTTTAAATGGCGAGATTTGAGATCTTTAGAGAATGGAAGATTTTCTGATGGGGGTTTGGGCTTGTTTTACCATTTACTGAGAGAGGAACTGTAGGAGCCGGCACGGTGGCACAATGGTTAGCATTGCTGCCTCACAGTGCCAGGGACCTGGCCTCCGGTCACTGTCTGTGTGGAGTCAGCACGTTCTCCCCGTGTCTGCGTGTGTTTTCTCCGGGTGCTCCGGTTTCCTCCAAAGATGTGCAGGTTTGGTAGATTGGCCATGCTAAATTGACCGGAGTGTCAGGGAGACAAGCAGGGTAAATATGTGAGGTTATGGGATAGGGCCTGGGTGGGATTGTGGTCCATGTAGACTCGATGGGCCGAATAGCCTCCTTCTGAAGGGCTTCTTTGATTCTGTCCTGTAAATGAGTACAGATATTCTGGGCCATGGTGAGCACCCAATCTAAGGCTGACTCAATACTGGCTGAATATTCCAATTTGGAGCGGTGATTGCTGCAAGGTTAAACAGGACATCATCATGCACCCCTCTTATCGCTGGACAGCAGACATCCCACATTAAACCATGGCATTTTAAACAGTACATTGATTGTCTCTTCACCGGCCTGGCCTGTTTAATGTCTAATCAAGAAACTCTGCTGAGTTTAATCAGCCAATACGAGAACATCCTTCATTTTATAGTCGCCATAGGGTTTTACAGGAATGTTCGCACGGGCTTAAGTAGAGCCAGAACCTTCAGGAACTGTTTTCTTTTGCTTTGGTTTTTAGACAACTGCTGATCCCATTAAAGGCCTGTCTGTTTTAAGATGGCCCTGGGTTGTGGTACTTGCCACTAATAAAAAGTGCATTAGTGTCTCTGTGTTGTAAATTATCCCAATGGTTAGCCAAGTGCTCCCCACCCCTTTATCCGCCCATCTGTCTCATTTCAGGAGCCTTTGCAAATCAATGTCTTAAAACTTCGTTGATGCAGGCGCAATATTTCATGATGTTTCATAAGCCAAAGTTTTAATCTACTGAAGGCAGCTGTGGGTTTCCTTGAAAGTGCAAATACCATAGCAGGGTCACAGTTCACCGAGTTCCTTGTATCTTCAGCTAATCTTGTGGCGTGTATCGTAATGTAACAGGCAGCAGGGGAAGGGAGGAGGCAGGAAGGCAGAAAGAAAGAATGTCATTGACATCCAAGCTCAAGATGTCTCAAAGCACTTTACCCCAATCAGGTATCACATTACTGTCATAGTAAGGGCAGCAACCCCTTTACGCACAGCAAGATCCCACAAACAGTAGCAAGGCTGTGACTAGATGATCTCTTTTTTGCTGTGTTGTCTGAAGGTTAAAAGTTTATTTATTGGTGTCACAAGCAGACTTATGTTAACGCTGCAATGAAGTTACTGTGAAAATCCCCTAGTCGCCACACTCTGGCATCTGTTTGTTTGGCCACACCAATCCATTGACTCTGTCTACACTTCCCGCTGCCTCAGCAAAGCAGCCAGCATAATTAAGGACCCCGCACACCCCAGACATTCTCTCTTCCACCTTCTTCCGTCAGGAAAAAGATACAAAACTCTGAGGTCACGTACCAATCGAATCAAGAACAGCTTCTTCCCTGCTGCTGTCAGGCCTCTGAATGGACCTACCTCATATCAGGTTGATCTTTCTCTGCACCCTAGCTATGGCTCTAACACCACATTCTGCACACTCTCATTTCCTTCTCTATGAACAGTATACTATGTCTGTATAGCACACGAAACAATACTTTTCACTGTATACCAATACATGCAACAATAATAACTCAAATCAAATCAAATCAATGAAGTTACTGTGAAAATCCCCTAGTTGCCACACTCTGATGCCTGTTCGGGTACACTGATCCATTGGCTCTGTTATCACTTCCTGATGGCTTGGCAAAGCAACCAGCATAATTAAGGACCCCACACTCCCCGGACATTCTCTCTACCAACTTCTTCCATCAGGAAAAAGATACAAAAGTCTGAGGTCATGTACCAACCGACTCAAGAACAGCTTCTTCCCTGCTGCTGTCAGACTTTTGAATGGACCTACCTCGCATTAAGTTGATCTTTCTCTACACCCTAGCTATGATTGTAACACTACATTCTGCACTCTCTCTTTTCCTTCTCTATGAACAGAATGCTTTGTATAGCATGCAAGAAACAATACTTTTCACTGTATACCAATGCACATGACAATAATAAATCAAATCACGGGAAAATTTAGTATGGTCAATGCTCTTAACCAGCACATCTTTCAGACTACGGGGGAGGAAACTGGAGTACCCGGAGGGAACACATGCAGACATGGGGAGAACATGCAGTCTCCTCACAGACAGTGACCCAAGCTGGGAATTGAACCCAGACCCTTGGCGCTGTGAGGCAGCAGTGTTAACACTGTGTCACCATACTGCCCCTGTGTCACCGTGCCACTCTGTTAATTTTGGCTGGGACACCAGGAGCTAGTGGCACGGGACTTTTTTGACATGCCAGACAGGATCTTGGTTTGATATCTCATTTGAAAGGTGCAGCACTGCCTCGGTAACTCAGAGTGTCAGCTTCGAATTGTCTGCTTGTCAACACTGTGGTATCTCCCTGTTCACTGTGAAAATTGACTGCTGATTCTTAAAGAGCCATTTTCATTGTGAAATATTGGGCAGACCTTTTTGTTTCCCATGTTGGGCGGGACAAGAGTTGCACCCCATTTCACAGTCTATTTCAACACTATTATATCACTGGCTTGTGTTCATCACAAAATTACCGTAAAAGGTTTTGTCACTTTTTCCATCAGGATTTATCCATTTCTGTTGGCAAAACAGCCAGAGGAGAAATGAGTTTTTTTATGCTGTTATGATCTTGGACAAGGCCAGTAACTCTTTTTAAAGGAAGTTGAAATCATGAAGGCACAAGGATGGCATGATTGGAACAATGGTTATCACCATTGCCTCGAATCTCGACTTGGGTCACTGGCTGTGCAGAGTTTGCTCTCCCCATGTCTGCGTGGGTTTCCTCCGGTGCTCCAGTTTCCTCCTCCAGTCCAAAAGACATGTGATTAGGTGCATTGACCCCAAACAGGCACCAGAGTGTGGTGACTAGGGGAATTTCGCAGTAACTTAATTTCAGTGTTAATGTAAGCCTTACTTGTGACTAATAAATACACTTTAAAAGGTTCGACAGTTTAGATCAAAAGAACTTTTACAATACGAGTCAAACAAAGCAAACACTAAAAACTAACTTTGGTAACCACCTAAATCACAGAATCTACTTAAGTTCAACATGAATTAACAGGCAGCTTGAAGTGGATTCTATAAAATGCATATTAAATGGCAGATAGACAGTTCTTACAAATTGGCCCAGCTGTCCATTCAGTCACTGGACTAGTAAGACAGAGACCCAGAGCAAGATCTGGGGACCTGGGTTCAAATCCCACCACAGCAGATAGTGGAATGTGAATTTAATTTTTAAAGATCTGGAATTAAGAATCTACTGATGACTGTGAAACTATTGTCGCTTGTCGGAAAAACCTGCCTGGTTCACTAATGGCCTTCAGGGAAGGAAATCTGCCATCCTTACCCAGTCTGGCCTCCATGTGACTCCAGAGCCACTGCAATGTGATTGATTCTCAAGCACCCTCTGAAATGGCCAAGCGAGACTCTCAGATCAAAGGCAACTAGAAAAAGGCAACAAATGTTGGCCCAGCCAGCGACACCCATGTCCCATGAAAAAAGTCCAATCTCAGTCAGAAAGTCCTCCAAAACCCATGTCTTCTTCACAAAGAATTTCAGCTGCTTTTCTTCTAGAATTTGGGGTCATTTCATGAGTTTGTGGGGGAAGGCAGGATGAGGATATTATTATGACCACATGAGGAGAGATAAAAAATGTACTTAACCACTCCAGGTCTGACCATTACCAGGTTTGATTCAGAGTTGAATGAGGAAGAAGACATCAATGTTGGTGCTTAACCATTGAAATGCTGATTGCCAAGAAACTAGTCTGGCAGGATTTCTTGAGTTGAAGGCGGAAAAGGGTTAGTTTTGATTGTTAACACTCATCAGGTAAAGATATAAAAATATTTTAAATTGTCCTTTAGCATCCAAAGGTGTATGGGTTAGGAGGATTCCTGGGGTAAATATGTGAGCTTACAGGGATAGGCCCTGGGTGGAATGCTCTGTCAGAACGTAGATGCAGACTTGATGGGCCGAACAGCCTCCTTCTGCACTGTAGGGGTT
Organism: Carcharhinus amblyrhynchos; assembly: GCF_965287045.1. Lineage (NCBI taxonomy): Eukaryota > Metazoa > Chordata > Chondrichthyes > Carcharhiniformes > Carcharhinidae > Carcharhinus > Carcharhinus amblyrhynchos. The sequence goes on along the minus strand of NC_137354.1, from coordinate 4,187,327 downwards.
GCGTCCCTCCAATTATTAATTGGTCACATCCATATTCCACATCATTTTTCCACAAGAAATTCCTCTAAAAGAGCACTTTGTAATGATTAGTGTGTGGAAAATAAATTACAGCAACTATAGCAGACAGCTCTGTCAGCTGGGATGGAAAGTGCAGACAAGGCCTGGGTGAGGTCAGCAGTTCCTTATTCAGAGAAGTGACAATAACCTAACCTTGGGTTAGTTTCTTCAACACTGTGTTTACGGCCAGGGCCATGGTTACAGGATTAACCACAAACAAGTACAAGAACAAACATCAAAAATAAGATATGGTGACATATTATGCTGATGATGGATTACAAGTAGACAATTTCTATTGGATAAAAAGGTAATGATTGATGGACTCTGTATGTAAATTAAGGATTAGAATGTTTTTTGTTTCTCATTTGCTGTAATGAATTTTATTAACAGGGGGTTTGAGTTTAAGAGCCGGGAGGTTATGCTGCAACTATACCGGACCTTGGTGAGACCACATTTGGGATATTGTGTGCCGTTCTGGTCACCTCACTATAAGAAGGATGTGGAAGCATTGGAGAGAGTGCAGAGGAGATTTACCAGGACACTGCCCGGTTTGGAGGGGAGGTCTTATGAGGAAAGGTTGAGGGAGCTGGGGCTTTTCTCTTTAGGGCGGAGGAGGATGAGAGGCGATTTAATAGAGGTTTATAGGATGATGAGGGGGATTGATAGAGTGGACGTGCGGAGACTATTTCCTCAGGTGGATGTAGCTGTTACTAGGGAGCATAACTATAACGTTCATGGTGGGAGATATAGGAGAGATGTCCAAAATAGATTCTTCACTCAGAGAGTGGTTGGGGTGTGGAATGCACTGCCTGCTGTGATAGTGGAGTCGGACACTTTAGGAACTTTCAAACAGTTATTGGATAGGCACATGGAGCACACCAGAATGATAGAGAGTGGGGTAGGTTGATCTTGGGTTTGGACATAGCTTGGCACAACATTGAGGGCCGAAGGGCCTGTACCATGCTGTACTGTTCTATGTTCTATGAACTCTAACTGCAAATCATCTGTATAAATTGACAGAACACCTAGCAATGTATCCCACTATACGTATGTTCTCCTGTGCACAAGTTATAAAGCTTGGAAGCTTTTTTTGGTTTATTTATTAGCATCACAAGTAGGCTTGCAATAACACTGCAATGAAGTTACTGTGAAAATCCCCTAGTCGCCACACTCCGGCGCCTGTTTGGGTACACTGAGGCAGAATTTAGCATGGCCAATGCAGCTAACCAGCATGTCTTTCAGACTGTGGGAGGAAACTGGACCACCCAGAGGAAACCCATGCAGACACAGGGAGAATGTGCAAACTCTGCCCAGACAGTGTCCCAAGGCTGAAATCAAACCTGGGTCCCTGGCACTGTGAGGCAGCAGTACTAACCACTGTGCCACCATGCTGCCCAGTTTAAGTACTCTTGGTGCCATAGTCTTGATTGGACCCAAGTCAACCACAAGTGAGGGGCAGCCATGCTAGTCAAGGTTCCTCAAAGGTGGCTGCGAAATACCTGTGAGCTTCAAGACAAGGAACAGTTAAAAAGGGAATCCCAGTGAGAGCCAAAGACTGTTCTGCTACAATGTTCATGGGTCTGATGGACAACTGTTTCCCAATGTTACATCCAAGAGCTCACCCATCACTAAACTCAGGCCCCCCTTCCTGCCTGCTCCCCTGAAGTAGGCACTGGTCAAATACTGCAGGAAGTTCCGAGGATGCTGTCCCCAAGTTAGTGTCCATAGACCAAAAAATCCTCTCTCGCTGCGTTCACTAATCACTTACTTACTAAATTTTCTGGTGCAATTGTTCCAATTTTATTTCTTCCCTTTATATAAGTGAAGGGTAGGGTGCAAACGGAACCTTGTGTGTGACACTGGCGCACGGCTAAATTGAACTGCCTTGAGTTGAATTTAACTTGATCATGTTTAATGACTGTAACACTACATCCTGCACTCTCTCCTTTCCTTCTCAATGAACGGTATGCTTTGTACAGCGCACAAGAAACTATACTTTTCACTGTACGTTAATACATGCAACAATAATAAATCAAACCAAAAATCAAATCAAATCAAATCTGTCCTCCTACATCAGTCCCGTCAACCCCAGAATCAGCCTGGTAAACCTTTGCTGCACTCCCCTGAGATCCTTTCCCAGAAAAGGAGAGCAAATCTGCACACATCTCACAGAACAGCGATGGATGTCAAAATGTAACAGAATCCTCTTCTTGTGAGCTAACTGATTGACAGTAATACACCCTGGGCATCGAGCAGAAATGATGCTTCTAATTTCATCGCACCATTCTGTGCAAGCTACAAAATCTATAAACGAGTGAATCTAGATTGACAAACAGTAAAAATGCGTGATTCATTCCTATCTCTGGCACATATTCCAAAGGTGCCTCTGTAAAAATACCAGATCGTTCATAAACAAAATTAAATCAATGCAGGAGAATCAATACGCCGTCTAATAGTTATTTCTCAACATTTATTTCCACCACCCCAGCTTTCAGGGGTTTGTTTATGGCCAAAGCCCAGCTGGGAAAGTTTATTTTTGTTTCTAATTTAAATTCGGGAAGGGGTGAGACAGAACAGAGAATAAAATCATCGGGACAGGGACAGGGAAGCAGCACTTTCACACTATCCAATATTCAAGATTATTGGCTTCAGTGGAAACCAATATCCTGCGGAGTATACAATGGGCTGCCAACGCATTGAAAGTTTGAATAATTACCCCCACCAAGTGCAGATTCAGACACACAGTCTCAATCAGTGTGTTTCCCTTCCTGCCAGTGACTCCTTTCCACCCAGGGCTCAGGCTGCAATGATGCTGTTAAAACACTACACACCGACACTCCGGCTGCAGTACGCTCTTACAGCGCTCTCTCTGAGCTTTAACAAAGAGTCATCTGAACTCGAAACATCAGCTGTTTGCTCTCCCTACAGACACTGTCAGACATGCCGAGATTTTCTCTTTGGGTTTACCCTCAGATCACGTGGTGAATTCAGTAATCGCAGGATGCCCTTCACGACCTGGTTTATAACAGATTACAAAGTTAGTTGCTTGTGGTCTTCTTACTAAGGTGCCAGTTTTCCGCACTGGTGGACTTGATAAAGGGGACAAGGTTGGAGATCTTACAATGTTGTGGTCTCCAGCCTTACGACATGGATCTTGCTGCCTTTTCTGCTGTTGTTTCTTCCTCTGTGGTTTGCAGACTGACTGATTCCTCCCCAGTTCTTGGAGTAAGTTTAGTGATCCAAAGTCGGGTTTTGATCAGATGACCACCTGATCAACACTTCTTCCGTCCACCCTGAACGATTTGATGTTCAGAGCCATTGCTGCACAAACCTCCTTATGCTGAACTGGTTTCTCTACAGCTGTTTTTGTTAAGTTTCAAACTCAGGGACAGTGGGTAGAATTTTCCTGTCCCGCCCACCATGGGAATTGTAGCAGGTGGGACACGAGCAATGCAAAGGTCCGTTGACATCGGGCAGAGTTTTCCAGCACTGGTGTGAGCGCGGCTGGAAAATCTGCCCAGTGAGTCTAGGAGCGTGTGGATTTTGAGTTTGGGTTAAGTCTATAGCTGTGAATTCTACAACTGCTTTCTCTTGGTATGTCCATTCAAGGGGTGGAGAGGGGGGAGCACATCACCTATGGTCATTCAATTAAGAGTTTTCCAGAGACTTACATTACTCTGAGTCTGTGCAGAAACCATAGAAGTCACCTGACCCTCGATGGCCATCTCAGCTGCCTTTGTATATCCATTTTAGAAAGAAAAAATGCAATTCTAGAAAATTCTTGACCGGATATAGTCCATATTTAAAGTTATACAAAGAACAAAGAGCAATACAGCACATGAACAGGCCCTTCGGCCCTCCAAGCCTACACCGATCATGCTGTCCTATCTAGACCAAACACTTGTATCCCACTATTCCCCGTCTGTTCACATGTACGTCCAGATAAGTCCTCAATGTTGCTAATGTACTTGCCTCAACCTGCACTTGGCAGCGCATTACAGGCCTATCCCCCCCCACCACCACCCTCTGTGTAAAAAAACTCCCACACATCCACTGAACCTTTCCCCCCTTTATCTTGAACTTGTGCCCCCTTTTGTAATTGTCATTTCTGCCCTGGGAAAATGCTTCCAAATGTTTGCCCTATCTGTACCCCTCATAATTTTATGAACTTCTATCAGGGCACCCCTCAGCCTCTGTCTTTCCAGGGAGAACAATCCCAGTTTATTCAATCTCTCCTTGTAGCTAATACCCTCCATACCAGGCAACATCCTGTGCTCGCTCCAAAGCCTCCATGTCTTCCTGGTAGTGCGGTGAGCAGAATTGGACACAGTATTCCAAATGTGGCCTCACCAACGTTTTGTGTAACTGTAACATAATTTGCCACCTTTTTTACACAGTGCCCCGTCAGATGAAGGGAAGCATGCCACATGCTTTCTTCACTGCTTTTTCCACCTCTGCTGCCACTTTTAAGGACAATGACTATAACAAACCTTTACTGGGCATGACAGTAATCATAAATAACCCATTGTTCTGCTATACAATATGAACATTGCTCACCTTTTCACTCAGACTATCTTTCCCTCCCTATCCATGTATGAGTTGAAAATTGACAAAAAATTCATAGCTGAGCCAAGACTGCAGGCACAGCTCTCTAAACAAACAAGATATTAGAGTGTAAAACACAACAAGGGCAGGGGAGCATTCATTCACATTGCAGGGATACGTTACAAGATGGATTTTCTCATTATGGAAGGCTGTGGACCGAGGATGATTTCCATGTACCTAACATCACAGGTCATAGGGTCATTGCTGAAGTGTTGAGCTGTTATTCACTGGCAATGAGCATGCTGTAAAAAAATGTCACTTTCCAATGACCTGCATTCCAATCGGCACATGAGGTATGGTGTCAAAAGAAACGTTAACTGTAACATAGAAAAGTTATTCGTTTTGTAGTGGTTGGCATTAAAAGGGATTATAATTCAGCATTGCCGTATTCCTGAGTGTGTGGGTGTGAATTGTAAAGTGGTTTCCATACCAGAATGGCTGCCAAAAAACCCATCTGGAATCTATACAGGTGCTTCCACATTTCTCTCAGTTTGGAACCCTTCCCCGTCTGGTTCATGTCAAGGTGAATCCACCTGTCCTTGAAGCTTTGAACTACTTGAAGCAATGGAAAGCAAAACTTTGTCATAATTAGATGGATCTTCCAACCATAATGGGAGCAGGAAGAAATCAGTAGCCTTGATGCTCCCTGCATTCCTCGGGAAGAGGGGAGTGGAGGATGGAAGAAAAGAGAAGGCGAATGGAAGGGAGAAGGAGGGGTGGGTGAGGGGAGATGGAGAAGGGAGAGAGAAGAATGTGAAAGGGAGTGATCCTCTGGAATCAAAGAAGCTGAGAATTTCTCTTAACATCACTTTTCAATTCCCTCCATCCCCCTCCCAACTACACTCATCTTCACTCTAACAAGATAATGCCAGGGAAATCACTCCAGCTCTGTCCTCCTCACTCCTGTCCATTGCCTTTCAATCACTCCCTCTAGGTTTTGGGCAGGAGTTGCACTGGACACCAGAAACCACAGTCTACCATGAACAGGGTGAGGACCTTGCACTGGGGAATTGCAAGTGAACCATCCCACCCTCTCCCCCACTCCCCACTCTTGTCCGCATTGACACAGTTCAAAAGGAGGCCATTGAGCCTATCAGTCCTAGGTTGCTCATTTGGGGTTGTTACAATGGTTTTCTTGTTATATTTAAAACTATCACTCCCCACAAATCATCCATTTTACTATAGGACTCTGAATGAAATCATTCCAACCATTCAGAGTGAAAAGTTTAGAATTACATAGCCAATTACAGTCTCATCTTCAATTACAAGTAATTAGCATATACTAATAGATGAATAAGAGTTATCTCTATCCAATCATAGTTAGGGTTACATCATACGCACAAAGGTATAATGCCCACTTAAAACTTGTGCATGTTATATCATCAAGAAACGATAGCTATATCTCTGAACAATGGTATCTCAACCTCCCTTCATTATGTGGCAATGCCGGTGATGGACTGGGGTGGCTGCAATAAGACGTCTCTCAACACCGGGTGAAAGCCCAACAGGTTTATTTGAAATCACGAGCTTTTGGAGCACTGCTCCCTTTCCGTTGTTCCTTGTTCTCGTGGGCACATATGAACTGCAGCTGCACATCATTCAATTAGATAGTTCATAAGAACATAAGAACATAAGAAATAGGAGCAGGAGTAGGCCATCTGGCCCTTCGAGCCTGCCCCGCCATTCAATAAGATCATGGCTGATCTGTCGTGGCTCAGTTCCACTTTCCCGCCCTCTCCCCATAACCTTTAATCTCCTCTCTTATCAAAAACCCATCAACCCGCGTCTTAAAAATATTTAGCGAGGTAGCCTCCACCACTTCAATGGGCAGAGAATTCCAGAGATTCACCACCCTTTGAGTGAAGAAGTTCTTCCTCAACTCCATTCTAAACCGCCCCCCCTATATCCTGAGGCTGTGCCCCCTAGTCCTACTATCCTTTCTGAGCGGGAAGAGTCTCTCCACCTCCATCCTATCCATCCCATTCATCATCTTATACGTCTCAATGAGATCTCCCCTCATTCTTCTAAACTCTAACGAGTACAAGCCTAGTTTATTCAGCCTCTCCTCATAGCTCAACCCCCTCAACTCCGGCATCAGCCTAGTAAACCTCCTCTGCAGTCCCTCCAAGGCCAAAATATCCTTGCGTAAGTACGGCGCCAAAAACTGCACACAGTACTCCAGCTGCGGCCTCACCAATGCCCTATACAGCCGCAGCAAGACCTCCCTACTTTTATATTCAATCCCCCTCGCTATGAAGGCCAGCATCCCATTCGCCTTCCTGACCACCTGCTGCACCTGCAAGCTGGGTTTTTGCGACTCATGCACAAGGACCCCGAGGTCCCTCTGCACCGTCGCCTGCTGCAGTTTTTCGCCACGTAAGTAATAGTCCTTCCTACCATTATTCCTACCAAAGTGGACCACCTCACACTTGCCAACATTAAATTCCATTTGCCAGTTCCTGCCCCATTTGCCCAGCCTATCTAGATCCTTCTGCAGACTCTCCACACCCTCCGCACAATTTGCCGTTCCACCAATCTTGGTGTCATCAGCAAATTTCGACACTCTACACTCGGTTCCCTCCTCCAGATCATCTATATAAATGGTAAATAGCTGAGGCCCCAGCACCGACCCCTGGGGCACTCCACTAGTCACCATCCGCCAATCCGAATAGCACCCGTTGACCCCCACTCTCTGCCTCCTATTTGACAACCAGTCCTCTATCCACGCTAACACCCTACCCCCAACTCCATGTCCCCCCTATCTGGGCTTACTTAAATCAAAACCTGTCATTTACACATAGCTTTCCTAATGTGACGCAGGTTCAGCTTGCAGCTTATGTGATTTGTAACCTGGTGTGATTATTAACCCTTTCATGCCTTTTCAAAAGGACTTCCCCTTTCCCTACATTGGCAAACCACAAACTCTTTCAACTAGACGTGTTTCAAAAAGTATTTATCTATTTTCTAAATTAAAAATCTTCCTGGATTCTCTTTCAACCACCATTTCTTCTCAGCCTATGTCTTAACAACTCTCTGTATATAAAACAAATTTAAAATTTTCCCTTCAATGTTTGGGTGAGGATCATAAATGCGTTCTTCAAAGTGGGAGATTTGTTTCCAAAATATAATTTAACAAAACTTTTTAGAATTTGGAACATGCCCCACATTAAACTGCAATTATTACTATCCTCACCTGACCTCGCCGTTGACTCACTGTTCTGATATAAGAAACACGGCCACTAATTTTCACATAGCTGGATCCACAAACAGCAATATGGTAACGACCAGATAAACCCTTTTTTTTTGTGATGTTGATTGAGGGATAAATATTGGTCTTCATACCAGAATAACTCCCCTGCTCTTCTTTGAAATAGTCATAGAATCATCGAAACCCTACAGTGTAGAAGGAGGCCATTCGGTCCATTGAGCCTGCACTGACAACAATCCCATCCAGGCCCGAACCCTACATATTTACCCTGCTAATCCCCAAGACACGAAGGGGCAATTTAGCATGGCCAATCCACCTAATCAACATACCTTTGGACCGTGTGAGGTACCCGGAGGAAACTCCACACAGACGGTCATCTGAAGCCAGAATCGAACCCGGGTCCCTGGTGCTGTAAAGCCATGATCTGGAGATGCTGGCGTTGGACTGGGATAGGCACAGTAAGAAGTCTTACAATGCCAGGTTACAGTCCAACAGGTTTATTTGGCAGCACAAACTTTTGGAGCACTGCCCCTTTATCAGGTGAGTGAGAGTTGTGTTCACAAACAGGGCATCTATCGACACAAACTCAATTTACAAGACAATGGCTGGAGTTCAAGTCTTTACAGGTAATCAAGTCCCTGTTGGAATTTAAGCCGGTGCTGTGAGGCAGCAGTGCTAACAACTGTGCCTTGGTGTCATAGAATCTTTTACATCCACCTGGGTTGGCAGATGGGGCCCTGTTTTGAGTGTCCCATTCAAAAGGTGGCACCTCTAACAGTGTAGCACTCCCTCAGTCCTGCACTGAGGATAAAAACATTGACTTTGCAATGCAGCAGTCCTGGAGTGGGATTTGAACTCAGAACCTTGTGAACTGTTGGAGATATGAAGGTGGCCCAAAGAGCCATAACTGACACCCAATAATGGCCAGTGGTCTTGTTCTAACAACACAAGAATCCATTTAGAATCCATGCCATGAATAAGGACTACACACTGAGTGTTTGAACAGTAATATCCCAGCCAGAATCTCCAACTTAAATTCCAAATGGGAGTGCGAAGTCCAGATTCCATCTCAGTGGATGTGACACCACATTTATAAAGACGTATCCATTTAAAAATCATAGTGAGATTAATATCAAATAGATTGAGTCTTTAATTTTTGAATAATTTCTTTAAAACATTCTCTTTGCCCTACAGAGTCAGCTGTAAGGATGAGCTTCAACCCTGCAAAAATCCCTCCACGGTCATTAATTCTGTCAGATGCTTTCTGAACAGCATATGTAATGGTATGGCTTTTATTGGAAAAAAAATCCTCAGAAGCCCAACTAAATTTATGGAGCAATACTCTTTTCTTTCAGGCCATAAATTCCCTGCTACTGTACGGCCGGTCGAGTGACTGCTCCAATGGGTTATATATACAAATTACTCTTCTCCCTAAACTCACGTCCTGTCCGTTTGCAGAATGACAAAGTTAGCAGCTGAGTGGTCTCCTGTGACCAGAGGGTCAGGGCAGTCATCTTAGACAGGGCTCACAGAGGCAATGACATAGTGGACATGTCACTGGACTAGTAGGCCCAGGCTAATGTTCCGGGCCAAAAGGTTCAAATCCCACCAAGGCAGCTCATGGAGTTTAAATTCTATAATTTGATAACCATCATCATTGTAAAAGTCCATCTGGTTCACTAATGTCCTTTGGGGAAGGAAATCGGCTGTCCTTACCCGGTCTGGCCTACTTGTGACTCCAGAGCCCCAGCACTGTGGTTGAGTCTGAAATGTCCTCTGCGATAGTCTAGCAAGTCACTCAGTTCAAAGGCAGCTAGGGATAGGCAACAAGTACTGACCTTGCCAGCGATGCCCACATCTCATCAAAGAATCAAAAGACAAACATAAAAGGTGTTGACCTGGAAAAGGCTGTTGGATTTTTTGGGGTGATCACCAGCAGCGTTGCTAGCAGACTCTGCACCGATTACACCAATCTGGCATTACAGATCGGTGGGAGGGACCACTGCACAGTCCTTGTAGAGACAAAACACAAGATAGTATACAAGATGATAAAAGGTATGGATAAGGTAGACGTGGAGCGGATGCTTCCTCTTGTGAGGCATTCTAGGATCAGAGGTCATAGTCTCAGGATAAGGGAGTTGAGGAGAAATTACTTCTCCCAAAGGGTTGTAAATCTGTGGAATTCGCTACCCCAAAGGGCGGTGGATGCTCAGACAGAGAGTAAATTTAAGGAGGAGTTAGACAGATTTTTAATGGGTTGAAGGGTTATGGGGAGAAGGCAGGAAAATGGGAATGAGGAGCATATCAGCCATGATCGAATGGTGGAGCGGACTCAATGGGCCGAATGGCCCAATTCTGCTCCTATATCTTATGAACTTTATGGACTTGTAAAATCTCACTTCACAATGAGGCAACTCTCCATCATGTTGTGTGGCACTACGTCATACTGAATGGGATAGACTTCAAACAGGTCTGGCAACTGAAGACTGGGCAGCCATGAAGTGCTGTGGGCCATCAGCAGCAGCAGAATTGGACTCAATCACAATCTGGGACCTCATGGCCAGGCAGTATCCCCCACTCAACCATTACCATCAAGCCAGAAGATCAATCTTCATTCAACAAAGAGTGCAGGAGGGCATTCCAGGAGCAACACCAGACACACCTACAAATGAGACGTCAATCTGGTGAAGCTACAGCACAGGATTCCTTGCATGCCAAACAGTATAAGCAGCAAGTGATAGACAGAGCTCAGCAACTCCACAACCAAGGAATCAGATCTAAGCTTTGCAGTCCTGCCACATCCAGCCGTGATTGGTGGTGGACAATCAAACAACTCACTGGAGGAAGAGGCTCCACAAATATCCCCATCCTCAATGATGGAGCAGCCCAGCACATCCATGTAAAAGATAAGGCTGAAGAATTCGCAATAGTCTTCAGCCAGAAGTGCCGAGTGGATGATCCATCTCAAACACTCTGTAGAGGTCCCGGCATTACAGATACAACTAATTTTATTCAGTCCACATGATATCAAGAAATGGCAGAAAGTGCTGGATAAAGACTATGGCTCCTGGTAATATTCCAGCAGTCGTACTGAAGATTTGTGCAGGACAAATCCAACCCAGCCAATTACAGTCCTATCATCTCCTCTTGATTATCAGTAAAGTGATGAAAGGGATTATGAACAGTGCTGTCAAACAGCAATCAACAATCATCTATTCACTGACGCCCAGTTTGGCTTTTGCCAGGGTCACTCAGCTCCTGACCTCATCACAGCCTTGGCTCAAACATGGGCGAAAGAGTTAAACTCCACATACAATGTGAGAGTGACTGCCCTTGACATTATGGCAGTATTTGCCCGAGTGTGGCATCCAGGAGCCCAAGCAAAACTGAAGTCAGGTGGTTAACTGTCCATTGGTTGGAGTCATTCCTGGTACAAAGGAGAATGGAATCAGTCATCTCAGTTCCAGGACATCTCTGCAGAAGTCCCTCAGGGTAGTGTCCAAGGCCCAACCACCTTCAGTTGCTCCATCAATAACTTTCCTTCCATCAGAAGGTCAGAAGTGGGGACATTCACTGATGATTGCACAATGTTCAGCACCCTTCACCACTCCTCAGATACTGAAGCAGACCATGTCCAAATGCAGAAGGATCTGGACAATATCTAGACTTGAACTGACTAGTGGCAAGTAGCATTCGCACCGCATAACCATTAGGCAATGACTATCTCTGGCACAAGTGAATCTAACCATCACCCCATGGTAATGGCATCACCATTGCTGAATCCCCTACTATCAACATCCTAGGGGTTACCATTGAGCATTAGCCATATAAATACAGTGGCAACAAGAACAGATCAGAGGGGAGAAACTACCTCCTGACTCATAGACTTCATAAAATCTACAATGTAGAAGGAAGCTATTCAGCCATCGAGCCTGCACCGACAACAATCCCACCCAGGCCCTATGCACGTAACCCCATATATTGACCTTACTAATCCCCCTGACACTGAGGGGCAATTTATCATGGCCAATCAAGACACAAGTTTGGACGTGGGAGGAAACCAGAGCACCCAGAGGAAACCCACTCTGAAATGGGGAGAATGTGCAAACTCCACACAGACAGTGATCCGAGGCCAGAATCGAACCCGGATCCCGGGTGCTGTGAGGCAACAGTGCTGACCACTGTGCCACCATCCTAAAAGCCTGTTTACCATCTATAAGTCACAAGTCAGGAGTGTGATGTGCTCCGCTTGCCTGGATGGGTGCAGCTCCAGCAACACTCAAGAAACTCAACATCATCCAGGATATAGTAGCCCACTAAATAGGCACTCCCCCCACAAACATTCACTCTGTTCACCACCGATGGGCTGAATGGCCTCTCTTCTGCACTGTAGGGATTCTGTGGAATAGGGTATGAAGATGGTAACTATTTTCTCTGATGTGATGTAAACGCATCATTAACAGACAAATTCCTCTGTCTGGCTGCACCTGCTACATTTGCCCAATTTATTCTAAAAGACAACACTTAGATGCAACTAATTTCCCAGATACTTTCCTGAACTGGCAATGCACCAAACAGAAAAATAAAAATTTAAATAAACCCAGAGTGAGGAAAAAGCCTCTCACTGAAATCTAGCTGGCAAAACACAGTCTGCAGGGCTCAGGATAATCCCACTCTCTGTATCCAACTTTATTCCTGCCTCTGCTGATCTGCTGCTGAAACTTTCATCCTGGATTATACTAATGCAGTCCTGGCCAAACTGCCATAATCCACTTTCAATAAACGCTGTTGTCTGGGAACGTGCACCAAGCTCGTGATAAGACCCAGGCCAGAAATTCCTAGATGTTTTATGAAGCCAGCCCAGACCCTAGGCTTTTACATTTGAATTTGATATTAGGGTGAGCACAAGGTGATTCACGCCAGGTATAATTCAACTGACCCTCTAGGAGGCTTGAACACAGTTAAAACATAATTAGCATAACTTTTACCAATTACAAAATTCAAATATGATACAGTATAAACCTTATCTCTCATGTTCCAAGTCAAACAACATCCTACAAACATAAACCTGTGATGTTAGTTTACCTTTAAGAAGTGTTTTTTTTAAATCATGGTCTCTGCAGCTATAATGGTTTTGGTCTTTCACTGTTGCTGAGCTGTCTGCTAGAAGTCCTTTTATTGCTACTTCAATGGTTTAAATCTGGCTTTGTTTATTTTTACTCTGGACCTCAGGTACTTTCAGGGATTTGTTTTATGACCCTGCATTGTTAAGGGGAAGACTGGTTAGCAAGCTATGTGTTTCTTTTCGTCATAGTGAATTCAAGGTTTCACTTTTAATTTGGCTGGCAGCAGTTTTACTTTAGAAGGGGCTGGACATCAAGCTGGAAAGCACTGTTTTTCTCTCTTCCTTCCCCTGGTTTTGAAAATTCTGTTGGAAGCAAGGTTCCTGGCCTTCCTGGAGTAGGAAATCTACTGTTGGTAGTTGGCTTGTCTAGAGTTTCTCTTGCCCTGGTGTTTTGGGAGGCTGTTCTGACTTCAAGTTACTCTGTGTGTATATCCAGAGGGCTGCTACAGGTTACACAGCTGGGAAGTCAGAATTTTAATTCTCCACCCAAAGGACTAAGCATCATATGAGCATTTGTATTTTCTGTGCTGAACCTGTGAAAAGAATTTTGTGTTGAGAAGTTAGTTTGATTGGAGCATTTCCTAAATTCAATAAAGGTTATAAAATATCATGGTTGTTTTTGTTCTTGTTGATAATTGATAAAAGTTATTGTTAATTTTTTTTCTATACATGTCAGCTGTATTCTGAAATAAATTTTGTTTGATAAAAGCTCCCTAGTGGGTCATTTGAATTATACCTGAAGTGAAGCATCTCATGCTCACCCCAGCCAAATTCAAAGTTCAAAACCTATGATCCAGGTGGACCTCATAAAACACTTTGGAGTTTCTGGCCTCAAATATAACAACCCCCCCCCCCCCCCCACTTTCTGGACTTGGCACATGAAGCAAGTATGCTCACATGTGCTGGATCTTCAGCTTTTTTTTACACCTGCTGTGAATTGGTGCTTTGAATATCAGAACAAATCTCTGAGGCTTCCCATTCTTGGAACTTCCCCAGCCTCAAGACAGTGCAAAGAGCTTTACAGCTGACGAAATACTTTTCTGTAATGTAGTCACTAATCGAAGAATGACAGGCATCTTGAGCCCCCCAGAGTCCCAGTCTGACCTTGGGACATGGTATGTGTGTGCAGTCTGTACATTCTCCCCATGTCTGCATGGGTTTCCACCAGGTAGTCCAGTTTCCTCCCACACTCCAAAGATGTGTGGGTTAGGTTGCTTGGCCACGATAAATTGACCCTTAGGGCGGAATTTCACAACTTCGCTGGGATGAGATTGTAAACTCCCACCCAAGGCCAGTGGAGATTTCTGTTCTGAGAGGCTCGCCTGCCCCGATTCTGGAACGGGTGAGGCGGTAAAATTCCAGCTTTCGTCTCAGGGGATGAGCAAGATAAGCGTGTGGGGTTACGGGACAGGACCTGGGTGGGATTGTTGTCAGTGCAGGCTCAATGGGCCAAATGGCCTCCTTCTGCACTGTAGGGATTCTATCATTCTATGAAAACTGAGTGCACTTTGCAACATTCAGAATCTGGATGAATAAGTGAGGGGGGAAAGTGACATTGCAAATCCTATTTCTGGAGTAATTCTTTGAAGGGCAATTGGTAAAGGAATGGGCCCTCTCACACTGCAGTTACAGATGTCTGAAGCTGTGAGGCTCACACAGAGCATCTGGAGGTTCTTACTCAGTCTCCAATGCTGTGCGTGGAAATGCGCTCAGCATGAAACACGAAGCTGTGAGGAAGGAAAATTAAATGGTTGCAATACTTTTCATTTTCATTAAGTCAATTAGTTGCATTCTTCTGTCAATCACTTTGGTATCCCCCATAGCTTAAACGTGTTCTACAACTGATATGGCTCATTAATCAGGATTTGGAACCATTATTACACAGTCAGGTGGGACAGAATGCAGCTGCAGTTCAGAGATCTGGAGAACCTCTGTCTATGATGGCACAGCACTACCTTATGTTGGTTCATATCGAACCTTCTGAGCACTCAACTGACATTGTAGCCTGCAGCACAGAAGCATTTTACCAAAGCTCGTTTTGACACAATTGCAGTTTCAAAATGAATAAACAATGTTTTTTCTCCATCTCCAGGCATTTTCAAAGATTCTCTTTTGAGAACTGCCTTTGGTCAACATATCTCTACTGCTGCTGCTCCCATTTCTTTCGAGATCAGGTTGGCCTCTCCCATCTCCCAGCAACTGGATCTCCTCCAGTTCTCTGCTGCCCGTACTCTGACTTGTACCAAGTCCCGTTTACCTATCATCCCTGTTCTCCAGGATCTGCTCCGAGCCCACTGACCCCTTGATTTTAAAATTCCCATCCTCGTGTTTAATTCCTCCATGTCCTTGACGCTCCCCATCTCCATAACCTCCGGTCCTACAATTCTGGACTCTTGTGCATCCCTAAACCTCTTTGATAAGGAGACATTTCTTCACCCAGAGAGTGGTGAGGCTGTGGAATTCATTACCACAGGAAGTAGTTGATGCCAAAACATTGAATATATTCAAGAGGTGGCTGGATATAATACTTGGGGTGAATGGGATTAAAGGTTATAGGGAGAAAGCAGGATTAGGCTATTGAGTTGGTCGATGAACCATGATCATAATGAATGGTACAGCAGACTCGAAGGGCTGAATGGTCTCCTTATGCTGCTATCTTCTGTGTTTCTATGTTTCTACCTCCCCCTCACTTCCTTTCAGATTCTCTTTTAGAACTGCCTTTGGCTAACATATCTCTGTTGCTGCGGCTCACATTTCTTTCGAGATCAGATTGGGCTCTCTCAGTTATATTTTAGACTTCAATGATTTAAGGTCCAGGGATGTCTTTGCTAGTCTTTGACTTGATTTGATTTGTTTTATTGTTGTTACATATATTGGATACAGTGAAAAGTACTGTTTCTTGTGCACTATACAGATAAGCATACCGTACATAGAGAAGGAAAGGAGAGAATGCAGAATGTAGTGTTACAGTCACAGCGAGGATGTGGGGAAAGATCAACTTAATGCAAGGTAGGTCCATTTAAAAGACTGGCAGCAGCAGGGAAGAAGCTGTTCTTGAGTCGGTCGGTACGTGACTTCAGATGTTTGTATCTTTTTCCTGATGGAAAAAGGTGGAAGAGAGAATGTTTGGGGTGCGTGGGGTCTTTAATTATGCTGGCTGCTTTGCCAAGGTAGCGGGAAGTGTAGACAGAGTCAATGGATGTGAAGCTGGTTTGCATGATGGATTGGGCTTCGTTCACAACTCTTTGCCGTTTCTTGCAGTTTGCAGTCTTGTTGCTTTCCGTAACATGCGCTGGTGCCAGGATCCTGTTCTTAGGAACATTGGAACATAGGAATTAGGAGCAGAAGTAGACAAATTCAGCCCTTCGAGCTTACTCCGCCATTCAATCAGAGCAAGGGTGATCTCTCCTTGGTCTCAAATCCACCTCCCCACCTGTTCCCCATATCCCTCTATCCCTTTTTTTAAATCTTGGCCAGAAGCTGTCCAGGGGAGGTAGAAGTGGAACACAAAATGCTTGGTAACATGTGAAAAATCAGTCAAAAATTCAACTGGTGCATCTTGGAGCAGTTCAGTATAAATCAAACCTGGCAACAAGTTGGGAGCAATTCATGTTTTAGGGAAGGGCGCATGCAAGGAAAGGAAGGAAACATAATGGGGGGGGAATTATAAACTGAGAGGGGCAGAATTGGAAGTGAAGGATGATTAAAACAGTAATCTGTTATGCCAGTTTACAATTGTATTATACAAGGTTTGGCATATTTCTACCAGACTTCCAACTTTAAGCACCATATAATGAGATTGCAGACACACCAATTAGTGGTGACACTGAGGTGCAGAATGATGGCTGCTTCCAACGGGGATTCTTCCTGCCAGAACAGAGGTAGCAAAGCCAGAGGAAACCTTTTGTCCTCGCTGTGTGGGTTGCAGTCAGCGGCACAGCCCACAATTACAGGATAAGGCTTAACGATCTCAGCTTTCAGAGGCCCAATTATTTTCCGTGACAAAGCACAAAGGCGCCTGGTGTTTCGGAGAGTAAGGAATTACAGGTCACCATCAGACTTTTGAAGAAATGTCTGTTTGACTTTTGCATTCCATCGCTGGGATGCTTTTGGGGGCTGACGAATTATAATCCTCCTCTGACCTGCACACATTCTGATCCAGGTTGGCCCATTTCTTTGAAGATTCAAGCAGGGGAAAGAATACATACACAACATTTGCTGGGGTCTCTAAGGTGCTGTTGTCTCAATGATGCCATATGGCTGTATTAAGGGCTGTGGTTCCTATTCATAGCCCCACACGTGCAGTTATTTCAAACATTCGGTCAATGCAGTGGTGAGTTTGCTGTTGCAATCACATTAGTTAGTGTGTCTGCGGATTCTCTCACCTAACTGCAGGAGGTTTACTTTTTGATACCATGGTGTCAGATTCTGTCCTGCACCTTCACTGTAATAATTCCACTAATGAAAGATAAGGGAGGGAAAGATCTGAAGACCATTCACTTGCAGGGTCTGATACAAACCTAGCCCGTAACGATAGACAGCAAATCTTCTCTTTCTACCAACTGCAGCCTGGAGAAGAGGGAGGGAGACTCAGTCATTCCTGATGTGTAACACAGACACTGACCTGTTTATTTTCAATGGGTTAACCATAGAATCCCTTCGGTGCAGAAGGAGGCCACTCAGCCCATCGAGTCTGCACCAACTCCCTGACAGAGCATCTTACCCAGGCCTACCCCACCCACAACTCTGCCCTATCCCCATAACCTCATATATTTACCCCACTAATCCCCTTCACTGGTGCTGCCAGACTGACAGCTCCCTCTATCAGCCTGTGAAAGAGAGAGCAAACTATGTACCACATAGTTTTGTTTCAGCTAGAGTACCCTACTAGGGCTGTCACATGCCCTCCCTCCCCACCCCCCACTCCCCCAATTATTGGTTTCTATTTAATTTCTTAATTTTTGTTTTACTAACTGAGTACAAGTCTGGTTTAATCCTCCCTCAAATGCAGTGTTGCAAATCATTATCAGAACAAACCTGTTAATGTTAAAATGGTGCCAACTCTCAGACTATGAATATTTACACTCCTGTTAACTATGGTTCAGTCAGTCGCACTTTTGCCCCTGAATGTGAAGGTTGTGGGTTCGAGGCCTCAGTCCAGACCAGTCCAATCTGAATTTCAGCTCAGAACTTTGGGAAATGGAATGCCGGAATCTTGCACTCCAGTTTCTCACAGCACACCGTTCCCATTATTTGTTAAAAATTCTTCTACGCAGGAACTTTCAATGCAAGGTTGCATCGGCCCTTTAGGCCTGCCAGTGATCCCATAGTTTATAACTGTGCTCCTTTTAAACAGAGTTGCATTTATATAGAACCATTCACAACCTCAGAGTACCCCAAAGAACTTAACAATAAATTTACTGCTTTGGCGGTGTCTCCATTGTAACATAGGAAACCCAGCAACCAATTAGTGCACAGCAAGATCCCACAAACAGCATCATTATAATGAGCAAGTGATCTGTTTTAGTGATGTTGGCTGAGTAAATATTGGCCAGAGCATCAGGGGGAACTCCCCCACACATCTTCAAAATAGGATTTATTTTCTTTCTTTCCTGGGGTGTGGGCATCGGTGGCTAGGGCAGTGTTTATTGCCCATCCCTAATTGCCCCTTCAGAAGGTAGTTTTATGCCACCTTTTTGAACCACTGTGATCCATGTCGTGCAAGAATACCCACAGCGCTGTTAGGTGTTTCATCAGAAGTAACTCTTCAGATGCAGACAATAAAAATAGAACAAAACTTCCTCCAACTTATAAATCAAAGAAAGGGTTTAATAAAGAAACTTCATTACTCCAAACTTGGGGCCTCACCGTGGGCCATTCCAAGCTCCCCACAATTCCAAACAGGTTCTTATTTATAATGAGTCAGCTGGTCAACTGACCAGCACATCATTCTATAATTGATTCCATGTTTCACTAGGTCAGCTGACCCTTACAGCTTGTTATCATTGGTCACATCACATCCAATACAAAGTTTGTCACTGGTTACATTCTAACGTTAAGGAGGGAGTTCCAGGATTTTGACCCAGTGACGTTGAAGTTCACGTCTGCATGGGTTTTCTCTGGGTGCTCCGGTTTCCTCCCACGTCCAAAGATGCACAGATTAGGTGGATTGGCACTGCTAAATTACCCCTTAGTATCGGGGGAAGGTAAATACATGGGGTTATGGGAATAGGAGCTGGATGGGATTGTGGTTGGTGCAGACTTGATGGGCCAAATAGTCTCTTTCGGCACTGTAGGTTTCTACGATTCTATGAATGATCAATATATTTCCACATCAGGACGGTGAATGGCTTGGAGGGAAACTTGCAGTTAGTGGTGTCCCCAGGTCTCTGCTGCCCTTGTCCTTCTAGATGGGAGTGGTTGTGGGTTATCTCCACCTCAGAAAACTCGGTTCAACTTCTCATCTGAAAGACAGTCCCTCTGACAGTGCTGCACTCCCTCAGTGCTGTCAGTGGAAGCTTAGATTATGAGCTCAAGTCTTTGGAGAAAGGATTTGAATGCACAGCTGTCTGAGCTGGAAATGAGTGTTACACACTGAGCCACAGACGTTTGCAAAAAGGGTTATTGTGACGTTAACTATAAATCAAAGATCATTCTTCACTCTATCACAAAGAAGGGAGATCACAAAGGAAGGAAGCAAGTCATGGAGTGTCCATTTTTCCATTGCAAATACTGCAACTCGCAGATTCCACTCCTCCTGGAGCTAGCTGACATCCATCAATTTCTCATCTACCTCTCCAGCATGTCCGAGCCCACTCAATTACTCCACTGAATTTGTTTTCCTTCTCTAACGCAATTGTAGTCCCTTAAACAAGACTTCCTCGATCACAGCCACTCCTTCACATATGTGCAGAGGGGCAGTTCAGTGAGATGAGATTCTACTGTGGTTTTACAAGCCTGGAGGCATGGTCCAACAGGCAGCAATGTTTTAGTTTATTGCCTCCATCCTCCGTGTTCATAAACAATCCGCAGCCATAGACATTCACCTCCATCAGCAGATTTTAAATTGATTCGACCGATTGGAATATCATTGACTGCCCTTGCAGGTGAAGCTACTCTGCACATCCATTGTTAGTTTAGGATTGGACCAACACCAGCATCTCCACATCATATCTAAAACAGATTATAGTTCATTAACTCATTGCCGCTTCTGGGAGATTACTGTGTATAATTCAACTGCTGTGTTTCCCACATCACAGCAGTGACGACAAGATGGCTGTGTCGCGCTTTGGGACTTCATGAGATTATGAGAGATGCCACACAAGTCTCTCCCCATCACGGAGTTGAAATGATGTAGGGTCAATCCTTGTCCTGGAGCTTGTTACTGTGACCCAGGCTCTCTTCCAGTGCAGTACCACAGGGGGTGCCACACTGCTGGAGGTGCCAGCGGTTTGGTGAGATATTCTAGATGGGACTTCCCACCCACCCCAAGGGGTGTTTTCCAGAGCCAGGGGCAGCTCGTCATTGGCCGGTGATACAATCTTCCAGACCCGCCAAAGTCTACAGCGCTTGTGCATGGCTCGCCCAACCTGTGACCTGGGATCCCACTGCGGGGGCAGGGGGTGAGGGAGGGGGCAAGGGGGTCACTTTCAACAGGACGAAAAGATACCACCCAGCATGTAGGAATGGAAAATGCCACCCTATGTATTGGTCCAAGTGGAAGCCAATGACATCTCGTTACTGTCCTTGCCAACATTCTGCCATTCTACTGAAATCAGCAGAATACAACAAAGTGATGGTTAACCCCAGTGCTGCTTATTGGATCTTACTGTGCGCAGTGCAATTGCTGGGGTTACCTTTATCGCAACACTCCAAAGTAGTTTAATTCGCCTCATCCTGACATGTGACTGATTACTTTCCGAACAGGAGCGGAATCCTTTCCTGTTGTAAAACGGAATTCTGAACCGTAGTTCTGAATAGCTCGTGGAAACAGGGTTAGACGGGGTGGATTCAGAAAGAATGTTCCCAATGGTGGGGGGAGTCCAGAACTAGGGGGGTCATAGTTTCAGGATAAGGGGGTAAACCTTTTAGAACTGAGGTGAGGAGAAATTTCTTCACCCAGAGGGTGGTGAATGTGTGGAATTCACTATCACAGAAAGTAGCTGAAGCTAAAATGTTGTCTGATTTCAAGAAGGAATTAGATATAACTCTTGGGGCTAAAGGGATCCAGGGATATGGGGGGAAGGTAGGATCAGGATATTGGCCGGAATTTTACCAGCATGCCTGCCCCAGAATCAAGGCAGACAAAGCTGGCAGAACAACATGCCCTGTTGTCTCGGGCAGGACCTTACGAGCCTCAGGAAGCTGAGGTGGTAGAATTCCAACATTGAATTTGATGATCAGCCATGATCATAATGTATGGTGGAACAGGGCAGAAGGGCCAAATGGCCTTCTCCTGCTTCTAGTTTCTACAACACTGGGCAACATGTTTTTAAATAAGTCAAGGCCAACAAACTAGATTGCAGAATAGGAACATTCCTGGGGCAAAGCGTCAGCACTACAAGGCTTGTTATGGCCCAGGCCCAGGGCTTCCAGTGCTCATTCCATGCCTGGGATACACCACCCACTAGACTGGTCACTGTGCCCACCTGAAACTGGTATTATGCCCATTGTTCACGTACAGTGAATGGCCTATTTCAGCCTGTGGTGTGGAATCGATGGTGTGTGCTGCAGTTAGCTTGTTTCAAGAGCTCTGAGGCCAAAGGAGCCCTAAGGGGACCACCAGAAGTCACTACCCAACAAGAGAGTTTCAAGTGTGAGAGATCCTATGTATGCCTCACCCTGTTTGCTTCAGTCTACGCAAAGGCTTCATTTTAAGATATTCCTGCCTACGCAATTATATTTAAATGCTGGGCTAACTAACACTGCAAACTTAACTACATTTTAAAACTCAGAAGGCATGTTGATGTAGCTAAAAATTGACGGCATTTCTGAAAAGCACACAATGCAGGCAAAATTTTTCATAACAGCAGCTGCAAGACTTGTCTCTCTAGGCAGAGACACTCACAATAATGATTTGATTTATTATTGTCACATGCATTAGTATACAGTGAAAAGTATTGTTTCTTACACGCAATACAGATAAAGTATACCATTCATAGAGAAGAAATGAGAGAGTGCAGAATGTAGTGTTACAGTCATAGCTAGAGTGTAGAGAAAGATCAACTGAATGCAAAGTAAGTCCATTCAAAAGTCTGACAGCAGCAGGGAAGAAGCTGTCCTTGAGTCAGTTGATACGTGTCCTCAGACTTTTGTATCTTTTTCTCGAAGGAAGACGGTGGAAGAGAGAATGTCCGGGGTGTGTGGGGTCCTTGATTATGCCAGCTGCTTTGCCGAGGCAGCGGGAAGTGTAGACAGAGTCAATGGATGGGAGGCTGGTTTGCGTGATGGATTGGGCTACATTCACAAACTTTTTTGGTTTCTTGCGGTCTTGGGCAGAGTAGGGGCCCATAACAAGCATTAAAAAACCAGAAAGAATGCTTTCTATGATGTATCTGTAAACGTTGGTGAGGGTCGTAGCTGACATGCCAAATTTCCTTAATAAGATAAGGGTTGAGATATATTGTGGATTTTAGTGTGTGTTTTCAGTTCAGTTTTCAACATCCTGTTCAAGCTCAGTTCAGGGATTGGTTTAGCAGCCAGTCCCCAAGTTTAATTTTTCTTTTCACTTCTGTCATGTTAATTTTCTTGAGTTCTGTTCAATAAAAGAAATTCATTTTAAAACCCCGTTGGCAGTGCCGGCCCCTTGTCTGTTCAAAGGAATGAAAGAACCCAAGGATGTGGTATTCTTCCCCTGGCCTGAGTGTGAAGCCGGGAGGAGGGGGAGTGATCCTCACGGGTTACGGCTAACCACACTGCCCCACCCCCAGCTTGACCCTCCCGGTCACCTGCCTCCCTGTGCTCTCCCCTCCCACCCCAACCCAACACTGGCATTCCCAGACTCCTTGATGCTCTGCACACCCGTAACCCCATCCTCTCCCCGAAACCAGTGAGCCACCCACCAATGGGGCAGTGATTGACCAGTGCCACCACTGCAGTGAGGCTGGCCAGTAAATGTGGGATGACCGGCAGACCCCCGCGGATTCTTGCAGCTTGTCCCTCACTGACATGACCCCTTACTGGGGAACAATCCAATGGGTGCTGAGGATCTGTTGGAAAAGACTTTGTAAGAAAATTATTCAAAAGCTTGATGGAGAAAATAATTAAAGCAATGATAAGGAAGCAGTTTATAGAAAACCTACAATGCCCACATTCTCCACGTTGATTTAAGGATGGCACGATGACACAGTGGTTAGCACTGCTGCCTCACAGTGCCAGGGATCCAGGTTCGATTCCCGGCTTGGGTCACTGTCTGTGTGGAGTCTGCATGTTCTCCCCATATCTACATGGGTTTCCTCCAGGTGCTCCAATTTCCTCCCACAGTCCAAAACAGTGCGGGTTAGGTGGATTGGCCACAATAAATTGCCCCTTAGTGTCAGGGGGATTAGCTAGGGTGGATGCAAGGGGTTACATGGATAGGGCCTGGGTAGGATTGTGTTTTCGGTGCAGACTCAATGGGCCGAATAGCCTCCGTCTGCATTGCAGTATTTTCTTCTCTCTCACTTCAGAAGAGACCATTCAGCCCATCAAGTCTGCACTGATGCTCTGATGGAGTCTCTTATCCAGACCCTCTCCCCTGCCCTATCCCTGTAACCCCGCACATTTCCCATAGCTAATCCACCCAACCTGCACAACTTTGGACCATTGGAGGAAACTGGAGAACCTGGAGGAAACTCACACAGGCACAGGGAGAATGTGCAAACTCCAAACAGCCACTCATCCAAGGCTGGAATCGAACCCTGAAGCTGTGAGATAACAATGCTAGCCACTGTGTCACCATGCCACCCCGAGGGGCAGGGGTCTAAGTAAAATGTTCTTTGAAAGTGCCAACACAAACCTGAATGGCCTCCTCGCATGCTATCCTGTTTGACAGTGTGTATTTCTAACTTTCAGGCCATAACTCTTGGGACAAGTTTAGCCCTGTGACATCTCTCTGTGCAGTACAGGTCAGAACCATAAAATCCAACCCAATTAAATATAAAATCAAATTAAGAGAGAGGGAAGAGGGATTGGTGGTTCAAGGGGAAAGTAGTCAATTACGACTTATAAACTTTTCAGGAGTTTTGAAACTTCTTTAGAAGAAAAAGACAAGAAGTGCAAAGGCAGTCTATTTAATGAGCTGCTGGCAATGAGAGAAAGGAGGTTGTCTCTCAGATTTCGAGGAACTACAAGTCAGAACATAATGAACACCTGCAAAAGATGAGAAGTCCGTAACCAATGAACGGCATAAGCAGCAAACACTTGCAGCAACAATGAGCTGAAATGGGAAATGTTACGGTATGGCCAGTGACTGTCTAGACACTGGGCATTGCATCCTGCACCTTAATTACCTCCCAGTGAAAGCCAAGGTCAGCCCTGCCCCTTTACACAATATATCATTAAAACCCAGTACAAAGTGCAACACGATGTGCCCTGAACAGAAAACCTGATCCCAGGGCTGCTGAAAAGTGACAGTGAGACTGAACCAGATACAACTCTGTTTATCATTGTCTACACTCGACAAGAAGGGCCTTAATTACCAGGTAAGGGACACTGTGGGTGTTGTAGTGTTACTGCTGTATGTTCTTTCTGTAAGTCCCCAGTCCCACCACTCTTGCCTTTCTCACAGAACAGTAATCCTGGGGATTGAGCCCACTTTTCCCCTTCCCAACCACAACTATGCCACTAATGAAGTTCCTGTCCAGATTGAAATCGCAAATATAAAAATCGCTCTGATAATGGTCAGGTCTGAGTTGACGGAATAATGATTTGTACTGTCACTGGGCACGGGCAAACCAGGCAAAATCATGACAAGTGGGCAGCAATATGTGATAGCCAATCACCCCCCCGCCAACCCCATTCTCTTGGGAAGACTGACCAGAGGCCTGACTAGCGGTTAGCACTTCTTCCTCACAGTGCCAGGGACCCGGGTTTGATTCCGGGCTCGGGTCACTGTCTGTGCAGAGTTTGCACATTCTCCCTGTGTCTGAGTGGGTTTCATCCGGGTGCTCCAGGTTCCTCCCACAGTCCGAAGATGTGCAGGTTAGGTGGTTTGGCCATGGTAAAATTGCCCCTTAGTGTCAGGGGGACTAGTAGTGTAAATGCGTGAGGTGAGGGAGATAGGGCCTGGGTGGGATTGTTGTCGGTGCAGGCTCGATGGGTCGAATGGTCTCTTTCTGCACTGGAGGGATTATATGATATTCTATGGTAGTCACTGTCAGAGAGGTGAGATTTCTCTTTAAGATTGTTGTTATGCCGAGGAATTGAGGGTACATCTCTCAGTCCCACTAGAAACAGTAGGGCCATTATTTAATTTTAAGGTGAGGCTGTTCCAACGCTACTCATTGTTAATCCCCCAAAAGAGGAAACAGTCTCCCTGCATCAACTTCTTTCAATATCTTGAACAGAACAACCCTCAAACTTCTAAAATCAACTTACTGCATCTCATCTTTGTGCAATCTGAACTCCTGAACTTAACCCTCCACACTTTGGTATCATTGTGAAAGCACAGAACATTAACATTGTGAGATTTGGTGTAAATTTATAAGGGGAGGAGATGGCCTAGTGGTATTATCACTATTGATCTAGATACTCAGCTAATGTTCTGGGGACCCGGGTTCAAATCCCACCATGGCAGGTGGTAGAATTTGAATTCAATTAAAAATATCTGGTATTAAAAAGCTACTGATGACCATGAAACCATTACGGATTGTCGGGAAAATGCATCTGGTTCACTAATGTCCTTTAGGGAAAGAAATCTGCCATCCTTACCCAGTCTGGCCTACCTGTGACTCCAGGCCTACAGCAATGTAGTTGACTCTTAACTGTTCTCAGACAACTAGAGATGGCCAATAAATGCTAGCCAGCCAGCGACACCCATGTCCCTTTAGGGATAAAAAATATTTGCAAGAATCAAAACACATTCACTCTCTTGAACAAAGTGAGGCCCATTTACAAAATAAAGGCCTTTTCCAAGGCAACATTTCTTGACTTACACAACTGCTGTATTCTGCACCAGAATCCGGTTAATGTCTTCACCTTGAACCTTTGAAGGGTTACATTCCACTGTGAAAGCTGATGTTTCAACTTATTGAATATAATACAAATTATAAAGGCATTGAGCCAAGAAAGACACAATTTAAATTCAGAGAGATGCTGTATTTACTTTACCTTCTCCCTGGGGGATGGTGTAACTTTATTTTGTTGTGTGTTTGTGAGAAAAATTATTTCCAATAAATGGTTTATAAGAATAGCTCATTGCGATATACAAGTCATCGAAGCAAAGCACCACAACACAATCACAACCACTCTTAAAGGAGGAATAGCGCATCAGACCTTCCTCTGAAAGGGGCATTGGTTTCCACGAAATAATGTTTGGCAAACTTTTATTCCTATGAGGAAGGAGCCAGAGGGATTGTGCACCTCTGTAAGACTGTTGACATTGTTTGTAATGTGGTCTGATTTGCATAATTACAAATGGATGAGAGGTCAGGCTGAAGAATCATAGAATGCCTATAGAAGGAGACTATTCGGCCCATCGAGTCTGCACCAAGAATCCCACCCATGCCCTATCCTATAATCTCACATATTTACTCTGCTAATCCCCTGATACTAATGCCGGAATTTTACCGGCATGCCTGTCCAAGGCTCGTAAGATCGCATTAGAGGCCAACGGATAATACCATTCTGCAAGCTTCATCCGTCCCAAAATCGGGGCAGGCATGCCAGTAAAATCAGGTCCTAAAGGTTAATAATGGCCAGACCACCTAACCGAGGAAACCAGAGCAACTGAAGGAAACCCACGCAGACACATGGAGAATGTGCAAACTCCACACAGACAGTGACCCAAGCTGGGAATCGAACCCGGATTCCTGGTGCTAACCACTACTTTTTGCACACCTTGGTTAATGACTTCCAGCAACATCTTCCATCGATATCCCTTGCAATTCCCTTCTGAAGGAAAACTCTATTCCAAACAAAAAGCAGGATCAATGAGAGTTTATTCTTAGTTTTAAATCAGCTATTAATGGCGGATCTAGCTTTACATAAACTACAAAGTGTGAAGATCACACAAACAGCAGTGAAATAAACCATTAGATTGTCGGTTATGGTGGTGTCGATTGAAGGGTGAATATTGACCAGGGAGTCTGGGGCATGAGGACTCTATGGATATCAGTGCCACAGGATCTTTCACATCCAGCTGAGAGAGCACCTCACCTCCGACAGTGCAGCACTCCCTCAGTACTGCAACAGGAGTGTCAGCCGGGGTTACGTGCACAAGTGGAGTGGATTTGAACCCAGAATCTGACTTGAACCCTCTGACTCAGAGACCATCAATGAGGACAGCAGAGTAAGTTATTGTTGGATATGCCATAAACTAAAGCACAGTATATTCCAAATCCACTTTCCATAAAACCTGTCCGGACTCTGTAATATTTCTCCGCCATGGTCACTTACCAAATATAACCCAGCTGACAATTTTACTGTTTTCCTAGAATTATTACTGAGGCCAAAGTCTTGTTGGTTACATTGTCCCCAACTTGTCTCCGGTATTTATGAGGGCAGTTGTAAAATTTAAAAGCTTTTAATGCAATAAAAGTGCTTCCTTCCAAAGGCTGCAAATGACATCCAGTCCTCAACCTGAAGACGGGATAATTAACATTTCCATGGTTTCTGTTGAGGTTTTTGACAGTTTTCGGTGCACTAAATGGCCTTGTTAAATCGGGGTGAAAATAACTTTGACTGAACAAAGATTTTGCCCATCCAGAATATAGAACAAATCCAAAACAAAAGCTTCACATCAAACGCTGGAAACAGGAAAGTCAATTCTTTACACTACACTCTCCACAGGCTAAAGTTAAGGCTGAAAATCTGAGTTTGTTCGGGACGTTCTCAATGTTTAACGCTATAAATTACTGGGCTCAATGTTCAAACAGCAATAATCAAACTAATAGAGTTGTTACCCACTCTAAGAGTGATTGTATGATAAATCCCTCTCCACGGGGACAAATTTTCCCGTCCTGCCTGCCATGGGAATCATAGGGGGCAGGGGAAGGGGGGATGGGGATAGGGGTGTGGTGGGGGGGCGGTGGCAGACCACGCAAAATTTCCTGGCACTGTGAGGCAGCAGTGCTAACTACTGTGCTGTCGTGCCAGAGACGGTAATGTCAAAGGAGATAGGAGGAGCAAATTATTTACACAGAGAGTGTGCTGCCAGGCATGGTGGTGGAGGCAGTTATGATAGGGGGTGTTTAAGGGGCTTTTAGATATGCAGATGAATGTGAAAGGAATGGAAGGATATGGAGCAAGGGCAGGGAGAAGGGTATAGTCTAATTTGACATCATGTTCAGCACAACATTGTGGGCTGAATGGCCTGTTCGTGCACTGTACTGTTCAATGTTCTATCTCTACTCCACCCCAAATCCACCACCAACCCTTGTCCGGTCAAAGCGTCCCTTACTCTAATCCCTGAGAGTCCAGGTCAGGCCAAGTATTATCATTTTGGCAAGGCACTTAAATAAATTCTTGTGGATGGATAATGATTGTGGCAATAAGATCTGACTTGGCTCTGCCCAGAGACTGTACAGGCGCCCATAAAAACGTCCAACGTCTAAAAGGGATAACTGGAAATACGAGGTGAAGTCATTTCCGAAAAGGCACTGTCTTCTTTCAACGTTGTTCTCAGACTCCGAGTTGCAGGTGGAGCGTTTGATTGGAGGAGCCTCAGCCACAGAAATGTGCAGCCTGTCCCCACTCGAATCCCATCGGGAGCTTTGACATTTTTAAGGTGCAAAACTTCCTGCAATCAGACAGAATGTTGCCTGAAACCACACTCAGGCACCTGAACATCTGATTAATGAGCTGCATCATGTTGCCGGAGATGGATAAATGAGTCACTTTACCCCAGGGTCAATGCAGTTTTCATTCTCTCTGGAGCATTTATGGGTGTATTTGCATATTGTACCATTACAGTCTCAAACCCACAGCACAAAATTCACTCCTTCAGCAAAGTAAATACCTGAGCATGTTAACACACCACAGAAATCTTGCTGTTCAAAATATCCGTACTTGTGACCAGCCTTCCACGAGATTTAAACGTGTGACAGCTTCCTCCTGAAACCACATTAGACAACCACAGAATCATCATAGACTCACTGAATCCCTACAGCGCCAAAGGAGGCCATTCTGCCCGTCGAGCCTGCACCGACCACAATCTCGCCCAGCCCCTATCCCCACAACCCCGTGCATTTTCCCTGACACTATAATTTAGCACAGCCAATCCACCTAACCCACATATTTATGGACTGTGGGACGAAACCGGAGCACCCGGAGGCAACCCACGCAGACACGGGGAGAACGTGCAAACTCTGCACAGACAGTGACCCACGCTGGGAACCAAACCCCAGTCCCTGGTGCTATGAGGCAGCAGTGCCAACCACTGTGTCACCATGTCACCCGATGTAGCAGAGTAAAAGCTTATTCATTTCAGTGGCAAGTGTTTGGAATAATTTAACCAGTTATTGCAGTAAACGTGCCAGGAGCACAGGGGCATTGATTGTTTTAAATTTATTTATGAGTGTCACAAGTAGGCTTACATCAACACTGCAATGAAGTTACTGTGAAAATCCCCATGTGTTTGCAGGTTTATGTTGCTGGTGCAATTTCCTGCTCCCACTGCTGCCTGTAACATACACACACTTTCAGAACTCACCTCTGATTTTGGAACCAATTTTGTTTTGCCAGAGTTAATGGGGCAAGCAATTCAGAAAACATCTGACTTTGCAATTGACAAAAATAAAGAATCGCATTCATGTAGCACCTTTCACAACCAGGATGTACCAAAATGTCTGATGGTCAATGAATTACTTTTGAAGGCATAGTCACTGTTGCAATGTAGGAAGATGGCTTACACATAGCAAGATCCCACATAAGCAATGTGATTATGACCAGGTAATCTGTTCCTTTGTGGTTTGATTTGACTTATTATTGTCACATGTATAGGGACACAGTAAGAAGTATCAGGCTGAGTTTTCCCATCCCACCCACCACAGGAATTGTAGCAGGTGGGACACATGCAGAGGTCCGTTGACCTCGGGCAGGATTTACTGACCTTAGGCGAGCATGGCGGGAAGATCCCACCCACTGCTTCTTACGCACTATACAGACAAAACACACCATTCATAGAGTACATGGGGGAGAAGGAAAGGAGAGGGTGCAGAATGTAGTGTTACAGTCATAGCTAGGATGTAGAGAAAGATCAACTTAATGAAAGGTAGGTCCATTCAAAAGTCTGACGGCAGCAGGGAAGAAGCTGTTCTTGAGTTGGTTGGTACGTGACCTCACACTTTTGTATCATTTTCCTGACGGAAGAAGGTGGAAGAGAGAATGTCCGGGGTGCGTGGGGTCCTTAATTATGCTGGCTGCTTTGCCGAGGCAGCGGGAAGTGTAGACAGAGTCAATGGTTGAGAGGCTGAATTGGGTTACTTTCACAATCTTTTGTAGTTTCTTACGGTCTTGGGTAGTGCAGGAGCCATAACAAGCTGAAATACAACCAGAAAGAATGCTTTCTATGGTGCATCTGTAAAAGTTGTGAAAAGTCGTAATGAACATGCTGAATTTTCACCTCCTGAGAAAGTAGAGGCGCTGGTGAGCTTTTGTAACTATAGCGTCCGCACAGAGGGGCCTGGACAGGTTGTTGGTGATCTGGAAACAAAGAAACATGAAGCTTTCGACTGTTCTGATGTTGACTGAGGGATAAACATTGGCTCCAGGGCATGGGGGAGGAAGCCTCTGCTCTGCCTTGAGAAATAGTGGCATGGAATCTTTTATATCCACCTGAGAGCATGGAGGGGGTCCCGGTTTAATCCGAAAAATGGTGCCTCCAACAATGCACTGCGCTGGAGTCTGACCCGAGAGTTTGTGTTCAAGTTTCTGAAGTGAAACTTGGAACCAGTAACCTTCTGCCATAGAGTTGGGAGCGCTACTCAGTCAACCAAGCCCGGCGCCAGATTAAGTGCACCCAAATAGAAATTCTGTTAACAACGCTGTGGTCTCTGTCATTTTAAAATGATACATCTTTGCTTCTTAAGTGCTTGTACATAAGGTAAAACAGTGGGAATGCAATCTACCTGCAGTGAAATTGTAAAGTTTCCCACCGTACATGAGAAACTATTGCAGCTGTTAGACTGCAGAAACAACCCTTTCACATTGAGTCCTTCTTTCTCAAGGCTAAAATTCTAATAATGTAACGAGAAAAATTGAGTCCATGAATTGCAGCTTCTCTGCTGTTCTGTTTGAATTGGGTTTGCAGTTTCACTGGGAACCTGAAAAAGACAGACTTGCATTTCTATAGCACCTTTCACAATTTCAGAATATCCCGAGATGCTTTTCGCGTATAGTCGTTGTCATGACGCAAGGAAATGCAACAACTAATCTGTGCACAGCAAGCTCCCACAGTTCAGGATGGAATAATAAATAACCAGGCCAGCTGATTGACTGAGGGACTGATGTTGTTCAGGGTCCCCCAGTTAGCAGCCGTGGGATATCACACCACAGGTCTTGGTTTAAGACAGCACCATGGACAGTGCAGCACTCCTTCGGTGCTGCACCAGAGTGTCAGCCTAGATTGTGTACTCAAGTCTCTGGAATATCAGTTTTGAGAGTGTTATTCACGTTGTAAAATTGGGATGTGGGTGTCACTGAGAAGCAGCATTTGTAGCCCACCGCCAGAAATCCTCCTGAGGGTGGTTAAGAGTCAGTCTCATTGCTGTGGATCTGGAGTCACATGTAGGTCAGACCAGGTGAGGGTGGCAGATTTCTTTCCCTAAAGGATGGCATGGTGGCACACTATTTAGCACTGTTGCCTCACAGCGTCAGGTACCCAGATTTGATTCCCGGCTTGGGTCACTGTCTGTGCAGAGTTTGCACATTTTCCCCGTATCTGCATGGGTTTCCTCCGGATGCTCCAGTTTTCCCCCACAGTCCAGAGGTATGTGGGTTAGATGGATTAGCCATTAGTGTCAGGGGGACTAGCTGGGTAAATGCATAGGGTTATGGGGATAGGGCCTGGGTGGGATTGGGGTCAGGGCAGACTCGATGAGCCGAATGGCCTTCTTCACTGGAGGATTTTATGATTCTATGACATCAGTGAACCTGATGGGTTTTTCCAACAATCGATGGTATGTTATGATATATACTAATGGTCACCATTACTAGGGCTAGAATTTCTTTTGTTAATTAATTGGATTTAACTTCCACCAGTTGCCATAGTGGGATTTGAACAGGTGCCCCCAGAACATCAATCTGGGGCTTTAGATTACTGGTACAGTAATGTTATCGCCATGCCACCATCTCCCCCATTGAACCACAGCAGAACCCTCTGTTCCACAGCTACACAGCCCTTTCTGTCTTTGTGGTCTCCACACAGATGGTGGACATGGCTGATAATTGATCTGTGGACATGTGATTGGGGAAACTAATGAAGTGACAACCAACTGCAAATGAAAAGCTCAGTAGTTACAGGGATTGTCTTGTACAGATCAGAACACGTCTCTTTATTCTGGCATAGATCAGCTAGATAATCAATATCTTTTCCCAAACTAGAAGGCATAGAGGGGAGAGATACAAAAGTGTCCAGAGGGACAATATTTTCACACAGAGGGTGGTGAGTGTCTGGAACAAGCTGCCAGAGGTAGTAGTAGAGGTGGGTACAATTTTGTATCTTAAAAAGCATTTAAACAGTTACATGGGTCTGATGGGTACAGAGGGATATGGGCCAAAGAGGGGCAATTGGGATTAGTTTAGGGGTTCAAAAAAGGGGCGGCATGGACAAGTTGGGTTGAAGGACCTGTTTCATGCTGTAAACCTCTATGATTCTAGTCATAGCCTACAGCACAGTGAAAGGCCTTTCGGCCCATCGAGTCTGCTCCAATCAAAGACCATCCAACTCAATGTTTTGCTGTTCTAATGAAGTGCACAAATTAAATTTTCCAACAGATTGCTGGAAAATATCTATGCAAAAAAAACCAGAGCAAGGAGTAATAATTTAATAATGTGTTTGTCGATCTTCCCTGGCACTGGTTTGGGAAATGTGGAGAATATTGGAGATGTTTGAAAGAGGTTGCTGAGAGGCAGGAGGCTTTCCAAGTGCCCGATGTGTACAAATAATCACTAAAGCTGTTGTTAAAATTGTACTGTTTCTGATTTCATCACACACGGTGGAAGTATTTCTCCATGGTGTGAGAAATTGAAACCAATCAAAATCTTTCTCTAATGAATATAGTCAGCTTTTCAATTTGTTCTCCAGCCTGTCACATATTTGTGATTGATTTTTTTTTGTTGCCAACTTACTTCATGTCTGATGTGCCCTTCCAGCTAATCCTGTGCTGTACAGATACGGCTAAATGGTAATTCTGTCCTTTCAAGAATCCAGTGAACTCAGCTCAAGGACAGTGCGATCTGATTGCTCACTCTCCTTGTTGTCTCAGCTACAGTTTAATTGTTTTTTGGATAACTTCACGGTAACTCTTCCAAATTTAAATACCACTCACTGGCTCTTCCTCAGGCAGCGACAGCCGAAGGTTTGGACCACTTCTCCGTACCCAACTCTTCCAACTGCCTTCCCAATAGCTCTCCACCCTCTGTAAACTTCACGCTCATCCAAGCGATGGCACGGTGGCACAGTGGTTAGCACTGCTGCTTCATCGTGCCATGGACCCAGGTTCAATTCCAGCCTCGAGTCTCTGTCTGTGTGGGGAATTTGCACATTCTCCTTGTGTCTGCATGGATTTCCTCCAGGTGCTCCGGTTTCCTCCAAAGATGTGTGGGTTAGGTTTATTAGCCATGCTAAGTTAACTCTTGTGTCAGGAGGATTAGCAGGATAAATGTGAGGGGTGATGGGAATAGGGTCTGGGGTGGGATTGTGGTCAGTGCAGATTCAGTGGGCCAAATGACCTCCTTCTATATGTAGGAGCGCTATGAAAACAGTCCACTCTACATGCTATCCCACATCAAAGCTCTGTTCATCCATCTCATTCTGAACTCAGTTCCCCCAAACATTCAAATTTAAGGTTCTCATCATTCCATCTAAATGCCCACATGGTTATGCCTACCACTGTATCAGCAACCAGTCTTACAGTACACTGCCAGAATTCCTGTTCCCCAGACAGGCATCTCGCGGACCCTCACTTCCTACCATTGGTGATGGTCTCTTTAGCCAACTAGCTGTGGAACTTCTGAAGCTCCTCTGCCACCTAGCTTCCCCTCGTTTAAGACTCCCCCCCCCCACCCCCCCAGCTCCTGGTGGTAGGTAATTAGCCATAATCCACAAAGGCCCTGAGAATGAGGTCAGTTATTTACAGTTTGAGGCTCACCATTCTGTAAGTGTGAGGTAAGGCACCAGGCAGCACAGTGACACAGCGGTTAGCACTGCTGCCCCACAGCGCCAGGGACCAGGGATCAATTCCAGCCTCAGGTCACTATCTATGTGGAGTCTGCACATTCTCCCCATGTCTGCATGGGTTTCCTCTGGGTGCTCCAGTTTCCTCCCACACTCCAAAGATGTGTGGGTTAGGTGCACTGGCCATGCTAAGTTGTTCTTTAATGTCCCATGATATGTAGTCAGGGGAATTAGTGGGATAAATATGTGGGGCCATGGGGGGTAGGGTGGGGGGGAGGCCTGGGTATGATCATCTATCAGAGAGTCTGTGCAAACTCTATGGACCGAATGGCTCTTTCTGCACTGCAGGAGATCTGTGATTCTATGAAAAAGCAAGGAGGCAAACCCCAATGAACCTGGGGAGGCAATGGCCTGGTGGTATTATCGCTAGACTATTAATCCAGAAACTCAGCTCATGTTCTGCAGACCCGGATTCAAATCCCACCACGGCAGATGGTGGAATTTGAACTCAATTTTAAAAAACTGGAATTAAGGATCTACTGATGACCATGAAACCATTGTCGATTGTCAGAAAAACCCATCTGGTTCACTATTGTCCACTAGGGAAGGAAATCTGCCATCATTACCTGGTCTGGCCTACGTGTGACTCCAGAGCCACAGCAATGTGGTTGATTCTCAACTGCCCTCATGTAACGAGGGATGGGAAATAAATGCTGGCCAGCCAGCTACGCCCATGTCCCAAATATGAATTAAAAAAAAGCTGAATCCATGCCATTGGTGTCATTCTGGATCATACTCTTGCTACCTAGCCAATTGAGCTAACCAACCCCCCCTACACAAGGCCCTCATTAAAACGCTATCTTTTTGCCCAACCACTGCTGCTGTCTCCTTTCTGGCTCAGCGACCATGTTAGCACCTTGGGACCTTTCTCTACGTTTAGTCACTGCACAAGTCAGGTTGTTGCAGGATGAGCAGTTAAAGCATCTTTCAGAGGAATTGGTTGAGGGCAGGAGCTCGTCCTTGAGCAGTGTCATGTGGAACCCCAGCTGACCGAGCAGATGGGACGTCAGATTCACAACTCATCCAAAAGACAGGAACTCCAACAGCGCAGCTGAGTTCTGCACCAGTGTGTCAGTTTGGATTGAGTTCAGAGTCCTGACTGACTCTGGGCTGGAACCCAACCAAAAGCCAGCCATGTGACCCAGTGAGAGTCCTCCAAAGCCAGCTAGCAAGTCATCCAATCATATCATTCAACAGTAACTGGGAATACCAGGTCAAAACAGGGATGTTGTATCATTCTTGTTTGATTTTTGATTTGATTTGATTTTATTATTGTCACATGTATTAGTATACAGTGAATACAGAAAAAGCATACTATTCATAGAGAAGGAAAGGAGAAAGTGCAGAATGTAGTGTTACTATCATAGCTAGGGTGCAGAGAAAGATCAACTTAGTGCGAGGTAGGTCTATTCAAAAGTCTGATTGCAGCAGGGAAGAAGCTGTTCTTGAGTTGGTTGGTAAGTGACCTCAGACATTTTCCCAACAGAAGAAGATGGAAGAGAGAATGTTAGGGTGCGTGGGGTCCTTGATGATGCTGTTTGTTTTTCTGAAGCAGCGGGAAGTGTAGATAGAGTCAATGAATGAGAGGCTGGGTGATAGATTGGACTACATTCACGATCCTTTGTAGTTTCCTGCAATCTTGGGCAGAGCAGGAGCCATACCAAGCTGTGATACAACCAGAAAGAATGCTTTCTATATGTCAGTAAGAGTTGGTGAGAGTCGTTGCTGACATACCAAATTTCCTCAGTCTACTAAGAAAGTAGTAACGTTGGTAGGCTTTCTTAATTATAGTGTCAGCGTGGGGCAGGTTAATGGCAATCTCACACAGGAGCAGGGAACTGGAATGTAGAATCTTCCTGAATCTTCAGTAGATACACTGGCCTGAACCCCAACATCTCCTGATCAGACAGAAGACTACCCACTCAGTGGCATATGCTGAAAAAGATCCCATTTCTGATGGAGGAACACAACATAGTGCAGGAATCTTCACAAGAGCAACAATGAGAATCTACTCAGGACTCATGGCCCCTTTTTAGAGCACTAGCTGCTCCTCTCTGGTAAATATTTAATGGTCCTCAAATTTCTCAATGTGTTAATGAACGTGTATGAGTGAATGTGAAAGTGAGCAGATGAGTGTGGAAGTACATAGGTGGTTGAAGTAAGTGGCAGGTGGATAGGGCGGCAGGTGGATGACATGGGTCAGTGGGTGAGTGGGTAAGTGGTTCAGGGGGCAGTTGAGTTGGATTGGAGGGGATGGTTCGCAGGTCAGGGTCATTTGATTTTACTGTGGACTGTGTTCACACTGATGTGTGTGTCAGTAACCAGAAAATATAAATTTCAGATGATTGTCAAAAGAATCAGAATCTTTTTTTTTCAAAACACAGTGAGTTCATATGATGTGGAATACTGTGTCTAAAAAGGTGGTGCAAGCAGACTAAACAGTATACAGAGAGGTAACCAGGCAATGGGACTAATTGGATAGCTCTCTCAAAGACCCAGCACAGGTATGTGGGTGGAATGACCTTCTTCTGTGCTGTATAGTTCTACTAGTAAGAAGTCTCACAACACCAGGTTAAAGTCCAACAGGTTTATTTGGTAGCACAAGCTTTCAGAGCACTGCTCCTTCATCAGGGGAGTGAGAGTTCTGTTCACAAACAGGACATATAAAGACACAAGCTCAATTAAAATATAATGGGTGGAATGCAAGTCTTTACCACTAATCAAGCCTTAACAGTGTAGACAATGTGAGTGGAGAGAGGGTTAAGCACAGGTTAAAGAGATGTGTATTGTCTCCAGCCAGGACAGTTAGAGAGAAACTTTTCACTTTATATACCCTATTTATGAACTGAAATCCCAGTCACCTGATGAAGGAGCAGTGCTCCCAAAGCTAGTAGCTTGAGCTACCAAATAAACCTGTTGGACTTTACCCTGGTGTTGTGAGATTTCTTACTGTGTTTACCCCCAGTCCAACACCAGCATCTCCACATCATGGTTCCACTAGATGAGAGATGTTGTATACACTTTAAGATGTGCATGTACTTTTAGTGTGCATTTCTTAAACTGCTGTCAATCCTTACCACCGAGACACGCTGGGTGGGGTTTTAAGGCCTTGCTCGAACAAGACCAGGAAATTCTGCCCGAGGGTCAACAGACATTTCCACTGTCCGTCTTTCACCCACTCCGATTCCATGGCAGGTGGGGCGGTAAAATTCCAGCAAATGTCAAGTAGTAGCCACGTTGCTGTGTCCTCACGACAGATGTAGAAGTTGGGCATGTTTATTCAGCCCCAATTAACACTGCCTGGTATGTGGTTTATCTTCTAATAAAGAACCCACATTGTTACTCTGTTAATCCTTGTTGTAAGATTTGTATGTTTATGTCAAATAGAGGGAGCTCCCTTATCAACTTAACCACATAATCTAACCCGACACCTGAACGCAGTGCTGAGGGAGTAATACACTGTCGTAGATGTGTCATCTTTCAGATGCGATGTTAAAATGAGGCCCCGTGTGCTTATTCCATTGCATGACTGAGACAGAGGATTTTCCTGATGCCTTGGCCAACATTCATCCCCAAACCGTGACACTAAAACCCAAATCTGGTCATTCATTCACTTGCTGATTCTGGGATCTTGCTCTGTTATATTTGCAGTCACTGCCCTCCTGGTGCAATTAATTTATTATAACGTGTTTTAGAACATCTTGAGGCTGTGCTAAGGCGCTGTAAAAATTTCATTTTTCTTTCTTAATTAGAAAATTGTACAGGAAGCAATCCTCCCAACAGCACTGTGGGTGTACCTACACCATATGGACTGCAGTGGCTCAAGAAGACAGCTCACCATCATCTTGCAAAGGGCAATTAGGGATGGGCAATAAATGGGGGCCCAGCCAGCGATGCCCACATCCGGCGAATGAATAAACAAAACACAAGATAGTAAGAAATTTATCCTTAAAGAATTAACATTAGAACATAAGCTGCTTTCCCCTCGAGCCCAGTGAATAATTTCACCAAATGTGTGATTCAAAGTCAACGAGGGGCTCGGGTTTAATCCCTGATCTGAAATTCGTTGATGCCAATGAGATAGTAGGTTTACAATGGAAAGAACGTGCATTAGTGTAGCACCTTTCACCGCCCCAGGACTTCTCAAAGACCTTTCCAAGCCACTGAATTCAGCCTGAAGTGTAGTCATCATTTTTAAATGTAGGAGACTCGGCAGCCAACTTGCACACAGCAAGATCCCACAAATAGCAAGGAGATAACTGACTAGACCTTTCGCTCGTGAGACTAAAACATTGGTCAGGATATCGGGAAGGATCCTTTCCTTCGAAACCGTGCGTGAGATTTTTTTTCAGGCTCTTGGTCTGAACGAGTGTTCTTTCCCCTTGGCTCAGTATCAGTGATTGTCTTCAGAAGCAGTGTTGTGGATTGAGATGCTACTGTGAACAATCAGAGTATTCCACAGTTATCTTTCAGGATTTGTATAACATCCATAAACTCATTTATTCTCATTACTTTACTGCCTTTCTAACAGACTAAAAGAATTCCGTCTGACTGCTTGTGAAGTTCAAATACTGATTACATTGATAAGTATATTAGCGTTGGCTCAGTGTCATAGACAGCTGATAAGGCCACTCACACTCCTCCTCCAGAACTCCATTAGAACGTGGCTGATCTGTATCACAACTGCATCCAGAAAAGCAACAAAAACCTGCATTTATATAGCACCTTTTAACACACTAAAATGTCCCAAGGTGTTTCACTGGAGTGTTAGCGACCAAATTTTATCACCTTGACATTTAAAGTGCTCTCAAAACTAATATCCAAAAATTTGATCAAAGGGATAAAGTTTGAAGTTTGTTAATGTCACAAGTTTGCTTACATTAACACTGCAATGAAGTTACTATGAAAAATTTGAAGAATAGTCTTAAAATGGGGAGAGAGAGAGACGACAAAGACAGGCAGGTAAATTTACAGTCACCTGTAGGGAAGTGATTAAGAATCCCTACAGTGCAGAGGGATGCCATTCGGCCCATTGACACCGCACCAACCACAATCCTACCCAGGCACTGTCCCCATGACCTCATGCAATTATCTTAGCTAGACCCCCTGCCACTAAGGGACAATTTAGCATGGCCAATCCACCTAACCAGCACATGTATGGGAGGAAACCCAAGCAGACACGAGGAGAACATGCAAATTTGGCACAGGCAGTGACCCAAGCTGGGAATCGAACCTGGATCCCTGGTGCTGTGAGGCAGCAGTGCTAACCGCTGTGCCACCGTGCCACTCAATTAAAATGGGGGTTACTCAAGAGGTTGGAATTGGTGTATATGGAGATCGTTGTTGAGTTGGAGGGGATTGCAGAGATCGGGAGAGAGAACATGGCAGAATTTGAAAATTATCAGACTGGGAACCAACGTAGGTCAGATTACATTAATATCCCAGAATGTTATTCCTTGCCATCCAGAACTCTCATTGTCAATAGGGATTTGAGTGTACACTGGTTATCTGAGATTCTTGAATTTAGCTGCTTAACGGTGGTGCTCCTTTCCCCGTATCTTTGTAGGAGAGTAGGAGAAACCTCTCTTTACGCATGAAATAATTTGCGTCAGAACTGGTCCTCCAAAGAGCCTCAAAAGTTACTTAAAATTGAACAGATCAGTTATGGCTGTTAGTGTGAATTTAGTCCAAAGTAAATCGTCACAAATTCTATCCCTTCGGCTTTCCTTGGGGACGACCTGGCGCACCCTGTTTGGTTTGATAACACACCTGTGTAGCATCGTGAGGATGTTTCACTCAGTTAAGGTGCTATAGAAAGGTAGGTTGTTGTCTTCATCCTCTGTCTGGGGCGAGCCTCCAGACTTGCACTGTTGTTTCTGGCAGTTCAAGGATAAACCTCCTCCAGCAGCACCAACAGAAGATAATGAAGCAGCGACTGATGCTCAAGCAACGAACTCTTGGCAGGATCCGTACCTGCTGGGCCT
Organism: Carcharhinus amblyrhynchos; assembly: GCF_965287045.1. Taxonomy (NCBI): domain Eukaryota; kingdom Metazoa; phylum Chordata; class Chondrichthyes; order Carcharhiniformes; family Carcharhinidae; genus Carcharhinus; species Carcharhinus amblyrhynchos. Next base: position 4,146,753 of record NC_137354.1, on the reverse strand, counting down.
GAAAAGATTAATGGCACTAAATGCACAGAATGAACGGTCCAGTGGGTTCCATTCACCCAGGCTTTCAGCTGATAATAAATCTTCCTTCACTTTACATTTTCATTTCTAGATAAAGATAACAATAGTTCTCTTTTCTATGAAGAAAGCTTCAGAAAATCTCTTTCCTTGTTCAAGCATCGCGCTCCACATAGATATTCCCCACTTTGCTGTCAGTCTGACACTTGTAAAGAATTATGCTGAGGGATTGTAACAAACATGTTAAAAAGAAATCACATTAATATCCCAGAATGTTATTCCTTGCCATCCAGAACTCAATAGATATTTGAGTGCGCACTGGTTGTCTGACTTTGAGACTCTTGAGTTTAGCTTGCTTGACTATTAATGTTCTAACCGAACACTGAATCCATTCATTTGAAATTCCTTTGCACGCTTCTTTAACAAAGGCATTAATTAGTTCAAAATAAACGGGCTAAAATCTCTTTCAGGAAATATAGAAATTACAAATGTGTGAAATGGTCCAAATCTTAACAGCCCAGTTTCAATGTCCGAGTGTTCAAATAGTTCAATCCTGCTGCCTTTCTCGAGTAAGGATTACAGTCCCACCCGAATCTGAGAGGTTTTTAAACCGAGTTTATTGCCGTAACAAGTAAACGTGACTCTGACACGGGGACGGTCCCTGAAATTAGCGGCAACGGGTGAGTCATGCGACAGATGGAAAATTCTCACTTTGTTACATCATGTGACAGAAAGTGTCAAAGGTCTGAAAGTGATGGACAGAGAAGGAACCAGCCTTCCCTTCACAATAATGGTGGCAGCACTGGCCATTCACACCGGCGGGATTCTCCAACCCTACCAGCAGCACAATCCCGCCCGCGGGCTTCCCGCCAGCGTGGGGGTGACATCAGGGGGAATTCCCAGAGAATCCCGCCACTGGCAATCAACGCGCCACCTCCCACCAACGGGAAACACACGGCTTGGAGAGCCCTTGCCCTATATGATTGAAGGTTCTTCTCTCCCCTTTCACTGTCCTCGCCGGGGGGAGGGGGGGAGGTGAGTGTCAGCTTACTGGCTATGGCCAACTTCTATAAACACATTGTAATAAACAATCTAAGTTGAGGGGGGTGTAATTAGTCCTCAGAGACAGAAGTCCCTTCACCAAAATCCCTTTATTTACAAATCTGAGAACAGCCTATAGAGTGCTATCAGTTTGCAGCCTATACTGGGAGTCCCAGAGGAACTGACACGCCTGGTTAAATACAAAGCAAGAGTCTCCCCTGATTGGCCCATCAATTTGACCTTCAATCAGGGAGTTCAGATTCTAACAAGCCAGCCTCAATTGCCTGATTAAAGTTGCTGGGGGGGTGGGGTGGGGGTCCCACGATGTTGTGTAAAGCCAGATCCCCACCAGCAACTTAACTTTTCGAAAGATTGAGCTGCCCTTTCTAAAGGGCACCCAAATAAAAAAAAAATTTAAAAACGAAGACCTCATGGAATTCGGCCCCCTCCCCATCCCCGCCACCCATGGAAATGCCTTTTAAAGACAGGACCCTGTTATATCATTGGCAATGAGGGAGAGGGTTGGGGGGGGTTGCCGCTGGAGACAATCAAGAAGGGAAATCCTTCTGACAAAATAGTCATTTTGGGCACTCGATTCTCGCACCCTCTGCCATTTCCACCCCCCCACCCGCAAACCCCCCACCCCCGCCACCACCTCTGAAAACAGGGAGGGGCGGAAGGGAAATCCTCACCATGAGAGATGGAACATCGAGTGTTTGATTCAGCAGCAAGCCACATCACCTTTCAGAAACACATCCAATCAGAGGTGCCAATTCTGAAGAAGGCACTCAGAGACACTTCTCTCCTGTGTCTTTTTTAATGGGATTATTTTTGGTTGGTCCTAATTCTGTGTAACTACGGTACTAACGTTGCAGTCCCTGGCCTAACCCCATACTACTGGCAGCATCAATCATCAATGTTTCACTACATTTATCAATTGTGCCACTTGCTAGCTTAAAATAATGGATGAGGTCAAAGTGATTTGAGTGATTACAAGGCCATAACCTTGTCTTTGGGTCTCACAGTGCTTATAAACAAACTCTCCTTCACTCATTTCTGTGGCCATCTGGGCCAACTAATAAAATAGCAGGCAATGATTTCAAGGCACCGACTGATTTCCCCATATGTTGAGAAAGAAAGTCAATGCTGGAGAGATGTGTGGAGGAAAGTCAATGGGTGGAGGAATGGTTGGGGAGGGAGCTAAAGGAGAAATCTTACAGCAGATTAATTACAGACTGGGAGAGAGAGTGTTTGGCGATTACAGGTAGCTGGGCAGAACAGATGGCAAGGTGTTGGCAACGGGACAAGTCAGCCCATGCATGGACTGCACGCGTCACAGTTTCAGTCTTGGCCCAGCGCAGGAGCTGCGTGTATCAAAGCTGTTCCTCCTATTTCAACCACTTCCATTCATATCGCACTTTCAAAGCAAGTGCTATCCCAAGGTGCATTCACAGGAGTGAGGACCTAACAAAATACTGAGCCACGCAAGGAAATATCGCCACACTGACCAAACACTGACTGAACAGGCACATTTTAAGGATTGTCTTGAATAGAGAGAGCGGGGCAGAGAGGTTTAGGAATTCTAGAGCTTTGGGTCCAGGAAGCTGAAGATACAGCCATGGTGGAGTGGCTAAAAACAGAAACTGCTGGAAAATCGCAGCAGATCTGACAACATCTGTGGGGAGAAAATAAAACAAACGTTTTGAGTCTGGGTGACCCTTCGTCAGAGCTGCTCGGTGGCACGATGGCACAGTGGTTAACACTGCTGCCTCACAGCCTCAGGGACCCGGGTTTGATTCCCGGCTCGGGTCACTGTCTGTGTGGAGTTTGCATGGTCTCCCCGTGTCTGCGTGGGTTTCCTCCGGGTGCTCCTGTTTCCTCCCACACTCCAAAGATGTGCAGGTTAGGTGGATTGGCCATGCCAAATTGCCTCTTAGTGTCAAGGGGATTACCTAGGGTAAATGCATGGGGTTGTGGGGATAGGATTTGGGTGGGATTGTGGTCAGTGCAGGCTCGGATGGGCCAAATGCTCTCTCTGCACTGTAACATGCTGTCAGACCTGCTGAGGTTCTCCAGCTAGAAAAACATTTTCTGTTTTTGTTTCAGATTCTGGCATCTGCAGTATTTTGTTTTTATTGGATTAAAATTGGGGATGACCTGGAGGTCAGTAGCTATGCAAACCAATTGTCTATACCGGCGTGTCACCACCAATTTTCTAGCATTGTTCTGTTTACTGCAATCTTCCTTCAGTCAGCACCGGTATCTTGTCTCCTTCATATTGACCATCGTAGTGTGAGGGTGTTCAGGGTTGAAAGGCTTAATGTGTGGCACTGGAGAGGCAGTACCACCCCACACGAGGACACATGGAAGACTCACAGGCCTAAGAATCCAGGAAATGACCGCTCAGAGTTTTGATTGCATGATATCTGTAGTCTAGTCTTTCTGTAAATGGTATTTTATTTTTAGTCATTCGTGGGATACGGGCATTGCCGGCTGGTCAGCATTTATTGCCCATCCCTAGTTGCCCTTGTTCAGAGGGCAGTTAAGAGTCAACCACATTGCTGTAGCTCTGGAGTCACATGTAGGCCAGACCCGGTAAGGATGGCAGATTTCCTTCCCTAAAGGACATTTATGAACCAGATGGATTTTTCTGACAATCGACAATGGTTTCCTTACTTCCAGATTTTTTTTATTGAATTCATATCCCACTATCTGCCGTGGTAGGATTTGAACCCAAGTTTGCAGAACATTTGTTTCTGGATTAATAGTCTAGCAATAATACCACTTGGCCCTCACCTCCTACAATAAAGTTTTATTACAAAGTTTATTTATTTATTAGTCACAAGTAAGGCTTGTGAAATTCTCCTAGTCGCCACAATCCAGCGCCCATTTGGATCAATGCCTCTAACCGGTACATCTTTCAGAATGTGGGAGCAAACTGGAGCAACCAGAGGAAACCCATGCAGACACGGGGAGAATGTGCAAACTCCACACAAATAGTGACCCAAGCCAGAAATTGAACCTTGGGTCCATGGCACTGTGAGGCAGCAGTGCTAACCACTTGCCACCATGATGCCCCAAGTTATTGTTCAGTCACATCTATGTCACTGCAACCAGTCCTTAGCCAATCACAACAAATATGCAACATGGTGGCAGGGGTGAAGGATCCCACAATCTCCAAAAGATTAGCTCTGGAGATTTGTACATTGGACCTGAAAAAGGTACCAACACTAAAGACTGCGGTAAGCAGTTTAAGAGCTCCATAGAAAACATGGAGGCTAAGAAGCAGAGAAGAAATCAACCGCTCGGTTTATTAAGGGGTAAACCTCAGCACATGGCGGTCCATGAAAAATACCTGCAGTTTTGCATATCTGTAAATAGTTACATTTATACAATGAATCAGTTACTGTTCAGACATACCTATGTCTCCACAATTGTTCCTCAACCATTCATAACAAATATATAACAGCCATTATTAGTAAAAGAGATGCATTGAGTTGATACAGACAGGATTAATGGCATTGTGGAATCTTGCCCCCGTTATTATCAATAAGTCCAAACAAATAGATTCCTGAATATCACATAGTCATTTCTTGTAGTGTTATTTATACCGAGGACATGAAACATTACTTTAATCATGGTCCCAATTAATCTGCATATAAATCATTGATACTGTGACTGCAATCAGGCAGTGTGGTCTGTGACGGTTAAACAAGTGTTGAATGTTTCTGTCCTTTTGAAGCGCTCAGTAAATGCTGGCTTCAATTCGCACATTTGTTGCGTCAGGAATGGTGCATTAAAGGAGACAGTGTAAAAAGTATTTGGTTCTTAAACAATGCTCGAAGGGAAACTGCAGTAATAATTCATGGAGACATTTGATTAAATAAGCTGAAAGTATAAGTCTTGCCACTTAGTGAATTGTAAATGATTGTTACACTGCATAAGGAAGGACCCAGATAATGAACGGAATATTTCTCACTGAACTCAGCAGTGCCAATTCCTAATTCTGTTTCAGATCACGCAATCCCTCAAATCACCTTCTCCCCCGGAACGCTCAGCTCCCGACAGCAGACAGCTTGTTAACAAAATGACCATCTTCTCTTCACCCCTCTCACTTCTTCCACCAAAAGTCTATCCATCCCCTTCCTGAATTTGCCAGCGCTGTGTGTCTCCCTGGGCAGCCTGTTCCACACATTCAACGCCAATTTCTGGACAAAATAGTCCAAACTGAACCCTTCCCTCTTCTGAAGTTGAATTCCTGCGGGGTTTACTGAGCAGAGCTGAGTCTTGGAATGGCGGAACAGGCATGATGGGCCAAATGGCCTACTCCTGCTCCCAGTTCCAGTGATCCCATTGCCCCAAGTGCTCTCCATAACCAAATAGTTTGACGCAGGATGTCCAAATCTCCAGAGTACATAGGAGCCCAGACATTTGAGGGGATATTTCAGAACACTCAGAATAAGTATATTCCTATTATAAAGAAACATTTGAAGGGTGTGGCAGGGGGGTGCGTGGGAGGGGGGGAAACCACCATCTGTGATTAACTAAAAATGTTAAAGAAAAAGTATACAAATGTGTAAAGATGAGTGGCAGGTCAGATGATTTGTCAGAAAATAAAGAATGGCAGAGAATGACTAAAGGGTTAATCAGGGGAAAGAAATTAGAGTATGAAAGGGAATGTAAAAATGGACAGCAAGAGTTTCTAAAGATATTCTAAAAAGGGAAAGAGTAAGTAAGGTAATAAGAATAAGTTGGTCCTCTAGAGAGTGAGAATAGGGAGTTAATTGTAGATAATAAGGAAATGGTGGTGAAATTAACAAATATTTTGCTTCTGCCTACGTTGCAATGGATACAAACAACTTCCAGTAATCGTTGTAAATAGAAGTGGAAGGGAGAGGGGAACTTGGCAAAATTATAGTCACTAGGGAAGCAGTATTGAGCAAACTGATGGAGCTGTGGGCTGACAAGTTGCCAGGTCCTGATGGACTTCTTCCTAGGATCTTAAAAGAGGTGGCAGGAAGGTGAAGGAGCAGCACTCCGAAAGCTTGTGATTCCAAATAAACCTGTTGGACTTTAACCTGGTGTTGTAAGACTTACTGTGCCCACCCCAGTCCAGTGCCGGCATCTCCAAATCAGGAAGAATAAAGAAGCAGAGTATTACTTACAAGGAGAACAGCAGAATTCTGAGGTGCAGAGGGATCTAAGTGTTCAAGTGCATGAGTTACATCCAGGGGCAGCAAGTAATTAAGAAAGCTAATGAAATGTCCCTGATTACAAGGGGAATTGAACATAAAAGTAAGAATTTTATTCTTCAATTATACAGAGCATTGGTGGGATCACAGGGAGGATTCTCTGATCTTATTCATTCCTGTCCTGCTGCCAACGAGTATGGAGAATTTGGCGCTCAGCCAAAACTCCACACACTGCAGCGGCAATAGAGAATCCCAACCGCAAACAGGGTCAGAAGTTTCCGGCACACATCACAAATTTTGTGTGTAGTTTTGGTCTCCTTATTTAAGGAAGGATGTGAATGGAAACGGTTCAGAGGAGGTTTACTAGATTAATACCCGGAATGAGCAAGTCATCTTATAAAGAAAGGTCGGGCAGACTGATCTTGTTCCACAGGAGTTTGGAAGATTGAGGGGTGACTTGATTGAAGTGTATATGATCCTGAACAGCCTTGGAAAGGATGTTTCCTCTCGTGGGTGAGTTGAGAACGAGGGGGCACAGTTTTAAAATCAGGAGACACCCTTTTAGGACCTGGGTTAGGAGAAATTGTTTCTCTCAGAGGGTTGTGTGACTTTGGAACTCCACCCCAGAAGGTAGTAGAGATGGGGGGTGGGGTCGATGAATATATTTTTTTCTTCATTTGTGGCGTCTCTGGCTGACCACCATTTATTGCCCATCCCTAGTTGCCCCTTGAGAAGGTGGTGGTGAGCTGCCGTCTTGAATCGCTGCAGTCCCTGTGCTGTGGGCTGACCCTCAATGTCGTTAGGGAGGGAATTCTAGGGTTTTGACCCAGCGACTGCGAAGGAATGGCGATATATTTCCAAGTCAGGGTGGTGAGGGACTTGGAGGGGAACTTGCAGGTGATGGTGTTCACATGTATTTGCCACCCTTGGTAGCGGTGGTGAATTTGGAAGATGCTGTCAAAGGAGTCTTGGTAAGTTACTACAGTGCATTTTGTAGATTGTACACACTGCTGCTACTGAGTATCGGGGTTGGAGGGAGTGGATGTTTGTAGATGTAGTACTAATCAAGCAGGGCTGCTTTACCCTGGATGGTGTTCAGCTTCTTGAGTGTTGTTGGAGCTGCACCCATCCGGCAAGTGGGGAGTATTCCATCACACTCCTGACTTGTGCCTTGTAGATAGTAGAATAATTTTAAGATGGAGGTATTTAGAATCAAAGGTTATTGATGGGGGGTGGGGTAGTGTGTAGATGTGAATGTAGAACTTGAAACACATACAGATTGGCCATGATCTTATTGAAAGGCAGAGAAGGCTCGAGGAGCCGAATGGCCTACTCCGGCTCCTATTTCTGTAAGTCCACATGTTTGCAATCGACTTATAGGTATCAGTTAAAAAATGTCTACACAACTAATAAGGAGTATAACAAAATATTTAGTCTCGTCATTCAGCACATTTGCAAAATGTCAAATGCTTGTTCCTTTACTGTCTCCTCCTGCCTTTAAAATGCTTGAAATAACATATTTTACAAAAATTATAATATTAGTTTTAACCCTTTGGGCTCTGACAATTTTTCACCAAGAACATTAACCTTTAATAGCAAAAACGTAAAAGGATCTGTGTTAAAAATATCTTTTAATTAGACATCCATTGCCATTTTCCCTTTTGGAACTCATCCACCTTCTTAAGTTTATCTTTTTTTTCGTATTTCAAGGACTAACTTTTAATGCCTTTCTCCATTCAAGTCTGGTCTAATCTTTTTCCAATATACGGTTTAATTAAGAAAATGTCAACTCAATCATGCTTGCTAATTAATTTCATTGGTAAATTCCTTTAGGTTCCTGCTGGTGTATTATATTTAACAAGATTAATCATAGAAATCCAACAGTGCAGAAGGAGGCCATTCAGCCCATCGAGCCCGCACCAATAACAATCCCATCCAGGCCCTATTCCCATAACCCCATATATTTACCCTGTTAATCCCCCTGACACTAAGGGGCAATTTAGCATGGCCAATCCACCTAACCCACACATCTTTGCACAGTGGGAGGAAACCAGAGCACCCAGGGGAAACCCACATAGACACAGGGAGAACTGCAGACTCCACACAGACAGTGACCTGAGGCCAGAATTGAACCCTGGTGCTGTGAGACAGCAGTGCTAACCACTGTGCCGCCCATTAGGTAATGTTTAAATGACAATGGGAAGAGACAACAATATGGAAGCAATCCCAAATTTACATTGGGATGGCCAAGCTACGGGAGTGTGAAACGTACAGGGGGGTTTTGTTTGGGGACAAATCGCAAGGTGAACAAAAATGAAACTGGAGATTTGAGACATTTCTAAACTGTTCAGTTCCAGCGCACTCTCAGTCAGGAGGCTGTGGGTTCAAATCCCTTTCCAGAGACTTGACCACATAATTTGGAATGACCCACACAATGCAGTGCAGAGTGAGTCAGAGGTGCCACCTGCCCTGGGTGTAGAAGATCCCACAGATACCTATTGTGGAGAAAAGTGCTGTCCTTTCCTTCATCCTCAGTATTTGTCTCTCAGTTACTAACAGTAAAACAGACCTCTCACTCATCGTCACTTTGCTGTTAGTGGGAGCTTGCTGTGCCCAAATTGGCTGCCACACTGTCTACATTACAACAGCGACAATATTTCAGCTTTGAAGTGCTTTGGGATGTCGTGAGGTTGTGAACAAAACACAAATTATTTCCTTGTCACGAAAAAACAGAAAGGTTGCAGACCACAAGGAATCTGTCTCATATACACATGCGTACACATGACAAATATACACACACGCACGCAGACAATACGCATATAAACACACACCCACCCCTATACAGACATATACACACATATAAACACATATACACACACATGTAAACATATATATGTCCACATACTCACACACATGTACATAAAAACATGCACACATGCTGAGATACACAAGAACACACATGGACACAGAAACACATGCACATATGGGGCAGCATGGTGTGCAGCACGGTGGCGCAGTGGTTAGCACTGCTACCTCACAGCATCAACAACCCAGGTTCAATTCCGGCCTCGGGTCACTGTCTGTGTGGAGTTTGCACTTTCTCCCTGTGTCTGTGTGGTTTTCCACCAGGCGCTCCGGTTTCCAAAGATGTTTGGGTTAGATTGATTGGCCATGCTAAATTAACCCTGGTGTCGGGGGATTAGCAGGGTAAATATGTGGGGTTACCGGAATAGAGCCTGGGTGCGATTGTTGTCGGTACAGACTCGATGGACCATATGGCCTCCTTCTGTACTGTAGGGATTCAGTTCTATGATTCATACACTGACACAAGCGCACATATGTATACACATACATACAGACACATAAACAGATAGAAACACAGACATATACACACACATATCTGGAATGGTAAAGGGGTGGATTTTTAAGGCAGAGTAGCTGCTGCCTCGATTTGACATGGTGGTTGCAGTGATGGTCTAATTTAGACTCACTGTTTGAATGTTTGCTTAAACAGCATTTGTGCAACGGGAACCAGTTGTCACAATGAAGACTTTGAGGAGTTGGAAAAAACAAGTTTGGAAACATTGCAGGTGAAAAGAAAAACCTTGAGGGAGACTGAAGATAATGTGCATCCGAAGATTCCACCTTGCCAGTTAGTGGAGGAAATGAAACTGGTGTATCCACAGCTTGTGTTCAGATACACTTGGTGTTCTCTCTCTCGAAGGGAGGCTGTTTGGGTTATTTACCAATCTGTTCCTCCACCCCCACATCAGATTCTCTGTACTTACAGAATAATCAGAAACACACCTTTAGCAGTGAAGGTATCACCATTGCGATCCAGCTACCTACCCATGATATCGCTTGGAGCATTGGCTAATGAAGATAGATGGACTCACCCATGCAACCTAACCACTAGATACTAATGAAAACTGTTTAATGGTCAATATGTGTCACTGGGAGATGATTAATTATTGCAGGGAACTGCTAATAGAACATTCCTTGCTATTAATAGCACATCAGTCAGCGCATTCCGTTCCTGAAGAGAGGATAACCTTCGTGTTATACTTGTCCTTCATCAGGAACCCTCCCCATCTCAAGGCACAGACAGTCAAACCCACAGACACACACTCAAACACACAGACACACAGACAGACACTGAAACACACAGACACTCGGACACACACAGAACCCAGACACACACAGGCACCTAGACACACACAGACACTCAGGCACACTCAGACACACACTTAAACACACCCAGACAGACTATTCAGACACACACAGACAGACAGTCAGACACAGACAGACAGTCAGACACAGACAAACACCCAGACGCACACAGACGCTCAGACACATACAGATAGACACTCAGATGTACCCAGATAGACACTCAGATATACACAGACACCCAAACATGCAGAGATACCCAGATACACACAGACACTCAGACACAGGCACTCAGATGCACCCAGATACACACAGATGCCCAGATACACACAGGCACTCAGACACACAGGCACACCGACGTCTAGATGCACACAGACAGTCAAGCACATTTTGATTGTTTTGTGGGTAAGATTTCAGCCAATGTGCATTTTCTGTTCCTTTCACTAATTTGATTTGTTTTGTTGTGTCTGATCTTTCTTCTCCAAATTTGAGTGAACGAGCGCTGGGAAGCGACATTCTGTTAAATTAAAAGCAAACACAACATGCAGCAACACCACGAGCTGAATCTTCCCAGCCCCATGGAGACAGGGCTGAAGAGAAAGGGATGGAGCGTAGAATACTGGGGAGACAGCCTGGGATGTTTCCCCAGTACATTCACAGTGTTGGGCAGGTTTCTTAGGGACTGATAGGGGACTGGCAGGCAATGAACAGAGTTCCTATTCCAGAGAGGGGCAATTCTGTGGCCTTGCCAGCATCATTTCTCCAGTGGAGCAGTTCCCTCCACCACTTGTGGAGACCACTAATGGAGGCAGTGTCCACAGAGTCAGAGGATGCGAATTGAAATTTCACCATCTGCCGTGCTGGGATTTGAACCTGTGTCCCCAGAGCCTGGGCCTCTGGATTACTAGCCCAGTGACTATACCACCACTTCCCCATTCACCCTTAGATTAGAGAGACAGACTTAAACAATCCCTTTACAAAGTATGAGAATGATACATTCAGAGAGAATGCTGCTCCATACCCCTTAAACTCATTTGACTGTTTGTGAAGGATAGTCAGGGTTCAATTTCTTGGGTCACTGTCTGTGTGGAGTCTGCATGTTCTCCCCGTGTCTGCATGGGTTTCCTCTGGGTGCTCCAGTTTTCTCACACGCCACAAGATGTGTTGGTTAGGTGCACTGGCCATGCTAAATTCTCCCTCAGTGTACCCGAACAGGTGCCAGAGTGTGGCGACTCAGGGAATTTCACAGTAACTTCATTGCAGTGTTAACGTAAGCCTTATTTGTGACACTAATAAATAAACTTTAACTTTAGCTTATTCCTTTCTTTCTCATATTTGTATCTAGTATCCCCTTCAAAATATCAATTCAGCTTCTCATATTGCAATAAATCTGCTCATTAATGAAAACATAGCAATAATTAATGAATATTTTCCAATTTTGTTCCCCCCCACTATCGTGTTTATTGTGAGGTCAAGTGTCCGTTCTATCAATACTTTTGTTAAGAAGCAGTTACTAGTTGACTGGATTTGTATTCTGAACACAAGAACCCGATAGATTCCTTCACATTCTCTGATTCCCTCCATCACCCCAGGGGATGTCTGTTCTAGATGTAGGTAACTCCTAGCAACAGGAACAGAGATCAGACCCACTTCACCCCAGCAACTCTGGCTCATGCTGAAAGGATTTGATTTGATTTATTATTGTCACATGTATTAGTATATAGTGAAAAGCATTGTTTCTTGTGTGCTATACAGACGAAACATTCCTTTCATAGAGAAGGAAAGGAGAGAGTGCAGAATGTAGTGTTACAGTCATAGCTAGGGTGTAGAGAAAGATCAACTTAATATGAGGTAGATCCATTCAAAAGTCTGACAGCAGCAGGGAAGAAGCTGTTCTTGAGTCCGTTGGTGCGTGACCTCAGACTTTTGTATCTTTTTCCCAATGGAAAAAGGTGGAAGAGAGAATGTCCAAGGTGTGTGGGGCCTTGATTATACTGGCTGCTTCTCTGAGGCAGCGGGAAGTGTAGACAGAGTCAACAGATGGGAGGCTGGTTTGAGTGAAGGACTGGGCTGCATTTACGACAGGCAGAGCAGGAGCCATACCAAGCTGTGATACAAGCAGAAAGAATGCTTTCTATGGTGCTTCTGTAGAAGTTGGTGAGAGTGGTAGTGGACATGCTGGAATTTCCTTAGCCTCCTGAGAAAGTAGAGGCGTTGGTGGGCTTTCTTAACTATAGTGTCAGCATGGGGAGGCGAGAGCAGGGTTGATGAGGAAACAAGGCAGGAAATATCTGTGATTAACCTGGAGACTGAAGGAGATATTGCTCACAAATAAAAGAGGGAAAATGGTGAATGGTACACCCAAAATCCTGACCAGATTTTCTTGACTATGAGTAGACAGACTAATGACACTAATGCTGGACTACGTATTCAAGAGGTTTGAAGTTCAAATCCCGGTGATTGTTATATTGAGAAATGGTTATCTAATAACTTACTGAATTCAGTTAGTATGTAACGGTTCAGTACTGAACTAAAGGATGAGATTGGAGTATATAGGTAAAGTGGAACAATTGGATTTTTATAACAAACTGACAGCTTTACTCACTGAATTCAAGTTCCCAACCCACCAATTGGTGGGATTTGAACTCTCAACTGGGTTACATGTGGTCAGGCCAATCCTATAAGAAATTCCCATTTTCCAATCACCCATTTTCCTCCACAACTAGAAGAAGCAAGTTCAGTTTTGTTTTTGCTTTCTGCCCCCACCCCCCTCCAATTTGCTGATGTACAACTCCAGTCACCATTCTTCTGGAGCATCATTGACACCACTAAAATATAAGATTTGACGCCTTTTCATCTCCGATATTTCCCCAGCGCGAGCGCTCATTCTGGGAACGTTATTATCAAACTAAGACACTTTTAATATATTGCTACATAATTCTGCAGGGTTTGCTAACCTCACAGCCTTACTGGGAAAGTTTCAAATCACTGCCTCCTCTGTTTGTGACTGAGTCACCGGAATAATTGTCCTCCAGGTATTAGAATCACCACAAAAAGACCAGAGAGTATTAAGTGTGAGCTCCTTCTTGCATTATCCATGGGGGGACAGTTAAGGATACGTGCAGCTGAAGTATTGGATTGTGAATAACTCTTCACACATGCCTGCACATTTGAGGAAGGTTTTCCATTTATCTCCCTGTGAAAATCCACATTTCTGGCCACAATCATTTTACTGTTAATGCTGAAATTCAATAGCCCTGGCAACACTTTTACCTTGATGTACTTTTTTAATATCACTTTTATTATTGAGGAATATTTATAGTTCTTTTCATAAGCAAAATATTGCATCTTTTTATTACACTGTCATGAATTTAATTGAAAATTTCAGTGCCGGGATAATTAGCAGCAGAGTCTTGGAAACAATGAAGGAGGTGTCGCATGGACTGTGTGTCAAACAAGAGACAGCGCTCTGCATGTCTCCTCCATTTCTCTTTCCAATGAAAGATCAATTGCCGGTCTTTTACTTATATCTGGAGAACGAAAATAATACTTCCAAATAGTCAACGAAAAGCTGGGCACTATCAGGCAACGTCTCTGCGACATTTCCTCCTTCCGGCAACACAAGACTCAAAGCAAAATACTGTCCCAAGGCAGCTGCCCCAGCCTGTCTCTGAACTTACCACACTGACCTGCCAACTCCAACAATGAACAAACAGGGTGGATGGAAATTCTCAGTGGATGCGCCAAATCCGGATGATTCATTAGAGTAAACTTATTTGTTGGTGTCTCGCGTAAGCTTACATTAACACTGCAATGAAGTTACTATGAAAATCCCCCAGTCGCCACACTCCGGTGCCTGTTCGGATACCCTGAGGGAGAATTTAGCACGGCCAATACATCCTAACCAGCACGTCTTTCAGACTGTGGGAGGAAATTGGAGCATCCAGAGGATGCAGACATGGGGAGAATGTACAATCTCCACAGAGATGGTCACCCAAGCCGGGAATTGAACCCTGGTCCTTGGCACTGCGAGGCAGCAGTGCTAACCACTGTGCCACCATGCCACCTTATAGTCAAATCCACCAGCTGTTGGATAACATGCTAACTGACTTGAGAAAAGATGATTTCCATTTATACAGTAACTTTCACAAAAAGCTGTTACAGCCAGGGAGGTACTTCAACAATGTGGACACGGTTGTGATGTAGGTAACGAGGCAGCCAATTTGCGCATCGCAAGATCCCGCAAACAGCGATGTGTTAATAAGTAGACTATCTGTCTTAGATATTATCTTTTGGTTGAAGGATAAACATTGACTGGTATGCCAGGTGTAACTCCCCCACTCATCTTTTGTATCAAGCAAGACATGGCCTTGGTTTAATATTGTGTCTGAAAGACAGCATCTCCAACAGTGCAACATTCCCTCAGTACTGCATCGGTCGTCAGCCTGGACTTCGTCTTGTGCATGTAACCTGGGCTGGTTCTTCAGTTGATCACCAAAGCAAAATGGAGCTTGGACCCATAAACTTCTAAGTCAACAAGCAACAGGAAAAGGAGAAGGCCATTTAGCCCCTTAAATGTCCTCTGGGGAAGGAAATCTGCCATCCTTACCTGGTCTGGTCTACATGTGACTCCAGAGCCACAGTAACATGGTTGACTCTCTACTGCCCTCCAAGAGCAACTAGAGATGGGCAATAAATGCTGGCCAGCCAGCGGTGTGCCCATAATAATTTTAAAATAAAATCTGTTCCTCTGTTCGATGAAGTTGTGACTGATCTGTAACCTAATTCTATGTAATTATCTTGGCCTCACATGGACCATGGTGGATGTTGAGTCTACGTACAGCACTGGCTATGTTAACATAGGGAATTTTCAAAACAGTGTCGCTGCACAAGAACTGAGAATCATATTCTCAATTAAATGTGAAAGCAACAAGAAGATAAAATGTATGAGGCTCTAATCAGACCCCATTTGGAGTTTTATGAGCAGTTTTGGACCCCATGTCTAAGTACGGATGTGCTGGCCTTGGAAAGGGTCCAGAGGATGTTCACAAGAATGATCCCTGGAATGAAGAGTTTGTTGTATGAGGAACGGTTGAGGACTCTGGGTCTGTATTCATTGGAGTTTAGAAAGATGATGGGGGAATCTTATTGAAACTTACAGGATACTGTGAGGCCCGGATAGAGTGAACGTGGAGAGAATGTTTCCACTCGTACGAAAAACTAGAACCCGAGGGCACAACCTCAGGCTAAAGGGACGATCCTTTAAAACAGAGATGAGGAGGAATTTCTTTAGCCAGAGAGTGGGGAATCTGTGGAACTCTTTGCCGCAGAAGGCTGTGGAGGCCAGGTCATTGAGTGTCTTTAAGGCAGAGATAGATAGGTTCTTGATTAATAAGGGGATCAGGGGTTATGAGGAAATGACAGGAGAGTGGAGATGAGAAAAATATCAGCCATGATTGAATGGCGAAGCAGATTTGATGGGCTGAATGGCCTAATTCTGCTCCTGTGTCTTATAGTCTTATGATCTTATAAACCTCTCCATTCCCCTGGTCATGATGCGAATGGATCGATGATGATTATAAGTTTATTAAACATGAAAGAAACAACCTTTGAATAGTATAGTGCCTTACATTCCCACAGAATACCCAAACAGACAATGGAGTATGTTGTTTTACAGGCAGGATTGAGCCTAGATTGACGGAGGGTGGAAGATGGGTGGCCAGCCCACTGGAATGGTCAAGTCTGGGGTTAACAAAAATGAAGTTAGGCACAATGTTCCCTGAATGAAACCAGACTCCCTCTGGATTAATGGAGAAGAGGTGATGGATAGTAACGGTTTATGGTCCATGCTGGAGTGGCACTTTGACCAGTGCCTGCTCGGGTGGTTCAGATGTATCGTGCACGGCCTGAATCGCCTGTTTTCAACTAAGAGAAAAGTAATTGGCTCATCAGTCACAGTTCAGTGCATATATTAACTCCCCCATCTGTACTTTTAAGACTGCATATTGTACCACACCACTGTGCTCAGAATGAATATAGAGTCTGCTCACATTAAATTAAACTGCTCATGGTTCAATACATGGTAAATTACACATTGGGAATTATAACTTAATCACGGAAGAATTTTGTTACCTCTTAAGTCAATACTTTGGGAATGGCTGCCAGTTGTCAGATTCTCCGATAGTATATTCTCCCTTTTCTGCTGTGTTAATAATGTTTAATAAATAATCACAAAAAATATATTAATTTATTCATGAAACACAAATTAAATAATTCCTATATATTTCCCATTGTGCCTATTGAATTATTCAAATATATCCTCCCCAATTTCATCGTCCAGACATGCAAAGCAGCGGAGGTTTAATGATGTGACAACGCTGTCTTGATCCGAGGAGTGATTGGTCAAATGGAGGCGAACAGTGACCTTTTGCCTCTGAGATTGAACGCAGCCTAGAAAGATGGACCAGGATTTTCTGGTTTCCAAAGATGTGTGGGTTAGGTACATTGGTCACGCTAAATTGCCCCTTGGTGTCCCAGGATGTGTAGATAGATTTGTGGGGTAAATATGTGGGATTACAGGAATAGGGCCTGGGTGGATTGCTGTCAGTGCAGACTTGATGGGCCAAATGGCCTCTTTCTAAATATTTTTAAGAAGCGGGTTGATGGGTTCTTGATAAGAGAGGGGATTAAGGGTTATGGGGAGAGGGCGGGAAAGTGGAACTGAGCCACGACAGATCAGCCATGATCTTATTGAATGGCGGGGCAGGCTCGAAGGGCTAGATGGCCTACTCCTGCTCCTATTTCTTATGTTCTTATGTTCTTATGTAAATCAAGCAAGCTTTAATCCAGTTTCTTCATTGCTCAAAGCCATTCGTATTTTCATGGTAAGTTGGTAACTTTCGAGGGTGACATTAGTACAGGAATTGAAAACTCTACGATTGCAGAACTGGGCGTGTCCTCTCCGACTTTCAGTTCCATTGTTAGGAAAACCTTCTTCCTACATCTAACTCATCCTAAACCTAACCTCATCTACAGACTAGGGCTGGAATTTTACGGGCATGCCCCCTCTGATACCGGAGGCAGGCAGGGCTCGAAGAAAGGCATTCTCCATTGGCCTGGGACATTCATAAGGTTTATCAGCGGTCATTTCAACAAATTTCTGGGTGACCAAGACAGTTTTTTTGATTTGATTTACTTTTGCCACAATTATTGGGATACAATGAAAAGTATTGTTTCTTGCGTGCTATACAAAGCATACCATTCATAGAGTACATAGGGGAGAAGGAAAGGAGAGGGTGCAGAATGTCGGGTTGAAGTTACAGGCAGGGCAAAGAGAAAGATATTATAGAACCTATTTCTGTGACACTTCTATGCTTCTAACACTCGTTCCGTTCCTCGGACAGTGCAACCTAACGTTCTTTAGGGAAGGAAATCTGCCCTCCTTAGATGGTCTGGTCAGCATGTGACTCCACAACAATAATGATTGACTCTCAATTGCCCTTCAAGGGCAACTAGGGATGGGCAATAAATGCTGGTCAGCCAGTGACACCAATGTCCCATGAATGAATTACAGAAATCTTCTGCAACTGAGAGTAGCAGCCGGTGGAGGAAGGAATTAGTCACTAATTTCAGGGAGCATTCTGGGAAATGCTTCTCCAATTTCATGAGGCAATGACAGAAGATCCAAGATCTCTAGTTGCCTGTAACACATTCAACCCTCTTGCACCGATATACCATCACATCACCCTGAAATGTGTTCAGCCATTTCTGACGGGAACATAAGACATCCACTTTCATCACAGAATTGCCTGTCTGCAATACATTGTCAGAATATCAGGCAAACCCACAATTTATTTTCAAAAGAGAAACTGAATTATGATAAGCTCTTTTGTTTTTGATACAGGATTGAGCCTTGTGGTGGCACAGTGCCAGGGACCCGTGTTTGATTCTCGGGTAACTATCTGCGTGGAGTTTGCACATCCTCTCTGCGGGTTTCCTCCAGGTGCTGCGGTTTCCTCCCACACTCCAAAAATGTGCAGGTTAGGTGGGTTGGCCATGTTAAATTGCCTCTTAGTGTCCCAAGGGGTGTAGGTTAGGGGTATTAGAGGGGTAAATAACATGATGGTTATGCAGATAGGGTCTGGGTAAGATGCTCTATCAGAGAAATGGTACAGACTTGATAGGCTGAATGGTCTCCTTCCACACAGTAGAGATTCTATGCTGGAGTGGGGCACATCACGCCATGTCTCACTGGCTAAAGACTTTCCTGCAAACTTTTGCTCAAAACATTTTTGCAACATAACTTGCTGGGAGTGCTGAGTTCACCAAATGTCGGACCCAAAGCCTGACAAATGAGAATTAGGGATAGAGGAGTAGAAGGAGGAAGAAAATGGGGTGAATCAGAGTCAAATCAGGTAAAGGGAATTAAAAAAAATTGGATCAAAAGAGAGAAAAATAGAAAGGAAACAAAGTATATCTTTTTAATTTAACATTTTAGAATCTCACACTAACATTTCACTGAGACTCCACAGTTTTAACTGTCCAATTTCTGAACCAGTGAGGTCAATTGGCATCCCATTAATTATGTCAATGATCAACACCTTTTTCCCCTGTAGTGTAAATTGTTGTGAGAATTTAAAATTTTGCATTCTTGCATTTGTCCTGATGAATGCAAGGTGCAAAACTTCGACAGTGTGTCTCTTTCTTCAGCAATTATTTTTTTTTTAAAAGGTGCTCAACTACCAGCCCTAACTTTCTGTGTGGGTTTAGTGGTCGATTATTTTAGAAATCCGGAAAATTCTTAAAAATAACAAGGTGGGGAAGTGCGCTCGTGAGAAGTAGATATAAATCGAGCAGCAAGTTCGGAGGATTCACATCTCATTTTGTGTTGCTCAGTCCCGCATTAATAATTCCATGCAATGTGAACACGTTCTTATTTATCCTGCAAGATCCTGCCTCGAATATCAGGCATTAGTCAGATTTCACTCAGCCTGAAATCTGGAGATGTGGCCTTTGTACTTTTTCTTGTCTCAAATACCCACAGAGCTTCTGGTTATTTCAGGCATTTTATGTATCAGATTTACAACATCTGCAGTATTTTTTCTTTTGATCAGAGGTACAGTGAAAGCCCTACGTCATGAGAACTATTAGATTATCACTGGATTCAGGGCTATTATTATGATGTGTCTCTGATCACCTTTTGACTCAGGCAAGCCATTGCAGTCATTGGTATTAGTTTAACCCTTGCCAGTTTCACATCGTAATCCAAACACAAGTATAAAACCTGGCCCAGCTTCTTCGGAAAGGAATCCTAAAAGAACGTGAGAATTGATCAAGATTCTCAATTCCTCTGCTTTTATGTGACATCAGAATGTCAGTCATTCACGCACTGTGGGATCTTGCTGTGTGTAAGTTGTCTGTTCCTCCACTTCTTCAAAATTAAGTGTGTAGTTGGCCGTAAAAGGCTTCTGGACACCATGAAAGATGCTGGCAGGAATCCTTTGGCCATTCACACCCTGTAAAGAAAAGTAAAGTTAAAGTAAAGTTTATTTATTAGTCACAAGTAGGCTTACATTCACACTGCAATGAAGTAACTCTGAAATTCCCTTAGTCACCACACTCCAGCACCTGTTCAGGTACACTGAGGGAGAATTTAGCACGGCCAATGCACCCTAACCAGCACGTCTTTCTGTGAAAGGAAACCGGAGCACCCAGAGGAAACCCACACAGACATGGGGAGAACATGCAGACTCTGCACAGACATTGACCCAAGTCGGGACTCAAACCCAGGTCCCTGGTGCTGTGAGGCAGCAGTACTAACCATTATGCCACCTGCTGCCACTGCCAGCGAGAACCTAGAATTTGGCGCTCAGACAAAAACTCCCTTGGAGGCCCAAAGGGCCTTTCCTGTGCTGAAATGTTCTTTTTCCATCCGCTGCAGTAGGGTCGGAGAATCCCAGCCACTGGCGAAGCAGAAGAATCCTGGCCAGTTTTATAAATGCAAGCCTTTTTGTTGGCATTGCTGCAGAGAGACAGAAAGAGAGGGAGAGAGAGAGAGAGAGAGGGAAAGAGAGAGGGAGAAGGAGAGAGAGAGGGAGAGGGAGAGAGAAAGAGAGAGGGAGAGGGGAGAGAGAGGAAGGGGGAGAGAGAAAGAGAGAGATACACAGAGGGCAGCTCACCTGTCAAGTGCCAGTCATGTCAGAATAGAGCATGAGGTAGAGAAACAGACAAAATACAACAGAACACGGTCTGATGGACGCAATCAGTTCCCCTTTTAATCAGCTAAAATGATGAAGGGCACAAAAGTCCCCTGTACGAAGACACATCGAAGAATTTGACTCTTCATTAACCCCGGAACACAAACTGACTCATTTACATAGCTAACTGCGAGAGCAAACAAAGGAAGTATTAATCATTTCTCGTGTCTTTACACAGTTCCTACCAGGAGTCGTTTTGTGTGTGCGTGCATGTGTGTTTATGTTCACAATTCACGGACAGCGAGACACCTTGGTATCCGTGACAGATTAACCTCAGCTGGGAGCCGTCACTTGCTTTGATTCATTGCCCTGATTCTGAATGACTGCTTGTACCTGTCCCACCCGTGCAGCACCCATTCCATATGGTCCCCTACATGACGGTTCTCATCCCTGCACTTTGTGAAATGCAGCAACTATCTCTGTTTCTCTCTCTTCGCTTCCAGAGACCCAACTGCATCTTTCTCCTGATACATTCCTTGTTCAAACACAAAAGGTTGAATTTTTGCACCTCCAGAAACTTACGATGGTCTAAATTCTGGTGATGCAGGAAAAATAATTCAATGTTCCTAAAAACTACCAGAAGTGACACAGAACAGATTCAAAATTATATAAATTTCTACTGCTCAAATTTATACTAGAGCAGTATTTTGCATTATTAGCTAAACTTGAGACATAAGCTAAATATATTTGCATCCAATACCTCTCAACTGTCATCCAGTTAAGTTGAACTTCTCTCATCTAGGTCCATTCTTATCTTTTATTTACAGTTTGTTTATTAGTGGCACAAGTTTCATTTAAAGAAAAAGTTAAAGTTTATTTATTAGTCACAAGTAGGCTTACATTAACACTGCAATGAAGTTGCTATGAACATTCTCTAGTCAACACACTCCAGCACCTATTCAGGTACTTTGAGGGAGAACTTAGCACAGCCAATCCACCTAACCCACACATCTTTGGACTGTGGGAGGAAACCAGAGCACCTGGAGGAAACCCACGCAGATACAGGGAGAATGTGTAGATTCCACACAGACTGTGACACAAACCGGGAATCGAACACTGGCGCTGTGAGGCAGCAGTGCTAACCATTGTGCCACCGTTAGAAATTTAAAATTATCAAGATATTATGAATTGATTAATGATCTGTAGTTCTGTGTGTTTTTAAATGTAAGAATGACTGTGAGAAGGACTGTCACAGAGAGATAACAATGAAGAGGGAGAGAGAAGGGAAAACAGATGGGAAAGAAAGTGGGGGTAAATAGGTGGCAACAGAGGCAAAGGGATAGAGGGAGTTGAGAGCAGTATTTAAAAAAAGGGGGCAGCACAATGGCACAGTGTTTAGTGCTGCTGCCTCACAGCTCCGTGGACCTGGGTTCAATTCCCAGCTTGGATCACTATTTGTGTAGAGTTTGCACATTCCACCCGTGCCTGCGTGGGTTCCTCCGGATGCTCCAGTTTCCTCCCACAGTCCCAAGATGTGCCGGTTAGGTGCTTTGGCCATCTAAATTGCCCCTTAGTGTCCTGGGATGCATAGGATATCGGGATTAGCGGGCTAAATTAGCAGGGTTAGAGGGATAAGGACCTGGGTGGGATTGTTGTCGGTGCAGACTTGATGGGCCGAATGGCCTCATTATGCACTGTAGGGATTCTATGATTCTTCTGTGAATACCTCACAATGAATTTCAAAAATCTCAATTCAACAAAGGATTTCAAATGATGTTATAAACCATGAGAAAGAAATTGAGAAAACCTTGGAGAGTGGATTACAGCTTTCATTCACCTGCAAACCCTCCGCATTATTTACAGCTTATGTCTAAAAGCTGGAAATTTCCCACTTTAATGCAATATTTTCACCACAGTGTCATCCCACTCTCACTCCAGTTTGAAGGTGAGATTGATTCTGAATGACACAGGATATTTTCCATTTCCTGAGGGAGACCTGATGGTGCGTTGATATTTAATTCATCGTCAGGCATTCAACGGGGCATGTTACAAATAGTTTTTTGTTTAATTTCTACAGGCAAAGTGATGCCCAAGTTTAAATTATTTCTTTCAACTACCTCTCATAAATGAAGACCATTGGATTTGTTAATAGGACCTGATGGTCTCTGACAAGTGGTGGTGTTGTGGTATTGTCACTAGACTAGTATTCCAGAAACGCAGAATAATGTTCTGGGGACCAGGGTTCGAATCCCACCACAGCAGATGGTGAGATTTGAATTCAATAAAGATCTGGAATTAAATGTCTAATGGTGACCATGAAACCATTATCAATTGTTGAAAAAATCCATCTAGTTGCCCTTTAGGGAAAGAAATCTGCTGTCCTTACCTGGTCTGGTCCACATGTAACTCCAGAGCCACAGCAATGAGGTTGACTCTGAAATGATCTCAGTTCAAGGCTATTAGGAATGGTCAATAAATGCTGGCCCAGCCAGTGACGCCCACAGCCAATGAACTAATAAATTCTAATCACTTTCTGCTTAATGACCATGGACCTTAACTAATCCTGGTCAGCCATGGTTTTCCTGGTAGCTCTCATGTCTTGGAGTCAGAAGGTTGTGAGTGTGAGTCCAAGATCAAGAGATCACAAAATCCTACAAGGGCACATCCACTGCAGTACTGAGAGAATGCTGCATTGTCGGAAGTGCCCCCTTTTTGGAGGCCCTAACCATAATCTCAGGTAGAATTGAAAGAACCCATGTCACTACTTCGAAGAAGAGCAGAGGTGTTCCCCCAGTGCTCTGGCCAACATTTATCCCTCAATAAACGTCAACTTTTAAAACCAAAATGATCTGGCTATTATCACATTGTTGTTTGTGGGATCTTGCTGTGCAGAAATTGACTGCCCAGTTTCCTGCTTTTCAAAGCTGACGGAACTTCAAAAGTACCTCACTGGTTACAAAGCAGGTCGGGATATCCCATGGTCATCGAAGGCAAACCCTTGTCTTTTTCCTGCCTTGACTGAGAGTCATAGAATCATGGAATCCCTACAGTGCAGAAGAAGGCCATTCGGCCCATCAAGGCTGCACTAGCTCTCTGACAGAATATCTGACCCATGCCCTCTCCCCCTTCCCTATCCCCACAACACTGCACACTTACATATTCAGTGACCAACTGGAGTCACACCGTTTTGTACTAACCAGATCTGCTGCAGACAATCCTTGAAAAGACGTAAATACATTTTAAAATCTTCATTTTCATGAAATAGTCCAATAGCAGGAGAAAGGATCCTCTGTAAAAAATTTCACCCAGATGCAAAGAATATCGTATTTTGGCATCATTCTAAAATAACATTAAATTAACTCTCAGAGGCTCACAGTTTATAATGTTCATTTTTAAAAAATGTAATTTCACTGATGGTGAAAGATGTTTTATTCATTGAAAAGAACCAGGGCAGGTGTTATTGAGCGATGAACTGACTGAGGCTCTTTCTCCTGGAAACGGGAGGCTGAGGGGTGACCTAAAGTCTTCAAAACGATGAAAAGTTTTGACAGAGGAATAAAGGCCAGAATTTTCCCATCCCACCTGCCATGTGGACCATCGCGGGCGAGACACGGACCACGGCAAAGGTCTGTTGACCTCGGGCAGGACTTTCTGGTCTTGGGGTGAGCACTGCCCGCCCAGTACTTCCTCTTGTGAGGAAGAGCTTAAATAGAAGCTGTCGGTATCGGATAGTCACCAAGAAGTCCAACCAGTAATTCAGGAGAACCTGGCTGGCCCACAGAGGAACAAGAACGTGGGACACACTACCATAGACGTGCTAAAGTGCTCCTTATCCCGGGACGCATGGGTTAAATTGATTAGTAGGGTAAATATGTGGAGTTACGGGGATAGAGCCTGGGTGGGTTTGTTGTTGGTGCAGATTCAATGGACCAAATGCTCTCCTTCTGCACTGTAGGGATTCAAGAATAAAGATAAGCCTGTCCTTCAACAAGTTGATATTTTTAGATTCTAAAACTAATTAGCATGTTTAAGAAGGCAGTGGGTCTCAGGCAAAACAGCAAATCATAGAGCCAGAAGGAGGCCATTCAGCCTGTCAAGTCTGTGCCAACCACATCCCAGCCAGGCCCTATTCCCGTAACCCCACATACTTACCCTGTCAACCCCCCGACACCAGGATCAATTTAGCGTGGCCACACAGGTCATGCCCCTTTTTTATGGCACCAGCTGATATGTGGCAAGTTAAAGGTCATGGTTTAATGTTAGTGAATGGACAGGTGGATGAATGGATAAGCAGGCGAGGTGGTGGGTGAGTGAAGTGGCAGGCAGGCGAGGTGGGTGAGATGACAGGTGAGTAGGGTGGCTGATGGATTGAGTGGAGGTCAGATCGGGGGTTTCAATTCTCAAGCACCCAGAAGTTAGACTCGGTTTTAATCTGTGTTACATTTCCTAGTCTACTGTCCATAGTTTAACAGTGGTTAGCACTGCTGCTTCACAGCACCAGGGACCCGAGTTTGATTCCCAGCTTGGGTCACTGTCTGTGCGGAGTTTGCACATTTTCCCCATGTCTGCATGGGTTTCCTTCAGGTGCTCCGGTTTCCTCCCACAGTCTGAAAGACATGCTGGTTAGGTGCGTTGGCCATGCTAAATTGACTCTCATGTCAGGGGACTAGCAGAGTAAATGATTTGCTTTGACTTGATTTATTATTGTCACATGTATTAATATACAGTGAAAAGCACCATACAGACAAAACATACCACTCATAGAGAAGGAAAGGAGTGTAGAATGTAGTGTTACAGTCATAGCTAGGGTGTAGAAAAGATCAACTTAATGCAAGGTAAGACCATTCAAAAGTCTGACAGCAGCAGGGAAGAAGCTGTTCTTGAGTCGGTTGGTACATGACCTCAGACTTTTGTACCTTTTTCCCGAAGGAAGAAGGTGGAAGAGAGAATGTCCAGGGTGCATGTCCTTAATTATACTGGCTGCTTTGCCGAGGCAGCGGGAAGTGTAGACAGAGTCAATGGACAGGAGGCTGCTTTGCGTGATGGATTGGGCTACATTCATGGCCTGTTATAGTTCCTTGCGATCTTGAGCATAGCAGGAGCCCATACCAAGCTGTGATACAACGAGAAATAATGCATTCTCTGGTGCATCTGTAAAAATTGGTGAGAGTCATAGCGGACATGCCAAATTTCCTTAGTCTTCTGAGTAAGTAGAGATGTTGGGGGGCTTATGGGGTGTGGGGTTACAGGGATAGGCCTGGGATTGTGGTCAGTGCAGACTTGATGGGTCGAATGACCTCCTTCTGCACTGTAGAATTCTATGATTCTATGATTCTAAGCCCAAGATGGGGTGCGATGCCTTATTGTGTTAGCTTGGATCTTGTTTGTCTCTCTTGTGAGGACCATGAATTGGATTCAATTGGAATTTGGATTTTGGGGCAAGCAAGGAGATGGATTTGGGATTGCCAGGTCCATCCTGAGCATTGGCTTTGTAACTTTAAGAATAGAGTACAATAATTTTTTTTAAATGGCACATCAGAAATCAGAGTCAGAGATAGTTGCAAAGGGTCCGAGGAAACAGAGCAATTTGCTATCAGATGTTGAAGCCTCCCAGGCAATTCCTATTGAAATCCATGTCAGAATTTCCACAGGATCCCAACACTTTGAGATGACAGTCCGGAGGCTGGAAGATTTAGGCCGGTTTGTTTTGTATCGTTTGCAAAGACAGGCTGCCCCTCCCACTGTCACACCAGTTATTTTCCAGTAATGATTCCTAAATATCCCGCATCCAGACTGTAATAAATCACTGGATCATTCGAGACTAATAGCACTGCTTAAGAATTCCATTCAGTCAGCAAACTTTAAATTTCATTATCAGTAAGGCATTAGCAAAATAACATCTGATGCAGAGCAAGAGAAATTATTCACCTTCAGCGCAGTTTCCAAATTCCTGTACATCAAAAGCTACCCAAACTACAAAAATTACAATATTTTTTCTCTCCCAGTCGTGGATTATTCAAACATGGTCCTCATTATCGGAGCAGACCACACACTGTTGAGGTGGATCTTACCCAGTGATAATTCAAATTTCCCATTAATAGACATCTCACATTTCCATTGAAATTCATAAAAGTGCAAAAATAATCTAAGAATACTCACTGCAAAGTCACCATTTCAAATGTTCGCTGCAAACATGCTGTGATCTAAGAGGAAGAGGATGATGGTGGTTTTGAATTCCCAAAGATAATGACCGTCACTGATGTACAGAACGGGGGCAGTAATGGAGAAAGAGGCTACTTGTAACTGTAAAGCCTCAGAAACATCTCAAAGGTTTCACTGACCAATCCACCCCTCAGGAATGCTCTGCCCACTGTCACAAAGGCCAACCCCAAAGGGCACGTTGTGTGCAGCAAGATCCTGCAGATGCTCAGGAATCCTTCTGGTACCTCACCCCAGGGAGCAATGGGGACATCCAGGTGGCACAGTGGTTAGCACTGCTGCCTCACAGCAGCAGGGACCTGGGTTCAATTCCCGACTTGGGTCACTGTCTGTGTGGAGTTTGCATGTTCTCCCCATGTCTGTCTGGGTTTCGTCCCACAGTCCAAAGATGTGTAGGTTAGGTTGATTGGCCATGTTAAATTGCTCCTTAGTGTCCCAGGATGTGTAAGTGAGGGGGATTAGCGGGATAAATGCATTTGGTTGTGGGGATAGGCCTGGATGGAATTGTTGGTGCAGAATTGATGGGCCAAAAGGCTTCCTTTTGCGCTCTTGGCTTTCTATTATTCTTTCTACCCTCCAGCAGCAGCTGATGGTTGTCTTGGTGTGCATCCCAGGGAACAACCCATACAGCAGAGTCCCCATCCCTGGGGATAGCCCCTGGAGCTCAGAGTCCTGTGTCACAGAGCTGCTCGAGATAAACCTCAACAAGTACGGCTGACAGTCTGTCCATGGAACTATCTGACATGATCCACCTCCTCCATTTCCCTCAGAGCTTTGAGAACATTATGTGCAGACAACTGTTTGGAACACTCGTGGTCAAAGTTTGTTTTCTGCATGAATCCTTCCCTGAGGGGCAGGTGGTACAACACGGGTAAACTACCTAGAGCATTCTGTAGCAACAAGGCCCGACCCATCCTTCACAACACCAGGGATAGGGAGAACCTCAGTACGTAGAGACACTTGGTATTTGCGTACAGAGGGCCTACGCACAGCTTGATGCAGCCGCACACAAAGATGGCCATCAGCATGAGGGTGACATTGGGTGTGTTTCTTCCTCCCTTATCCAGAGATTTGTACACCATGTCCCTGCAGACATGATCCATCTTTGATCTCCAGATGAACTTGTTTGGGTGAGCGCTGCGGTGAATATGAGGGTTTGGGCCAGACCTGTGCCACATCCAGCAACCCCGAGGGCAGCCCACACCTGATGAACAGGTTTTTACCCATAATGAAGAGGGAGCATCACCCCCACATGCCCTGTTTCTCTTCAACTTGGCGATGCGCTCCTCCCAGGCTCACACCCAGTCGCTCTGAACCAGATCGCTAGCACTTTCAGGTCATCTGCTCTGATAGTGAAGGGGAAGAAGAATCGGCCAGCCCAGTTCCCGAAGACCATGGTTTTGTGCTTGCCCTAGGTTACTGTGACTCCCAAGGCCAGCTTCAACTGGTCACTGGCTTTCAGGAGCGTGCGAACCAGCAGTGGACCTGAACAGAAGACAGCCACATCATCCATGTACAGAGAGGCTTCTCCCTGCCTCTGCTGCCCAAGAACATCATTCCTCTTATGCCCAAATCCTTCCTGATAAGACCACAAGACATAGGGGCAGAATTAGGCCACTCAGCCCATCGAGTCTACTCTATTCAATCATAGCTGATATTTTTCTCATCCCCATTCCCTGCCTTTTCCGTATAATCCCTGATCCCCTTATTAATCAAGAACTTATCTATCTCTGTCTTAAAAGACACTCAATGACCTGGCCTCCACAGCCTTCTGCGGCAAAGAGTTCCACAGATTCCCCACTCTCTGGCTGAAGAAATTCCTCCTCATCTCTGTTTTAAAGGATCGTCCCTTTAGCCTGAGGTTGTAATGGACTCAGTAAAAGGTTCCAAACAAGCAGCAAATGGGACAGGAGAATGAGGGCTTGATGACAAACTTAACTGAAAAAGCTTTC
Organism: Carcharhinus amblyrhynchos; assembly: GCF_965287045.1. Taxonomy (NCBI): domain Eukaryota; kingdom Metazoa; phylum Chordata; class Chondrichthyes; order Carcharhiniformes; family Carcharhinidae; genus Carcharhinus; species Carcharhinus amblyrhynchos. The sequence goes on along the minus strand of NC_137354.1, from coordinate 4,117,971 downwards.
TGATTTGCACCAATCGATTGAAACCGCGGTGTTTGTGTAGAGCAGTTGGATCCAATTGCAGATTCCCTTCCCAATTCCATTTTGGAGATCCTTTATTGAAGTGTGCAATGTTCTGTCAAAGGCCTTCTCCTGGGTCAGATTGGTGAGACAGATACCCGCACCCCGTCCCACACATAGGTGACCGTATCCCCGAATAGCGCGTGACTGTCAATGACCTTCCTATGGGGGTACAGAGCAGGCCTGGTCAGGATGGATCAGCAACTCCAGAGCAGACCTGTCCCGCTTGGTGATGACCTTGGGCAGAATCTTATAGTTCACAGTTAGCAGTGAAGTCGCCAATTTCTAATTCTACCTTCCCCCTTCTGCTTGTAAATGAGGGCAATGATGCCTTTCCTCATGGACTTCGACATGCTGCCTTCCAGAAGCGTCCTCTCCCACACTTCCAGCCAGTCTGGGCCCATCCGATCCCACAGAACCCAATACAGCTCAGCCTGAGCGCTATATCCAGCTGTCTCTTGAACACATTCAATATTCTGGCATCAACTCCTTCCTGTGGTAATGAATTCCACAGGCTCACCACTCTTTGGGTGAAGAAATGTGGGCCACGGTAGCACAGTGGTTAGCACTGCTGCTTCACAGCACCAGGGTCCTGGGTTCGATTCCTGGCTTGGTTCACTGTCTGTGTGGAGTTTGCACATTCTCCTCGTGTCTGCATGGGTTTCCTCCAGGTGCTCCGGTTTCCTCCCACAGTCCAAAGATGTGCGGGTTAGGTTGATTGGCCTTGCTAAACAATTGCCCCTTAGTGTCCAGGGATGCGTAGGTTAGAGGGATTGGTGGGTACAATGTGTAGGGATATGGGGGTAGGGCCTGGGTGGGATTGTGTTCAGCGCAGAGTTGACGGGCCAAAGGGCCTATTTCTGCACTGTAGGGTTCTATGATCTATGAAATGCCCCCCTGTCTCTGTCCTAAATGGTCTACCCTGAATCCACAGACATGTATTAGGAGACAGTGAAAAGTATTGTTTCTTGCGTGCTATACAGACAAAGCATACCATTCATAGAGAAGGAAAGGGGAAGGTGCAGAATGTACTGTTACAGTCATAGCTAGGGTGTCAAGAAAGATCAACTTAATGCAAGGTAGGATACAGTGTGTGGGCAAGTGCAGAGATGGACAAGCAACACATATCGGAGACAGAGTCATCTCCACTATCTGGATAGATACAACCAAGATAAAATAACAAATATTTTAAAATGAAGCAGTATGATTGGGTACAGTGATCTTAAAATGAAGTGTAACCAACAATGTCATTTTGAAAGCATAATTTTGTGATGTAACAGGACAAGCTAGTGCAATCGTGTACTGAAGTGCAGTGATTTCCATGTTCATTGTAGACTTGCAAACTTATCCTGAAATGTCATGCAAACTTATCCTGAAATGTTTATGGTTAAATAATTTAAAAGATGCATACTTGCTTTCTCTGGTTATTCAATCAGGTCTCATGGCTTCTGCTTCACTTTAATGCTTCCTGCCCCAGAGTTACGGATGGTGGGCTGTACCCAGTGAAAGGGTTAGAATTTGTAAAAGATTTAACAATAATTTTCTGACTCCAATTCAAAAGATACCCCATGGAGGAGATCATTCAAGGGTATGGAAAGAGCAAAACCTACTGGAAAAAGCAAGGAAGAAAACAGAGACCAACGTTTGAGGGCAGTTTCTCTTTCAGTTGATGGAAATTGGGAATATTTACCCACAGGGCTGTGTTCTGGGGCCAACACTGTTCACTGGGTTATGTCTGGAGGTCTTGTTGGATTATGGTCAACTTTGTAGACGATGATAAAGATTTAGCTCATTCTTTAAGACCAAAGATTTTGATTGGTGGGGAGGGAGTGGGGGTGGGGGGAGTTAGTTAATATCCGAGAGCTGGAAGGTTGGGCAGGATTTTCCAGCCCCGCTCGCCCCAGGACCGGAAAATCCTGCCAAGGTCAATGGACGTTTGTACAGTCCGTGTCTCGCCCGCTACGATTCCTGTGGGGGGGTGGGACAGGAAAACTCAAGATCGCTGCGTGATGTGTTTGACTAAAACAGGCCAACCTCTGAATGGATCGATCTTTGTGACACATATCGCTTGAGATATTGAACATTCCACTAATCGCTGCTCTCGACATTTCATCAGGTCTACCCTCTCTCTCTCTCCAGCCTGATCTCAAGGCTCTGTCATTGGAGAGTGTGGGTACAAGTCCCAGTCAGAGAACTGTGCAGCAAACTAGGCTGACAGTGCAGTACTGAGGGAGTGCCTCACTGTTGGAGGTGCTGTTTTTTGGATGGCGATGTTAAAGTGAGGTGGATGCAGAAGATCCAATGGCTCTAATTCAAAGGATTCTCTCCCATTATCCTGGCCAAAGTTTACATCCTCAACCAATATAATTAGAAAAGAGTGGTCATTATCGTGTCGCTGTTTGTGGGAGCTTGCTGTGCACAAATTAGCTGCTGTATTTTATAGCTTCAGCATTGCTCAAAAATACATCATTGGCTATGAAGGGTTTTGGGAAATCCTGAGGACATGAAAAGTGCAGAATAAACAGAAGTTGCTCTCTTCTGTTCTTCTTTCTCCAAAGTGACTCTCCTCCTCCTCTTTCTCCAGCTGCATTGATTCACTAATCACCCAGGACCTCAATTTCATCCCTCGTTTATCCGCACTTCATCATTCACATGGCAGGGACCTTCAGCTTTGACCACTCTCAGATGCCAATCTCTCTCTCCTGACCTGTCTCTGAACACAGCTTTAGATTACAAGACTGTCCTATCACAGATGGTATTGAGGGATGGTGGGATATTGAGGGATGGTGGGATATTGAGAGGTGGTGGGATACGTTCAAAGACCACAAACCCTTCGTGCCACGTCTCAACAGAAAAAGGACTCACATGTAGGACTCCCCTCCTTGTAAATTTAGATCTAAATTGCTTCATGGAATAAGACAAGGTCCAAACCAAGTTGTGGAGCTTGACTCAGTGAGAATTTCTTGTGTTCCTCAATGAGAAATCTGGGAGTTCAAATCCCATATTGGAAGATTCAAATCTAAACTCAGGAAAGCTTCAACTGGATTTTGTAAAAAAAAACTACCACTCATTTCACATTACACATTGACTTAATTTTGGAAATTACAAGCAGAGATAACATGGGGATACAGAGCTCCCTCTGGCCTGCAGCAGGGCTATTACCAAGGGAGATGTAATGACTTCAACGAGACCCATGAGGTTGGCCTCTCGAGTATTAGCTCCCTGATTGGGGTCAAGATTGCCTGCCCAATAAGGGAGCTTCACCTGTATATGATTCTTTTTTATTCATTCATGGGATATGGGTGTCACTGGCTGGCCAGGATTTATTGCCCATCCCTAGTTGCCCTTGAGGTGATGGTGGTGAGCTGCCTTCTCGAATCGCTGTAGTCCATGTTTTGTGGGTTTACCCACAATGCCGTTAGGAAGGGAATTCCAGGATTTTGACTCAGCGATGGCAAAGGAATGTTGGTATATTTCCAATCAGGATGGTGAGTGGCCTGGAGGGGAACTTGTTCCCATGTATTTGCTGAACTTGTCCTTTTAGATGGAAGTAGTTGTGGATTTGGAAGGTGCTGTGTAAGGATCTTTGGTGAATAAGTGTGGGAGTGTCAGGGCTACTGACACTCTGGATTCTGCCTTTGTATCTGAAACACTCTTAGGAACAGAGTCTGTAAAGAAAGGGCAACTGGTGAAGGGGCAGCAGCTTTTTCAGAGTGCTACACAGGAGCTTTACTGGAGAGGCAACTGTGGAGAATTTTCCCTGCCTTGTTCCAGGAAGCTTGGAGAATTCCCAAAAAGACCACACCATCACTTTTAAAGATTAAAAAGCAATCTGCAATTCAAAAGGAGCCAAAAGGTTAATTCATTGCTTTCATTTTCTTTTAAAACAGCCTTGAAACACAACCTCAGCAGATCAAGTCTCCAATAAAGGACATCTCACATTATCACAGTGTCTGGTGCTACAGACTGAGAGGCTTTTGAGTTGCTTCTTGCAGTCAGGGTGACACCGTCTCATTTACATTCAATCTGACATTGCAAGAGAAAAGGCCACACTTTTCTGTTAAAGTCAGAAGCGCTTATTGGTGCAGACATTTCTGGACTGTTCCAGAGGTGGTGGAGGGGACCGAGCTCTGCTCTTTTCCCTGAGGGAAGGTCGATTAGAAAGAGAGTCTCTTTGGATGTCATTGAGTGTCAGTGACACAGAGTGTCCTCCAGGACTCTCAGATGCTGCTTGGACAACACAATAAATAAATAAAACCTCAGCAAATATATCTGAAATAGCGGCAGGGAAGGTGTGACCAGTGATCTGAATCTCAGGATTCCAGTGGTACACGAGGGCATTAAAAGGTCTCATCATGATTTTATTCTGAATGTTTCATAAACATATTATAAACACAATCAAATTGGCAGTCACACTGAAGAATGTAAGATCCTGAACAGTATTGAAAGGGTGTTTCCTCTTGTGGGTGAGTTCCAGAACTAGAGGTTGCCCTTATAGACGGAGGAGATGAGAATATTTTTCACTCTGAGAATTGTACAACTTTGAAACTCTCTGCCTCAGAAGGCAGTGGAAACGGGGTCATTGATTATTTTAAGGCAGAGGTAAACAGTGTTTGAGTTCCCATCTAATTCCGATAAACTCTGATGATTGGGCAGCACGGTGGCACAGCGGTTAGCACTGCTGCCTCACAGCACCAGGGACCCGGGTTCGATTGCCAGCTGGGGTCATTGTCTGCGGAATCTGCACATTCTCCCTGTCTCCGTGTGCGGGTATTCCGGTTTCAACCTACAGTCCAAAAGATGTGCAGGTTAGGCAGAGGCAGATGGATCCTTGTTGGGCAAGGAAATCAAAAGTTATGTTTATTTATTAGTGTCACAAGTAGGCTTACATTAACACTGCAATGAAGTTACTGTGAAAATCCCCCAGTCACCATACTCCGGTGTCTGTTCGGCTACACCAAGGGAGAATTTAGCACGGCCAGCGCGCCTAACCAGCACGTCTATCGGACTGTGGGAGGAAACCAGAGCACCTGAAGGAAACCCATGTAGACATGGGGAGAACGTACAGACAGAGACAGTGACCCAAGCCAGGAATTGAACCCAGGTCCGTGGCACTGTGAGGCAGCAGTGCTAACCACCATGCCACCCAACTATCAGAGGTAGATGGGGAATGTGGAACTCAAACACGGACATGTCAGCCATGATCTTATTGAATGGTGTGGCAGGCTCGAGGGGCCAAATGGCCTACTTTTTGCTCCTATTTAGTATGTTCATGTAACGACCACCTGGAATCTAACACACCTGACGCACACCCAGAAGTGCCATTCAATACTGACAGCTTCATACTCACTGAAAACTCAACCATTTACAACTGACCTTTCTTCTCAAAGCAGAGCCTGCCATTTCCCAGCACCGTGCAAGAACACACAAACTAGGATAAGGCCATTGACTTGGACAATCAGCCAATGATTGTGATGATTGGAGCCGGCTCAAAGGGCCAAATGGCCGCCTCCTGCTTCTATCTTTTATGTTTCTATCTTGATCTGACTGGCAAGTTCTGGAGTTTATAAAACGGAATATACGCAGTCCAATTGGTTCCACCCAACTCTCAAGGTAGCCAACATTACCAATCAGCTTGCCTGTACTATTTCCTCATTCAGTTGGGCTGCCAACTCTGGTTGAATTCATTCCAAGATTTTTTTATCATGTTACCTGTCACCTCTGTCCAATCAAACAGCCTGTTTTCCCCCTCATGTCCAATGTTGTTCTAACTAAATTACTGAGATATTTAAAAGTAAACACCATTTTGTTTGTACGCTCCTCTGATTTTTCTCCGGGATTTAATCGCAACAGCGTCCAGAAGATTAATCTCTCATTCCTGGAGAGTTGGCAACCCAGTTTCCATGGACGCCCATTCAACCATCTCCGTTGGGGTTAATTGATTTGTCCAATCACTTTCACACTTGTGACCTTTGACCCATGTTTCTTTGCAAAAAGGTTTGTACACATGTACTTTAAAAACCAAACATTTCCAGAGCTGTGGGGATAGGACACGGGAATGGGACTGATTGGATAGATCTTTCAAAGAGCCAGTACAACCAATGATAATTCCTGGGTTAGGGAAAAGAGAAGAAATCCACTGGCCAATTTCAGGACAATCTTTCAGGAATTCTTCCTAAGCAAGTTCCAGGAGACCACAGTCCGTCATGATGCATCTGGAAGGAAGCTGAAACAAAAGACCATAAGACATAGGAGCAGAATGAGGCCACTCGGCCCATTGAGTCTGCTCAGCCATTCAATCATGCACACTCCTGTTCAGCCTCTCAGCTGCAGCTCAGTAATAAAAGATGATGCAAGCCCAGCTTCTTTACAAACTCACTCTCTATTCAACTTTACACCTCACCTCACCATACCATACCATACCATAACCATCACCACCCAGTGCCACCTGTAGCCCCTTTATATATGCCAGTGACTTCTATTGAATAATTAACGTACAAGTTAGGCTTAAGTGGAAGGTGATGTTAACTCATTCCTAACAATTCCCTGTGTAAACTTCTCAATCTTTTCATAGAATCCCTACAGTGCCGAAAAGGCCATTCAGCCCATCGAGTCTACACCGACTCTCTGAAAAGAGTATCTTACACAAGCCCCCACTCCCACCCTAATCCTATAAACCCAATAACCCAACACATTTACCATGGCTAATTGCCCAAACCTGCACATCTTGGGACACAAAGGGGCAATTTAGAATGGCCAATGCACCCAATCTCAATCTTACCTAACCGCACTCCAAAGATGTGTGAGTTAGGTGGATAGGCCACGCCAAATGTACCCTAGTGTCAGGGGAATAGTCGGGTAAACGTGTGGGGTTATGGGAATAGGGCCCGGATGGGATTGTGGTCGGTGCAGACTCAATGGGCCGAATGGCCACCTTCTGTACGGTAGGGATTCTATAAACCTGCACATTTTTGGATGGTCTGTCTGCCTTTCTACAATCATCTTAGTTTAGATGTGTTGCACTTCTTGTACTTCAAGGGGCAATTCGGGATGGGCTCCCAATGCTGGCCTAGCCAGTGACACCCACATCCCATGAATGAACAAGGAAGGCTGTTACTGAGCGACAGAACAGGTTCAAGGGGCTGAATGGCTTAACCCTGCTCCAATGGCTCACGATCCTGGTTGTCTGGGTGGCGCAGCAAGCCGGACAGTCGTATCAAAGAGAACGTCTGTAAAGATAACTCACTGATGCTACAGGACAACTGGGTACAGCCTTGCTGGAAAAGCCTAAACTGCAGGGGTGTTTCATAAATAAAAAAAACTCCCCTTCCAAGCACGTGACCCTCATCGCAGGAGCAAAGCTTATTTTCCACAAACTCAGTCTGACATCTGGAATAATATGGAATCAAGAGGTGGTCACACTGTAGGTTCCAGTCTCTCCAACAGCCTGGGAGGGAATTTGGAGATAGGTAGCTTGTCCCCAGGCTGAAATTGCAATGATCATCTGATAACCTGACTGCACCGAAATCATTCACTGAGATTATTTAGATTGCAGGTCAGCGAATTTCCATTATGAGAGCTAGTTTCTCCCCATATTGGGAGTAAATAACAGTTCATTAGGAGTACCCACCCATGTGTGCTCTAACTCTAAGGATGCTTGCTAATGTGCAATCTAAATTACTTTAATATGTACTGACTGCATTACTTCCTCGCAATCGGGTTTAATTAATCACACAAAAAACCTGCAGAGATTATGTCAGAATGAGGAATGCTTCAGTGTAGATGTCAACATGCATCAAACACAGACTACAACCACAGGGAGGATGCACCTAGAGGTAACTAACTGCGCAACGAAAAGAAACATTCTTCCTTTAGCCTTCGGGCTCCTGGTGTCAGCTGTGGCTCAGTGGGTAGCGCTGGCGCCTCAAAGCCAGGAGGTTCTGGGCTCATGTACCCATACCCACACTGTCAGAAAGGCCTTCCTATGGGTGGGCAAAGTAAAGTTTATTTACTAGCGTCACATTAACATTACATTCACACTGTAATGAAGTTACAGTGAAAATCCTCCAGTCGTCACACTCTGGCACCTGTTCGGGTTACACTGAGGGAGAATTTAGCACGGCCAATGCACCCTAACCAGCACATCTTTCAGAAAATGTGCAGACTCCGTACAGGCAGTGACCCACGCTAGGAATCGAACCTGGGTCCCTGGCGCCGTGAGGCAGCAGTGCTAACCACTGTGCCACCGTTTCATTTGGACTCTTGGGTAGATCTAAAGAATCTACTGGAACAGTTTCAAATATGAGCTCCCCACCCACCCCACACCCCCCACTACCCTCCCTCCCCCCACCCCCAAGCTTGCTGGCCAATAGTTATCGACATCACAAAAATGGATAATCTGTTCATTATCACATTGTTGTTTGTGGGATCTTGCTCTGCAGGAAACCCTTCATTCCACAAATCAACTAAGTGAACCGTCTGGGAAATGCTTCCAAGGGGAGTACAACTGGACATGAAAATTGTCGACAGTGTTCCAGGCAATGTCTCACCAAGGTCCAGCACAGTCATAGCAAGATTTTCCCGCTTTTATACCCTATCATCTGGCAATGCGCAGCCTGTGGTATAGCTTCAGTCTTGTGCTCTACAGTTCCTGGTCTCCAATTGGATGTAATCCCAGTCCGAGTTGCCACAGCTCATCTCCCTGCGAGGTGACTGTCCTCCGGTGAAGGCCCAGTGATAACGAACTGGACTCGATCTGAATCTTCCATTTACTGATCAAACGAACACAGCAAAATTAGTCCCCCCTAACTCCATCTACCAATGGCATGGTGGTTAGCACAGCACTAGGGACCCAGGTTCAAATCGGGCCTCCATTCACTGTCGGTGTGGAGTTTGCATGTTCTCCCCATGTCTGCGTGGGTTTCCTCCGGCTGCTCCAGTTTCCTCCCACACTCCAAAGATATGCAGGTTAGGGGGATTGGCCATGTTAAATTCTCCCTCCATGTACAACCAGAGGATTAATGTGTGAGTCTACTTGTGACATTGGTGAATTGACCCATAACATCAGGGGAAGTACATGGGGTTACAGGAATAGGGCCTGGGTGGGACTGTTGACAGTGCAGGCTCGATGGGCTGAATGGCCTCCTTCTGCACTGTAGGGTTTCTATGATTCTAAGTTATTAATATCAGTAGCCTATCAGTGACATATACCGATGGCCGCCTGTGTGAAAATCTTACCCTTTGTGGTGGTAAACTTAGCTCCAATGCAACTGAACAATCAAGTATAAACCCCCTGAAACCTGCCAAACTCCTCCATCCCCAGAATCGCAGCAGGCTGGGAGGGACTGGTAGCTTATCAACAATTCCTAATCTAGCACCAGTTCAGAGGACCAGGTCATGAACAGTATTGAGGGACAGGCTGAGTGGTCTCCTCCTCCTTCCATACCCTTGTAATTATTTGTTGAATGCCGCGTTGGGAGATGTCCCTGGCTAATGACTGACCCACTGTCTCACTCAAAAAGTTACCGGACTGGAAAGGGATAGGAGAATTCTGGAGTTTTTTTTGGTGTGGTATTTTTGTGATTAAAGTTTTTTTATTTAATTTTTATCAGGCGTAGCTGTCAGAGTGCACTTGTCTCTCTACATTCCCGTTCCTGTCCAAGTTTAGTTATATCTGGGGAGCTGCTCCTCCGAATCAAACTGTGGCTTGAAATCTAAATTACATTAAAAACTGTGGCTGTCTGGGGTAATATCTCCACAGAGAGCCTTGGTAAGCAAGCAGTGATATGAGCCGCTGTGACACTGTTTTCTCCAAGACGTTACGACATAGAGGACAGAATCTGGAGTTTAGCAACAGTCACCATGGCTGACTTCCATTATTTTGAAATTTGCTCACGAACTTTGAGCGCTCTAATCAGTGCTATTTGTTTGAGGTGTTTTTCTTAATAAACTCTCTCAATGTCTCAAACGAATGATGGGCACATGTAGCTCGTGTCACTGGGGTGAGTAATCCAGTGAACCGGACGGACAATCCCTACCTGTTGATTTTGAGAATCATAAGCCAGCTTAAAAAACATATCACAAGTTGATGGCTTGGGACAGCACAGTGGCACGCTGGTTAGCACTGCTGCCTTGCAGCGCTAGGGACCCGGGTTCGATTCCCGGGCTTGGGTCACTGTCTGTGTGGAGTCTGCACATTCTCCCCATGTCTACGTGGGTTTCCTCTGAGTGCTCCAGTTTCCTCTCACAGTCCAAAGATGTGCAGGTTAGGTGCATTGGCCAGGCTAAATTCTCCCTCAGTGTACCCGAATGTGGCGACTAGGGGATTTTTCACAATAACTTCATTGCAGTGTGAATGGAAGCTGACTTGTGACTAATAAATAAATAAACTTTACTTTTGAAAAATGGTAGATTGTTACAAAGAGCCTCAGATAAAAGCAAAATACTGCAGATGCTGGAATCTGAAACAAAGACAGAGAATGCTGGAAAATCTCAGCGGGTCTGACGGCATCTGTGGAGAGAGAATAGAGTCAATGTTTCGAGTCTGGATGACCCTTTGTCAGAAAAGGCCAAACTTGAAGTGTTTGCTCTGTTTCTTCCTCCACAGTTGCTGCTTGATCTGCTGAGATTTTCCAGCATTTTCTGTTTCGGTTTCAGATTTCCAGCATCTGCAGTATTTTGCTTTCATCTTAAGGCTTCTAAAGCAAAATCTAAATATTATATAAGGGAATGCCAGATAATAAGGAGTTGTTTGGAAAGATACATTAGCAGCCTGTAGCAACAATGGTTTACCATTTAGCAGTGGCAACAGTGTTGTTTGTGTAGAAATGTGAAGATTGTCCGGGTCACTCATCTCCTTCAGGGAAGGAAATCTGCTGCCCTTACCTGGTCTGGCCTACATGTGACTCCGAGCTTGCCCTTAAAGAGGTTAAATGTCTCACTAGGCTATATCGCCACCTTCTGACAGGTGCAAGTTGAGATGGGCAATAAAAGTCTCCTATTCGCACAGTACACAAATTGATCAAAAATTCCTTTTGAAGTGCAGTTATCTGGGCACCATAGAAGATAGGAGCAAGAGGAGGCCATTTGGCCCTTCAAGCCTGCTCTGCCATTCATCACAATCATGGCTGAACATCCAACTCAATAGACTCATCCTGCTTTCTCCCCATAATCTTTGATCCCATTCACCCCACGTGCTATATCCAACCACCTCTTGAATACATTCAATGTTTTGGCATCAACTACTTCCTGTGGTAATGAATTCCACAGGCTCACCACTCTTTGGACGAAGAAATGTCTCCTCACCTCCATCCTAAATTGTCTACCCTGTATTCTCAGACTGGTTCTGGACTCCCCCACCATTGGGAACATCCTCACTGCACCTACCCTGATAAGAGGCTTTGAGCACGGCACAATTACACAGGAATGAGATTGATTGATGGGCAATGTTGCCTGCGGTTAAAAGAAGAACATTTACCAGGAGAGTGGATTGTTCTATAAAATGCACCACGCACTCTTTAATGTCCATTGACAAACATCCTGAAGAATGGCCATCCAGACTCAGTCAGTTTACTGTTTTTCTCTCTCCACTGATGCTGCCAGACCCGCTGAGTATTTCCAGCATTTTCTGTCTTTATTTCAGATTTCCAGCATCCACAATATTTTGTTTCTATCTTAGGGCTTCTTTGGTGGGTATTTTGTGTAACTGATCTGATTTGATTTATTATTGTCACATTTATTAACATACAGTGAAAAGTATTGTTTCTTGTGCGCTCTACAGAGAAAGCATACTGTTCATAGAGAAGGCAAGGATAGAATGCACAATGCAGTGTTACAGTGATAGATAAGGTGTAGAGAAAGATCAACTTAGTGCAAGGTAGGTCCATTCAAAAGTCTGACGGCAGCAGGGAAGAAGCTGTTCTTGAGTTGGTTGGTACGTGACCTCAGGCTTTTGTTATCTTTCTCCTGACAGAAGAAGTTGGAAGAGAATATCTGGGTTGCGTGGGATCCTTAATTAAAGCAAACTCTAAATATTATACAAGGGAATGCCAGGTAATAAGGTGGCACAGTGGTTAGCGCTGCTGTCTCTCAATGCCAGGGACCCGGGTTCGATTCCCGGCTTGGGTCACTGTCATGGTGGAGTCTGCATGTTCTCCTCATGTCTGTGTGGGTTTCCTCCAAGTGCTCTGGTTCCTTCCCACAATCAGAAAGATGTGCTGGTTAGGTGCATTGACCCAAACAGGCGCTGGAGTGTTGTGACTTGGGGAATTTCAAAATAACTTCATTGCAGTGTTAATGTAAGCCTTACTAGAATACAAGAGCAGGGATGTACTTCGGAGGCTGTATAAGGCTCTGGTCAGACCCCATTTGGAGTATTGTGAAAAGATTCGGGCCCCATATCTGAGGAAGGATGTGCTGACCTTGGAAAGGGACCATAGCAGGCTCACAAGAATGATCCCTGGAATGAAGAGCTGGTCGTATGAGGAATGGTTGAGGACTCTGGGTCTGTACTCATTGGAGTTTAGAAGGATTGGGGGTGAGGGGGGATCTTATTGAAACTTACAGGATACTGCGAGGCCCAGATAGAGTGGACGTGGAGAGGATGTTTCCACTCGTAGGAAAAACTAGAACCAGTGGCACAACCTCAGGCTAAAGGGACGATCCTTTAAAACAGAGATGAGGAGGAATTTCTTCAGCCAGAGAGTGGGGAATCTGTGGAACTCTTTGCCACAGAAGGCTGTGGAGGCCGGGTCATTGAGTGCCTTTAAGACAGAAATAGATAGGTTCTTGATTAATAAGGGGGTCAGGGGTTATGAGGAAAAAGCAGGAGAATGGAGATGAGAAAAATATCAGCCATGATTGAATGGCGGAGCAGACTCGATGGGCCGAGTGGCCTAATTCTGCTCCTTTGTCTTATGGTCTTGTGGACTAATAAATAAACTTTAGCTTTAACGTGGCTCCTGTTCCCTCCAATCTGCCCAACGATATGTTAACCTTGGAATCGAAACATTGAAGGAACCAAGTTTATTTCCCAAGCCAACTATTGTCTTGGCTTCTCTTTGCGAGATTGCCCACGGCGGTTTTGCTACTGTAAACGTCGTACTATATGGAAAGTGGATTGATGAACTAACCATGCGCAGGAGCCTTACAGCTCACTTGGGAGGAACTGTAGTCGAGAGATGAAAGGACAGTCTGACAAACAACTGACTGAACTCAAAATAAGTGCCTTCATTTTGTCCTTTGTGGGGATTCAGGTTTGGTCCGTTAATTAACTTTCCTTTCTCACTCCACAGCCGTGGCTACATTTCAAAACAACTTAATTTTCTCCAAAGCACCCTGGGTCGTCCCGAGGCTGCAAGAGGGGGCGATGCACGTAGAAAGTCCACCTTTCATCACAACACAGAACTGAGAAGCGGTAATAACAGCTGCTTTTGATTTACATCGATGACTGTGTTTGCAGTTTCAAAATCTGCCCATGAATGAAAGCTGGAGGTGGAACAGTCTTCGAGAGGACACGGAGGGCCCTGGAGGAGTGGGCAGAGGTGAAACTCAATGCAGAGAATTGAGGGGTGGTCCATTTTGATCAGGTGAATGAGGAACGATTACAAACCGTAATAACTCCACGGAGGTGAAAGTCTCAGTCACCAAGTTACTTTATTTACACCATATATCTGTACACAGCCAACTCTCCAGTTGCTCCCTGCTGAATGCAGGCTGGGAGCCTGACACACCTGCTTTAAACAGGGAGCATGAGGCTTCCTGATTTAACCATCAATTAGGATTCATCAGGTATCTCTTTTTGTGTACCAACCAAATAAACAAAATCAAATTAACTCAGGGACATCTCAAAAAGGGGTAGCTCCCTAAAAGGAGGAGGGGAACTGCCTGAGACAAAAGACAAAGCAGAAAGGAAACCTAAAACATCAAATTAAAATGTGATTAACAGGGTCAATAATACACCCCAGTCCCTGCGGTGCCCAGCAAGCATGGAAGAACATAAGAAATAGGAGCAGGAGTAGGCCATCCAGCCTGTCGAGCCTGCCCCGCCATTCAATAAGATCATGGCTGATCTGATAGTGGTTCAGTTCCACTTAGCCGCCCTCTCCCCATAACCCTTAATCCCTTATTGATCAGAAATCTATCAGTGAGTAAAACATACTTAATGAGGTAGCCTCCACTGCTTCAATGGGCAGAGAATTCCAAAGACTCACCATCCTCTGGGAGAAGAAGTTCCTCCTCAACTCTGTTCTAAATTGACTCCCCCGTAAGGTGTTAACTGTGTCCTCGGACACCACATCCTCCCTCTCTAGGGACACCTAGCAGCGAACGTAGCCGCGGTAGACAGGTTAGACAACCCCTCGATCGCCCACTGCCTGGACCTGTAGATGGAATGCCTTGCCAGGTCCAAGAGCAGGTTCACGAGGAGGTCCCCCTCCTTCCCCACCCCCCTCCACACCGGTAGATCAGGAGTGTAGGAGTGAAGAAACACTATCGGGTGGTTCATACTCAAGCAAGCCAACCTCATTAGCCTGGCTGAAGACATCACACAAACTAAAGGCAGATGTTTGTTACAAAGCTTTATAGCTTTGAGGATTTGAGTACAGGATTGGGGATGTCCTGCCGCAGTTATAGAGGACCTCGGTGTGGTCACACCTGGAATATTGTGCACAGTTTTGGTCCCCTTTTCTGAGGAAGGATGTTCTTGCTGTGGAGGGAGTGCAGTGAAGGTTTACCAGGCTGATTCCTGAGGTGGCAGGAGAGAGGTGTCAGGAATGGTTGAGTCACTTAGTATTGTATTCGCTGGAGTTCAGAAGAATGAGGGGGGATCTCATAGAAACCTCTCATAAAATTCCAACAGGACTAGACAGGGTAGATGCAGGGAGGATATTCCCGATGGTGGGGGAGTCCAGTCTGAGGATTCAGGGTAAGCCATTTAGGACAGAGGTGAGGAGACATCTCTTCACCCAGAGAGTGGTCAGCCTGTGGAATTTGCTACCACAGAAAGTCGCTGAGGCCAAATCGCACTGTTTTTATTTCAGCGGGAGTTTCAGAATGAATCTCCCACACTCTGTGCACTGCAGAGTGCCTGAGCGTGAATCCTGCGGATGTTCCGGGGCTAGGGCCTGTTCCCGCTGGAGAGGCTGGAAGCAGAGTGCTGAGTGAGCCATTGCGCACGCGCCAATCTGTCAGCTGAGGTCAGTGTATGTGCCGTGGTCCCACACTGTCCGCCTCCCGATCGCTGGCCAGCCCCACAACCCCCACTGGGGCTCGCCCGAACATGTCTGGCCAGATCATCGCCCCACACCCACTCCCCACCAGCCCCCCGCCACCCTCCCCACATCTCTGATCCCCCTGACAAGCTGACCCACCCCCTCCCCTACCCCTACGCCCAGCCCTGGTCTCCCCCGTCTGTCGCTCGACTCGAGTACAGAGTGGCAGCAGGACCCCCCGCCCCCCCCCCCCCCCCCCACCACCCATCACCCCCAGGGGTCCACCCTCAATAGACCCCATCCCTCATTAGGCCGCACCCCCTTGGCATTGCCCCAATGCCCAATGGACAATAGCACTTTGCCCCTCAGGCAGTACCAGGGGCCAGGCTGATATTGACCAAAGGTCACTCTCCTTGTGCCTGACCCTTGGGGGGGGTCCTCAATGGCCCCCCCCTTCACTCCAGCGGGGTTGGACCGTCAGCTTTGCCACAATGTTCCTCCCTCCCCTCCCTCCCCTCACCCTGTCTGGAAAGGAAGGCTATAAAACGGCAACGCAGGGGGCAGGAAGTGAGATTGCCCCAACCTCACCGCATCTCCGACTGTCTCAGGTCTTCAGGTGACGTGGGCACCGCTTCAGACGTGACCATTCCAATTCCCCGTCACCCTCCAGCACCCCTGCTCCTGACTGCCCCAGGCCAGCTCCCATTCACCTCTGACCACAACGTCTGACCTTCCTGCGCGATTCCCTTCACAGTGTCTGCAATCGTCTCCAGACCAAAGACCACCCAAACCCTCACCCTGTCTGACTCCCTGACACTCATCCCAAGATGGTTAGGCGGATTGACAATGGTCACTGTCTGTGTGGAGTTTGCACATTCTCCCTGTGTCTGCGTGGGTTTCCTCCGGCCGTCTGAAAGTTGTGTGGGTTAGGTGGGTTGGCCGTGATAAACTGCCCCTTAGTGTCAGGGGGATTAGCTAGGGTAAATACATGGGGTTATGGAGATGGGGCAAGGGTGGGATTGTGGTCGGTGCAGACGCGATGGGCTGAATGGCCTCATTCTGTGCTGTAGGATTCCATGTTATATGATCTAAATGCACGGGGTTACGGGGTTAGGGCAGGGAGGCTGGGTAAGATACACTTTCGGAGAGTCGGAACAGTCTTGATGGGCCGAGTGGCCTCTCTCTATCGTGTAGAGATTCTATGGTCCTAAACCACACCCCACCCTGATTCGGAAATATAATCACTGCTCCTTCAACGGCCAAGATCTTGAAACTCCCTCCCTAACAGCACTGTGGGTGTACCTACACCACTGGGGCTCACTGTCACCTTCCCGAGGGGCAATTAGGGGTGGGTAACAAATACCGAGTGCAGCCAGCGATGCCCACATCCCACCAGAGTCCACACTGACTACCTGCCCGGCGGTTAGTCAGCCCCCAGCCCCCTGCCCCGTCTCAGGAAGACTGTCTTGCAGAGAGCAGCAAAATGGGAGAAATTACGGCTCCTAATTCCATCTTAATTCCAGTCCCACCTTTCCTTCCACTCTCTCTGTGTCTGAGGAAGGGCAGCAGGGAGCTTGTGGCTGACTCCTGGCTCACGTCCTTTCCCCATCATTACATTAACATCGGCCTGGGGTGCAGGGCATCAGAGCAAAAGGATATCTATCTGTGTCTGCTCCAAGTAAGAACAGACATTCAGCTGAAATAACACAGAACGTGTGTGTCAGCGACTGTCATTTCAATTATACCACACGGGCCAACAGAAAATCCATTCAAGCCCGTTACTGTGCCTGTTGCTAGACTTCAGCTTTTCTTCCAAGAAATTGAAAAACGAGGACTGATAACAAATGCAAATCAATGCTTAAAAATATTAATGTTATAAAACCTGACCTCTGTGCTGTAAATCACTGAGTTTGCCCCAGCATAGGCCTCTCCTGCCATCTGCTGGTCAATGTAAGTATGATGTGGAGATACCAGTGTTGGACTGGGGTAAACACAGTAAGCCACTAGCTTTCGGAGTGCTGCCCCTTCATCAGGTAAGTTACCTGACAAAGAAACAGTGCTCTAAAAGTTGTGTTTACTACTAAATAAACCTGTTGGTTTTATCCTGGTGTTGTGAGACTTCTTACACTGTAAATACAGCAGGGTTAACTAGGAAAAATCTAAAATCATAATATGTGAATCAGTAAAACTTAACAAATTATTGACACAGCATTCAGATGGTGCTCTGAGCCAAGAGCTCGATGGCCTGGTGGTATTGTCACTAGATGATTAATTCAGCTAACGTTCTGGGGACCCAGATTCGAATCCCGCCACGGCAACGGTGGAATTTGAATTTGATTTAAAAATATCTGGAATCAAGCATCTACGGATGACCGATTGTCGATTGTTGGAAAAACCTATCTGGTTCACTAATGTCCCTTCAGGGAAGGAAATCTGCCGTCCTTACCTGGTTTGATCTACACATGACTCCAGAGCCACAGCAATGTGGTTGACTCTCAACTGCCCTCTGCAGGGGCCTAGCAAACCACTCAGTTCAAAGGCAATTGGGCAATAAATGCTGGCCCAGCCAGTGATGCCCATGTCCCACAAATGAACAAAAGAAAAGATACCACTGAAAGCCTCCAAATCAAGTTCTCAAAAGAGTAAGATCTCAAACTAATCAATTAAACTAAACAGTAATTATTTAAATGATAAGAAATTGCAGTATGCTGCTGTGCAGAGGGATCTGGGTGTCCTTGTGCAGGAATCTCAAGGTGTTGGTTTGCAGCTGCAGCAGGTAATTAAGAAGCAAATGGAATTTTGTCCTTCATTGCCAGAGGGATGGAGTTTAAAAACAGCGAGGTTATGTTACAGCTGTATAAGGTGCTGGTGAGGCCACACCTGGAGTACTGTGTACAGTTTTGGTCTCCTTACTTGAGAAAGGAGATACTGGCACTGGAGGGACTGCAGAGGAGATTCACTAGGTTGATTCTGGGAGTTGAGAGGGTTGGCTTATGAGGAGAGACTGAGTAGACTGGGGCTATACTCATTCGAATTCAGAAGAATGAGGGGAGATCTTATAGAAACATATAAGATCGTGAAGGTAAGATAGAAGCAGGGAAATTCTTTCCGTTGGCAGGTGAAACTAGAACTGGGGACATTGCCTCAAAATACGGGGAAGCAGATTTAGGACTGAGTTGAGGAGGAACTTCTTCACACAAAGGGTTGTGAATCTGTGGAATTCCCCGCCCAGTGAAGCAGTTGAGGCTCCCTCATTGAATGTTTAAGGCAAGGATAGATAAATTTTTGAACAGTAAAGGAATTAAGGGTTATGGTGAGCGGGCGGGTAAGTGGAGCTGAGTCCACAAAAAGATCAGCCATGATCTTATTGAATGGTGGAGCAGGTTCAGAGGGGCCAGATGACCGACTCCTGCTCCTAGTTCTTATGTTCTTATAAACAGAAGATGAGTTAATGTAAAAGATGGTTTGTGTACGGGAGCAGTGGGAGGAATAAGCGTCAAAAAATTATTTGCAGTTTTTTGTGATCCTGCATTTCACTATCCGCTGTAACTCCAATCACCGGCTGTTTGTCAGAGAGATTACTGAGTGAGAGCACTGAGGGAGTGAGGAGTGAAGCTTTACAGCATCACTAGATCCAGTGACTCTGTGATATACTGTGGTGAGTTGTGATAGTGTTAATACTGGAAAATACTCCCAGTAAATACTGCGATTGCTACCCTCACAGCTCTTAATCATCCTCTATCTGCACATCCTGCCCACGGTGTTCAAAATCAGGACTCCAATCACACCCTAAACGCAAAGTTCATGTCATCAAAGTAACACTAAGAAGTCTCACAACACCAGGTTAAAGTCCAACAAGTTCATTTCGTAGCAAAAGCCACTAGCTTTCGAAGCACTGCCCCTTTGACAGGTGAGTGGGATTTCTAGTCACAAACAGGGCAAAAGCTAGCGGCTTTTGCTACCAAATAAACCTGTTGGACTTTAACCTGGTGTTGTGAGACTTCTTGCTGTGTTTAACCCAGTCCAACACCGGCATCTCCACAACATCAGAATAATAGCCAGGGTCACAGCCAGAAATGAAGAATAAAGAACAGAACAGTGCAGGAACAGGCCATTCAGCCCTCCAAGCTTGTGCTGGTCACATTGTTCTATCTAGACCAACCTGTATCCCTCTATTCCCCATCTGTTCGTGTGTCTATCTGGATAAGTCTTCAATATCGTTAATGTGTCTGCCTGAACCACCTCACTTGTCAGTGCATTCCAGACCCCCACCACCCTCTGTGTAAAAAAAAACTCCCCCCGCACATCTCCACTGAACCTCCCCCCTTCCCCCCCGCCCTCTTACCTTGAACTTGTGCCCCCTTGTAATTGTCATTTCTGCCCTGGGAAAAAGCTTCACCCTATCAATACCCCTGATAATTTTATAAACTTCTTTAGAACATAGAACACTACAGAAATCAGGATATTCCTTCAGCCTCCATCTCTCCAGGGAGAACAATCCCAGTTTATTCAATCTCTCCTCATAGCTAATACCCTCCCTACCAGGCAACATCCTGGTAAACCTACTCTGTACCCTCTGCAAAGCCTTCACGTCTTTCTGGTAGTGTGGTGACCAGAATTGGACACAGTATTCCAAATGTGGCCTCACCAACATTTTATACAACTGTAACACTTTTATACTCGTCCAATGAAGGCAACTATGCCATATGCTTTCTTCACCACTTTTTCCACCTGGTGCTGCCACTTTTAATCATATCTTCCAATAGCCGTATCCCAGAGGAATCCTAGGACAAGGACTGGGGGACACCTTTCAAATCCCAGAGCAAGGTCTCATAGAACATAGAACATAGAACATTACAGCGCAGAACAGACCCTTCGGCCCACGATGTTGCGCCGACCAGTTACAAAACAATGACCCACTAACCTAAACCAATCCCTTTTCGTCCATAAACCTATCCTCTGTGGGATTTTCCTGGGAAGTTTTGAAGTGTCTGGAACTCTGAGTCCAGTTTGTTCTGATTCACCAACCCAGGAATGGTTAGAAGATTAAAGCCAGCATTAACTCTTGGGTAACTATACTACAGACCCGATCCATCCCAGATTCCCCATGAAACCCCCCCCAACACATGAACCAGATGCCACTCCTTACCCCCTCACTCACTTACCCACTCTCTGGAGCTGGGACATTGAATTAGCCGCATTGGGGCAGCCAGAGAAGTAAAAAGAAGGAATGACTTGGTTTCTGTGCACAAAGGAACTCGGGAATCATTGTTCAAGATTCTCTTAAGGTTAATGTGTAGGTTCAGTCGGCAGTTAGGATGGCAAATGCAATGTTAGCATTCATGTCGAGAGGGCTAAAATACAAGAGCAGGGATGTACTTCTGAGACTCTGGTCAGACCCCATTTGGAGTATTGTGAGCAGTTTTGGGCCCCGTATCTAAGGAAGGATGTGCTGGACTTGGAAAGGGTCCAGAGGAGGTTCACAAGAATGATCCCTGGAATGAAGAGCTTGTCGTATGAGGAACGGTTGAGGACTCTGGGTCTGTACTCATTGGAGTTTAGAAGGATGAGTGGGGATCTTATTGAAACTTACAGGATACTGCGAGGCCCAGATAGAATGGACGTGGAGAGGATGTTTCCAGTAGCAGGAAAAATTAGAACCAGAGGGCAAAACCTCAGATTAAAGGGACGATCCTTTAAAACAGAGATGAGGAGGAATTTCTTCAGTCAGAGAGTGGTGAATCTGTGGAACTCTTTGCCGCAGAAGGCTGTGGAGGCCGGGTCATTGAGTGTCTTTAAGACAGAGATAGATAGGTTCTTGATTAATAAGGGGATCAGGGGTTATGGGGAAAAGGCAGGAGAATGGGATGAGAAAAATATCAGCCATGATTGAATGGCGGAGCAGACTCGATGGGCCGAGTGGCCTAATTCTGCTCCAATGTCTTATGTCTAATCCTACACACAGTAAAAAGTCTGACAACACCAGGTTTTAGTCCAACCTATTTATTTGATAATATACTCGCAAGCTTTCGAGGGGTTACCCTCTTCGTCAGGTGAATGGAGAGTTCTGGCCTCAGACAGAGTATATGCTCTGTCTGAGGCCAGAACTCTCCATTCACCTGACGAAGAGGGTAACCCCTCGAAAGCTTGCGAGTATATTATCAAATAAATAGGTTGGACTAAAACCTGGTGTTGTCAGACTTTTTACTGTGTTTACGCCAGTCCAACGCCGGCATACCCACATTAATCCTACACAACCAAGGAAGGAATTCTGAAATGGTGCGCTTGACATTTTGGAGGAGGCCTTGTTTGTACATCTGGTTTGTGTGGCAATGCCACTGTACTAAATAGGGTAAAATCTGGCAACTCAAGACTGGCCATCCACGAATCACTGTGGGCCATCAGCAACAGCAGAACTGGACTCAACCACAACCTGTAACCTCATGGCCTGGCGTATCCCCCCCCCCCCCCCCCCCCCACTGAACCAGGGAGGGTGCAGGAGGGCATGCCAGGAGCAGAGCCAGGCACACCTAAAAATGAGGTGTCAATCTGGTGAAGCTACACACAGGAATACTTGCACTAGTGAGTGGATCAGATCCAAGCTCTGCAGTCCTGCCATATCCAGTCGGGAATGGTGGTGCACAATTGACCAACTCATGAAGGAGGAGGCTTCACAAATATCCCCACCCTCAATGACAGGGAGCCCAAAATACTCGAGGCCTCCACTCTAAGCACTGTTGGAGACCTGCTGTGTTTGCCAGGTGGGAAGTATTCCATCCCACTCCTGGCTTGTAATTTGTAAATACTGGTTGTAACAGGCCTGAACTGAGAGCTTGGAATTATTTGTTGAAACATCGCTCTAAGTTAAACTCTGTGTGGAGTTTGCACATTCTCCCCGTGTCTGCATGGGTTTCCTCCAGGTGCTCCGGTTTCCTCCCACAGTCCAAAGATGTGCAGGTTAGGTTGATTGGCCATGCTGAGAAATTGCCCCTTAGTGTCCAGGAATGTGTAGGTTAGATGGATTAGCGGGTATAATATGTAGGGATATGGGGGTAGGGCCTGGGTGGGATTGCAGACTCGATGGGCCAAAGGGCCTCTTTCTGCACTGTAGGGTTCTATGATCTACTGGTTCTATGATCTAATCAGTTAAGTAACCAAAAAAAAACCCATCTTTAACCCTGTTTAAATGACAACTTACAAGATTCAAGCAATAGCGATCAGTTTACACAGGCAATACCGCCCTCGTGTGGCAAATGTATGCAGGGCAGCGTGTGCCAAACCACTCAATCTACAGTCTTGTCGAGGAGTTTGACCCTCCCTCTGATACACAAACCTCCTCTCAGGTGACGAAAGCAGAGAGATGAGAGTGAGCCAGCCGGATACAGGTGAAAGTGAAACACCTTTTCAATCACCGCAAACACTGCACACCTCCATATCTCATCTGCACTCAGAGTGGAGCACTCAACAAATTGGTTTCCAACATTTTCAGAGATTGGTTCTGCAATTCAAGTACAGAGGGGAGAAGGAAAGGAGAAGGTGCAGAATGTAGTGTTACAGTCATAGCTAGGGTGTAGAGAAAGATCAACTTAATGCGAGGTGGGTCCATTCAAAAGTCTGATGGCAGCAGGGAAGAAGCTGTTCTTGAGTCGGTTGGTTCGTGACCCTAGACTTTTGTATCATTTTCCCGATGGATCTGATGAGTTTCTCTAGTGTCCTCTGTTCTGCTTTCAAACTCCAGCATCTGCAGTATTTTGCTTATTCTGGAGACTGATGTGGGCTAGAATCCTCCTGTTCCACCTGCTACAGGAATTGTAGTGAGGGGGTGGAGGGAGGTCTGACCATTCAAAGATCTGTTGACCTCGGGTGCGATTCTCC
This sequence comes from Carcharhinus amblyrhynchos, assembly GCF_965287045.1. Lineage (NCBI taxonomy): Eukaryota > Metazoa > Chordata > Chondrichthyes > Carcharhiniformes > Carcharhinidae > Carcharhinus > Carcharhinus amblyrhynchos. The sequence goes on along the minus strand of NC_137354.1, from coordinate 4,094,830 downwards.
GGTTTAGAGGTGAGCGTAGCTGGAGAATCTCACTCAGGATCTAACAGAAGCAATTCAAACTGGTCCTTCTGTGTACGAGGCAGCACAGCAAGTTAAAGATAAAGATTTATCTTTTTTCAAGCTTAAAAGGTGTGTTTGTTATAATATCAGAGCAGCAAAAAATGAAAAAAGTGAATGAGCTATTCATGAAATTACTCATGTTCAGTGGGAATGAATGGTCAAAACCGATTGATATAAATTCACATACTTTTTGATTTTATTTATTATTGTCACATGCATTAGCATACAGTGAAAAGTATTGTTTCTTGCGCACTGTACAGACAAAGTATACTGTTCATAGAGAAGGAAAGGAGAGAGTGCAGAATGTAGTGTTACAGTCATAGCTCGGGTGCAGAGAAAGATCAATTTAATGCAAGGTAGGTCCATTCAAAAGTCCAGCAGCAGCAGGGAAGAAGCTGTCCTTGAGTCGGTTGCTGCGTGACCTCAGACTTTCGTGTCTTTCCCCCGACGGAAAAAGGTGGAAGAGAGAATGTCCGGGGTGTGTGGGGTCCTTACCTTATACTGACTACTTTGCCAAGGCAATGGGAAGCATAGACAGAGTTAGTGGATGGGAGGCTGGTCTGCGTGATGGATTGGGCTACATTTTGTAGTTCCTTACGGTCTTGGGCAGAGCAGGAGCCATACCAAGCTGTGATACAACCAGAAAGAATGCTTTCTATAGGGCATTTGTAAAAGTTGGTGAGAGTTGTAGCCAATATGCCAAATTTCCTTAGTCTTCTGAGAAACTTGCACACATATAGATTTACACTGCAATGTTTCTCAGAATTTCATGTTACATTCCTCGTTCCGTTAATACCACAGTTTTACAAACTGGTACATCTGTACGACTGTTCCAAAACTGCAAACCAGTGAATAATATCAAGGATCGTAACCTAATGTCAGCTAGTCTGTTGCAATAATTGCTTTTTTTTTTAACTCTATTCTTAAATTACAAAGCCAGTGCTCAGAGTGGATCATTCAAAACCCAAATCCATTCCTTGCTCCAGAAGCCAAATTCAAAATCCAACTAAATCCCATTCCCCTCAGGAAAGAGACAAACTTGATCCAAACTGACAAGATAAGGCATTGTACCCCATCTTGGGCTTGATTTGATGCATCATCTTAGCAAAAAGGTCTGTCGTAGTAATTGCTGAGTAAATTATGCATAAAATCATCCAGTAAATGTTGCTGATATACACAGGAGTCACATTACACATTATAATGTGGATTTCTTCCAGTACATAGAATCCCTACGGTGCAGAAGGAGGTCATTCAGCCCATCGAGTCGGTACACCGACCACAATCCCACCAAGGCCCTATTCCCATAATCCGACACATTTTCCCTGCCAATTCCCTAACACTAGGGGCAATTTAGCCTGGCCAATGCACCTAAACCGCACATCTTTGGACTGTGGGAGGAAATCGGACCGCCCAGAGGAAACCCATGCAGACACGGGGAGAATGTGCAAACTCTACACAGTCACCTGACGCTGGAATCAAACCCAGGTCCCTGGCACTGTGCCATCATGGCATCCATATTCTGTGAAAAGTGTGGAGCAATTAGAACGTACAATCAAGATCATAATGTTACCCCTTTGCATGTAAGTGTAAGTTCATTTATTAGTGTCACAAGTAGGCTTACGTGAACACTGCAATGAATATACTGTGAAAATTCCCTTTTTGCCACACTCCGGCATCTATTCGGATATACTGAGGGAGAATTTAGCACGGCCAGTGCACCGAACCAGCTCATTTTTGGACTGTGGGAGGAAACCTGAGCACCCTGAAGAAACCCAAGTAAACACAGAAGGGCATGCAAACTCCACTCAGTTTGTGACCCCAAGCTGGGAATCCAACCCGGGTCTCTGGCGCTGTGAGGTAGCACTGCTAACCACTGCTGCAGCGCTCCGAAAGCTCGTGATTCCAAATAAACCTGTTGGACTTTAAGAAGTCTCACAGCGCCAGGTTAGTGTGCCCACCCCAGTCCAATGATGGAATTTCCACATCATCACAGATGCAGAATTTTTATTCATGCTAGTGTACAACATTCATTTTCGAAAGTTAATTGTGCACAACACTGAAGGTTCGCATAAAGGTCACCTATTACTCTTGAAGCAGCCCTGGTTTTCTGGCAGTGTGGACCCAATGCATAAAAAAAAAGGACATTGGACCAGAGTAAACTTGCAACATGAGATGTGACAAAAACCTGCTCAACTTATGAACAACTGTCAGAACCTGCCATACAATCTGACTGAGTGCAGGCTAAGCCATTACAGGACAGATTGCCACATTACAACAGTCTTCTTCACTGAATAGAGACCTGCCCCTTCCACAGCACTGCAAGGACCCAAGTTTAGGTGCCCTTCGATACTGCTTTAGAAGCCCTGTTGCAAACAACTCAAGCATTTGCAAACCGGCTTGTATGGTGCGTGCAGAAATGATGACACAACGTGTGCGATCCACCTCCTCCAGCCCCTGCGCTTAAGTCTTTAAACTGCATTCCTTCTCTTCCTCACCTGTTGCTGCCTTGTCACTGGCCTTCCCTGCTGCCACCTAGCACAGGTCCTGGGTTTTAGTGACTGTGTTAGCAAGAGACCTGTTGTCAGATCACGCCTGTTGCACCAAGTGGGCGGCGTTGTAAACTCCCGGGCCAAGGTTCTGAATCCCCGGGGCAACGTTCTAAACTACCGGGACGAGGTTCTAAATCTCCGGGGTAACGTTCTCTAAACTCCCGGGACGAGGTTCTAAATCTCCGGGGCAACGTTCTAAACTACCGAAACAAGGTTCTAAATTTCCAATTCAACCCCACGGGAGCCGGTGGTGCAGAAGATTAATTGTCAATGGTAAGTCATTAATTATTTGCCTTATTGAGGGTTTTTTGTTATTGTTGAGGGGTGCATTGGTAGGCAACTCAAAGGTGCTTCGATCGTGCTTCAAGAATTAAAAGCGATTAAGGAAATCCGTCAGTGAAATTACATTTTATAAAATTCGTAAATTTTTAAAAAATAATAAACGTTTTGCGTTTTTCACTTTTTTCTAGATGTGCAGAACCAGAGATTTCAGAAAGCAATTCTCGCGTGACGTTAATGTTATTTGCAGTAATTGGTTTCAGAATTTCAAATTGGAATTTATATGAATGTTTGGGTTTGGACAGTTTTATTTTGCACGGCTGAGTTACGCACCGAACAATCTGCAAACGCCAGTTCTGCCTTTTCATAGTTGCAGTATTGCCTGCGCCATCCTCGTTCTCAGAGCGGCTGTGATCCTTTGATTTTTGGCTGAGATTATCACAGCGGTTGCTATGGCACTCGGTCACTGCAAACAACATTTCTTCCAGGGGGTGAGGGCAATGATCAGGGGCACAGGGACCTGCTTCGTGTTTGCTTTCTAGTCAAACTTTAATGAGGTGCAAACATTTCACATTCTCCGGCAGCCCCTACACTGCAGGACCCTCTGATTGTGTGGCACACAATATTTGCAAGCGACTAATTGAATTAAATTGTCCTGTTTAGCGGCTGGATGTGATAATGTGTTATCCTTGACTAGGTTGGAATCTACACAAGTCAGAGGCAGATGTGATTCCTGCATCAATAGGTACACATGTTCTACCAGAGAGGGAGTGGCAGCACGGTGGCACAGTGGTTAGCACTGCTGCCCTCACAGGGACCGGGCTCAATTCCCGGCTTGGATCACTGAGTGGAGTCTGCATGTTCTCCCTGTGTCTGCGTGGGTTTCCTCCAGGTGCTCCGGTTTCCTCCAGGTGCTCCAGTTTCCTCCCACAATCCGAAAGTTGGTTAGGTCCATTGGCCATGCTAAATTTCCCCTCAGTGTACCCGAAGTGTGGCAATTAGGGGATTTTCACAGTAACTTCATTGCAGTGTTAATGTAAGCCTTACTTGTGACAAACAAACTTTAAAATATTGATTTACGTAACATTTGCAGCTGAAACAGGGTCACTGGGCCCCAAATGTCCACATCAAAATAACATTTTTTAAGTGTGTGAAATATTTTTATCTCTGATATTTCACAAATATCTTTTCAGGAGCTTTTCAGGATTAGTGAGTGTTTGTTTAACAGCAGTTATGAAATTAGAACATTGCTTTTAAAAAACTCAATTACATCTCATTCAACAAGGTGTAACTTTTTAAGAATTCTTACAGAGGAGGTTCCCATCAATTCCCCATTTAAAAATTTATTTATTAGTGTCACAAGAAAGCCAGCTCTGATGAAGAGTTAATCTGAACTCTGTTCTCTCCCCACAGATGCTGGGATTTTCCGGTGTTTTTCTGTTTTTGTTTCAGATTCCAGCATCCGCAGTATTTTGCGTTAAGCTTGCGTGTTAATCCCCTGGTTGTACACCAAGGGAGAATTTATCACGGCCAATGCACGTCTTTTGGACTGTGGGAGGAAACCGGAGCACCCAGAGGAAACCCTTGCAAACACAGGGAGGACATGCAGACTCTGCACAGCCAGTGACCCAAGCCGGGAATCGAACCCAGATCCCTGGCGCTGTGAGACAGCAGTGCTAACCACTGCGCCATCCCATTACTTGCTTATTGGGTGAGACTGCATCGGTGCACCCTCAGGAGAAGCAGGGAGTCACTGAATCCAGGTTGTTCTGCTCACATGCAAGCTCCAGCTGTTGCTATCAGTTTCAGTGGAGTCTCTCTTGTTTTCGACCCTTGTCAGAGGCTCCATTCCCTCAGCATAAGTTCACGGGACAATTGTCTGTGGTTGGGGAAGATGGTTTGGAACCTGCGTAGACCCTGAGTTCTCAGCTAACCCAGCCTTGAAACTGTAGATTTCCCTTTCTTCAAAAGAAATGATCCAAACCAATCGCGTTCCTTACTCACTGCCCACTTGAATTCTACCTAAAATATGATGACGGTAACTTGCTTGCTGTGAATGTTCAGGGGATATAGATTAAAGTAGCGTTCAGCTTCTTAACAGAATGTTCACAATATATAATCTAGCAAAAAGTAACCATCGCATCAGTTTGAGTAGAAGTCAGTGTGCTGTTTGTACGGCACTTGACTTTAAATGTATCTTCTCTGATCTGTAGCAGATCTCTGAACTGGTTACTTTTCTTATCTGGAGAGTTGGATTTTGAGTAACACTCAGTGAAATATGATGTATCAACTGCACAGGACCCCGAACAATCAGTCAATCGATTTTGAAATTAAGTGGAAGGCACAGCGTGAATGAATAAAAGATAAATTATTCATAGTGCCTTTTAGGAACTTAGGATGTCCACATTTGGAATACTGTGTTCACTTCTGGTCACCCTATTATAGAAAGGTTATTATTAAATTAACTTCTAGCCTGGGGAAGCTTGGTGGCACAGTGGTTAGCACTGCTGATTCACAGCGCCAGGGTCCTGGGTTCGATTCCCAGCTCGGATCACTGTCTGTTTGCACGTTCTCCCTGCATGTGCATGGGTTTCGTCCAGGTGCTCCGGTTTCCTCCCACAGTCCAAAGATGCGCAGGTTAAATGGGTTGGCCATGCTGTATTGTCCTTAGTGTTAGGAGGACTAGCTAGAACGTTATGGGGATAGGCCTTGGGTGGGATTGTGGTCGGTGTAGGTGTGGTGGGCCGAATGGCCTCGTTCTGCGCCGTAAGATTCAATGATTCTGTGAAGCTAGAAAGAATGCAAAAACAGATTTACTAGGATGCTACCAGGACTTAATGGTTTGAGTTATATGGAGAGGCTGGATACACTGGGACTTTTTTCCCTTGGAATGTAGCAGGCTTGGGGATGATCTTATAGAGGTCTATAAAATAATGAGGGCACAGATATGGTAAATAGTCAATATCTTTTCCCAAGGGTAGCAGAGTCTGAAACTAGAGGGCATAGGTTTAAGGTGAGAGGGGAGAGATACAAAAGTGTCCAGAGGGGCAGTTTTTCACTGAGAGTGGTGAATGTCTGGAACAGGCTGCTAGGGTAGTGGTAGAGGTAGGTACAATTTCCATTTTAACAAGCGTTTAGACAGTTACATGGGTACAATGAGTATAGAGGGATATGGGCCAAATGCAGGCAATTGGGATTAGCTTAGTGGTTAAAAAAAGGGCTGCATGGATGTGTTGGGCCAAAGGGCCTGTTTCCATGCTGTAAATCTCTGTGACAGCCAGAGAAGCACTCTTGAAGTGTGATCATTGTTGCAATAAAGGAAATGCAGCAGGCTAATTTATACGCTGCAGGATCCCAAAAACAGCCATGTGGCTATGATCCATTGGAGAATGGGTAAAGCACTAAGTAAGCATCTAGTCTCAGTGTGGGAGCCTGGAAATTTGATGAGGGAATGTTAAAGGATTAATCTATCTGAAATCTAGCCCAGTTTGCATTTCAGGTTTTACTACAGTTAACGGTTAAGTTTCTTTCAGTCTTGGGGCTAAACAAGTTCCTGACAGGGGAGGTGGCTGGTTAATTCAGTAGCTGGTTTGAATGAGATTCTCCAGCCAACAGCAGTGCTGACTCATCACTGTAGAATTTCAGAGTGTGTAGACATGGTCTTACCAAGTGCACAGAGTTAGTTAGCACTGCTGCCTCACAGCGCTAGGGATCCAGGTTCGATTCCTGTCTGTGCAGAGTCTGCATGTTCTCCCTGTGTCTGTGTGGGTTTTCCTCCACAGTCCAAAAGACACGCTGGTTAGGTGTATTGGCCATTCTAAATTCTCCTTCAGTGTACCCGAATGTGGCGACTTGGTGATTTTCACAGCAACTTCATTGCAGTGTTAATGTAAGCCTACTTGTGACAAATAAATAAATAAGACAGCAGCTGGCCACTTGAGTGCAGCTGGAAGCAAAGTACGGGCGTGGGGATTTGGTGTGTGAGGGAAGAGGTGCTGTTTACCTAAGTATTTACCTTAACTTTGAGTTTTATGAAGGCAGGCCAGCGTGGCCTTGTGCATTGCCCATCCCATAATGTGGAAATTCCTGGACGCTTCCGGCAGCCTGGATGACCAGGAATCTCACAACCAGCTGCTGAAACTGGAGCTGCAGGGTTCTGAGCTACTCTTCGTTGCAAGAGGATTTGAGTACTGGACCAAACATGGATTTCTGTGGAGCCTCAGTGAGACCGCAGCTGGGGTAGTGCGTACAGTTTTGGTCTCCTTACCCAAGGAAGGATTTATTTGCCTTGGTGGGGGGGGAAGCACAACAAAGGATCGACAGGCTATTCCCTGGGGTAGTCTTCTTGAGGAGACTAAGTTTGTATGCTTAGAGTTTAGAAGAACGAGAGGCAATCTCGTGGGCTTGAAAGATAGACATGCATGATGTTTCCCCAGCAGGTGGTGTCCAGAACAAGGTGACACAGTCTAAAAAAGGGTGGGGGACACATTTAGGACTCGTGGGGGAATTTCTTCACTCAGTTGGTGGGAGGGTAAATCTTTGAAATTCTCTACCCCAAAGGGCTATGAGGCTCAGTTATTAAGTATGTTTAAGACGGATGAACATATCTCTAGATTTAAGACAGCAAGGGACATGGGGATAGTGGCATTTAGATAGATCAACCATGATTTGTATTAATGAGGGAGGAGACTCAAGGGGCTGAATGGCCTACCTACCCCTATAGTCCTAAATATTTGGGCAAACTCCACTGTTGATGGATTAAATTTTGCAGTCACTGCGTTCTTGACAAAAATAGCAGACGGGGGAGTTGGTTTAACACTGATAGTACTAGAATATAATGGCTTTTATTTTAATGCTTTTTTTAGGCAGGGAAGGCACACAGACTGAGTGCTGAACAACGCGAGCAACTGCTTCCCAATCTCCGAGCAGTGGGCTGGTCTGAAGTTGAAGGAAGAGATGCAATTTATAAAGAGTTCATCTTTAAAAACTTCAACCAGGTCAGGATTTCTCAATTGTCTTTTTTTAAAAATGAAAAATTGAGCAAATGTGAGGGGACAGGGGGGGTTTTTTTTGCAGTAAATCTACCATTTCCTCATTTTTTTTTCCCTTCCCCGAAAGGCTTTTGGTTTCATGACAAGAGTGGCACTACAAGCTGAGAAAATGGACCATCACCCGGAGTGGTTTAACGTTTACAATAAGGTAGAGTCAGAACTTGCATTTGTATAGTGCCTTTCATAATCAAAGTGCCTGGGAGTCAAAATCTTTAATGGACACAGTCATCATCACTTTGCAAATGTAGAAAGCTCCTACAACAACAGAGCCCATCACTGTTCAGTGAGTTAGGCTGGAATCATGACTGTAGCTGACCTGGGGTAAAGAATGATTCATGCATTCCTCCTCGCCCCCTCAAATCAATGTGGATAAAATATTCAACAATAAGTAAGTTTGTTTATTAGTCACAAGTAGGCTTACATTCACACTGCAATAATCCCCTAGTCGCCTCACTCTGATGCCTGTTCGGGTACATAAGAACATAACAACATAAGAAATAGGAGCAGGAGTAGGCCATCTAGCCCTTCGAGCCTGCCCCGCCATTCAATAAGATCATGGCTGATCTGTCGTGGCTCAGTTCCACATTCCCACCCTCTCCCCATAACCCTTAATCCCCTCTCTTATCAAAAACCCATCAACCCTCTTAAAAATATTTAGCGAGGTAGCCTCCACCACTTCAACAGGCAGAGAATCCAGAGATTCACCACCCTTTGAGTGAAGAAGTTCCTCCTCAACTCTGTTCTAAACCGACCCCACTTTATCTTGAGGCTATGCCCCCTAGTCCTACTGTCCTTTGAGCGGGAAGAGTCTCTCCACCTCTATCCTATCCATCCCATTCATCATCTTATACGTCTCAATGAGATCTCCCCTCATTCTTCTAAACTCTAACGAGTACAAGCCTAGTTTATTCAGCCTCTCCTCATAACTCAACCCCCTCAACTCCGGCATCAGCCTAGTAAACCTCCTCTGCAGTCCCTCCAAGGCCAAAATATCCTTGCGTAAGTACGGCGCCCAAAACTGCACACAGTACTCCAGCTGCGGTCTCACCAATGCCCTATACAGCCGCAGCAAGACCTCCCTACTTTTATATTCAATCCCCCTCGCTATGAAGGCCAGCACACTGAGGGAGAATTTAGCATGGCCAATCCACCTAACCCGCATATCTTTGGAGTGTGGGAGGAAAACCATGCAGACACAGGGAGAATGTGCAAACTCCACACAGACAGCGACCCAAGCCATGAATTGAACCCAGGTTCCTGGTGCTGTGAGACAGCAGTGCTAACCACTGTGCCACCCACATAAAATAATTTCACTAGCATTCCCATACCCGCTGCTCAAGCAATGAAAGTAAAAAGTCTGACAACACCAGATTTAAGTCCAACCGATTTATTTGATAGGTTGGACTTAATCGGTTGGACTTAAACCTGGTGTTGTCAGACTTTTTACTGTGTTTACCCCAGTCCAACGCCGGCATATCCACATCAAGCAATGAAATGCAGAGAATGTGTAGGTGTCAGCCGTGGCTCAGATATTAGCCCTGTTGCCTTTGAGACTAGAAGTTGTTGATTCAAGCCCCAGTCCAAAGACTTGGGCACAAAATCTAGGCTCGTGCCCCCAGTGCAGTAGAACATAGAACACTACAGCACAAACAGGCCCTTCGGTCCGTGAGTTGCGCTGATCACATCAACACCTACCAATCCATAGAGCTATCTATAACCCCCAATCCCACTAAATCCCATATACTCATCCAGAAGTCTTTTAAAAGACCCCAGCGAGTTTGCCTCCACCACCACTGACGGCAGCCGATTCCATTCACTCACCACCCTCTGAGTGAAAAACTTACCCCTAACATCACTTCTGTACTTGCCTCCCCGCACCTTAAATCTGTGTCCTCTCATAGCGACCATTTCAACCCGGGGAAATAGCCTCTGAGAATCCACCCTATCTATTCCTCTCAACATTTTATAAACCCCTATCAGGTCACCTCTCAACCTTCATCTCTCCAGGGAGAAGAGTCCCAGCTCCCTCAACCTATCTTCATAAGGTATGCCTCCCAATCCAGGCAACATCCTTGTAAATCTCCTCTGTACCCTTTCAATAGCTTCTACATCCTTCCTATAGTGAGGCGACCAGAGTACTGAGAGTGTGCTGTACAGAGGTGCTATCTTTCAAACTAGATGTTAAACAGCAGACCAGTCAGCACTCAGACTGCTAAGAGGCCCTATTTCAAAGGGGAGTTGGGGAATTCTCCCCAGGAATCCGGTCAATGTTTCTCCTTCCAGTCACCGGAGTGATAATTGACTGATTCAAAGTGTGACGACTATTGTCATCCCTGTCTCTAACTCCAAAGGGAACTCAGGAGTGTTTGTTTAGCACATGGGTTGGGCAAGGAGCCTCCTGCAAAAACAAAATTGGGGAAGTTAAAGGAAAGGCAACTATCTCACCAGCTCTGTTTTACCTTTCCAGGTCCATATTACGCTGAGTACACATGACTGCGGAGGGTTGTCTGAACGTGATATTAAGCTGGCCACCTTTACTGAAGAAGCTATGGTTTCCCATTGAAATCCAACAGTATGTCCACGGTTGCAGGGACCAAATTAATTGCTGTAATTTAGTGAGATTTATTTCAAAGCAGAACTTGAGCACTCAAAGCATTTCCAAGGCTGGCAGTATGTTTGAAACTTACTGCAGATTAAACTGTAATTATATTTAAATTGAGTTGAAGGGAGCGAGTCTATATGTTGCCATATGAATGTACATACTGTGTGGAAAAAAAATGCCTTGCAAATAAAATGCGATCAGATTTAGTGCTGAAACTTCAGAAACCTTATCCACACTCAAAACAGATGAACAGACAAACTCTGGTTTATTACTTTGAATTCCCCTTCTGAAATCTTTGGCCTCTGACTGATACTCATGATACACTGCTGGGATTATGTTTAAATGTCACTGCTCTGGCAGCTTAATCAACAATGTTTTGTATAACACCTAGAACAGTCATGTGGGGAACCCATGGCCTAGTGGTATTTTTGCTAGACTATAAACCCAGAAGCTTAAGACTTTGGGGACCTAGTTCAAATCTTGCTACTGTATATGGTGAAATTTGAATTCAATAAAAATATCCAGAATAAAGAGGCTACTGATGACCATGAAACATTGTCAGATTTGACAAAGGGTCATCTGGACTCAACATCAACTTTTCTTCTCTCCTTACAGATGCTGCCAGACCCGCTGAGGTTTTCCACCATTTTCTCTTTTGGTTTCACAAAACCATTGTCGATTGTCATAAGAACCCATCTGGTTTACTAATATCCTTTAGGGAAGGAAATCTACCGTCCTTACCTAGTCTGAGCTGCGTGTGACTCCAGAGCCACAGCAATGTGGTTGACTCTCAACTGCCCTCTGAACAAGGGCAAGTAGGGATGGGCAATAAATGCTGGCCCAGTCAGTGACGCCCATTGTCCCACAAGTGATTGAAGAAAATATATCCTTAGGCGCCTCACAGAAATCATCATTGGATAGAATTCAGAGTGATTGGGATAGAGAAGCAAAAGTTTGGTCAAAAAGATTTTAAGGAACCTTAGGGTTTAGGGGGCAGGTTTCAGTGCCTAGGGCACCTTGGCATTTGAGGGTCAGGTGCAAATTATGATTTGATCAGTGTTGCAGCAAAAATTCACTAGGTAGAGTCCCTCAGACCAAAGAGATATCCTACAGGTGCTGAAAATCTGAAAGAATCACAGAATTGTTAAGAACAGCAGATAGCTGTTTGGCCTACCTTGTGTGCTGGTTCTCCATAGGAGCAATGCACCAAGTGTCAGTCTCACCACCTTCTCCCCGTGACCCTGCACATTCTTAAATGTCTCGATTGAATCTGCCTTCGTCATACTCCAACACTTCATTCCAGATCTTCCTGTCACCATTTCCTCTTTTACTTATTACCTTACATCTGTGCAGTCTTCATGATCCAGCCACCAATTTCCCCCCCATCTACTCTGTCCAAATTGATTTTTAATACCCCCAACAAGTCTCTCAGCCTTCTTGTCAAGAAGACCAGTCCCTACTCCTGCACCCGATCTACATATCTGGAACCACTCTGATGAATCTGTCCTTACTTTCTTAACAATAACCCAGGGATTAGGAGGCCCCATTCCTGACCAACTCAGCTGACAAGGCTCAGATATAACAGAAAGTGCTGGAAACACTTAGCATCCATGAAGAGAGTTAAGTGTTTCAGGTCTTGTGATCTTTCATCACAACTGAATGATATTAGGGATGAATGGCTTTTAAAGAAGGTCAGAATTCACCAAGGGATTGGGGAGGGAGTACATACACGCACACAGAGAAGAAACAGACAACATTAAGATATTTACAAAAGAGACAAACTACACACAGTTTTAACAAATCAAGTTTATTACCAAATTTCAATTACAAACATGTTAATACATAATACAATGAATTAATTCAGATCATTTTGCACACTAATAACGCAAAAGTGCAGGGATTGTTGTCCAGATACAAATAACCTAGGTGTAGGAAATACCCTCTCTGAGGACTAACTAGAAACTTCACAATACATACAAACTCCAACTAGTAAACCGACCATTAGAATAGTGCCCTCACATTGGCTAACCGTCTGCCCCAGTAGAGTTCCATAACTTTTGTCTCAGAAACATGTCACTGATCCCCGATGCACAACTCTGTTCAACGTGGGAATGGGTTTGATACAATACAAGTGGACAAAAGTTCATGCCTTATAGTAGCTCAAGTAAGCAAATCAAAGAGAACTGCTGGGACAGTGTATCTCCCCCATTTTGAAATGTGTGGCACAGGATGGGAGAGGGAGGGGAATTCCTTCATCAAATCCAGAAAGTGGAAAGGAAAACCAACAGAGGTTTACATCCACTTTGCAAACTCAAGCATTTCTTCCTCAGAGAGGAGCAGGACCCAGTTATAGAATACACTAAAAACAGGCCCTGTGACAAATGTACACTGGAGGCAGGGCTCAGTTACAGAGTAAACTGGAAACAGGGCCCTGTGACAGATGTAGACTGGAAACAGGGACCAGTAAAAGTATGCTGGAAACAGGACCCAATGCAGAGAGGGTACATTGGAAACAGAGCCCAGTGCAGAGAGAGTACACTGGAAAACAGGGCCCAATGACAGAGTACAGTGGAAGCACTGCCTAGTTACAGAACACACTGGAAACGACCCAGTGACCAGAGAGGGTACAGTGGAAGCACAGCACAGTTATTCAGACTATGCAAGAGGATCCAGAGCCTGAAGGTGGGGACCTCCTGCATCTGCTTTGTACAAACAGCAATGTAGCAAATGGAATGGGTTTACAGACTCTTGAAGAGAAAAAGACCAGAGTGTTGCATACGGGGTGAGGGGGCAACTCGGCAAGTGTTGATTTTACAAAGTTTCTAAAAAGGGTAGCGGACCTCCTATCAAAAGTCAGAAAATTGTGCATAAATCTTTTTTTGCAAACATTGGAGTTCTGAGGACAGTATGAAATGCAGCCCTTTCGAGTCATTATGGGAAACCATTCTGACTGGTTTAAAATGATGTTGAGGCAGTGGGAGCACATTACTAAACACACTGTTTCAATGTACCAATTTCAGGGCGATGACACTTTCCATTCGTTGCAGAGGTACAGATTCATTCTTAGTGCTAATCCAGATACTCTGGGCAAGAAGGAGAAAAGAATAGTCTCTCTTCTTCTTCACTTTATCCTCAAAGCCCTTGTGACAGAGGGGGAATAAATGTGCAATCAATGGCAGTTTCCAGCAGTGGTGCACAGTTCATCTGCTTTGCCAAGTGGGGAGTCCATTTACCGTCTGGGACATTTCCTGAATGTCACACTTCAAATGGAGAGGGCATTTTGCAGACATCGATCCTCCTACAAGTTCACATATTCCAAGTTCCCCTCAGAGACTAAGCCTGCTGGGAGGAACCGAAAAGTAAAGGAGAAACCGGCAAGAAGAGTTTCACTGGCAACAGATAAATTTGAAGGGGGAGGGGTGTATAAGGGTAACTCGCCCAGAATAGCAGCTATTACTGAGTGCATTGAAAGCCAGGTTAAACAAAAGGGATTGTGTTTCAAGGATCTCAGGATTAGTAAGAAACAGCATGGTTTTAAAGACAGCATTGAAAGTACCGTTAAAATCTTGACGCAATTATTCACAAGCGTGCAAGTCCTGCATAGATAAGTCGCTGTGTGAATACTTGTTACAGTACATGTAGCATCTCAGAGCATCAGAATCGCCACACAAGAGACCCTAGGCTTCGTTACTGCAGCGGAGCACAGTACCCAAAGCACTGACACTAAAATAACTCAAACACAAAGACAGCGACACACAATTCGAAATAATTAAACCATCAGTTCCAACAATGGAGTGAGCACTTTCACACAAAAAAATGGACAATTTGGGGTGAATTCGCAGAATCTCAAAGGAGCAATCTAGGTATTTTCTTTGAACCAGGTCTGTGTCATAGTATCTGATTACTTCAAACAAATCAAAAAATATCTGCATAGCAATTTTTTTTGTATTTAAATCCTGGAAGTAATTCCTATGGCAGCATTAAAGTAGGTCCTCTGTCCGTAACTGATAATAACCATGTCTAGTTTGGGGTTTAAAGAGGTCTCACGTTAACTGGGGGCAATTAAAGGTGGAGTCACTCTTTCGAAAACCATCCAGACGATATTTGAGGCAGTGCAAGCTCAACAATCATTCTGAAACGTGTCAAAAAACTTCAGACCAGACAAATCATAGAATCCCTACAGTGCAGGAGGAGGCCATTTGGCCCATCGATTCTGCACCAACCACAACCCACCCAGGCCCTCTCCCCGTAACCTTATGCATTTACCCTAAGGGGCAATTTAGCATGGCCAATCCACCTTACCCGCACATTTTTGGACTGTGGGAGGAAACCCTCACAGACACGGGGAGAACATGCAGGCTCCGCAGAGTGACCCAAGCTGGGAATCGAACCCAGGTCCTTGGCGCTGTGAGGCAGCAGTGCATTCAGAGGTCAAACCAGTCCCTCACACGCCTTTCTCCCACCTTCCTCACTGATTCACAAGGTAATAGTTTTTCCAATAGTCCCGATTTTCCCCTGCCCTACCACCCACAATGCATGGTACAGAACAGGTAAGTGACCAGCATTCAATTGGCATGATTACAGCTAAGTAGAATCCCTACAATGCAGAAGGTGGCCATTCGGCCCATCAAATCTATACCGACCACAAGCCCATCCAGACCCTATGCTAGTTCCACCCCCCCCCCCCACACTAAGGGGCAATTTAGTATGGCCGATCCACTTAACCCACACATCTTTGGACTGTGGGTGGAAACCGGAGCACTCAAAGGAAACCCATGCTGACATGCGGAGAATGTGCAGACTCCACAGAGAGTGACCTGAAGCCAGGAATCAAACCCGGGTCCCTGACACTGTGAGGCAGCATTGCTAACCACTGTGCCACCGTGCCGCATCCAGGGGAGAGGGGTTGGTCGTCGCCTGTGCAGTCCATGTGGACTGCAACTGTCCACCACTCCCTCTCTTCCCCCTGGTGATATCGCAGCACTAACCTGCTCCAGCTGCAGTTATCACAGTTCTCCATTCACACAGTCATCAGCAGCAGCAACTTTTAATCCATTTTACTCCTTTGAGAAAGATTCTGCCAAAAAAAAATTCTTGGAAATGAAAGAATTAAAGGAGAAAGGCATCGAGGTGAACTAGCACTTGTTGCTGAGTCGCTAATCGATCAATATTGAGGTAATACCCACATTCATTTCACTGGAAAATCTCACTCAAAATTCTTGGAATTTTTTTTAAAGTTTTGAACTCACATTTGCAACGTTTAAAGAATTCCGGACCAGAGATATGATTTTTGGGGATAAAACCTTTTTTGAAAGTACAAAGAAAAGGCTCTGGGGATTTGAAAGTGGTGTAAAAATCACCAACGACATTCCCCGGTACATCTGATTGCCATTTTTCCACATTTCCATCGAGTCTGCCAAAAAAAAAATCACGGAAGAGGACTGGATTTCCAATACCTCAGACCGGTCAGATTGCGTTCCAGAGTTCCTTCCTGCCACCCAATCCATGATTTTTACTTTTCCTTTTTAAAAAAAAACCTGGTTTCTACGTGTTTCAGTGCTGTGCCGAGGCTCCGTTCATATGGTTCTTCTCAGTGTTGGGGAGCTCAGTGCTGTACAGACAGTCTAGGAAGCCGTGCGATATCTCCGTAACCAAGGAACGATCAGGAATTGACTGTGCCATACCATATATGGCACCCTGGAGCAGGAGGGGGAGAGAGAGAAAATCAAGACATGTCTGACAGGTGACCCCCGTCAAGCCAAATAAACCACTGAAGTTGATCTACTGTCAGTTTGCTTGATGGGCACCAACTTAATGTCCATGACAAATCAACAACTTGCATTTATATAGCGCTTCTTGTGAATCAGAATGCCCCCGGAGCAATTATTATCCAAAATGTGACACTGAGTCACATAAGGAGATATTAGGTCAGATGGTCAAAATCTTTAAGGAGCGTCTCAAAGAAAAAAGAGAGGTCAAGAGGTTTAGGTGGGAATTCCTGAGCTTAGGACTCAGAGAACTGAAGTCACAATCCAAAAAAGTTTGAAGTTTCAAGTTAAAATTTATTTATTAGTGTCACAAGTAGACTTACAGTAACACTGCAATCTCCACTACATTCTGCACTGTCTCGTTTCATTCCCAATGAACGGTATGTATAGCGCGCAAGAAACAAAACTTTTCACTGTATGTTAATACACGTGACAGTAATAAATCAAATCAGATCAAAAATCAACACTTTCCAGTACACCGAGGGTGAATTTAGCATGGCCAATGCACCTAAGCAGCACGTCTTTCGGACTGTGGGAGGGAACCAGAGCACCTGGAGGAAACCCATGCAGATATGGGGAGAATGTGCATACTCCGCACAGTGACCCAAGTTGGGAATCGAACCCAGGTCCAACAAGTGGCTTGTGCTACCAAATAAACCTGTTGGACTTTAACCTGGGGTTGTGAGGCTCCTGTGCACCGACTACAATCCCATCCAGGCCCTAGCCCCATAACCCCGTGCATTCACCCTAGATAGCCCCCCCGACACTAAGGGGCAATTTAGCATGGCCAATCCACCTAACCCACACATCTTTGGAGAGTGGGAGGAAATCCACACAGACACAGGAGCAATGTACAAACTCCACACAGGTGACCCAAGCCGGGAATCAAACCCGGGTCCCCGACGCTGCGAGGCAGCAGTGCTAACCACCGTGCCACCCCAAATAGTCACTTAGTAGAATAAAAAGACGTGCTGTCAAAGCTTTTCATCTTACACCCAGGGTAGATGCAAGAATATTAAATTTCAAAGGAAACAAGTATAGATTGCTGTTCCCTTTGAAATTTGGCATTCCTGTATCTGTCCTGATAAGCGCAAGATGAAAAGCTTTCACTACGTGTCGCTTTCTTCCACAGTACTTTCATACAAAATAACTATGGAGGGATATGGGCCAAATGCGGGCAACTGGGACTAGCTTAGTGGTTTAAAAAGGGCAGCACAGACAAGTTGGGTTGAAGAACCTGTTTTCATGCTGGGGGAGATAATGGCTTAATGGTATTCTTGCTAGATTATTAATTCAGAAACTCAGCTAATGTTCTGGGGACCCAGGTTCAAATCCCACCACTAGAGATGGGGGGATTTGAATTCAACTGAAAGAATCTGAAATTAGGAATCTACTGATGACCATGAAACCATTGTCGATTGTTAGGAAAATCTATCTGGTTCACTAATATCCTTTAGGGAAGGAAATCTGCTGTCCTTACCTGGTCAGGCCTACATGTGACTCCAGAGCTACAGCAATGTGGTTGACTCTCAACTGCCCTCAGGCAACGAGGGATGGGCAATAAATGCTGGCCGACCAACAACACCCATGTCCCACGAATGCATAAATAAAACTATGACTCTATGTGAAAAGCTCTACATAAATGCAAGTCATCATCCAACACTTTTCGGCAGTAGATTGCACCCCATCCCTCCCAAGTCCTGACCTGACGGTACCCTTACCCTGCCTGTGGTTTTCTCCGCAGGATTCTTCATTATTTCAGCCACACTTTCACGCACATCTGTGACAAATTGGTCCGCCACTCCATCCCTGGTGTGTAGAAGTGTCACACATATATGGATGCTGAAAGAGAAGAGGCTATCTTGGTTAAAGACATCATGGACCCTCAATCAGTTCCTGTTCATCAATCTTTCACATCACAGTAACTGGGCTATCAGTGAGGAGGTGAGGCAGTCTCAATATTGACTGTATCTCCCCCCTTCTATTTATCAAACAAGTGGTCAGTAAGGAAAGATGATGTTTTTATTTGTGTCAGTGTTAGAAGTGACGGTGAGGCATGCTGCGCACAAATAACATCTAACCGAGGAAATAACTAAAACTGAAACTGTTAAGAATGAGCGACAGGGGCGGGGACAGCGACAGGGCGGGGACAGCGACAGGGCGGGGACAGCGACAGGGCGGGGACAGCGACAGGGCGGGGACAGCGACAGGGCGGGGACAGCGACAGGGCGGGGACAGCGACGCACCTTGAAGGGAACTGCAAGGTGTTGAGGTTCCACCCTTTGGATGTCATCGCGTTTGATAAACGGAAAATATCAAACGTTTCTGAGCCAATGGCCACTACAGACACCTCCGGTTTTCCAAAGATTAAAATTTCTTTTATTTTCCTCAACCTGTAAAACACAAAAAAACGACAGAAAATGGTTTAGCATCTGGGGAAAAGTCAACACCTTTTATCGATATAACACAACACCAAACAGCCCAAAATATCCTGAAGCATCTCAGCACCGGGAGGAGAATGAGGTGACAGAATGCCTAATAGAGACAGTACACAGAAATATAAAATCGGTTAGAACCAAGCATTCCAATAGGATGCATCAGGTAAAAGTTAAAGTCAATTTATTAGTCACAAGTAGGCTTACATTAACACCACAATGAAGTTACTGTGAAAATCCCCTAGTCGCCACAGTCCGGCGGCACCTGTTCAGGTACACTGAGGGGTAATTTATCATGGCCAATCAATCTATCCCTGCACATCTCTGGACTGTGGGAGGAAACTGGAGCACCCGGAGGAAACCCACACAGAGACCCAAGCTGGGAATCGAACCCGGGTCCCTGGCGCTGTGAGACAGCAGTGCTAACCACTGTGCCACCCTAACTTGGAGAGAGGATTTCTTTCTGATTTATCCCACTTCTCTCTTGAAAAGCGAGGAAGTCTCTGCCTGGGTTGAACACAATCAGCACTTTCCAACACTTCACTCTGATCATTCAACTTCTCCAAAACTTGCTTTGGATCCAATGCATTTGAAGGATTGTCTTTGAGACCATGAGCCAGTTCGCTCAGTAAAATTTTCCACGTGTCAGTGGCAGAACCACACCACCAGATGGAGCTGGAGGACAGAGGTCATCGCTCTGCAGCAAATTGGTAAAACTCATAATAAATAAAACTTTGGCAGCAAGGGCAAGCCTTAATTTTATGCAGAATATTTCCACTTCTAAGGCCTGCGTCATCCAGTGAATCCTTGCTCAAAGTGTTATGGAACACAGGCAAAACACTCGACGCTGGAAATGTTAAATATAAAACAAAAAGCGCTGGGAAAACTCAGCAGGTCTGGCAGCATCTGAGAAACAAGAGTTAATGTTTTGACTCCACATGACTCAGAGCTACTCCACAGATGCTGAAGACAATGTTCCAGTAGGCCGATCGCAGGGCCCACATCAGGACTGCCACAAAAATAAATCCCTTCTTTTCTCCACATTCAAAAACAAAATCCCAGACAATCTGAACACTTACTTTCTGTCAAAATCTCAAAGGCAAAGCATCCAGGCAACAAACGCCGACTCCAGCAGAACAGTAAAACATCAGAACACAAGAATTAGCAGGGCTAGGCCATTCAGCTCTTTGAGCCAGCTCCCGTCAACAAGATCTGATCTGATTATTCATTGATTTGATTTATTATTGTCACATGTATTAACATACAGTGAAACGTATTGTTTCTTCCGCGCTATACAGACAAAGCATACCGTTCATAGAGAAGGAAAGGAGAGAGTGCAGAATGTAGTGTTACAGTCATAGCTAGGATGTAGAGAAAGATCAACTCAGTGCAAGGTAAGTCCATTCAAAGTCTGACAGCAGCAGGGAAGAAGCTGTTCTTGAGTCGGCTGGTACGTGACCTGACTTTTGCATCTTATTCCCGGAAGGTGGTAGAAGAGAGAATGACCCGGGTGCACGGGGTTCTTGATTATGCTGGTTGCTTTGCCGAGGCAGTGGGATGTGTAGATAGAGTCAACGGACGGGAGGCTGGTTTGCGTGATGGTCTGGGCTACATTCACAACCCTTTGTAGTTCCTTGCGGTCTGGGGCAGAGCAGGAGCCATACCAAGCTGTGATACAACCAGAAAGAATGCTTTCTATGGTGCATCTGTAAACGTTGGTGAGAGTTGTAGCTGACATGCCAAATTTCCTAAGTCTTCTGAGAAAGTAGAGGCCTTGGTGGGCTTTCTTAACTATAACGTTGGCATGGGGGACCAGGATAGGTTGTTGGTGATCGGCGAGATTGTGGTCTTGACTCCAGTTTCCCGTCCCTCTTCCCCCTTGGCCTTGACTCCATTTGTTGATCAATAATCTGTCTAACTCAGCCTTGAATACGTCCAATGACCCAGCCTCAGTTTCTCTCTGAGGAAATAATTCCAGACTGGCAACCATCAGAGTGAAAGAAATTCTTCTTATCTCAGTCCTAAAAGGGAGACGCTTAATGTTAAAACCGTGCCCCCCTAGTTCTAGACTCTCCACAATGGGGAGGAAACCTCCTCTTGGTGTGTGTGTTTCAATAAGATCACCGTCAATAAGGGCAGCACAGTGGCACAGTGGTCAGCACTGCTCCCTCACAGCGCCAAGGAACCAGTTCAACTCCAGCCTCAGGTTATTGTCTGCGCAGAGTTCCCCATGTCTATGTAGGTTTCCTCCAGATGCTCTGGTTTCTTCCCACACTCCAAAGATGTTTACAATTTATATAGATGATTTGGAGTTGGGGACCAAGTGTAGTGTGTCAAAATTTGCAGATGACACTAAAATGCGTGGCACAGTAAAGTGTGCAGAGGACACTGAAAGTTTGCAAAGGGATATAGATAGTCTAAGTGAGTGGGTGAGGGTCTGGCGGATGGAGTACAATGTTGGTAAATGTGAGGTCATCCATTTTAGTATGAATAGCAGCAAAATGGACTATTATTTAAATTGGTAAAAAAAACAATTGCAGCATGCTGCTGTGCTGAGGACCTGGGTGTCCTTGTGCAGGAATCATTAAAAGTTGATTTGTAGGTGCTGCAGGTAATTAAGAAGGCAAATGGAATTTTGTCCTTTATTGCTGGAGGGATGGAGTTTACAAACAGCAAGGTTATGTTGCAGCTGTATAAGCTGCTGGTGAGGCCACACCTGGATACTGTGAGTTTTGGTCTCCTTACTTGAGAAAGGATATCCTGGCACTGGAGGGGGTGCAGAGGAGATTCACTAGGTTGACTCTGGAGTTGAGAGGGTTGGCTAATGAGGAGAGACTGAGTAGACTGGGACTATACTCATTGGAATTCAGAAGAATGAGGGGAGATCTTATGGAAACATATAAAATTATGAAGGGAATAGATAAGATAGAAGCAGGGAAGTTATTTCCACTGGCAGGTGAAACTAGAACTAGGGGGCATTGCCTCAAAATAAGAGGAAGCAGATTTAGGGCTGAGTTGAGGAGGAACTTCTTCACACAAAGGGTTGTGAATCTGTGGAATTCCCTGCCCAGTGAAGCAGTTGAGGCTACCTCATTGAATGTTTTTAAGGCAAGGATAGATAAATCTTTGAACAGTAAGGGAATTAAGGGTTCTGGTGAGTGGGTGGGTAAGTGGAGCTGAGTCCACAAAAAGATCAGCTATGATCTGACTGCACCAGGTTAAAGTCCAGGTTTATTTGGTAGCACAAGGTTTCGGAGAACTGCCCCTTCATCAGGTGAGTGAAGAGTTGTGTTCACAAACAGGGCATATATAGGCACACTCAATTTACAAGATAATGGTTGGAATGTGAGTGTTAACAGGTAATCAAGTCTTTACAGGTACAGACAATGTGAGTGGAGAGAGGGTTAAGCACAGGTTAAAGAGATGTGTATTGTCTCCAGCCAAGACAGTTAGTGAGATTTTCCAAGTTCAGGAAAGGCGTGGGGGTTACAGGGAGTGTGACATGAACCCAAGATTCTGGTTGAGAGCATCCTCACGTGTGTGGAACTTGGCTATCAGTTTCTGCTCAGCAACTCTTGTGTTGTCGTATGTCTTGACTACCTGTTAAAACTCGCATTCCAACCATTATCTTGTAAATTGTCTGTGCCTCTATATGCCCTATTTGTGAATCCAACTCTTCATTCACCTGAGGAAAGAGCAGCGCTCTGAAAGCTCATGCTACCAAATAAACCTGTTGGACTTTAACCTGGTGTTGTGAGACTTCTTACTGTGTGCACCCCAGTCCGATGCCGGCATCTCCACAACATGATCTTATTGAATGGTGGAGCAGACTCGAGGGGCCAGGTGGTTTACTCCTGCTCCTAGTTTTTATGTGCAGGTTAGATGGATTGTCAATGGTAAATTGCCCCTTAGCGTCAGGGGGATGAGTGGTAAATTTGTGGGGTTACGGGGATAGGACCTGGATGGGATTGTGGGTCAGCGCAGGCTCGATGGGCCGAATGGCTTCTCTCTGCACTGTAACGATTCTATGATTACTTCTCATCCTTTTAAATTCTTCCAATCAATCAAGCCCAATCTGCTCAATATTTCCTCATAAAATAATCCCTTTATTTACTGTATCTGCCAAGTGAACCTTCACTGAAGTGCTTCAAAACAATTATTCTAAAGGAGAACAAAACTCCGGCTGCAACACCACCAAGCCCAGTGCAGCGACAGCAACAGTTGTCTATTTTTACATTCCATTCCGTTTGCAACAGACAGCAGGAACCAACACAGCACTCTGCCTAAACAGCACTGCTCACGATGTGAAACATCCAAGTGGCAAGGGCAGGAACACATTGTGGCACCAAGCGTTAGAAGTGAGACTTCACGGGTAAAATGAACACAGCAAGATTAACTCAGCCGGCCTCTGCACATCGTCAACACTCGGTGTGAAGGCCTCTAGTTTAAATCTTGGCTACACTGGATCGTTGAAAGCTGTTGCTAAGTTTTAAGACATGGGGTGATGCTCGCACTCTGCAGCTACTGATCTCAAAGACAAGACAGATCAATCCATCTCACTTGAGTTTTATATTTAAACTCTGCATGTTTTGTACAATTCCATTCGAGCCACTTAGCCTGCAGATTTGTATTAACAGTGGCTGAGAATGTGTGGAGCAGGAAGCCAGTGGAGAATAAGCATATCAATGAGCTCAAGAGGTTGCTGGCCATCTTTCTGGTGCTAAAAGGGATTGAGGGATACAAAGGATTAAGTATAATGCAGTATTAATCCTACAAATTTCTGACCAGTGAAAGAGGTCACCACTTCTTTGATGATCTTGTGCATTCAAAAACATACATCACTTGAGACTCAGTGGGCAGCACTTGCACCTCAGAGACAGTAGGTTGAGTAGGTCAAGTCCCACCCAGAGCCCTGAGTGCAAAAATCAGGGATGACGCTCCAATGCAGTCTGGAGAGAGTGCCACACTGGCGAAAATGCCAGCTCTCAGAGGAGATGTTAAACTGGAGTCCCAGCTACTCTTTAAGATGAACATAAAAAAATCCCAAGGAACTAGGCCGCATTTCAAATACTGCGTGCGGTTCTGGTCGCCACACTACCAGAAGGACGTGGATGTTTTAGAGACGATACAAAGAAAATTCACCAGGATATTGCCTGGTCTGGAGGGTTTTAGGTATGAGGAAAGGTTGGATAAACTCGGATTGTTTTCACCGGAAAGACGGAGGCTGAGGGGAGGTCTGATAGAGGGCCACAAAATTACAACAGGCATAGATAGGGTGGATAGTCAGAGGCTTTTTCCCAGGGTGGAAGGGTTGCCTACAAGAGGGCACAGGTTAAGGTGAGAGGGGGAGAGTTTAGAGGAGATGTGGGGCAGAAGTTTTTCCACAGAGTGTGGTGGGTGCCTGAAACACAATGCCAGTGGAGGTGGTGGAAGCAGGCACGGTAGCAACATTCATGATGTATCTTGGTAAGACACATGAACAGGAGGCGAACAGAGGGATAGAAACCACTTATTGGCTTGGTGGGCTGAAGGGCCTGTTCCTGTGCCATTTTGTTCTTTGTTAAAACAGAGCTGGGGAGTTCTCTCTGGTTTCCTGGCCAATATTAATCCCTCAAACAACTTGCAAAACCAATTATTTGGTCCCCATCATACTGCTGTTGTTGGACCTTCCTGCGCATAAATTGGTTGCTGCATTTTCCTACATTACACACACACTTCATCAGCAGTAAAACACTTGGTGATGTCCTGAGGTTGTGAAGATGGCTAAAATAAAAACCAGCACTTCTTTCTGTGGTTCCAGAAAAGCCTTTCATTTTAAGCTAAACTGGGATTTAAACTAACACAAGTCAATACAATGGATGCAAGTGGTTCCCAAGAGACTCCTTGGGAAAAAGAAAGCATCTGAAGGAAGAACAATCACCGTCTGTTGGGAAGCTCAAAGCAGCTGCAGAAAACTAGTTGAAGTAAAGCAACTTCCTGCCTAATCTAATCAACACCACAACAGATCGTGTCCACACCCATACTAGGGCTCGTCAGCACACCAGCCTTTCTTGCAGTACTAAACCAAAATCTGCCCCCCTCCTCCCGCTCTCATTTACACACAAGTTTCCAACAAATCACTGCTGAATTTATGGGAGTTAAAGCATTTGGATTTACTGAGTGCACATTCTTTGTTTTGACAGTCATGGTGAACTTATGGAAGCATTTTCTTCCAAAGTCCCATTAACCTAAGCCCTGTTTGCACTTTACTCCATTAGTAAACAGTTCCCTGAATGCCTTTCTTTCAATCATTCTGTGACAGTGGAAGGAGGGCTTTTTGTTTTTCTTACTTAAAGATGATCTTGGCTGAACATCATTCTTTGCGGACACCCTGTCCTTTACACAAAGTGGTAGCACAAACCTATTGAATCATAGAACCCCCACAGTACAGGAGGAGGCCATTTGGCCCATCGAGTCTGCACCAGCCACAATCCCATCCAGGTCCTATCCCCATAACCCCATGCATTTACCCTAGCTAGTCCCCCAGCACTAAGATGCAATTTAGCACAGCCAATCCGCCTAACCCATACATCTTTGGACTAAAGTGAGAATATATCATCTCCATTCCTTTGGAGTACAGGATTTTTAAAATTCAGAACAGTGTTTACTTGCAGTTGTTTTGCATTTCTGGACAGCCTGTGGAGTAAAGCCCCTGGTTAGAGTTGCAGACCATGACAGCTGTGTTGCAAACTCTGAAGGCAATACGGCAGCTCCGTTTTTGTCTTTATAGTACCGCTTAACCACCTAGATTTTTACTGAATTTGGTCGAGCAAGTGGCTCACATGGGGAGTATCGCAATTATTCTGTAGCTGGAGTCGGGGTGTCACTGGCTCCAGACCTACACCAAGACTTGAGCGCACAACCTAAACCAACACTCCCACTGCAGGAGACAGAGTGCTGGGTCTGAAATAGGCAGAGAGGTTTGAGGGACTAAACTCCAGAGCTCAGGACTGAGGCAGCACAGTTGCCAATGCTGTAGGAATTGAAGTGGGGAATCGAGGGTGGAATTCGCAGAACTCCAGAGATTCTGGAGAATTGGCAGACCAGAGATTACTGTGATACGGAGGACCAAATATAATCAGCCAGGATTCCCTCTCCAGATCATTTCCCACTGCCCTGGAAGTACCAAGCATAGGATCAGGCAGTTAGTTACTCCCACTGGGTCTGTCCACCCTTCATTTAGATCATGGCTAGTCTGTACCACAACATGTAATCACTGCTGCCTCACAGCACCAGGGACCTGGGTTTGATTCCTGGCTTGGGTCACTGCCTGCATGTGAATGACACGGCGGCACAGTGGTTAGCACTGCTGCCTCACAGCACCAGGGACCTGGTTTAGATTCCTGGCTTGGGTCACTGTCTGTGTGGAGTTTACACTTTCTCCCCGTGTCAATGTGTGTTTCCTCCCACAGTCCAAAGATGTGCAGGTTAGGCGGATTGGCCATGATACATTGTCTCTTAGCATCAGGGGGACTAGCTAGGGTAAACGCATGGGGTTGTGGGGATTGCACCAGGGTGGGATTATAGTTGGTGCAGACTCAATGGATCGAATGGCCTCCTTCTGCACTGTAGGATTCTAAGTTTCCACGAGATCCACAGTCCTTTGACGCCATGACTCAATGAAAATCTATCAAACCCTGCAAGATCCAGTTATCCTCCAGCACCCACAGATATTTGGGGGATAAATTCCCAATTGCTACTGCTCTTTGTGGGTAAAGTGCTTCCTGACATACCCTCTGAAGGGTCACACTCCAATTCGAAGATGATGTTCCCTGGTTTACAATTCCCCCAATAAAATTAAATAATTTCTGAGTTTGCCGGCCAACACATCCTTCTCGCATTTTGATCTGAACACATCCTGAACTCCAGCAAATAAATGACTAAAATTAAGCAAACCATGCCCAGTAATTTAATCCTCTAAACCCTGGTATCATTCTGGTGGATATGTGCTGTTCTTACTCCGTGGTCAATATAGCCCTCCTGGGGTGCAGTGCCCAGAACTGATAGCCCAAAAAAAACAAGGCATTTGGACAAATACATGGATAGGGAAGGTTTAAAGGGATAGGGACCAAATGCAGGCAAATGGGGTTAGCTTAGATGGGCATTTTGGTCAGCATGGACCAGTTTGAGCCGAAGGGCCTGTCTCTGTGCTGTAGATTCTGTGAATTAGGCAGACAGAAATACTGAGGAACCCATCCAATGACACTGAGACAGAGAAACCTCCCTGTAGTGGGCCAATGAGGGAAATGCATGCCCTTAAGACGGTGGTTTGCCCAATAGGAGATGACAAATCCCAAAATTGCTTAATTGGTATTTTGCTCACGACTTTGCGATTTATTAATGAGCCTGAGCATAATTGTTTGCTTGCATAATTCCATGCTTCCTTTCCTCATTCGTCCATGCAAGTCTTACTGAAACCACAGACCCAACTATGCTACAGGCAGGTCTGGACAAACGGTCTCCGGATCTCAGAGCAGACCCTCCCATTAATCCATCAAAAATCCATTTTAAACCAGCCAGGAATTACCCAATTCGTCCAGTAATCTCTATTGGTGATTAACAGTTAGAGAGTTATGGCAAAGGAGTTATTTTATCAATGAGTGCTAAAATATGTTTCAAAACCTATTCTTGTGTACACCTTATCCCCACAAGGGAAATATTGGTGCAAGGGAAAATATGATCGTAAGAAATAGAAGGAGGCCATTTGGCCCTCGAGCCTGCTCTGCCATTCAATAAGATCATGGCTGATCTGATTTTGACCTTAATGTCACTTTCCTGCCTGTCCCCAATGAGCCTCGATCCCCCCCGCCAACACAATCAAAACTTTGTTCAACTCAATCTTGAATATGTTCAGTGACCCAGCCTCCACTGTTCTCTGGGATAGAGTGTTCAAAAGACTAACAAACTTCTGTGAAGAAATTGCTCAGCTCTCTAATTAAATGCAGCACAGTGGTTAGCACTGCTGCCTCACAGCGTCAGGGACCTGAGTTTGATTCCTGTCTCGGGTCACTGTCTGTGTGGAGTTTGCACATTCGCCCCGTGTCTGTGTGGGTTTCCTCCCACAGTCTGAAAGACATGCTGGTTAGGTGCACTGGCACCTAAATTCTCCCTCAATGTATCCAAACAGGCGCTGGAGTGTGGCGACTAGGGTATTTTCAGAATAACTTCATTGCAGTGTTAATGTAAGCCTACTTGTGACTAATAGAAAAAGATAAAAACTTTTAATGTAAACCTAGTTGTGATGCTAATTAATAAATAAATAAACTTAATTCAAAAATAATCATTTCTGCTGTTAGTACACCTTTATCACGGTCAGGTGCCAGGTAGATGGAAAAGATCACATGATAATCTATTATAGAAGATTAAAGAAATGTATTTTTATTCATTGGATGTGCGTGCACCAGCTGGGCCAGCACTTATTTCTCATCTCGAATTGCCCAATTTTCAGAGGGCATTTAAGAGTCAACTCCATCCCTAAAGCATGAGTGAGCCAGTTGGGTCTTTATAACAACAACAATGGCTTCATGGTCAAATATTGAATTCAAATCATTTCACCATCTGCTGTGGTGGGATTCGAGCCCGGATCCCCAGAGACCTCTGAATTTCTCATCCAGTGGCAATACCACCACGGCACCACCTCCCCTTTATTATCCCATACCCTGGCCAATTGCTATTGCTCAACCAACATCAGTAAAACAGATGATCGGCTCATCATTATGTTGCTCTACGTGGGAGCTCGCTCTGTGCAAATTGGCTGCTCTGTCGCCTTTACTCCCACAGTGAATATACATCAACAACACTTAAATGGCCTGGGAAGCATTTTGATATACCCTGGAAGTCATGGAAGCTATGTATACAAGTCGAGTATCCTTTATCCATAAACCTGGGGGCAACCTGCATCTTGGATTTCAGATCATTTAGGTTTGCAGTCACCATGTATAAACTTATATTACAATCGCTTAAGCTTGGGCTAGTTATAGTCTAAGGTAAATAAAATGTCTGAAAAGTAAGATGTATCATTGAATAACAAGTACAAGATACCTGAAAGTATCTTTCTGACATGTTCACCATAAAAATCACAAAGGTAAGGAGTGCGGATAACAAGCAGACTGGGGAGGCAATGGCCTAGTGATATTACTTCTGGACCACTTATCCAGAAACTCAGCTAAGGTTCTGGGCACTCGGGTTCAAATCCCACCACAGCAGATGGTGGGATTTGAATGCAATAAAAAAAAATCTGGACTTAAAAAATCTACTGATGACCATCAAACCATTGTCGATCATCAAAAAGACCCGTCTGAGTCACTAATGTCCTTCAAGGAAGGAAATCTACCATCCTTATTTGGTCTGGCCAAATGGGACTCCAGAGCCACAGCAATGTGGTTGACTCTCCACTGCTCTCAGGCAACTAGGGATGGGCAATAAATGCTGGCCAGCCAGCAACGCCCATGGCATACAAATGAATAAGAAGACTCCTTGTACACAAGAAGTGTTGTTTTTGGATATGTTCGGTTTTCAGGTTTACAGATTAAGGATATTCCACCTGTATAAATGCAAGCCTTTCTGTTAATCGCTGGTTCTAATTTTAGTCTTGAGGGGCTCCATGCAGAGTGTACCTACTGTGCTTCAATGTGTCGCGCAGTTTCAATGATCTTTTTGGTGGCCTTAACGTAACCGTCCTCGCCCATGTACATCATGGTTGCCCAGCAAGCAGCAATGATCCCTCCTGGTCTCGATCCAGCAATTGTGGGCGATGCATAGATCCCTCCCTGCCAGTCTGGGGCCACAAAGAACTGGTAGTGACGGTACCTCTTGTTGCTATACAGGACAACTGACGAACCCTTGGGCGCATAACCATACTGCGAGGAGAAAAACAATGAGGGGGGAATTAAGCATTTAAAGTATTACAGAAAGGAAGCAACAGGTAGAATGAACTTTATGGTTCACTCAATTGCATTAATGGTTCAAGATGTTTGGCTCAATTTAAAGCTGGCCAGTTTATACGGAGTTTTTGTGCGTGGGTAAGCAAAGGAACTTAGGAGCAAGCCATTCAGCCCCTTGATTTAACCAGATCATGGCTGATCTTCTATCTTCAGTGCCATCTTCCCCCACAATGCCTATATTCCTCGGGTGACTGTGTGTGGAGTCTGCACATTCTCCCTGTGTCTGCATGGGTTTCCTCCAGGTGCTCCAGTTTCCTCCCATAGTCCAAAGATGTGCAGGTTAGGTTGATCGGCCATGCTAAATTGCCTTTTAGTGTTGGGGTATTAGCAGGGTAAATACATGGGGGTATAAGGACAAGGCCTGGGTGGGACTGTTGTTGGTGCAGATTCAATGGGCCAAATGGCCTCCTTCTGCATTGGAGGGATTCTATGATTTTCTGATTCTATGATGTCATTGGTATCTGGAAATCTATTGGCCTCTGTTTTGAACTGAACCTGCACAGTTCTCTGTGGTAGAGAATTCTAAAGATTCACTACCCAAATATTGGCATTTAGTTAGTGTCCTGCTACATCTCACACAACATACAATGAGGTACTCTCCCCTGCAGTCACAAAATACAAGTCTCAATACCATCTAGATAATCATAGAATCGCGGGAGGAGGTCATTCGGCCCATCGAGTCTGCACCCACCACAATCCTACCCAGGGCCTATTTCCATAACCCCTCATATTTATGCTGCTAATCCACCTGACACTAGAGTTAATTTAGCACGGTCAGTCAACCTAATCCGCACACCTTTAGATTGTGGGAGGAAACTGGAGCACCCGGAGGAAACCCACGCAGACACGGGGCGCACATGCAAACTCCACACAGACAGTGACCCGAGGCCGGAATTGAACCCGGGTCCTTGGCACTGAGTGGCAGCAGTGCTGACCACCGTGCCACCCATTTAATTCTGACATTTAATGCCCTCATTAAACAATGGGAAAATCATAGCTTTTGTTTTCAGTACCCAACGTCTCTCTATTCGGTCACTCTTTCCCGTGACCGATTCCACTGGTCTCCCCTGCCTTTGTTTTAGGCCAAGCAGACTGTTCATAATCTGTTCAACTCCACGCTGCTGCATCCGAGCCAATACGTTTCTATCTCCTGTAACCACTGGCCAACTTCCCATGGAAACCCCAGCTCACCCAAAACCTCCACTGCCTGTGTATCGCATCCCGCACCAAGCCTCATTCACACACACCTTGGACCAGCTGCAATTCATCTCTCACCTTCGTTGCCAGCCTACCTTGTGTGTATCGGCAGAGATGCTCGTCACTCCCTCAACACCAAAGTCAAAGGGTGGCAATGAGTAACCGGCTTTTTCCATGAAAACAATGAGAAATCCCCCCAGACAAGCATCTACGTGCAAAGGAACATCGTACTCCAGGGCCAGCTGAGGAGACAGGGAGGAGAAATGATTCATTAACTGGGAATGATTAGGTGAATTCCAAAACACATTTTAAATAAGATAATCATTACATCACACAAATGCAGAGTCAGAATTAGACAGCAAAGGAGGAGGAGGCCATTTGGTCCATCATGCCTGTGCTGCTTCTTTGAAAGAACTATCCAACATCAATCGAGCTACAAATTTTTCAAATTCATGTAAATCTCCAGCTGCCTTTTAGAGGAGCTATCGAATCCACTTTTATTTCAGGCAGCACATTCCAGATTAGAACTACTCCTGGAGTAAAAAATAAATTCAGTTCTAGTTCTTCTACTCATCATTTTCAATCCATGTCCTTTCCTTAGCAATGCTGCCATCCGTCGAAACAGTTTCTTTCTATTCATTCTATCAAAACCCGTCAGGAATTTTGAACACCTCTATCAAAACTCCCCTTAACCTTCTCTCTTTGAAGAAGAACTGTCCCAGCATTTCACAGAATCACATTTGTTACAGCACAGGAGGAGGCCATTCGGCCCATTGTGTCTACACCAGATGAGCATCATGACTTAGTGCCATTCCCCTGCACATTGTTTCGATTCAAATAATTGTCTAATGCCCTCTTGTATGCCTCAGCTGAATCTATCTCCAGGCAGTGCATTCCAGACGCCAACCACTCACCACGTGAAAAATGTTTTTGTCATATCGCATTTGCTTCTCGAGTAAATCACTTCAAATCTGTGCTCTCTCGCTCTCGATCCTTTTGCAAGTGGGAATAGTTTCTCCCTCTCTATTATGTCTAGCTCATTCAGGTTAAAGTCCAACAAGTTCTGCTCCATCTATGCCTCCACCTCCACCCCATAACCCTTGCACTCTCCATTTCTCAAATGCACACGGAGGCTCACTTGACCCAGTTACCAGCTCTGGGAGATGAACGTGCTAAGATGATGTCCAGAGGGAGGACATTTTCAACATACATGTATATAAGTTCGAGACCTCCCAGCCTCAAAATGCCACGACAGCTGCAAACTTGATTTCCCCCACACTGTGGGAATTAACAACACCTCAAATTCAATTCCTCCTCACGATCACTCTTTGGAGATGAAGATTACATAAAAACAGAAACTTCATCAGTCTTTAGTGAATCATTAAAAGTCTTCTAGGCGGACATGTCTTTTAAACAATTACAAAATAGGCACATATTGCCTCAAGTATTTTCCTCCATTTATTGTATTTTGTTTAAACATTACAAAGAACAGGGAAAAACAAAGCTTTGCCAGAGTTTCCCGTCTTCCGCCTCCACCAAAAGGCTCTTAACTTTGTCAAATAAATATTCCTGTAATTCTCGATGTTGTCACTCCATAGCACCAAAAGTTAATCAATGGACAGGAAGGTACCTTGGCAACCTCCTCGACTGGGTCCATGATACCATGGGGAAACTGTGGCACAGAACAAACCAGCATGACTGTGTTCCTGGAAATCGCCTTCTTCATGGCCTGAAGACAGAGGCAAAAGCTAGTTAGCTTTGGCAATCTTGGAAGACCCATTTTCCAATGACTTCCATAATCAACTTGGAACATCTACATTAGCAATTGCAGGCGTCACTCACTGAACCAACAATAGCTTGCATTTCTATCGCCCTCAATCATCAAATGAAATTTGACACCAAGCCACATTGAGGTGGTATTAGGACAGATGACCAAAAATGCTTGGTCAAAGGGGAAGACTCCAAGAAGTTTCTTAAAAGGAGGTAAGGGCAACAGGTTTTGGAAGGGAATTCCAGGGATCTTGTCAGATTCAATTCTAAGTTGAGGCAGGCATGGACATGAGAGATGAAAACACGTTCAAAGGCCTCGCCAAGGGAAAAGGAGTTTGAAGATGGGTTTGAAGTTCAGCAAGAACAGAAGGGTGAAGGATGAGTTTTTTTTTTCAGGACTAAGCCCATAACGATGGCTTCGTAAAGGACAGTAAGTAGAGGAACCCACTGGTTGGAATGGGGTACAGGAGGGGAAGCTGGGGGCTTAGGAGGAGTGAGGGGGTTGGAGGTGGAGGAAGGGGGTCAAGGATGTTGATGGTGTGAATGGATAAATGAAATTCAGAGAAGTCAGAAAGGAAGAAACTAGAGAAAGATACGATTTTGGGATAAGGTATGGGGAACTTAGGATGGGAGTCACTGTCAGATTTGGTATGCAAGGTCAAATAGGGCTCATTTCAAATGAATAAAAGCTCCTTTAGCTTCCTGCGCTTGTTAATGGAGATGCAAGGGATGAGAGGCTTTTTCAGGAAAGGCTGGGTATTGGGAATTATCGTTGCTCTTTTGGATGAAGTCATGGGCTGTTTAGGCAGCGGGCAGTAATGACGGAGACAAGGTTCAACCAGACATGATGAGCAACAACTGAATCAGACTGTGACAAAAAAAAAACTGACCACACATAACTCCTGCTAAATGTAGCCTTGGTTTATAAACATGGCACATCCCATTTGTGAATGACGCATCAGTGGATGAAATTACAATTCGGAATGAATTGACATGGACAGATGTTTAATCAGCCAGGTATTTGTATTAAAATGAAGCCGCCAGCCAGACTGCACTATAGGGTGTGGTATGTTTCTCCTTGCTTATATTCTACAAAATATTTGTTTTTAATCATAGAATCCCTACAGTGCAGAACGAGGCCATTCAACCCATCAAGTCTGCACCAACCACAATTCCACCCAGGCCCTAATCCCATAACCCCACATATTTACCCTGCTAATCCCCCTGACACTAAGGTCAACTTAGCATGGCTAATCAACTTAACCCACACATCATTTGACTGTGGGAGAAAACCAGAGCACCTGGAGGAAACCCACGCAGACACAGGGAGAACGTGCAAACTCCACACAGACAGTGACCGAGGCTGGAATTGAACCCAGGTCCCTGGCACTGTGAGGCAGCAATGCTAATCACTGTGCCACCATGCTGCCAGGGACCCGGGTTCGATTCCCGGTCTCGGGTCACAGCCTGTGTGGAGTTTGCATGTTCTCCCCATGTCTGCGTGGGTTTTCTCCAGGTGCTCCAGTTTCCTCCCACAGTCCAAAGATGTGCGGGTTAGGTGGGTTGACCATGCTAAAATTGCCCCTTAATGTCACGGGGACTAGCTAGGATAAATGCATGGAGTTACAGGGATAGGGCTGGATGCAATTGTGATTGCTGCAGACTCGATGGGCCAAATGGCCACCTCCTGATTCAATGATCTAATTCTTTTTTAGGAAATGAGTGTCGCTGGCAAGATCAGCCTCTATTGTCCATTCCTAATTGTCCTCGCAAAGGTGATGGATGGTGAGCCATTATTTCTTTTCATGAACAAATTATTACTGACTCATCTCCCTGGAAATGGGCATGATTTATATGTACCCAAACTAGCAAGTTAACCACAGTATTAGAACACACTGGATTAAAAGCTGGACATCCAGCATCAAACATTGCGCAAGCAACTATTTAAGAAAACGTCATTTCAAGTTCAATCCTTTTACTGTTAACCATATATGTCTGTAACGTTCAATGTGTGTATTTTTGAAGTACATTTTTAGGCTTTAATCAGGCAGTTAAAATAAGACATACATAAACAGCCCAGATTGAATAATCAAGCTCCATTGACTTCATCTACACTTCCCGCTACCTCGGAAAAGCAGCCAACATAATTAAGGACCCCATGCACACCAGACATTTTCTCTTCCACCTTCTTCCGTTGGGAAAAAGACACAAAAGTCTGACGTCATGTACCAACCAACTCAAGAACAGCTTCTTCCCTGCTGCCATCAGACTTTTGAATGGACCTACCTCGCACTAAGTTGATCATTCTCAACACCCTACTGTAACATTACATCCTGCACTCCCTCCTTCTCTATGAACGGAATGCTTCGTCTGTATAGCACGCAAGAAATAATACTTTTCACTGTGTACTTGAACATGTGACGATAATAAATTAAGTCAAATTCAAAAGCAATAGTCGTGAATCCAAATTTCGGAAAGACCCATTTCACTTCTGAACCCCAGGATATCAGCAACATCTCAGTAAAACACATCACTTGTAAGTGCAGTTTCATGAGCAGGCATCTTATCAGGCACCTACCTTCACATCCACTTGCATTGTTCTTTTGTCCAAAGGGACATGTACTATCTTCATCCCAAAGTACTGAGCAGCCTTGTCGAAGGCAGCATGAGCACTTATTGGAGCGATGCTGAAAAGAGACACACACAGTTCAACGCTTGTACTGATTGGTTCAGACAGTGAACTGCGCAGTGCAGCTCATACACTAAGATTAATGGCCAGTACTGTCGTTTTGTCTCTGCAATTCCCACAGGCTAGGAGATATGAAGCAACCCAACTAACACACTTTCCCTGCAAGTATGTCAGTCAAGCTTGGGTCTCAGTGACCTCCATCACACAGGATCTGACCACCCAATGTTTTTTAATAAGGCCCTTCAGTACATCAACCCCGACCAAATGGCATAAAACCAGTATTTTACTGTCCACACTGAAATATTTTTACTGAAATATACATGATCCTGTGGAGGCTTGAGAGGGTAGATGCTGAGGGACAGGATGCTTCTTCTTGTAGGGGATAGTCTAGAACAAGGAGGCACAGTTTAAAAATAAAGAGTTCCCTATTTAAGGTGAAGATGAAGAGGATTTCTTCTGTCAAGAGGGTCATTAGTGCTTGGAATCCCCTTCCCCACCACACACATTAATTATATTCAAGGCTGGGTTGAACAGCTTTGTGATCGCCAATGGAGTTAAAGGTTATAGGGAACAAGCAGGAAATGGAGTTAACGCCACAATCAGATCAGCCGTGATCTTTCTGAATGGTGCAGCAGTCTCAAGGGGCCAGATGACCTTCTCCACATCCCATCTCTTACAGTCTTATTGTTAGTTATGAGTACCTCCCCTGTTCATAATAGTTTCTGGAGTTCGGCTCGAACACATGATCTTTTGAGTCGGAGTTAAGATCTCTATCACACTTCTATTTAGTCAGCATCTTCCCAGGAAGTCCCAAAGCACTCCACGGTCAACAGGTCATTCATTTTAATGACCTTTCTTTTGTAGGTTAACAATGGCAGCTGATTTGCACAGTAATAAGTCACACAACACCAGGTTAAAGTCCAACAGGTTTACCTGACAATAAACATCATAAGCTTTCGGAACGCTGTTCCTCGTCAGGTGAGTGGCCACTCACTTGATGAAGGAACAGCTTTCTGAAAGCTTGTGGCGTTTATTATCAAATAAACCTGTTGGACTTTAACCTGGTGTTGTGAAACTTCTAATTATGTTTAACCCAGTCCAACACCAGCATCTCCACAGTTGATTTGCACACACCAAGATTCCACGAACAGTCCATGCAATAAATGCTGGCCAAGACACAGCATCTCCCACATCAACCCCAAGAGACTTTTCCCTTAGTCTCACCTTGAAAACAGCCAAATAAATATCCCAGCACTCCCTAGCCACCACGCTCAATCTCGAATCCACACTAGTAGCTGCCATGTTCAATTGGCAACCAGGTTTCCCTCATTAGAACAGCACCCCCAGTCAGTAGTCAGGTGAGAGGCACTTTAATGAAGTTCTGAGACGTGATCAAGGGGCCATATCAATGCGGGTCTGTTTAAAACACTTCCTTTCCAAACATTTCCAAACTCCTCACAGATGATGAAAATAAATTTTCTTTTAAGCTCTGCTGTAAACAGATGCTTAAAAGCATCCCACTCATCCTCCCTCGGTTTCCAACATTGTTAAGAACGTGTGTCAGGAAAAGTGGGGCAGGAAGTCATTGTACTGAAGTCATGTCCAGCCAGTCCTCATGAAGGAGAGAAAATTATAATCTTTCTCAGCGAAGAGCAGTGGCTTCTCAAACATCAATACACTTCAAACCTTTTTGTTAATTTTACACCCTTACAGGGATGCTGGGCGACGAAAGAATCTGCTAACAATACAAAGACCAGCAGCCTAACGGAAAGGTTTGATAAACACTTTCAAATTAAGATTGTGCTTCCTTTAACAGTCGCAACCCAACGACTCAGTCAGCAGATAACCTTGGTGGCACAGTGGTTAGCACTTCTGCCTCACAGCACCAAGGCCCCGGGTTCAATTCCCTGTTTGGGTCACTGTCTGTGTGGAGTTCTCCCCATGTCTGCATGGGTTTCCATGATGTGGATATGCCGGCGTTGGACTGGGGTAAACACAGTAAAAAGTCTGACAACACCAGGTTTAAGTCCAACCGATTTATTTGATAGTAAACTCACAAGCTTTCGGGGTTAGTCCCTTCGTCAGGTGAATGGAGAGTTCTGGCCTCAGACAGAGCATACAAAGCACAGACAGTTTAGAGATTACTGATTAGAATGCGAATCTTTACACCTAACCTGCTGTTCGTCTTAAAGTGGCTGACAATGTGAGTGGAAGGAGCACTGATCACAGGTTGAAGAGATGTGTATTGTCTCCAGACAGTACAGTAAGTGAGGTTTTGCAAACCCAGGCAAGTCACGGGGGTTACAGACAGTGCGATCAGTACAGATAGTACAGATCAGCTGATAGCCAAGTTCCGCACACATGAGGACGGTCTCAACAAGGATCTTGGGTTCATGTCGCACTATCTGTAACCCCCGTGACTTGCCTGGGTTTGCAAAACCTCACCTACTGTACTGTCTGGAAACAATACACATCTCTTCAACCTATGATCAGTGCTCCTTCCACTCACATTGTCAGCCACTTTAAGACGAACAGCAGGTTAGGTGTAAAGATTCGCATTCTAATCAGTAATCTCTAAACTGTCAGTGCTTTGTATGCTCTGTCTGAGGCCAGAACTCTCCATTCACCTGACGAAGGGACTAACCCCGAAAGCTGGTGAGTGTACTATCAATCGGTTGGACTTAAACCTGGTGTTGTCAGACTTTTTACTGCATGGGTTTCCTCCAGGTGCTCCTCTGTCCTCCCATACTCCAAAAGACGCGCTGGTTAGACGCATTGGCCATGCTAAATTCTTCCTCAGTATACCCGAACAAGCGCCAGAGTGCACCGACTAAGGGATTTTCACAGTAACTTCATTGCAGTGTTGATGTAAGCCTACTTGTGACACTAATAAATAAATTTAAAACTTTAACAAAAACTTAAAACATGGAGGGGAGGAGGCGGTGGGAAACAAGGTATCTCCCCCAATCAGCTGTACATTGGCTGCCAACACCCTAACTGTCAACACAACAACCCACAGAAATTGGAAATCTACAAATGTCCCCCAGATTACAGACAAGAATTGTGCGTTCAAACACAACCCCATGAGATTACAAACACAATTCAGATTATTCCCCGCCCATCACCAAGGTCATTACCCTTGCCTTCATTCCTGCAAATGTGATGCAGAGATGACACACACACTCTCAAATCTATGGAAACTTTTAATTTTAAGCAAAGCAGGTCTAATGAGAAATTATTAGTCAAAATATAATGTGCACATTACACACTTTTTCGCAGTCCATCATTCTATAACTGAAATATCCAACATATTGTGACAACACATCCCGGATCATTACACAGACATCAGCTTTCAACAACACATTATACACATCAGCAAGCAATTGAAATTACTTTTCCTACGCTCAATAAATCAACTCCATATGGTTAGCACAATCAGCTTTTCCAGGCCATACAGATCGTGTTAATCAGCCTCACATAGAAACCCTTCTGTATTGTCACTCAACCTACAGCAAACACTGAAGTGATCATTTATTTAGGTCCCACAGGTGTTGACTAAATTGGAACCATTTACAGAGGTTCAAAAGGTAATGGATGCTTGTTCACAGGAGATTTTCTGAAGCTGAACTACGCCAAGACTCTGCAGGGACTTGTGTTTAAAAGAAATGCAACTAATCCACTCAGCCCCTCCAAGGTACTTAATAGAAACATGTAAAGCAGAAGAAGGCCATTCAGCCCATCATGCAGGCACACAATCTTTGAAAGAGCTATCCAATTGGTGCCCCCCCCCCATTCTTTTTCCAAAGCCTTATAAATGTGTCCTTTTTAAATATTTATCCAATTTCCTTTTGAAAGTTACTACAGCATCTGTTTCCACCAGTCTTTCAGTCAGTGCATTTCAGACCATAACCTTCTTTCTGATATGCAACCAGACACTTTATTGAGTGCTTTATCCCTGGGTTTTTGTGTTTTATCTATTTCACCTTATTTCATTCCAATTTGCTCTTCATTTCACAGAAGTACTGTGCTCATCAGCCTGCTGATATCACGGTCTTTGATGACTGGGACATGACAGTTTTTGCTTGTACAAAGTAACAGATAACTTTGACATATGAGTTCCAACTTGCAACAACAACCTGTATTTATACAGCACCTTCAGCACAGTAAAATGCCCCAAGGACCATTGTCAAACACAATTTGTCACAGAAACACCAAAGGGAAATACTATGGTGGGTGACCAAACATTTTTTCAAAGTACTAAGTTCTAAGTGAGCACCAGAGCAGAGGAACGAGAGGTGGGGGGGGGTGGATCTTGGAGGGCATTCCAGAGGTTTGGATCCAGGCAGCTAAAGGAACTCCTTGGGGAGGGTGCATGTGGGTGTCCACGGGAGCCATTGAGGCCTTCTGTGCTCGCTGGGTGCTGCAGGGACTGGAGTGCATTACTGACCCATTCAGTTACATTTTAGTTTGGTATTTTAAGCTTCCTTTACACTTTGCTTTTTTTGTTTTGGCGGTCCTCCCTCCACCCCCAACTTAAGGGAATGATTCTCCTTTTACTTTTGTCCCTCATTTAGTTTAATTGATTTGCCAAAAAGATTGGCAGCTGAAGGCACAGCCATTCCACAAAGGAAATCACAATGAATTCAGTGTTTTTTTTATTTATTAGTGTCACAAGTAAAATTACATTCACGCTGCAATAGAGCTACTGTGAAAATCCCACAGTTGCCACACTCCAGTGCCTGTTCGGGTACATTGAGGGAGAATTTAGCACGACTAATGCACCTAATCCACACATCTTCGGACTGTGGGAGGAAACCGGAGCAGCTGGAGGAAACCCACGCAGACACGGGGAGAACGTGCAAACTCCATACAGACCCAAGCCGGGAATCGAACCCAGGTTCCTGGCACTGTGAAGCAGCAGTACTAACCACTGAGTAGCTCACAGCACATTACTAGATTGGAAAGCATCCAATGAATCAAACGTACTCATCAAGCAAAGAGGCATTAATATAGTTCACATTTTAAAATCAAAGTAACATCATGCAGTTTTGAATATT
This sequence comes from Carcharhinus amblyrhynchos, assembly GCF_965287045.1. NCBI lineage: Eukaryota > Metazoa > Chordata > Chondrichthyes > Carcharhiniformes > Carcharhinidae > Carcharhinus > Carcharhinus amblyrhynchos. Next base: position 4,054,391 of record NC_137354.1, on the reverse strand, counting down.
CAAAAATTAACTCCACATCCTCTTCATGGAAGATATTTTGTAGTCACTTACATTTCGGGATATTTCACTCCTCGTTCGGCCCCAAGGTCTCTGTAAGCTTTGCAAGCCATGAGGATGCTTTCCGTCCCACCAGATGTCACCTGCAAAAACAAGGCTAGTTCAGGATTTCTGACCTTTATGTTCTCCAATTCTGGGGCATCTCTCGTCACCAGGGAACTTTCACAACACTACACAAACCAGCATCTATGACGTAAATTCTTTGGCAGACTGAGGCTGTGTTTGTACTTGATGAATGACAGGATCTTGGAATTACATAGCATGGAAGGAGGCCATTCAGCCCAGTATTCGCGTTTTGACTTTTTCAAAGGACTATTCAATTCATCCCACTTTCTGATTTTAAGATAGAATTCACACTTGGTGATTGTAAAATGCCAGCCATGGCTCAATGAGTAGTGCAGCACTTCAGTCAGGATGTTGTGGCTTCAATACTCACTCCAGAGTCCTGGGCTTATAATCTAGGCTGACACTTTAGTGCAGTGCCAAGTGAATGCTACACTGTCTGCTGGTGATCTTTGAGGTAAAAGATTAAACTGAAATTCCACCACGTGCCCCAGCTATATATTTCATAATAAAAGGGATGCAGTACTTTACTGTTGCAAAATTTTAACATGCAACGAAACAAGCCATTACCCTTCCCTTTCCAGTTTATGGAGTCACTCTGAATCAAACTTCCTGCAGTTTCACCGATTCTCTTTTCCTCATGGTTGCACAGAATCCCTACACTGCAGAAGAGGTCATTCGGCCCATCAAGCCTGCCCTGACCCTCTGACAGAACTCCTTAACCAGGCCCTCTCCCTGCCCTATCCCCATAACCCTACACATTTCCCATGGCTAATCCACCGAGCCTACATACATCTTTGGACACAGCGTTAATTTAGCATGGCCAATCCACGTAACCTTTGCACTGTGGGAGGAAACCAAGTACACCTGAAGGAAACCCACCCAGACACGGGGAAAACGTGTGGACTCCGCACAGACAGTCACCTGAGGCCGGAATCGAACCCGGGTCCCGGGCGCTGTGAGGCAGCAGTGCTAACCACTGTGCCACCATTTCTTCAGGGACTTCCCTGCTCTGTCCTCCCCTCCCCTCCAATTCCCAAACCAGTCTTTCCTGATCGATCCCTCACCACCTCCCCCCATTGGATTTGATCCACTTCCCCATAGGAACATAATGCTGCTGTGGTCTCTGGGCAAGGGTTCAGATTCACACGATCACTGCCCTTTGACCATTACAGCTCAATCTGAAGAACAGCAGCAGATGCTCCAGGACTCCAGTATGGGATGAGTCAGGGAAGGGATCAGGACATTTTTAGAGGAGATTTTGGAGGAGTTTTTTTTTGCAAATGACAGTTCCCATTAGTGCATGTGTGATTTGCCGGCTATATAAAATGGACACAAAAACCAAATGCTGAAAGTAAATTTTTTTAAGAAGATAATGGAACTCTTACTTAGCATCCTAACTGTCAGCAACTGAATCCAAAATCTCCTCACGCTTAAAGAAGATGCTGATTAAATATATTCAAAGACACAGCTTAAAAAGGGGGGACAAAACTGCAGGGCTACGGGGAAAGAGCAACATGGAATGGAATAATTGGATACTTCTTTCAAAGGGCAGCACGGTAGCACAGCGGCGAGTACTACTGCCTCACAGCGTCATGGACCCGGGTTCAATTCCCGGCTTGAGTCACTGTCTGTGCGGAGTCTGCACATTCTTACCGTGCCTTGTGGGTTTCCTCCCACAGTCCAAAAGACATGTGGGTTAGGTGCATTGGCCATGCTGAATTCTCCCGCAGTGTACCCGGAGTGAGGTGACATGGGGAGTTGCACAGTAACTTCCTTGTAGTGTTAATGTAGGCCTACTTGTGACACTAATAAATAAATTTAGTAAGAAACAGAACAGACACTATGGGCCGAGTGGCAGCCTTCTATGCTTTAGATTTTAATGTACAAGATTCCCACAATAGCTCACTGACCTGCCAATACTTTTATTTAGTTTGTTTATGAGCATTACTGGCAAGGGAACTTGATATTTCAGAAAGCCACTAGTTCCTTTATTTGCACATTATTTGTTCATTGTTACTGAACGGGATGACACAGCACACAGGCAGGCCATATTATAGACAATAACCCTTTAGCCTTCGTTAGTCACCTGCCTCCCCACTCAGCCAAATCGAAGCACAAAGAGCAGCAGTGAACGGTTCAAAGCTTCAATTTCAAAACAAGACAGGCGCTGAATCACTACCGAATGCAACCACAGCGTACCCCATTCACTTGACATTGTCATAGACGTGCAAATTCACTGCATCGCAGCCCAGCACTTAGTCACCATGGCAACTCAAACACAAGCCCTTCCCATTCGGCTGCTATGATGGACTTTACTAAAGAGCAAGGCAATGTATGCAATTACTATGCAGCTATTGTTTTATTTAATTTATTTATTAGTCACAAGTAGGCTTACATTAACACAGCAACACACTGTGAAAATTCCCTCGTTGTCACACTCCGGTGCCTGTTCGGGTACACCGAGGGAGAATTTAGCGCAGCCAAAATACCTAACCAGTACGCATTTCAAGCTGTGGGAGGAAACCGGAACACCTGGAGGAAACCCACGCAGACATGGGGAGAACGTGCAAACTCTACACAGATAATAACCCAAGCTGGGAATCGAACCCAGGTCCCTGGCACCGTGAGGCATGATATGCAGATGCCGGCGATGGACTATTGTAAGCCCAAAATAAAGTCTCACAACACTAGATTAAAGTGCAACAGGTTTATTTGTCACTAGCTTTTGGAGTCTCAGGCTCCTTCATCAGGTGAGGCAGCAGTACTAACCACTGTGCCATTGTGTAGGGGAAAGTGTAGACGAGCTTGAACTCGGACTGCAGGCTGAAGCAGGTGGATGATCAGACTGGTTTGTATAGTCATCCTCGTATGAGGAGGAATGTCACCAGCAATTTCACCAGCCCCCTTTCAACCACAACACGCAGGACAGTCAAGACAGCAAACAAGAGAACGTGATTGTGTAAACTCTGAACTCAAAACATCAACTCTGTTTCTCTGTCCACTGACACTGTCAGATCTGCAGAGATTTTCCAGCATTTTCCAATTTTATTTCAGATTTCCAGCAATATTATACAACTGCATAAACTGTTCAATTTATTTCCACAGACATTAAACACCCACACTGACGGCAACTCAACCTGTAGGTCTTGCCAAAGTAGATGAATGCTCAAATTTTGCCCCCGAGGTTTCCTGGAGCCTACTAGAATATCTGACTGCATCACACTCTTGTAACTCGCTGCTACATGCTGCCCAGGTTAAATTGGTCTCTCCCTGGAGATGGTTTGGATGCAGTTCCCAGCACTTACACCGCTTTTCTATTGGAAAAATGGCACTAACCAATTGTGATCACTTCAGGGGTGAGTTACAAAGGTACAGCTTAGAATGTGTTAAGTGCAGCAACCATCCTGACAGTTTGATAAATATTTAAAACAACAACTTTCACTGATACACTGCATTGTTGAGCATCCTAACAAGCTTCACAAGAATGTTAACAAACAAAATCTGATCCCGAGCCACATATGATGATATTGGGACAGGACGGAATAGTTTAGTTAAAAGAGGTAAGTTTTGAGGCGCAGAAGGGGGTACAGAAACTCCTGGGATTTCGAAGATGATTAAAACAAAGTAGATTAGTTTAGAGTAGGGATCACAGTGTGCCTTATATATAGAATCCCTAGTGTAGAAGGATGCCATTTGGCCCATCGAGTCTGCACCGACCACAATTCCATCCAGGCCCTTTCCCCATACATTTACCTTAGCTCGTCCCTCTGACACTAACAGGCAATTTAACATGCTCAATCCACCTAACCAGACATCTTTGAACTCTGAGAGGAACGCAGAGGAAACCCACGTAGACACATGGAGAACGTTCAGACTCTGCATTGACAGTGACCCAAGCTGGGAATTAAACATGGGTCCCTGGCGCTGTGAGGCAGCAGTGCTAACCACTGTGCCACCATGCCACCCCATACCATAAGGAATCACAAAGTGCCTCATACATATGTATCATGTGAAGGTATTGTCTGCATGGACACATCTATAATCATTGTAGAGAATTTTGAACTAGTATTGTAGATTTATAATGAATTTTTAAATGTCTTGTAAGCTTTGGCCAAGCCTGCCCCAAAGCATAATGGGAAATGAGCAGAACTAGACAGGCCACATTTATTGGAAACAATAAAGTACAGAATATATTCTCTATTATCAGTTGGAAACCCTGCAGCTCAGAGCTACCAAGGTTTTAAAATGAATGAAGGCATCTAGTTTCTGATTGCAGTGACTAGAAGTATTCACCTTCTACTGATAAGGGGGCAGCTAGCAGGCTGAGGGAAATGACTCCCGCTCCATTCCCATGGTTTGCATGTGGTGAGGGCGATCCTTGAACCTACTGGATTTGCGTAGATAAGGTTGCTAGATAACAGTAGGTAAGAACATCTGGGTCCAGTTGACCAATGAATTCCCAGTTCTGCTAGAAAAGAGAATGCTATTGGCCAAGGCAAATAATGTGTATTAACGTAACTGTATAATCCAGTTTGGATGGCCGATCGGGTGAAAAAACAAACCTTGGAAAAAGTATATCAGTCTTAACCACTGCACTGTAACTGCAGAGAGCAGTTGGAATCTTCCGACTGACTCTCTCACAATGCCTACTGGACATACTGTCTTTTGCAAGTTTCTCTATTAGCTAAGTTCAGCTCAATATATAGCACTAGATGGAAGCACTCCAGAAAATCCCTATACACAAGGAAAGGGAAGTAGAGAAATAAAGGGGTTCAGGAAGGGAATGGCACATCTTAGGGTCCATACAGCTGAAGACAGAGTTACCAATAGCAGAGCAATCAAACTCAAAAGGTTCCCATGAAGCCAGAATTGGAGAAAAATCTGAGGCTTGTAGGGCTAGAGGAGAATGTAGAGATCGGAATGGGTGAGGCCCTCAGAGGAATTTCCAAACAAGGATGAGAATTTTAAAACTGAGGCAGTGCTATACTAGGAGTCAACATAGGTCAGCAAGAACAGGGTAAACAGGACTCCGAGCGAGTTATCTATTTAAATAGTTCTGCTGGCTTCAGACAAAGTCAGATCTTTGAGCAATTCCAAACAGCTGTTTGCACCCAAGTGTGATTAACTTAGAGATGAATTTCTAAATGTAACTGTTAACCAATTTGGAGAGAGAGTGCTGCTCGGAGAGGTTTCCTGTCTGGTTTTAACTATATTTCTTATTTTGCTATTTAATTTTACACTACGTCTCATAAAGCAACCAAATACACACGGCACAGGATGGGAGACTGTTAATTCCCAAACCAGACGGATTTTTAAAAAATGTTCAGAAAAAACATAACCTTCGAAAAGCAATACTGGAAGATAAATTCTCTGTTGGGTAAGGCACGGTGAGGCCGATACAGATGCAATATGGTCATCAGTTTTAATGGGATAACACAACACAATGGTAGAATTTTACAGCAGGACAGATGGCCATTTGGCCCATCATGCCAATGTCATCTTTTTCTCGTGAAGTGCGACCATTGCTTCAGTACATTGATCCACAGTCTAATTAATCATCTCCACTGAAGAAATTTCTCCTAACCTGCTCCTTCACTATTGCGCCATTCTCAACGTCTTAACAGAGAAGATTAGCAAATGGCCAGCGTACTCGCTATTAGCTTCTCAAAGTGAGAAATAGAACTGCATGCACGTTGACAGAATCGCAGAGCACAGGAGTATCATCATTCGGCCCATCATACCTCTATAGTCACCCAATCAATCCCACTCCCCCTCCTCCATCACTTTGATCTTTCGCCCCGACCCCGCAAAGCATTCCTCTTTCATGTCAGACTTCCGGGAGCTGCACTTCTTTTCCATTACAGGCTCTCGGTCCGAATTTGGAAAACCTTGTGTAATCCCACAAGACACAAAGTCTAGACTGCGACATAAACAAAGCTGGATGCCATGAAACCCATTAGAAATGATTCTTGAAAGCAGAAAGAACACGCTGAGTGGATGTTGCCTGGCAGCACTATATTAGAGGATTAGATTATTTGCTTGGTGTTTTTATGCATCAGTCATGAGGTGTCATTTGAAGCCAAATATCCTTGCAGGTCTGACATTTTGCCAGGAACCGTTGTTGAAAATGTCTGTCTTCCGTGAAAGGTCAATTAACCAATAATGAAGGAGAATGGAACAGTACAAATTGGAGCTTTTTCTAAAAAAAACACCAGGGATCAATTGCTAAAACAATCATCATCATCACAGTGAATACCTCCCCACTCCAACCAAACATCAGCACACCCCACCCCCCCCATTACAGATTCAAGATCTTGTACTTGTTGAAGGGAGGTGGTGGCCAGCATTTACTGCCCATCTCTAACTGCCCTTCAACTGAGTGGATTTCTCAGCCATTTCAGAGGGGCAGTTAAGAGTCAAACACATTGCTGTGGCTCTGAAGTCACATGTAGGCCAGACCGGGTAAGGACAGCAGATTTCCTTCCCTAAAGGGCACTAGTGAAGCAGATGGGTATTTCCGACAATCGACAATGGTTTCATGGTCATCCACTACTGGGACTAGTTTCCAATTCTAGATTTTGTAAAAATCAACTGCTTGAATTTATATTCTACCAGCTGCCATGGTGGGATTTCAGCCTGCTTCCTTGGAGCATTAGTCTGGGCCTCTGTATTACTGGTACAGTGCATCATCACTACACCACTGTCTCAGAGGTCCGAGTTGATATTCAATTACTGTACAATAATAGGATCTATAAAAAGAGTCAATGCCAAAAGACCTTGCAAGGTGACAGATGAGGGAGTTTACTCATGAAGCTCATCCAAGCCAGCAGCCTGGGTCCTTCTTTTACATTTATAGCTCCTTCTAGGTTCTAGAGATTGCAAGTACGGAAGATGCTGTCGAAGGAGCCTTGGAGAGATCCTGCAGTGCATCTCGTAGATGGTACACATGGAATCCTTACAGAGCAGGAGACAGCCATTCGGCCTGTCCAGTCTGCACCAACTCTCCAACAGAGCATCCCACCTAGGACCTATCTCCATAACCCCACATTTTACACCATTAATTCTCCCTAATCTACACATTTTAGGACATTAAGGGGCAAATTTTTTCGGCCAATCAACCTAATCTGCATATCTTTGGAGTGTGGGAGAAAACTGGAGCACCCAGTGGAAACCCGTGCAGACACAGGAGAATATGGAAACTCCACACAGGCAGTCACCCAAAACTGGAACTGAACTTGGGTCCCTGGCACTGTGAGGCAACAGTGCTAACCACTGTGCCACCATGCTGTCCCTGCATGCTGGTGGTGAAGGGAGTGAATGTTTAAAGTGGTGTATGGGCTGAATGTTTAAAGTGCTGATCATGCATGCTGCTTCATCCCGGATGGTGTTGAGCTTCTTGAGTGTTACTGAAGACACATTCATTCAGGTTAATGGAGAATATTCAATTACACTCCTGACTTATGCCTTGTAGATTGTGGAAAGGCTTTAGGAAGTCAGGAAGCAAGTTACTCGCTGTAGATACCCAGCCATTGACCAGCACTTTAGTCAGAGTATTTGTGTGGACCTTCCTGCTAAGCTGCTAGACAACTGTAGCCTTCAATGGACCACTCAGTCAAATGTTGCCTTGACGTAACTTTAACCTCACCTTTGGAATTCATGCTGAAGCCAAGCCTGAAGCAAGGTCCAGAGCTGAGTGGCACTTGTGGAACCCAAATTGAGCATCAGTGTGCAGGTTTTGCTTAGTAACCTCATCGCAATGTCAATCACCCCTCCCATCACTTTGCTGATGGTTGAGAGTAAGCTGATTGGGCACTTGTTGGCCAGGTTGGATTTGCCCTGCTTCTGGTGGACGGGACATATCCGGACAAATTTCCACACCATCAGGTAGATACCAGTGTTGTAGCTGGACTGGAACAGCACGAGTAAAGGCATGGCTAATTCTGGAGCACAAGTTTTCAGTGCTGTAGCCAGGATGCTATTGGCTTGACAAACAGAATATGAAGAGACATGCAGCCTTTGGACTACTCTATCACTGATAAAGTATCTGGTTCCTGACAGATAAAAGTTATCAAACAAATAATGCTGATAAAATATAAAATTGCTACATGGCACATTACCTTTGGCCTGTGATCAATGTCATGATTAATTCAGAAGATAACAGCCTGGGTGCATCGAGTGGAGGGGTGGGTGGGGAGAGGAATTAAACTGGTAAACCTTGGCCAAAAAAAGACAAATTAAGGATCTTATTCTGCCTCAGAACTGTTCTCAGCAGTCCTAAACCACCTGCCCCAGTGTCCAAATGAGTTGAAATTAACATTAAATACACTTTTATAAACACTCACCTCCAACGTCTGAAATTTAGCAGAATTTGAGTTCATGATAAGTGTCAGCGTATCCAGATTTGCTACAATAAGAGTCCCTTATCACAGTTTCACACAGAAGTCAATCACAGGGAGGGCCAGTGACTGCTTACACTTATTTAATTCTTGACTCCCAGTAACTTGCACAATTCAAATCCAATTCTCTGTTGCATTTTATTACTGCTCCTTGTCGAACTTGGGGCACAGTCTCTCACTGACACATGGTGAGATCCAAACTTTCCCTGGAACTGGAGACAAGACATTGGTATAACCTCCCTGTCCATTTTTACACAATGGTGGTGGAGGCCAGACTGGAGGCAATGTATCCCACAAACCACAACGGCTTAAAATTTAAAAGCAAACTACTGTGGATGCTGGAGTCTGAAACAAAAACAGAAAATGCTAGAAAATCTCAGCAAATCCAACAGCATCTGTGGAGAGAGAATAGAGCCAACGTTTCGCATCTGGATGTGACTCTTTGTCAGAGTTCAAACCACAATGATGTTGGGATGGAGGTCCAGCGCACACGACGTACGGATTTCCCCAAGTTTGGAGACAGAAGGGCGACCTGATCAAAGTGTTAAAAGTGATCAGGTCAGGTTGATAGAAGAAACTATTCCCTTTGTTCAGGGAATTAAGAATGAGGGGGGCATCATCTTAAAATCAGGACCAAGAAATTCAGGAACAAGAAGGGTACAGATATTGGGACATGCTGCCTTAAAGTGCTGGGACACAAGTGGAACTTTCAAGGCTGAGATTGGTGTTGGGGGTGAGATTATCCAGGGATATGGATTGGAGCAGGTAAATGATCGATCCTTATTCGACTGAATGGCAGAACAGGCTCGGACCCAAATCCAATCCTAAATTCCAGAGATTTCTTCCTGAGTGCAGTTAAAAAGGTCACAGTTTCTAAGTGCAAGAACAAACACACACTATTTACTCATCCATTTAGAATTTCCATTTGAAAATACAACGTGTGGGATATTAGCAGAGTCTGAGTGGGATATCTCAGTTTGACCAGTTTCCCTGCCTGTAATTCTGTCAATCGCTGCCCTCCCTTATTCTGACACCATCTCTTTGTTTTCCTGCATTGTCTGCACTATGAAAATTGATTTTTCAAAGGGTGGAGAATTTCAGATGGGCTGAGTGGCCTCCTACATTTGCCAAGTGGGGAAAACGAGCACGTGTGCAATCTACCTACCGTCCCGCACGATTCTGGCCCCCCATGAAAGAGGGTACACGCCATCCTAACAACCTCTGCTTCCATCTTCCTCACACCAGGGAAGATGTCCGGGTGGAGTGGATTACTCCAAGCAAAGTCTCCGTAAACCTGAAAAGTACAACCCAGTTAGCAGATCACACAATTTATTACAAAGTTACTGAACATTTAAATGCAGCACAGAAAAAGGCCAATTAGGCCCCAACACATTTATGATTTATCTTTCATGTGAACCTCCTCCAACCCGACTGTGTCTTACCCCGTCAACACATCCTTCTATTCCTTTCTCTCTCATGCATTGATCTACTTTCCCTTTGAATCTGTACAGTACTGGCAAGAACAGCAGAGAGAGCCCCCTGCTTCATCTTCAACTAGTGCCATGGGAGCATTCATCTTCCGGAAGGAGATATCAGGCTTTGGGTTAATGTCACATCTGAAAGATGACAGAGTGAGTCACTCCTGGTGTCCTGCACCAAATGTCAGCCTGGATTATATCCTCAAGTCTCCAGCATGACTCGAACCCGCAGCTTTCTGACACACAATTAGGGATTACCTGGTCATTTATCTCATTGCCATTTGTGAGAACTTGCTGCTTTCCGCATTTCCCTATGTCACAGCAGTGACAGCCCATCAAAAAGTATTTCATCAGCTGTAAGACACTTTGAGACATCCATCCCAACTTCTAAAGCACTGTTGTTTCATCAGCACTCCTTCCCAACTTCATCCGCACTCCTGTAGCTAGATTTCCATCTCCTCTCCCTATCTCTTTCCTTTACATTGTCCACAGTTAAAAATCAAGAGCAAAGAATCTTGACAGAAGCCAGCAATCCACCGGCATTCCGCAGTATTTGACTTAAAACATAGAACATTAGAACAGTACAGCATAGCACAGGCCCTTCGGACCTCAATGTTGTGCCAAGCTATGTCCGAACCCAAGATCAAGCTCACTCCCCATCATTCTGGTTCTCTTTAACAGTACCAAGTGCCCCACTTGGCTAATTCACTGGCAATTAAGAGTTGACCGCACTTTTAATCAACTGATGTAACTTTTGGACCCCAAAGATAGTCAGGAAACAGGCTGCCATTCCTAAAGGACATTAGTGAACTGTTAGCTTTTTAACGATAATCCAACAGTTTTGTGGTCACTTTTATCTGACTCCAGCTTTTTACTTCCAAATTTACCATCCTTAAAACATCAATTCAAATTCCATCGTGGGATGTGAACTCATGGCTTCCGGATTACAAGCCCACTAACATAAACACAACAGCATGACGCTCATTTATATTGAGAAAGGAGCCTACTCGTAATTTGAACTCGAATTGAAATTTTGCAATCAAAGAATTCTTCTGGACTGATTTGTTAAGATGGTTTTTATTTTGTTTCCCTCAGGTTTGCACAGTCCTTCAAAAGAGAGACTTTGTGTTTTCCTCTGACATGCCCCCTAGTTAGCATTGTCCATCATTTCCCTCCTTCTGTGGTGGAACAGCCTTTCTATTTTAATTTGTATCCAGTGGGTAATTCAAAGCAAAGGTTCCCTCCCTCAACAAGAATAGACAGTAAACGTGGCACTGGGTGAGTCACAAGTCAAACTCCACACAATGGAGTGGCCCTTCACATTCCTGAAACCATCAAATAAAATAAAACATAATAAGACAGTGGGACTCAATGTTCTGCCATTGCCAAATCCCCCTCATCAAGTGTTAAAGTGCTCTGTCTTCCCGGAGAGCTTGTTTCACACTTGGCACAGACTTTTAACCCAGGGTTACACAAGGTGCTCCTGAGACAGTTTCAGGTCCTTGAATTCACCGCAACTTGTGGCAGCTTTCTGTGCGTCAGTCAGCAGTTGCACGCTAACAGTGATTATCCTGCAAAAATGATACAACAGCTGTGAAATGCACTGGAGTTTCCCTAGGATGTGAAACGTGGTGTAGAAACGCAAGATTATTCTCAACTCAATCCAGACTGTGAGCTCCCAAAACTAAAAAGAGAAGTTACTGTTAAAATGATCCCAAGTTCCTCTTAATCATGTGCTACGTACTAATGGTCCAGCATGGATAACAGGATTATGAAGCAAAATGGTCACGAGATTTTTAAAAAAGCAGTAGGCCATTCAGCCCATCAATCCTGCTCCACTATTCAATAAAATCTTGGCTAATCTGATTGTGGCCTTGACTTGACTTCCCTGCCAGCATTACCCCCACCCCTACACCCCCTTACCCTCAACTCCCTCGTCAATCAAAACTGAGTGCTCTGGTTTCCCCACACAATCCAAAGATGTGCAGGTTAGGTAGACTGGCTGTGCTAAATTGCCCCTAGTGTCGGGGAGATTAGCAGGATAAACGCATAGGGTTATGGGGATAGGGTCTGGATGGCTTTGTGATCAGTACAGTCTCGATGGGCCGAATGGCCTCCATCTGTGTTATACGGATTCTATTTAAGACTCCAGATGCAGTGGAAAAGGAGGTCCAACTGGGGCGCAAGTGCCTCACAGGTGATGGGCTCAGGAAGATTGAAGAATCGAGGAACAAACTTCTGCCTTGAATGTATTTCCGGCTCAGTCTCCACAGCTTACTGGGGGCAGAGAATTCCAAATACCGACCATCACCACATGAAAGGAGAAATTCTTCCGCGTTTCAGTCTTAAATGGAAGACCCCTTATTATTGAACTGTGGCCCCTCGTTTGAGATTCCACCAAGAGGCAACCTTCCTCTCACCATCAGCCCTATGAAGCCTTCTCAAAATCTTTGGACAGAATTCTTCCCTTTCGAGAGTAAGTATGATGGCAGGCAGTTCAGCAGCACCTGTCCACTGATCAGTTTAGCGGGATTCAGCACCTGGAAGCTCATTAATTATGCACAGGCAAGTTCCCCTCTTCTGGTGGGTGGAGAGCTGATTCATCTGCCTGCAAACCCTCCGCTGTTGGGTTCAAAGAGCCCTGTGTGATATTTAAACACCATTCCAGCACAGTCATCAATCTGCAGCCCACCTGTCATCACCAGACAGTGCAGGATGTCAGCAACCCAGAGGGAAAAGGCTCACAGCCTCAAGAGGAAGTTTGTTCCTCAATTCAACAACCTGCCCTCCCCCCTCCCCCCCCCCCCCCCCCCCGCCCGAGCCCCTCACCTGAGGTGCCCATGCCCCACTTGGACCTCTTTCCACCGCATCTACAGTCTTACACGGAATCCCTACAGTACAGAAGGAGGCCATTCAGCCCATCAAGACTGTACCAACTACAGTCTCCATCCAGGCCCTATCCCCATAACCCTTTGCATTTATCCTGCTAATCCCCCTGACACTAGGGGTAACTTATCATGGCCAATCAACCTAACCTCCACATCTTTGGATTGTGGGAGGTAACTGGAGCACCCGAAGGAAACTCACGCAGACAAGGGGAGAACATGCAAACTCCGTACACAGAGTGACCTGAGGTTGGAATTGAACCTGGGACTCTGGTGCTGTGAGACAGCAGTGCTAACCACTGTGACTTCATCCATCCCCTTCCAGTGAACAATGTGGTGTCCCTTTGACCCTCTTGTTTGTGAGCTTTTCATTCAGCCTTGTTCAGCTTCCCTCCACCTTCCATTGTTCTTCCTCTTCATCCACATCCTTGGGTGGCACGGTGGCACAGTGGTTAGCACTGCTGCCTCACAGCGCCAGCGACCCAGGTTTGACTCCCGGCTTGGGTCACTGTCTACGTCGAGTTTGCACATTCTCCCTGTGTCTGTGTGGGTTTCCTCTGGGTGCTCCGGTTTCCTCCCTCAGGCTGAAAGATGTGATGGTTAGGCAGATTGACCTGAACAGTCACCGGAGTGTGCCTCCCTCTCCTCAGCCTCTCACTCCCTCCCCACCCACCCAGTTGAACTTTGGGCCTTTGTTGTGGTGGTTGCCTGTGTCCCACAGCACAGTGCTGCCCAGATAGACAATGCTGTGGGGAACCGGGGTGGAAGGAAACCCCTGTACTCCCCAAATCTAGGCACCATCCTGATCTGAGATGGTAACACAGGAGGGTCCCATGGGTCCATCAGCATGGTGCTGATGGACCCATGGATACCAGCTCGGTGTGGAGATGGGGGCAGGAAGCTGCTGTACTCACTTTGAATTCTCTGGGGACTGAGCTCGTGCACATCATCTTTTAGTGATCGGGTTTGACACCGATGTAGTGAGGCGAGAACGATCGGCCTGACAGGATGCTGGTGGGCCGCTGTTTTAATGAGATGCAAATGATGTCTGCGCTACCTGCCAATGGGAAGAGCAACCCACCATTAACCTGCCATTGGGAGAATGGCGACGGGAATTTACACTAGTGGGATTCTAACATTTTAGTTGTGGGCTGATTGAAACGTAAAGGGAAGAATTCTCCCAATCAGATCTCGTTCTTCTAAACTGCAAGGAGTATTCTTGTTTTATCCATTCCTGGGACAAGGGTGTCGTTGGCTGGCCAGCATTTATTGCCCCATCCCTAGTTGCTTGAGGGCAGTTGAGAGTTAAGTCACAATGCTGTGGATCTGGAGTCACATGTAGGCCAGGACGGCAGATTTCCTTCTCTAAAGGACATTAGTGAAGCAGGTGGATTTTTCCTACATTCGACAATGATTTCATGATCATCAGTAGATTCTTAATTCCACACAATTTTTTTTTATTGAATTCAAATTCCACCAGCTGCCGTGACAGGATTTGAATCTGGATCCTCAGAACATTAGCTGAGTTTCTGGATTAATAGTGTAGAGATAATACCACATGGCCATTACCTCCCCAGTGATATACAGGCCCAAATTGCTCAACTATTCCTCATAAGACAACTTCTTTGTCCCAGCAATCAGCTTTCTCCGAAATGCTCTGACATTCTAATCTTGCCAGTGCGCTACTGCCAATTGTAAGATCTCAGGAGCTGACGCAAAAGTTGGAGGTTCCTTCACTGTACAGAGGCTGCCATCCACCTGAAACAACTGATGTGACACTGGCATGGATCACAGGACCAACAAAAAGGAAAATGCAGGGAATGAGCTAAAAAGAGATGTCATACTGTCACAGAAGTTACAGGTTTTGGGACAGAAGAGACAGGAATATTTGTAAATCAGAATTGATCATTTTGTTGTAATAAATTTATATCATGCCACTTCTTACCTTCACCATCAGCTTTGTGAGTTGTTCTTCACCGCTGTACACTGTCCCAGAGACTTGCCCTTTCTCCCAATGCACTTCTCCTACAAAACACAAGATGCAGATTCAGTGGATTAAACATGCGCGTCTCAAAGGCAGGAAGATTTCAGTGTCCACTGCATGATTGGATAATGCTGAGCAAGGACCTAAATGGGAGTTAATTATGGAACAAGTTACTCACTGCATGAAGCAGCTGAGCTGAGGCAGCTAAGAGCCAGTGGTAATTCTGGGCAATCACTGGCACCAAGTCTCAATGGAAAATGGCGGAATGGAGAACAACACATTTAATTAAAGAACACACTCAATACTCAACTTGAAGAATGAGGAATTATATCATGATCAAATCAGAATACAAATTAGGCTACTTTTTAAAAAATTATTCACAGGCTGTTGGCATTGCCATAAAGTTAGCAGTTACTGTCCATTCCTACTTGTTGAAAAAGTGATAATGAGCTTGAATACAACTGGGTGGCTTACTGGATCCATTCATAGTGCAGTGAAGAGTTAACCACATTGCTGTGGGTCTGGCATAAAAACCCATTGCAATTCTCCCAATGGCAGGTTAACGGTGGGTTGGTCTTCCCACTGGCAGGTGACACGGACACCATTTGCAGATTTCCTTCCCTAAAGGGCATTAGCGAATAAGATGGCTATTTAAACACAATCCAGCCATTATATGGTCACCATTACCAAGACTAGCTTTTTATTCCAGATTCACTTAATTTACTAAACTATAAATTACACATCACCCAAGGCAGGATTTAAACTCATGTTCCCAAGTCATGAATTCAGGCTCACTGACTAGTGGTCCAGTAAAGTACCATTTCTTGTTGTTGCAGCCTGGAAACACTCAACTCTACTATCATTAAATGAATATTAGAATCTGCCTGGGTTGCCGTTTGGAGTTTCAGTGCAATGAATAGGTTGTTATAAAGCAATGCAGCAACAACAGCCAGCACTGCATTCATATAGTGTCTCAAATTCAGCAAGAACATTCCAAAGTGCTTCACAGGAGCTTTTATTGGACAAAATTGGACAGTAAGACAGGTAAAAAGGTAATAAATAGGACAGCTAACCAAAAGCTTAAGTTCATTTATCAGTATCACAAGTAGGCTTACATTAATACAGCATTGAAGTTATTGTGAAAATCCCCGAGTCACCACACTCTGGCACCTATTCGGGTACACTGAGTCTCTTAGAGGAGGAGACAGAGGTGGAGAAGTTTAGGCAGAAGATTCCAGAAGTTAGGGTCAAGGCAGTTGACAGAATAGGCACCAAGAGCGGGACCAATGAACAGTAGGGCCATTAAGAGGTCAGTATTAAAACAGTCCATGTCAGCAGAAATCTACAAGTGCAATTTTTATGTATACACGATACAATGAGTCAAGCTCTTGCATTGGTAGGGTGTGTAAGGAAGAATAATATTTTAAAAATTAGAAATGTAATAATATCAATGTACCCATTGTGCTGTAGTCTTTAAGTTTTAATAGCAGCTCAGACTCTGCCAATCCATGCGCAGGCAGGGCTTTGACGTACGTCATTCCCTCCTTAAGGGTTAAGACGCTTGTGGAGAGGTCATCCAGAGCCTTGTTAAGTTTCTTTTGTATCTGTTGATGAGAGCGTGTCAAAAATGTTAAAAGGTGTTGCAATATTCAAGCACATGCACCACAAGTGTAACGCACATCACTCAGGGGTTGCTGCTAACCTCGATCCCTGTGCTCACCTGATACTTAACCAGCAGGAGTCAACCAGCTAATGAGAATGACGTTCTTTGGGTACAAGTGAGTGGCACAGTGGTTACACTGCTGCTTCACAGTGCCAGGGAACTGGGTTTAATTCCCAGCTTGGGTCAGTGTCTGTGTGGAGTTTGCCCATCCCCCCCATGTCTGCATGGATTTCCTCCAGGTGCTCCGGTTTCCACCCACAGTCCAAAGATGTGCAGGATAGGTGGATTGGCCATGACAAATTGCTCCTTAGTCTCTCACAATGTGTATGTTAGAGGGATTAGCTGGGTAAATATGTGGGACTTTGGGGATAGGGCCTGTGTGAGATTGTTGTCGGTGCAGATTTGATGGGCCAAATGGCCTCCTTCTGCACGGTAAGGTTTCTATAATTTCTGTAAGTGCTAACTTCGTTTTTGATCTGCATTTTTTTTTTAAAAAAGGATATACGATTGGAAACCATTTCCTTCTGTCACTGACTTTGCCAGAACCAACCAAGTACAAAGGGTTGAGTTTATTTGTGGATTTAAGGCTTTGGGAGCACGCAGCTCAGAGGTTGTTGCTTCTTTTATTAAAAATCACTCTGCAGCAATGAAGCATTTGTGAATTGTTAAAAAAACACTAATCAGTATGAAGTATTTCCTGGGCTAACTAAGGATTCAGCAAGATTCAGTTCCAAACTCTGTGCCTGACACAGACTTGGACGCACTCCAAGAGCAAAGCCAGAGTATTGCAACTCAGAGTGTAATGCGGATATGAAAGTCCGCCAAAGCCACAATGCCCTCTGCCCCACTTCAACAAACGCTTCAGAATCAGTCACACTGGTGGTTGGGATAATAATCTTCTGTTCCACTTACTCCAAACACAATCATGAGATTGTCACTATGTTGATCAGAAATGGTTAAAAGAAAAATCCTTTGTATGATCAAAAAGCAAAACTTCAAAAAGTATGCATTATTCCTCCCTTACTGTACAGCACACAGCTGTCATAAACAGGACAAACACACAGGCGTGCTGGTTCATTACTCTCCACGGAGAGCTGGAGTGGGAATTTTTCACCGCAGGAAGTGTTTGGAGTACAGAACATTGAATCACAGAATCCCTACAGCCGCCATTTGGCCCAACGAGTCTACACCGACCAGAATCCCACGCAGGCACAATCCCCATAACCCTATGCATTTACCCTAACTAATCCCCCTGACACAAAGGAACAATTTAACATGGCCAATCCACCTAACCTGCGCATCTTTGGAATGTGGGAGGAAACCCACGCAGACACAGGGAGAACGTGCAAACTCCACACAGACAGTGACCCAGCTGGGAATCGAACCTGGGTCCCTGGCACTGTGAAACAGCAGTGCTAACCACTGTGCTGCCCCGTGCCATCGTGAGATGATTGAAGGTACAGGGCAGAGGCAAAGGCTACAACAGGACTGCCTTCACAAAGGGTCAGCCCGGACTCAGGTGAGCCAACAGGCCTCCGGTAATGCTGGAAGCTGTGGCGATTAAAATTGTTGCTAGTGTGCAAGGCAGGAAAGCAGCAGGGTGAAAGATCAAGGAAAAAGGAAGGATCACTCTGGATCAACCCATATCGTCTGTGCACCGAACCCTGACTCACTAAATTCCCTCCAAGCAGAAGCTGGGCGGAGATCAGCCTGGTACAACTGCCGGGTAACTTTTTTTTAATTAATTCGTGGGACATGGGCATCGCTGGCTGGCCAGCATTTATTGCCCATTCCTAGATGCCCAAGGGCAGTTGAGAGTCAACTACATTGCTGTGGCTTTGGAGTCACATGTAGGCAGACCAGGTAATGACGGCAGATTTACTTCCCTAAAGGACATTCGTGAACCAGATGGGTTTTTCCGACAATTGACAATGGTTTCATGGTCATCAGTAGTTGCTTAATTCCAGGTATTTTTTAAATTGAATTCAAATTCCACCATCTGCTGTGGCAGGATTTGAACCCGAGTCCCTAGAACTTGAGCTGAGTTTCTGGGTTAATAGTTGAGTAGTAATACCACTAGGCCATCGCCTCCCCATAGACCTGAACTCATTTCAATTGCCTGAAGAGACTGAGGGGAAATTTACCAAATTGTCTTCTACCCGAAATTGCTCAAGGTTTTTAAAAATTTGTTTTCTCCCCTCCCCCAAGAGATCGCAGAGCTCCAGGCGGTTGGGGAGTCTCTGTATGACAATGTACTAGATGTCACTATTCTAAAAGTTAAGCTGGATGGGCCTGTGTCTCTTCTCCAGTTCACCATTATTTATGTTTCAGTTGCTGCAATTCCATCCCCAGCACCTCACGATGATAAAAACACCCAAGTCGAAGATATTTCAATAACCAGTCTGGACAGCAGTTCTCCATTCATCCTTACAGTAGGATGTTACATGTAAATGACCTAAATTGCGAAGTAGGTGGCACAATTACAAAGACATCACCCTTGGCAATGTATAAACAGTGAGTAGTATATTGGCAGCCTTCAGGTAGGCAGTGATGAAATAGCAGACACATGGTAAACGCAGCTTAATGTGAGTAAGTGTGAAATGATGAATGTTCACTAATAAACAAAACATCCTCTGCTCAATTTAAGCTTTGTTAGACTTTGAATCCCTCAAGGACATCCAGCACAAAGGCTCCAAGGAGAATACATCTTAAACAGAAGGACATAAGAACTAGGAGCCAGAGTAGGCCATCTGGCCCCTCGAGCCTGCTCTGCCATTCAATAAGATCATGGCTGATCTTTTCATGCTCTCAGCTCCACTTACCCACCCCCTCACCATAACCTTGAATTCCTTTACTGTTCAAAAATTTACCTATCCTTGCCTTAAAAACATTCAATGAGGTAGCCTCAACTGCGTCACTGGGCGGGGAATTCCACAGATTCACAACCCTTTGTGTAAAGAAGTTCCTCTTCAACTCAGTCCTAAATCTGCTCCCCCTTATTTTGAGGGCATGACTTCTACTTCTAGTTTCATCCACCAGTTGAAACAACCTCCCTGTTTCTACCTTATCTATTCCCTTCATAATCTTATATGTTTTGATAAGATCTCCCCTCATTCTTCTGAATTCCAATCAGTATAGTCCCAGTGTTAGATTCCTGACATTTCACATTCCAAATAAGAGTCCAACAGCGTGTTGCAACCTGTCTCGGATACAGATCAGATATCAGAGAAGTGATACATTTCGAGCTCAAGCAACAGTAATGAGACTGTCCCGCCACAGGAAGGACAGTTGTTTTTTTTTAAAATGTGTGTTGACTGTGGCTTGGTTATTAGTACACTTGCCTCTGGGCCAGAAAGCCACAGATTCAAGTCCCACTTACTCCATTGCCTGGAGCACAAAAGTGCAGTACTGAGGGACTGCTGCTTTGCCAGAGAGCCTGCCTTTTGCATGAGACATGAACCCCAAAGCCCTGTCTGCCTCCTGTGGCAGATGTGCAAGATACCATGGCGCTATTCATAGAATAGAATCATAGAATCCCTACAATGCAGCCATTCAGCCCATCAATTCTGCACTGACCACAAACCCATCCTGGCCCTAGTTTCATAACCCCATATGTTTACTCTCCTAACCCCCGATACTAGGGTCAATTTAGCATTGCCAATCAACTTAACCTGCATATCTTTGGAGTGTGGGAGGAAATCGGAGCACCCAGAGGAAACCCACGAAGACACAGGGACAATGTGCAAACTCCACACAGACAGTGACCCAAGGCTGGAATTGAACCTGGGTTCCTGGCGCTGTGAGGCAGCAGTGCTAACCACTGTGCCACCGTGCCGCCCCACATTGCAAAGAAGGAATCTCCCCAGTGACCTAGCCAATACTGGAGAGATTCCTCTATAAACATCACCATTTGATGATCATTAGCTCCTAGCTGTTTGTGGCACTGTGCTGTGCGCAAAACAGCAGTTGTGTTTCACTGCATTAAAAGTGACAGAGATCCAGAAATTGGTCTTCTCGGCAGAGGAGGAGGTAATATGTACACAGGAAACCCAACCTCCTCCATTCCAATGGAAAAAATCTGCCCAATTCTTGGCTTAAAAATAAATCACAGCACAGTAAACAGAAAAATATACTCACAGTCACAGCCAGAAATGGTAATTTCCTTACGATTCTGAAAAAGAATTTTCTAAGTCTTGAGGCAATACCTGTGGAGAGATTTGTCATATTTTTAACTGTTGAAGTTAGAAATAAACACAAATCACAAAGTGGCAGAATCCAGGGATGGCTGAAATACTTTAAGGGGAACCTGTGGATCTTCCGTAGGATAATCTGGAGTCTGGGGAGTGTTCATTCTAACCTCGAACACAAACTGATCAACATGTAAACCCACACTGCTTCCAATAAAAGCTTCATTTACAGTGTTCCTCCCATAAATCTCACATACAAAACTGTAGAAAGACTGGTGAGCTTTCAGCTGTGTCTCACTGACACATCTACCTTGGAGTGTGAATGTTGGCGGGTTCAATTCCCACTCCAGAGACTTGAGCACAAAATCTAGGCTTACACTCCAGTGCTAGCGCTGAGGAGATGCTGCACTGTTGGAGGTACTGCCCTTCAGACGAGACATTAAACCGAAACCATCTGCCTTGCAGGTGATAGCAATAGATCCTATGGCACTATCTTGAAGAAGTCTCTCAAACACCAGGTTAAAATCCAACGAGTTTATTTATTATAAATAAACCTGTTGGACTTTAACCTGGTGTTGTGAGACTTCTTACTGTGTTTATCCCAGTCCAATGCTGGCATCTCCACATCATGACTATCTTGAAGAGTAGAGAGAGTTCTCCCTGTGTCCAGGCCAACATTCATCCCTAAATTATTAAAAATTAGATTGTGGGATCATTATTACTTAGGAACTTAGAAGCTAGGAGCAGGAGGCGGCCATTTGGCCCTTTCAGCTTGCTCCACCATTTATACGATCATAGGCTTCTGGGGAGAAAGCAGGATTAGGCTATTGAATTGGATTTGGTAGCATGAGCTTTTGAAGCGCTGCTCCTTCATCAGGCGAGTCCGGCTTCTAATGAAGGGGCAACACTCCAAAAGCTCATGCTACCAAATAAACTTGTTGGACTTTAACCTGGTGTAAAACTTCTTACTGTACAACCGTGACTACACTTCAAAAGTACCTCCACTGGTTGTAAAATGCATTGGGACAGCCTGAAGTTGTGAAAGATGCTAGATGAATGCAAGTTTCAAAAAACACACTGCTGCAGTTCCTGGTAAACTTACTTTGTTGTTGGAATAGGAACCCATGCAGCCACACTAGCAGCAGAGTGATCAGAACTGTAATGGCGATGATTTGCCAGGGCTCCAGGCCTTTGCACCGTGCATTCACGTAACTCTTCCCCTTTCCCACATACAGCAATAGTGTGTCTCTGTACAGGTCCAGCATCTCCTGCAAAAGAAAACCACAAGTGACCATACATTCTCAATTCACTCTGACATAGCAATCAAACTTTACCAGACAGGGCGGCACGGTGACACAGTGGTTAGCAATGCTGCCTCACAGCGCCAGGGACCTGGGTTCAATTCCTGGCTTGGTCACTACCTGTGTGGAGGCTGCACGTTCTCCCCACATCTGCATGGGTTCCCCCCGCCTGGTCCAGTTTCCCCCCACAGTCCAAAAGACATGCTGGTTAGGTTGACCCTGTGTGTGGCGACTAGGGAAATTTCACAGTAACTTCATTGCAGTGTTAATGTAAGCCTTACTTGTGACTAATAAATAAACTTCACAGACAGGCAACATTCAAGAATAAAGCAGGTCTGTACCTCAACTCCACTAGCACACATTTGCTCCATTTATCTGGCTACTCTCACCTAACAAAAATACCCCTCCCGTAGTCTAGAGAGCACCAACTGACACCATCCACTCACACCTAAAGTTTTTTTGGGTAAGAATTCCAGATTTCCACTCTCCGATATGAGGAGAAAGTGCGTCCTAATTGTGCTCCTGAATGACACAGTGCTCATTTCATGATGACTTCCCACTCTGCCATAATTACTTCAGATTCTCTGCCTTGTTAAACGTTAAACATCTTGATCAGATCACCGCCCCCCCCCCACCTCCACCATCTTCTATTTTCCACAAACGAGCCATGTTCATACAAATAGACATCTTTCACAACCACATCTTCAATCATACCTTTGTCACTTCTAAACTCAACTATCCCAATGCTCTCCTGCTCCCATGATGAATCCCAGCTCAAGCAAGTTCTGCTGCCCATATCCTGCCTTGAACAAAGTCTCATTCATCCATCAGCAGGGTACCTGCTAACCTACATCGGCTCCCAGTCTGACTTCACTTTATTTCAAAAATTTTGGTCCCAGTTTTCAAATCTTTCCATATCTCGTCATCTTCTCCAGGCCCACGACCCTCAGAAACATCTGCACTCCTCGAACTAGTGCCTCTTGTGCGCCTTCAATATTAATCGCACCCCTGTTAGTGGCCGTGCTTTCATCTGCCTGGGCACTGAGCTCTGGAATTCCCTCCATAAACCTCTCAGCCTCTCTCACCTCCCCTGCAGCAAGTTCCTTAAGACTTCTTTCTTTAACCAAGCTTTTGGTCACAGGCCCTAATAACTCCTTCTGTGACACAATATCAAACTTTATTTGACAATTGCTCCTGTGAAGGACCCCAGGGTGGTTAACTGTTAAAGCTGCTCCATAAATATAAGCTGTTACTGTAGTAAGAGCGTGACGTGGAGATGCCGGTGTTGGACTGGGGCAGGCACAGTAAGAAATCTCACAACACCAGGTTAAAGTCCAACAGGTTTATTTGGTATCACGAGCTTTTGGAACGCTGCTCCTTTATCAGATGAGTGGTTCATATATAGGGCATAAAGAGACAAATTGCGAGATAATGATTGGAATGTGAGTCTTTACAGGTAATCAAGTCTTTAGAGGTACAGACAATGCAACTGGAGAGAGTGATAATCATAGGTTAAAGAGGTGTGAATTGTCTCAAGCCAGGACAGTTAGTAAGATTTTGCAAGAAGAGGCCAAATGCTGGGGGTTACATGTAGTGTGATATGAACCCAAGATCCCGGTTGAGGCCATCCTCATGTGTGCGGATTTTGGCTATCAGTTTCTGCTCGGTAATCCTGCATTGTGCATCTTGAAGGCCACCTTGGAGAACGTTTACCCGAAGAACAGAGGCTGAATACCCTTGACCGCTGAAGTGTTCCCCGACAGGAAAGGAACACTTATGCCTGGTGATTGCCGAGTGGTGTCCATTCATCCGTTGTCGTACCATCTGCATGGTCTTAACTTGATTACCTATAAAGACTCACATTCCAACTATTATCTTGCAATTAAGTCTGTGCCAATATATGCCGTTTGTGAACCCAACTCTCCACTCAGCTGAGGAAGGAGCCACGCTCCAAAAGCTCATGATACCAAATAAGCCTGTTGGACTTTAACCTGGTGTTGTGAGAGTTCTTACTGTAGTAAGATCAGCCAACAAACAACTCAACCTTTGACTGGGGAAGCTCCAGTCTTTATGTGCTCTGCTCTCACCTAATACTCAGTATCCAACAGGAGCTATCACCTTTCCAGGCCAAGTGTGAAATTCACTAGCTAAGAGAGACTGACTCCCATTGAAGCACACCAAATGTTGGCAAATAAACTCTGCATAGAGCAAGAGTCAAAGCCCAGGAACCAAAGCCTCAAAAAAAAATCCATGCAAAAAAGGGTGCTTTATCAGCCGCTGGACGTTCTAACTGTATCTGAAGGGATGAGACCAAGCAACTGCAAAGAACAGAAATCCACATGTAGAAACTGTACAACATATGGCCAATAAAAGTGTCAAGATAAGGTTAAGAATGTGCAAACTGCACTGTGGATATACCTACACCACAGAGATTGCAGTGGTTCAAGAAGGCGGCTTACCACCATCTTCTCATGGCCAACACTAGCTAGCAATGTTCACATCCCGTGATCAAATAAATAAAACATTCCTTTCAAAGAAAAATGTATTAAACACCAACACAAAATCCAATAAAAAGCACATTTCTGTCACATGACTGCAAATAGCCAGAGCTTGTGGGAGAGCTGGAAGTTTGTTAGGACAGAGGAAAGATTAAAAGCAACATTCACACAAAAAATAATCACAATCACTAAAAAAAATGAGCATTTCTTTCTCCATTACAACAGTGGCATCCTTTAATGACCATTTTGATGACCAAAGTGCCCACATAACGTCCTAAGTGACAGATCCACTTGCAGTCACCCACCAACGTTCTGAATATCTCCTCACACCAGTTGCCTTCCTTACTTACGTAAGAGCAGGTTGCACAACGATCTCAATGATTAGTTCACTGTGGCTCCCCAATACATTTTTATGGCTAAGTAAACATTATTGCAGCAAAGGAAGGAAGGAAGGATCTGATATAAAGAATACAACTTCAGTCCGCACACCCTGTTCATAGTTGCTTCACACTTTGCAAATCAGATCTCATTTTGCACAGTAAAGGGGAACACGGTAACTTCACATACAAGAGCAACCAAATTGCCACTTGGAGGAACACAGCCTCGCACATCAACACCATGCAACTAACAGCTGTGGTTCAGCAAAAGGCTCTCATACCTCTGAATCAGACAGTCACGAGTTCAAGTCCTCACTCCAGAGATTTGTGCACATAATCATAGATTCAGAGCATGTCTACAGTGCAGAAGGAAGCCATTCAGCCCATCGAACTTGCACCAACAACAATCCCACCCAGGCCCCATTCCTGTACCCCCCACGTATTTACCCTGCTAGTTCCCCGGCACTAATCTAGCAATTTAGTCTGGCCAATCCACCTACCCCTGCACATCAAGCGGACGTTCCCCCTGCTGATACTGAGGAAGTGCTGCACTGTCAGAGGTGCTGCCTTTTGTGTGAGATGTTAAACCGAAACCTTGCTGACTCTTTTAGATAGATGTACAAGATCCCACTACACTATTTTAAGAGGAGTACAGAAGTTATCCCTGGTATTCTGGCCACTATTTATTCCTCAACCAACATCACTAACCCATAAGATCTGATTAAGAGCACATTGCTGTTTATGGGAGCTTGCTGTACCTAAATTGGCTGCCAAATTTCCTACACTGACTTCTCAAAAGTATTTCATTGCTTGCACAGTGCTTTGGGATAATCTGAATTTATGAAAAGTAATTACTACCCCATTGCAGATTTGGAAAATGAACATACTTTTACTCCCTGGCATTCATCGAGTCATAGAGGTTACAGCATGGAAACAGGCCCTTCAGCCCAACTTGTCCATGCAACCCTTCTTTTTTAAACCCCAAAGTTGGAATTCCAAAACCACAACTTGTATCCTTTATTCCCAAGTAGATTAAATCAAAGGCACAGAGCTTCATAGTAATATTTAGCAGGCCAACCAAGATCCAGGCAATGGAGCTATTTTCTCTGATCATCTCTGTTGAAACTTGAAGCAATGAATTGGGAGGCAAGTTTTAGATTTTAAAAGTTAATATCTCATCTGACCTCACTAACCCCACCCACCACCATTTTCAAGGGGGTTAAAATGGCCCTCAATGTATTAAACACATCATCAAAATGTAGGTGTCTCTCAAGGTTACAACACCAAACCAGCAGACAAAGCAAACTTCTGATGACCATTCCATTGGCATTATCTCCTGACATTCTGTGTCTGCGTCAGTTTCCTCCCAATTTCCTCCCAAAGTCCAAAGATGTGCAGATTAGGTTTATTGGCCGTGTTAAATTGATCTTTGGGGCCCTATTTTATTATTTTGATTCGAAGCGCTGGGCAGACTTGAAACTGGGAGCATTTCAGATCCAACTTTCAGACCCATTCTGCCTGAAAAAGCATCAGCGATTCCGAATCACTCTACTGAAGCCTATGGATGGGTCTTAATGTGTCTGAAATCCTGCAGCTCCGATTGGCACCTCCAACTGCACAAGCGCAGAAGAAAAATGGTAGAATGCGGCTCCCCTGCCACATCCCTCCTGGATAATGACTCCCCCTGGCCCCACAAACATTGCCCCACACCATTACTGACCCCTTTATCCCCCCACCTAGGCCAATTGCGACCCTCCTCCCCCTTTTCCCTCACTGATCTCAGACAGAGTGGCAATGGACCCATCTTCCCCCCACCCCACCGATCTCAAGCACAGAGCCATCGGATGCTCAGCACTTACCTCCTCACTAACCCTCACTGATGGAGCGCCCGAATCAGACTTATGTGGAGCAAGTCTGTTTCACGCCGATTCCAAATGGGCAAACGCGGTGGTAAAGAGTGAAGTGCTGGTAAGGTTGGGCATATAGCCCATAAAGTCAACTTAAATGCATTCAAATGGCTGTTGTGCCTGTTTCAGGCACAATCCCGATTGTGGCCATTTTCAGGCCTTGGTAAAGGGGGAACCAGCGGAGGTGGGCTCGGATCACGCTACTCGCCTCACGCCCAGTTTTGCCAAGTTTTTGCACCCGAAAATGGGCGCAACGGGATGGTAAAATCAGGCCCTTAGTGTCAGGGGGAATAGCACAGTATGTGGGATTACAGCCTGGGTGAGATTGTTGCCAGTGCAGGCTCAATGGGCCGAATGGTCTCCTTCTGCATTGTAAGGATTCTATAATTCTACATGACGAGAACATTAGTAAATTACACAACAGGAATCCAGCATGACATTGGGAATTCTTCCCAAATTGTATTTGTGTGGGAGCATGTGTTAGCCTGCAAAGAGAGGAACTAAACCAACTACAATGCTTTACATTTCTGTCTCACAATTTGCAAATATTTTCCAATCTACTGCAAGCTCCTCAGCAAAGGACATTCAGGCTCTGGTTGACTGACCTGAGGCTATGTTTAGTTCACAATGTATATGGGGGGAGGGGGGAGTGTGGCCATCAAGGACACATCACAAACTTATATTTGCATTGAGCCTTTAACAAAGCAAAACATTGCAGTGTTCTCAAACATAATTCCACATCGAGGCAATAAACAAGATGTGTGGACAGGCAATCAAATTTTCGTTGAAGAGATGATGTCAAGCAGCCTCTCAAGGAAGAGGTAGAGAGGTTCAGGAAGGGAACTTCAGAGTTCAATGTCCAAGGGGTGAAGGCACAACCGCCAGTGGCAGAACGATTAAAATTGGGGAGGCACAAGAGGGCAGAACTGGAGGACATGATGTGGAGATGCCAGTTTTGGACTGGGGCGGGTACAGTAAGAAGTCTCACAACACCTGATTAAAGCCCAACAGGTTTATTGGGAATCATGGGCTTTCGAAGGTGACTCACCTGATAAAAGAGCAGCGCTCCAAAAGCTCATCTTACCAAATAAACCTGTCGGACTTTAACCTGGTGTTGAGATTACTCTTCAGAACCGGAGGAAGGCAGAGGTGATGTGGGACTGGAGATGGGGAGCGGTAAGGCCATGGAGGGAAAGGGAGTCACTCTCGTGGGCGAATTTCCCAGTCCTGGACGATTTGAGCTTCTCAAGCATTGCTGCAGCTGCACCCACTCAAGTGAGGAAGGAGTGAGCATTTTTCAATTGCATTTGCTCACTGTAGGCTGTGGAAAGACTTCCAGCAAAAGGAGGGAGTCACCCACCACTTTGCTCTTGTAGTCCAGTGCTTAGAAGAATGATTTAGCCTTCAATAGATGATTATGTCTCTAAAATGTCAATGATGCGCAATCTGATGCTGATGGTGCAGTTGACAGTCAGGGAAATGGGCCTGGACTCTAATCTTTTGGAAACAAGCACTGCCTAGTATTTGTGTTGGACCTATTACGCCAGACTACACCAGAGAAATGCACCGCTTTATATCTTTATTTGGAGAAGCAAACTACATTTCATAGAATCATAAAATCCTACAGTGCTGAAGGAGGCCATTCAGCCCATCGAGTCTGCACTGAGCACACAATCTCACCCAGGCCCTATCCCCATAACCCCATGCATTTACCCTAGCTAGTCCCCCTGACACGAAGGGGCAATTTAGCATAGCCAATCCATCTAACCCACACATCTTTGTGGACTGAGAGAGGAAACCGGAGCACCCAGAGAAAACTCACAGATAGAAGGAGAATGTGCAAGCTCCGCACAGACAGTGACTCAAGCCAGGAATCGAACCTGGGTCCCTGGCACAGTGAGGCAACAGTGCTAACCACTGTACCAACATGCTGAAAGGACAAAAAAAGACTTTTCTGAACACTTCAAAATGGGCAAAGAAGCTTGTGATTTTTCCCAGTATCCATTTTTCTTTATATTGCTCCAGTGACATGCACATGTTTCCAACAATAAAAAAGCCAAAGCCGGCACAACAGTGTCCTGCAGAAACTGGGCCCAAGTCCAGCACATCACAAGTGTTGGAAAGATAGTAACAGATGGCTTCATGTGCCAGTACAGGAAGGGGCTTTTTTCTTGTCATAACCATCCACTGAAGACAGTAACCTGATAACACAAAACAAAAAGCTTCAGATTTCCCCTACGCCTTCACAATTCTCTCCCAAAAACTACTGGTGTTCTTCCCATAAGGGCGCTGGCTTGTAAAACCAGTAAGAAATCTGCAAGACTCTGAACACAGTAAGAAGTCTCACAACACCAGGTTAAAGTCCAACTTTAACCTGGTGTTGTGAGACTTCTTAATGTGTTTACCCCAGTCCAACGCTGGCATCTCCACATCAAGACTCTGCGAAGGTGTTTTGTTAGAAAATGACATTGACAAATACAGGGGAAATCCTTTTTATACAGACTAATTACTTATCATGAAATCATACAGCACAGGAGGCCATTCAGCCTATTGTGTTTGTGATGGCTTTGAAACAGCTGTACAATTAGTGCCACTGCCCGCTCTTTCCCCGACGCCCCACCACTTATTCCTTTTCAGATAGATCACCAGCTCTCTATTGAAAGTTACTTCTGAATCTGCTTCCGCCACCCCTTTCAGGCAGCACATTCCAGATCAGAACAACTCCACACAGAAATGGTCCTCCCTTAGACTGGCACTGTAGCTAAAGCAAATTGCCTCAAATTCGTGCCTCTCTGGGTTACCAATCATTCTGCCGCTGGACAGAGTTTCTTCTTAGTTACTCTGTCAAAACCTGTCAGAATTTTCAACACTATCTTTGAGGCTATTTCTGTACTTTTAAAAGAAAGCTAACATTGCCAGACTGTGAAAGGGATGGAGATGAGATTATGTGGAGAGGTCATGTGCCATCTGCTTCTCAGGCTGGTCATACAACACTTAGGTCTCAATTCGCGTGGACTGGAGTTCATTCCCCTTCAATGCCATGCTAACATGAACATATTTCACAGGACTACAGTTACCTTGAGAGAGACTGCAAATGGGAAATGGCTCAATGGTCATGAAATTCAGCTATGTGTGGAGAACAGCAGCCAGAAACAGCTGAAAATGGGGTAATAACACCACCATGAATTGTGAAATGGAGAAGGGAGACATCTGAAAATAGACTTCAGCTGGCTGTAACAAACCTTCTATGTCAGTGTTGTACAGAACCTCAGGTGTCGCCCTAAGTATGGAACACATCTAATCTTCAATACAACTACAGGCCTTTTGCAATGATGTTTTGAAACTGTATAGGCATTGGTCTGGATCAGAGTACCCTTCAATTCTCTAAACAAAAGCAAATACAACAGATCACGGGCTAGAAAATTTGCAAGTAATTCACCTCCTATCTCCGGATAGCCTGTCTGCCATCGACAAGACACACGTCAGGAGTGTGATCAAATAACCTCCACTTTCCTGGACGAGCACTGATCCAACAAAACTCAAGAAACTCTACACCATCAAAGAGAATTTAGCCCACTTAATAAGTACCGCACCACCTAAAAATATTCAATCCCTCCACCACCCATGCACAACTGTTGCTGTTCAACACCTCTCGACAATCACCAGGCAGGAATGCTCCCTTCCTGTCGGGGAGCCAAGTGGAGAGGATCGCCACAGTATATGTCCTGTTTGTGAACTGAAATCCCAATCACCTGGACAAGACGCAGCACTTTGCAAGCTAGTGGCTTTTGCTACCAAATAAACCTGTTGGACTTTAACCTGGTGTTGTGAGACTTCTTACTGGGGGAACACTTCAGCAGGCACGGGCATTCAGCCTCTGATCTTCACGAAAGCATTCTCCAAGGCGGCCTTCATGACACACAATGCAGAATCGCCAAGCAGAAACCGATAGCCCAGTTCCGCACATGAGGACGACCTCAACCGGGATCTTGGGTTCATGTCACACTTCCTGTAACCCCCATGACATTCCTGGACTTGCAACATCTCACTAACTGTCCTGGCTTGAGACAATTCACACCTCTTTAACATGTGCTTAACCTTTCCTCGCATTATCTGGAGCTATAAAGGTTTGATTACTTGTTAAGTCTCGCATTCCAACCATTATTTTGTGAATTAAGTCTGTGCCTATATGTCCCCTGTTTGTGAACCCAATTCTTCACTCACTTGATGAAGGAGCAGTGCTCTAAAAGCTGGTGTTACCAAATAAACCTGTTGGACTTTAACCTGGTGTTGTGAGAATTCTTGCAGCAACTCATTGAAACTCCTTGAACAGAATCTCCCAAACCCGCAAACTCAACCATGAGAAGGACAAGAGCAACATGCACATGGTGTCAGTATCATCTGCTTATTTCAAAGTTACATACCATTCTGACTTGGAACTATATCATCATTCCTTCAACATCACTGGGTCAGAATCCTGGAACTTACTCCCCAACAGCACCGTGGGTTTACCTACACCACATGGACTGCAGCAGTTTGAGAAAACACCACACCACCACTAGCTGCTCAAGAGCAGTAAGGGATGGGCATAAGATTGCAGCCTTGTCAGCAACACCCCATATCCCTTGAACAGATAAAGAAAGATTTATGCAATCTGTCCTCACATCTTATCACAAAGTTCCTCAAACCAGGTTCAAAAGTCCAGTTTAAGTATAAAAGTATACATGAAGTAAAAATTCAAAGCAACAAGGTCAAATAATTCATTTTAACAAAGCCAAAATAAAATATTACAAGTTTATAGAAGATTAATGTATAATATATGTCTAGCAATGGTCCAGTCTCTCTCTCAGCTAGCACTTTATTGAAACTTACAAGCACCATCGAATTTCTACAACTCCCTCAGCAAACAATTACCCTCTGACTGACCAGATGCTATTTCTAACCCAACACTTGGACCTGCCGGCTATCTGGTCCATCTTAGCAGCAGAGTACCCCATCACACATCACTGTCCATTTATCTTCTTTTAAGCGCTGTTATTTACAATTCAATGTTTCTTTCCATCATCCTTATGCATTTGCCGATTCACTCCTGCTAACGAACAGTTCACAGAATCAGAGAACAGAACTGAACCCTGGATTTCTCGTTCCAGAACCACTCATCAGCATTCCACAGTTCGAGAGCCTCAAACAGGTTCTCAGAAAACCAGCTATTTGCTTTGTCCACTTGACCATCTGACAGAAACTTCAACAGTTTTCCTTTCCCTCCCCAAGTAGGGTTAGTTTGCATTGTCAGTTTTGAATTAGCATAAAGAATGCCAATTCCCAACTCAATATCCTCTAGGGTGGTCCCCCCCATGCCGACACTATAGTTAAGAAAGCCCACCAACGCCTCTACATTCTCAGAAGACTAAGGAAATTTGGTATGTCAGCTATGACTCTCACCAGCTCTTCCAGATGCACCATAGAAAGCATTCTTTCTGGTTGTATCACAGCTTGGTATGGCTCCTACTCTGCGCAAGACAACAAGGAACTATAAAAGGTCACGAATGTAGCTCAATCCATTACGCAAACCAATCTCCCATCCACTGACTCTGTCCACACTTCCCGCTGCCTCAGAAAAGCAGCCAGCATAATCACCCTGCACCCCAGAGATAGTCTCTTCCACTTCTTCCGTCAGGAAAAAGCTACAAAGGTCTGAGGTCACTTACCAACCAACTCAAGAACAGCTTCTTCCCAGCTGCTGTCAGACTTTTGAATGGACGAACCTCGTATTAAGTTGATCTTTCTCTACACCCTATCTATGACTGTAACACTATATTCTGCCCCCTCTCTTTTCCTTCTCTATGAATGGATTGCTGTATCTGTTCAGCATGCAAGAAACAATATTTTTCACTATATCCTAATACATGCAACAATAATAAATCAAATAGAGGAAGATGAGGGGGTGGGGGCGGGGGAAGAGAGAGAGAGAAAATGACTAACAATGAAAGAATCCTCTCTCTTCCCCCGGCCACGCCCCTGTCCCCACCAAGAGAATCACTCATGGTACCATGCAATACAGCCAGGCTGATGCCAGCTGCATCATAACTGCAACCACAATGCAAAGGGCATGTTTCCAAGCAGCCCACGCATGAAATTGATGAGAAGATGGTGCCGGTCAGTCTTCACAAGCCCAGACCTGCTGTCACTACATTGAAAATTAAGACGTGCACAAACACCAAACTCTGCTGCTAGAATCAGCTTCAGATCACGCCAAGAGACTGCATTGCTTTCCACTCCAGGTGGAAAATAGCACGCTCACACTGGTGATGGCAACTTGAACAGAAAATTCAGAGAACAATTTGCCAACAATAATGACAGCAACAATGCTGCCTCATAGCGCCAGGGATAAGAATTCAATTCCTGGCTTGGGTCTCTGTCTGTGTGGCATCTGCATGGGTTTCCTCCAGATGCTCCAGTTTCCTCCCATAGTCTGAAAGACGTGCTAGTTAGGTGCATTGGCTGTGCTAAATTCTCCCTCAGTGTACCCAAACAGGCGACAGAGTGTGGCGACAAGGGGAATTTCACAATAACTTCACTGCAGTGTTAATGTAAGCCTAGCTGTGACACTAATAAACTTTTAAACTTTGACCAGAAGCGAGATTTTCCATGTTACTCAGGCCTGTGTCACTCCTACAAGAGGCTAATAAACCATCAGCCTTCCGATGGGAAAAAATGGGAGACTTGCATTTATACAGCAAGTTCCAGACCTTCCGAAGTGCTTTGCAATTATTGAAATGAAGTACCTTCATTGTTGTAATATAGAAAATAGGCACTACAAGCGCTCACAACAGCAATGCGACAATGATTGTAAAATCTGTGTTTGTGATGTTGACCATGGAACCAACAGTGAGAAATCACCTGTTCTACTTTAAATTAGTGCTGCAATCTTTAACTCCCACCTGAGCAGGCAGACAGGACCTTAACTTGAAGGTGGCATGTCTGACACTGCAGCACTCCACCAGTACCGCACTATTTTGTCAGTCCTCGTGTAAGTTTCTAGAGTGGGATTTGAGCCCATAACCTTCTGATTCTGAAGATACAAGCATCACTGCCCGAATCACAGCTGACACCAGAACTAAAGGAAGAACGGGAAACCGTAACAAGGGGTCCCACTTGAACAAATACAAATAAAGTGGCAGCATGCTCAACGACCGGAGAACATGGATTTAATTGAATTGGTAAAGTTTATTTATTAGTGTCACAAGTAAGGCTTACATCAACATTGCAATGAAGTTACTGGGAAAATCCCCTCATCGCCACACTCTGGCGCCTGTTCGGGTACACAGACAGAATTTAGCACAGTCAATGCATCTAACCAACATGTCTTTCAGACACAGGAGGAAACCCATGCAGAATGGAAGAGAACACGCAGACAGTGACCCAAGCTGAGAATCGAACTCAGGTCCCTGGCGTTGTGAGGCAGCAGTACTAACCACTGTGCCACTGGACTGGAAGAAAGATAAGAGGAATTTTTGAATGCAGCAAATTGTTCAGATCTGGAGTACAAAGGACAGTGGAAGAAAATTCACAAATAATCTGCAAAAGAGAATTGGATGGAGACACAGAGATATAAAGTGCAGGCAAACAAAAGGAAGGAGGTCACACAGCCAACTTCCCATATTACACTAAAACCTGAGTCTAGGAATTATGTCACTTTCATAAATTGCCGATGAGTGATGGTGTGACCAGCATTCTACCAGCCTTGCACAAAGCACTTTGCCTATTTAACACACAATATGTTCCTCAATTTTAGGATGTGGGTATCACCAGCAAGAACAGCATTTATTTCCTAATCCTCATTGCCTCTTGAGAAAGTGATGGTGAACTGGCTCCTTGAACCACTGCAGTTCATGTGGGTAGGTACACCCACTGTGCGGTTAGGGAGGGATTTTGCCCCAGTGACAGAACAGTGATATATTTCCAAGCCAGGATGGTCTGTGGATTGGAGGTGAACTTGCAGGTAGGTACTGTTCCCACGTCTCTGCTTCCCTCATACTTTCTAGGTGGTAGAGGTCACGGGTTTGGAAGATGCTGCCTAAGGAGCTTTTGAGAGTTGCTGCAATGCGTCTTGTGGACAGTACACACTGGTATTACTGTGCATCAGAGGTACAGCAAAGGAATGTTTAGTTGCTGGCCAGTACATTATTCAAATAAAGAAATTAAAGTTGATTTGATTTCTTACATTTGACAAAATGATCCCATATCCAACATCCAGTAAAGGATGACCATTTCAGGGAAATACAATTGATTTGTTCCATACAATCTTATAGCAAAGGAGGTCATTGAGTCCATCGTGTCTGTGCCAGCAAAGACAGTCCAATGGGACCCAATCCTCTGTTCCTCAGAACAATGCCAGGGACCCGGGTTCAATTCCAGCCTCGGGTCACTGTCTGTGTGGAGTCTGCACTTTCTCCCCATATCTGCGTGGGCTTCCTCTGGATGCTCCTGTTTCCTCCCACACTCCAAAAATGTGTGGGTTAGGTTGATTGAACATGCTAAATTGACCTTAGTGTCAGGGGGATTAGCAAGGTAAATAAGGGTCACAGAAATAGGGCCCAGGTGGGATTGCGATCGGTACAGGCTCAATGCATCGAATGATCTCCTTTCTGTACTGCAGGGATTTGATGATTCTACGAACATAAGATATGGTTTACTCCTGCTCCCATTCGGCCCCTCAAGCCTGCTCCATTATTCAATAAGATTGTGGCCTCAACTCCACTTGCCTCCCTCTCCCCCATAACCCTTAACTCCCATGTCAATCAAAAATCTGTTTAACTCAGCCTTGAATATACTCAAAGCGCCAGCCTTCACTGCTCCCTTGGGAAAGAGAATTTGGAGAAAAAGAATTCCTCCTCATCCCCATCTTTAATAGCAGACCACTTAATTTAAAACCTTACTCCCCTTTGAGTTCCAGATTCCCCCATGAGGGGGTACATCCAGACAATCTGTAAAGTTCCCTCAGCAATCTTTCCTTTTCAACTAGATCCCATCATTAGCTTTTTAAAGGCACTTAGGAATGGGCAAATGGCCAAGTCATAGATGCCCGTACCCTATCAAAGAATAAAAAAGATCTCTACCTCCCTATTCCTTAGTTATGGTCAAGACATATGACAAGTTAGTGAAGCCAATTCTAGCTTAGTACATAATCAGATCTGACTCTCACTGCAAATTGGTGATGAAATGCAAACTCTCCTTGAGCAAAACTAGCTAGCTATCGTTCAACAACACAATGTCCATTTCAGTTACTTGAAAGGAAGCAAGTGCAACAATTTGCAGCACGATAGCACAATGCTTAGTACTACTGCCTCACAGCACCAGGGGACCCAGGTTCGATTCTCAGATTGGGTCACTGTGTGGAGTTTGTACACTCTCCCCGGCGTCTGCATGGGTTTCTTCTGGGTGCTCCAGTTTACTTACGCAGTCCAAAGATGTGCGGGTTAGGTGGATTGGCCATACTAAATTGCCCCTTAGTGTCAGGAGGAGTTACTAGGGTAAATGCATAGGGTTGTGGGGATAGGGCCTGGATGGGATCGTGGTCAGTGCAGGGCGATGGGCCAAATGGCCTCGTCTGCAGCGTAAGATTCTATGATTTTAATTTGGACTTATTCAACACTCTTAACATTTCATGGGAGTCTTAGCACAGAAAATCACCAATAGTAAAGCGATGAAAACCCAAGGATGCTCAAGAGGCCAGAAAAGGCACTTCAAGACCTCCAAGGGGTGTGTCACCAGAGGAAATCAGTGAGATGGGTTAGGGGCAAGGGCCAATGGATGAATTTGAAAGCAAAGATAAGGGTTTTAAACTCAAGGCATTGCCTGACTGGGGGACAATGTAAGTCAGCAAGAGCAGGTATGATGGGTGAGTTAGGATAACAGCAGCAGAGTTTTATGTGAGCTGAAGTTTACCAAGGATAGGAGACAGGCAGAGAAGCAATGACAGTAACAAAGGCTTTGCCACTTCAAACTGTGCATTTCTCCAGCTAGTTAGGACTACATACATCAGGGACAGTGAGAGCGGGTCAGTGTGCAGCGATGTCCAAAATTCTCCCTCTCATACCTGGATTTTCAGCATTGCAGGCAGGGAGGCGATGGCCTAATGGTATTATTGCGAGACTTTTAATCCAAAAACCCAACTAATGTTCTGGGGACCTGGGTTTGAATCTTGCCACGGCAGATGGTGGAATTTGAATTCAATAAAAATCATCTAGATTAATGAATCTACTGATGACCATGAAACTATTGTCAATTATCAGGAAAAATCTATCTGGTTCACTAATGTCCTTTAAGGAAGGAAATCTGCCATCTTTACCCGGTCTTTTGATTTATTATTGTCACACGTATTAATATTCAGTAAAAAATATTGTTTCTTGCGCACTGTACAGACAAAGCCTACCGTACATAGAGAAAGAAAGGAGAGAGTGCTGAATGTAGTGTTACAGTCATAACTAGGGTGTACAGAAAGATCAACTTAGTGCAAGGTAGGTCCATTCAAAAGCCTGACGGCAGCAGGGAAGAAGCTGTTCTTGAGTTGGTTGGTACATGACCTCAGACTTTTGCCTCTTTTTCCCAACAGAAAGTGGTGGAAGAGAGAATGTCCAGCATGCGTGGGGTCCTTAATTATGCTGGCTGCTTTTCCAAGGCAGCAGGAAGTATTGACAGAGTCACTGGATGGGAGGCAGGTTTGCTTGATGGATTGGGCTACACTCATGACCTTTTGTAGTATCTTAAGGTCTTGGGCAGAGCAGGAACTATACCAAGCTGTGATACAACCAGAAAGAACGCTTTCTGTGGTGCATCTGTAAAAGTCAGTAAGAGTCGTAGCTGACATGCCAAATTTCCTTAGTCTTCTGAGAAAGTAGAGTGTTGGTGGGCTTTCTTAACTATTGTGTTGGCATGGAGGGACCAGGACAAGTCTGACGTACACGCGACCCCAGAGCCACAGCAATGTGGTTGACTATCAACTGCCCTCGAACAGCTAGGAATGGGCAATAAATGCTGGCCAGCCAGTGACACCCATGTCCCATGAATGAATAAAAATACAAGAACGATATTTAATTTTCAAGTCCCCTGAGGTTAAGAAGCAGAGATTGAAGTCACCTCAGCTGGAAACAGTCTCCAGCGCATAAGACAGCTTTACCGAGAACAGAGAATCCCAGAGGGGCGAACCATTCCCCTTGCTCAGAAAAAAAAGCCAGAGGCACAGGGAAAGATGAGCAACCAGCAATGACTGAGGTACAGTACCACAAGCAAGGGGTGAGGAGAAAACGGAATCAAATTGACAACTACTAAACCCTCAAGATTTATTTTGGAAAAAAGCAAAAGATATCAAATAATTACGATTATTTCTTTTCAAGAGCACATTTCAAGCGTTGAGTTTGAAAGTAACAAGGCAGAAATCCTAGAAACACTTGGAAAAGGCTTTATTGCCGCACACGCAAAACAATTTCAAAAGATGGAAATGACTTGTCCCACAGTGTCAATCAGGGTTTGCCCAGAGTACCTAATGACATACAAAGCAGGATGTGTTATTTAGGGGTTAAAACCAAAGATTTCTGGACTGGGGTATACCAGTAGTAATTAGCGGATCACAGAAGACTGACATCTTCCTGGGGAGTAATTGAAAACAGACATAATCTGGTCACGGTCTCCGCAGTGCTTCCTGGTTACACACGAACAGTACTTCCCATCCACAGCTTCAGTGGGATGCTGCCTGAACAAAATCCGAACACACGGTCCAGTACAGAAATATCATCATCAAATATCCTCGGGCCCACCTTGGTTTGGTCTGTGACACTCACCCAGGGCAATATGTCAACACAGCTGTAAATAACCACCCCTGTTTCTTCTATGCTGCTGCGGCAATAACTGCATAGGCTGCACAGACTGAGCATGTATTCTCCTGACTCCAGAAGATTAAAGAGCAATCTAACTGAAGTGTTTTAAGATAATGAAAGGAGCTTGATAGTTTCTCTACGTCAGTTCTCTTTCCTGTGGGCTCAGTGGGTGACAGGGAGGACGAGAAGAGGGGGTGGGGTAGCGAGCGAAGAGGAGAGAGTCCACAACAGAGGTCAAAGTATACATTTACAATTCAGCTGTCCAAGAATGAGGTGGAGATTGGGGTGGACAAGATTAGAAGTCACACATCACCAGGTTTTCTTCCAACAGGTTTATTTAAAATCACAAGCTTTCACAGCGCAGCTCCTTCATCAGGTGAAGGAGAAGCAGGAGTGGGCCATCAGATCCTTCCAGCCTGCCCTGCCCCTCAGTACCATCCTGGCTGATCTACGCCGTCCTCAGCTCCTTTTCTGTGACATTTCCCCGACATGCTCTATTCCTCAATCTATCAAATATTTATCCACCTCCACTTTGAATACTTCTAATGATCCAACCTCCATCATCCTTCAGGACAGAGAATTCCAGAGATTGACCACCCTCTGCGAGAAGAAATTTCTACGCACCTCAATTTTAAATGACCGTCCCTTTATCTTGTTACTATGTCCCCCTTATTCAAAACTCTCCCACTAGTGAAAACACCTCACCATCTACCCTATCAAGCTCTCTCAGGATCTGATATTTTTGCATAAGATCACCCCTCACTCTACTAAATGCCAAGGAATACAGACCCAGGCTATTTAGCCTCTCTTAATAGGTCAACCCTCTCATTCCAAGAATTAGCCTGCTAAAGCCTTACATTCTATTCCTTCCTCCAGCTCATTAATGTAAATAGTGAACAATTATGGACTAAAAAATGATCCCTACAGTACTCCATTACCCACATCTTTCCACTCTGAAAAGCAGCCATTCATTCCAATTCTCTGTGTTCTATCTGACAGCCAGTTTTCAATCCATGCTAACACACTTCCTCCAATTCCATGGGCTTTTACTTTACGTCTCAGCCTCTTTTGTTGGGAAACACTTCTTCAGACAAAAGGTTAGAAGTAGAAATCTGGACCTCTTACCCTCCTTTCCCCTTGCCCTGCCCTGGAGCGACAGAGGCTGGGTGCTGTTAAGTAAATATGCCAACGCTGAAATGGATAGATTTGGGGCTTGTAAGGAGGTTACAGAAGCAAGGCAGATCCCTAATACATCGCCAACTTCCACAAGTTCCTTCAACTCAGCTTTAAGATAAAACATTTGGTCATCTGTACTGTGGTTTGGTGTCAAATGTTTCTTTGATAACATTCCTGTACAGCATCCTGGGATCTCTGACTATATTATGTAAACACAGTGCTATGGAGTCAAGATACAGAACAAGCCATAACCTCCCTGAAGGATAGAACAGGGTCCAGGAACAGAGTACTCTGCTCCCGTCCTCATATTCCAAGGTCAAGAACACCTTCATAAGAGCCTCACAAGCTGACTCTTGTTCATTTGATAAGATGTGATGCATCATCAAACTAGCAGCTGGGCTGTTGAACAAACTGAAATATTCCAGGAAGTCAGGCACAGCAGAGAGAGGGGGCAGGAAGAAATTTAATACCTGACTCATTGCTGCTGCGACAAACTTCTGTTCAAAACACTATTTTCCCTTGCCCTGTTTCTCTGTGTATTCACTGCTGTGATCATATGACTTATCCCACAAAAGGACTGACTCAATCACATGATACACTGAGACAAAGTGAATCTCACAAGGGTAAAAAAAACTTCCCCAAGTATTTTGTAACCTTCCTCAAGTATTTTGTAACTAATAACCGCTTCTGAAATACAGTAACAAATCAATATACATGGCAGCAGTGTGAGATGAATAATCCATGACTTTATCATTAGACAATGACAGCTGATTCCTACTCTTCAAACACCATAAGTATCACATCTCATCTGAAAGAAGGTTCCTCCAAACATGCAGCACTCCTTCAGTGCAGCATTGAAATTTCATTCTCGATTACATGCTGGAATGGACTTGAATACTCCATCTAAACCTACAAACTCTATCTTCTGGAAGGACAAGGGCAGCAGATACATGGGAATACCGTCACCTAGAAATTCCCCTCCAGGTCTCTCACTGTTCTGACTTGGAAATACATTGCAAGAAGTCACACAACACCAGGTTAAAGTCCAGCAAGTTTACTTGATAGTAAACGCCACAAGCTTTTGGAACACTGTTCCTTCGTCAGCTGAGTGGAGAGAAGCTTGTGGGTTTATTATCAAATAAACTTGTTGGACTTTAACCTGGTGTTGTGAGACTTCTTACTGTGTTTACCCCAGTTGAACGCCAGCATCTCCACATCTTGGAAATACATTGCCATTCCTTCACTGTTGCTAGGTCAAAATCCTGACAGTACTGTGGATGCACCAATACAACAGGGACTGTGGCTCATCACCACCTTCTGAAGGTAAAATACTGGCCTAGCCAGTGATGCCCACATCCTGTATGGGAGGGGAAGGCAGACTGTCAACCAAGAACAGCTGTCCCCACTGACTGCACTCCTCAGGTTAGCAAACTTCCGCAGATGAAGGCTTATATTAACACTGCAATGAAGTTACTGTGAAAATCCCCTAGTCGTCACACTCCAGCACCTGTTTGGGTACACTAAGGGAGAATTTAGCATGGCCAATGCACATAGCTAGCACATCTTTCAGACTGTGGGAGGAAACCGGTGCATCCAGAGGAAACCCCCGCAGACACGGGGAGAACATGTGGAGTTGGCATAGACAGTGATCCTAGTCGGGAATCAAATCCAGATCCTTGGCGCTTTAAGGCAGCAATGCTAACCATTGTGCCACCATGCCTCCCCCCCTTCA
Source organism: Carcharhinus amblyrhynchos (assembly GCF_965287045.1). Taxonomy (NCBI): domain Eukaryota; kingdom Metazoa; phylum Chordata; class Chondrichthyes; order Carcharhiniformes; family Carcharhinidae; genus Carcharhinus; species Carcharhinus amblyrhynchos. The sequence goes on along the minus strand of NC_137354.1, from coordinate 4,012,808 downwards.
TAACTGGAAGCTGCCACAGCTAAAAGTGGGTGAATTTTGGGGCAGTGAGTATAGTGGGGTGGATGGGTATTGTGGCAGGGGGTGGGATAGGTGTTCGAGCAGGGCAGTATGGTGGGATAGGTGAAGTGTTGCAGAGGCGGGGGGGTATGTTGGGGTGCATGGGTGGTGGGGTGGGGTGCATGTTGGGGCAGGGGGGGTGTGTTGGGGAGGGTGGGTTGGTGTTGAGGTGGGTGGGTAAGTGATGAACTGGGGTGTTTGGGCTGGAGTGTATGATGGAGTGCGGGAGGGTCTTTGATGAGATGGCGGCGCGTGTTGGGGCTTGGGGGTGCTGCAGCTGGGCAGGTATGTTGGGGTGGGTTGCATGTTGGAGGTGGGGGAGCATTGCAGCAGGGGGGGTATGTTGGGGTGCATGTTGCGGGTGGGGATATGATGAGGTGAGGTGCACATTGGGGCTGGGGTGTGGGAAGGATGTTGCAGCATATTGGGGCTTGGGGGGAGCTGTGGGATGTATGTTGGGGTGGTAGGCAATTGAAGCAGGGCTCTATGGTGGGGCAGGTTAGGAACCAAAAATTGCTTTATGCAATAGAAGATGGGTGATTGAAGGGGGGGGGGTTATGATTCAATCTGGGGTTGGGATGGGGGTAGGTTGCTGGTTGGGATCTTGCTGTGCACAGCATGCTGGCACCCTGCTGGGTGGGGGGCTGAATTGAGGGGAGGGGGGGTGATGGGGGGGAGGGGGGGTGATGGAGGGATTGTGATTCAATTCGGGGTGGGGATGGGGGTGGGTTGCTGGTTGGGATCATGCTGTGTACAGCATGCTGGCACCTCCTTGGATGGGGGGCTGAGTGATTGACAGCTGATTCGGGGGGGGGAGTGGAAGGTGGGCCATGATAACGTCATCCATATTGTTACGTCATCCCTATTGTTACGTCACCGACTGGAACGTTGGCCGTTGCCCGGGCAACCCGCCCCCCGGCGCCCCCTCCCCCCGCTCCAACCATCGTTGTCCGCCCAGCTGCCGCTTCCTCCCTCATTACCCGCATCTCCATGTCCCGCCGCTGCAATCCGCTCTCCTGAGCCGCTCTCGCTCTCCTTCTCCTCTCCGCCCCGCGCCGTTCCAACTCTCTCTCTCACAGTGTGTGACTGGCTGGCTCTGATTCACAACAAAGCACCGACCCAGCCACCGCTCGGCCAGGAGCGGCCTTCTTTGTGCCCGCCTCAGCCTCAGCGCCGGCACTCCCGGCACAGCGACACCTGCCGCGGCGGCAGAGCCACGACACCACTCCTCCGCTCAGCGGCAGGGAACCTCAGCGCCACCCAGAGGCCGGAGGGATCTGCCTCACCCTCTCCTCTGAATCAAATCCAGGGCATCATAGTTCAACACATTCATCAGCACGTTCAGTCCTTCCAATCTGCCTCTTCAAAGAACGATCTTTGCAAAGATGTGCAGTTAGTTGGATTGCATACTAAATTGTCCCGTAGTACTTCAAGATGTGTAGGTTAGGGGAAAGTAGCGGTTAAGTGTGTGGGGTTATGGGGACAGGGCCCCAGTAGGGTTGTCAGTGTAGATTCAGTGGCCAAATGACCTCCTTCTGCACTGTATGAATTCTATGAATCTGTTAGTCTTGATTTATTATTGTCACATGTATTAGTATACCGTGAAAAGTATTGTGTCTTGTGCGCTATACAGATAAAGCATACCGTTCATAGAGAAGGAAAGGAGAGCGTGCAGAATGTAGTGTTACAGTCATGGCTAGAGTTTAGAGAAAGATCAACTTTATGCAAGGTAGATTCATTCAAAAGTCTGACAGCAGCAGGGAAGAAGCCGTTCTTGAGTCAGTTGGTATGTGACCTCAGACTTTTGTACCTTTTTCCCAACAAAAGAAGATGAAAGAGAGAATGCCCAGGGTGCATGGGGTCCTTGATTATGTTGGCTGCTTTGCCAAGGCAGCAGGAAGTGTAGACAGAGTCAATGGATGGGAGGCAGGTCTGCGTGATGAATTGCACTACATTTCTGATCTTTTGTAGTTTCTTGCAGTCTTGGGCAGAGCAGGAGCCATACCAAGCTGTGATACAACCAGAAAAAATGCTTTCTATGTTGCATCTGTAAAAGTTGGTGACAGTCGTAACTGACATGCCAAATTTCCTTAGTTTTCTGAGAAAGTAGAGGCATTGGTGAGCTTTCTTAATTATAATGTTGGCATGGGAGGACCAGGACAGGCTGTTGGTGATCTGGACACCTAAAAACTTGAAGCTCTTGAAGCTTTCTACTTCGTCCCTGTTAATGTAGACAGGGGCATGTTCTCCTCTATGCTTTCTGAAGTCGATAACAATCTCTTTCATTTTGTTGACATTGAGGGAGAAATCATTTTCGTCTCGTCGCACCAGTTCACCAGGTTCTCTATCTCATTCTTGTACTCTGGCTCGTCATTGTTTGAGATCCGACCCACTACAGTGGTGTCATCAGCAAACTTGAAAATCAAGTTGGAGGGGAAATTGGCCACACAGTATAAAGAATATAGTAAGGGATTTAGAATACAGCCTTGTGGGGCATCGGTGTCGAGGATGGTCATGGAGGAGGTGTTGTTGTCTATCCTTACTGATTGTGGTCTGTGGGTTAGGAAGTTCAGGATCCAGTTGCAGAAGGAGGAGCCGAGCCCTAAGCCACACAGTTTGGAGATGAGTTTCATAGGAATAATGGTGTTGAAATCCGACTTCGCCCACTCCCACACCACCATTGCCTTCTTTCGTCATATCTCTGCAATTTTTATCTCCTGCAAGTACTTGTCCAATTGCATTTGAAAAGTTATCACATAGAATCTCTAATGCAGAAGGAGGCCCTCTGACAGAGCAACCCACCCAGGCCCATCCCTGCCCCATTCCGCAACGCCATACAGTTAATCCCCTTCATGTACACGCCTTGGGACTCACTAGGGGGCAATCTAGCATGGCGAGTCTACCTAACCTGCACATCTTCAGACTGTGGGAGGAAACTGGAGCATCCGGAGAAAACCCACGCAGACACAAACTCCACACAGACAATCAGCCAAGGCCAGAATCGAACCCAGGTCCCAGGCAGTGAAGCAACAGTGCTCATCACTGTACTACCGTGCTGTCCAATTCTTCTACCAACCTATGCATTACAAATTCTAACAAGTCATGAGAATAGTTCCAGGGATGAGGAACTTCACTTATGAAGCTAGATTGGAGAAGTTGAGAAGCTTCACTTGAAGAAAAGAAGTCTGTTTAGGCTAGAAATGTCATGTCCACATATCATATGTCCTATCTAGTTTGCTGTGGTCAAGCAATCTCTGACATGAGAGACTCCCTGCATGCAGCCTTCTCACATTCAATTCAATAAAGACATCACACTGAAAAGTCTTTGGCCTTTGAGTTCGCTACATGGTGTCCGTGGTGGAGCTGAGATTGAGTTTTGAAAAGCTGAAAGAGGAACACTGAAATGTTCCAAGCTGCTGAAGAAACAAAAACACAGACGTGGAAAAGCTAACACAAGCTGACAACTTTCAAACAAAATATTGGGTGAGATAAAAATGGCTGTAAATTTTCCACTCCCAGCCCGTGTCAAAACAAAAGGGGATATGCGGTACAACTGGCAAAGTTTCCACTTTCAATGACAAAACTACAAAATTGCGATGGATTTAATAACAGACTGGAGCCGATAAGAGTAACAATACTTTTAACACTGCTGGGAGAGACTGCTATAAATTGTATTCCACCCTTGATCTATCCGAAAGCTGAAAAAAAGACTGCAGAAATTTTGAAAGTATTGAAGGCTCGTTTTGAATCTCAAGTGAATGTAAGTTATGATCAACATGTGTTCAAAATTAGAGCTTAAGGTGAAAAAGGATCCATTGGTCAGTATGTGAGTGCGGTAACATAGCTCGTAGAATCATGTGAATTTGGACAGTGAAATGATGATCTCATTAAAGTCAGGATTGTCTTAAGTATAAGAAATCCGATGGCAGCAGGGAATAAGCTGTTCTCGAATCAGTTGGTACATGCCCAACTATCACAACTTGTCCTGCAGGTTTGCTTAATTTGCTTACAAATGCTCTCTTCAACTTCCTCCCCACTGTTTGGAGGTCTATAATAAAGACCAAACAATGTCACCTCCAACCATATAGATTCTGATTCAGGGACTGCATCTCGTGATACTGTTTTTGACGAAGACTGCCACATCTCTTCCCGTTTTATCCACCCTGTTTCTACTAAAAACCTTACAACCTGGGATATGAAGTACTCAGTCCTGTTCTGTGTTGAGCCACATTTCTGTCAATGCTACTATGTCATAACCCCCTCAAGCAATTTCTGCTTCCAGTTCTCCAGATTTGTTCACTATACTCCGTCATTTAAACACATACAATTGAACCCTGCCCTTATTTCTTCCTTGCCCTTTGGGAGGCAACCATTTCTTTGTTCAATGTCAAGCCTTCCCTCACTTCCTTTTCCCTCTTCCCCATCTGCTTTCTTTTGCCCTCACTGGTACTTCTAAAATTAGGCCCATTAGTAAACCCCCTGCCCGCCTTTCAAATTTAAATCTACTCCCACTATACTACTTACTCTCCCAGCCAGGAGATTGGTTCCACTTCTTTTGAACAACTTTCTCCTTTCCTGAATATGATCCAATGTCCTAGAAATCTAAACCCTTCCCTTCTACACCATCCCTCAAACTTTTGTATTTTTTTCCCGATGGAAGAAGGTGGAAGATGCCAGGGGTGCGTGGGGTCCTTGACTATGCTGTCTGTTTTCTGAGGCAGCAGATGGTGTAAATGGAGTTAATGGATAGGAGGCTGGTTTGCATGATAGGCTGGCCTACAATCACAACCCTTTGTAGTTTCCTGTGGTCTTGGTCAGAGCAGGAGACATACCAAACTGTGATACATCCAGGAAGGATGCTTTCTGTGGTGTACCTGTAAAAATTGGCAAGAGACTTAGCAGAAGTGCCAAATTTCCTTAACCTCCTGAGAAAGTAGAGGCATTGAGCTGAAGAGTCTGAAAAATCACTGTACATCATTCAACAAGTTGGTTCCGTCAAGTCTATAGGTCATAAATAGTTAGTGACTATTACAATGATGACCTCAGAAGGAGAGCATCAAGTGGACATGAAGTGCATCATACAATATCATGCCCTTCACAGATCTGTGTGAAGTGGCTTAACATGGCGATCTGAAAATTAAGACCTGGAAAGTAAGATTGAGGCCATATGATGGAGAGGTTTGTGGAACAGTCGTACCAGAGGGTGGTCACACCACATCCTGATAGCAAGCAAGGAGGATTGTAGAGATGGCAGGAAAATGGGTGACCAATTGTCAAAAGGAAAAGGGACAGCAGATTTAGGAAACCCAGGACTACTTGGAGCTGTCCAACTGGTATGAAATTTTAGATGCCAATGAAGTGAGCAATGTTAGGGTAGAAGACTCATGGTGCCCAAGGCAACTCTGGAAAAAGAGAGGGAGGCTGGTAAGCAGATTAGAGATGTGCGTGTGTGATGGATGAGTCAACAGTTTGAGGGATTGACAGGCTAGTTTGCAGCCGAAATTGTGAGGCCCGTATGGTCTGTTGCCTCCCGAATGTAAAGGTTCAGGACATAACAGATTGACTAGACAAACTCCTGGAAAGGAAGGGTGAACAACCAGAGGTTGTGGTTCATGAGGGAACCAACAACGTAAAGAGGGGACAGCTTGGAGATCTTGCAGGACCAGTTTCAGGAGTTAGGAAGTAGGCTGAATCGCAGGACCTCCAGGAAAGTCGTCTCAGAAAAACCACCTGTGCATCAAGCTTCACCATTTAGGCAAAGACCAGTTAGGGAGGTAAATGTGTGGCTTGAGGGAGAATTTAGCATGGGCCAATGCACCTAACCAGCACATCTTTCAGGCTGTGAGAGGAAACTGGAGCACCCAGAAGAAACGTGCAGACTTTACACAGACAGTGACCCAAACCAGGAATCAAACCCAGTCCCCAACGCTGTGAGGCAGCCGTGCTAACCACTGTGCTGCCCTCATGTGTGACAAAGTGAGGTAGGAGAAGGTGTATGTGGCATATAGATCTGCTGGACTGAATGGTCTGTTTCTGTGCTGTAAATTCTATGTAAAAAAAAACTGACATTCGATCAGATTCAGCTTAAATATTTAATTCTGTTCCAACTCCTTTTCCCATTAGTAATTGTCGCAGAGCCTTGAAATATGACACTTTGTTGTCTGTTCCAGAGCTGTGTGCATTAAATCATAACTTACCTTCAAACAGCTCTTCATCGCTCCAATTCAACATCGTGTGACACATTAAAGGTTCTCTCATTCTATCTAACAGATGGCCTCCAGTTTGCAGTCATGTTAACAGCACACTGCTTGGGGAATAGCAGTGATGGAAGCATTCGGCAAACACGGCTTCAAAATCCTTGACTTTCTGGATAAATATTTCAGCAGCTGTGCGGTGAGGTCGACGCAGAATTGGCAGCATTCCAGCGGGAGGAATTGACACTCTGCTGCACATCAAACAGAATTTTCCAAGCAGTGATTTGGTCGAAATGCATAATCGAGTGACATCCACGATTCAGGGACACAGACAACAACCAGAGCCAACAGATGGCTCCGGCCTTACAAGCGATAAGAACTAGGAGCAGGAGTAGGCCATTCAGCCCCTCATTCTTGCTACGTCAGTCAATACAATCTGATTGTGATCTTAATTCCACTTTCCTGCTTGTCTCCCCCACAGCCAGACAGGGGCAGCACGGTAGCACAGTGGTTAGCACTGCTGCCTCACGGTGCCAGGGACCCAAGTTCAATTCCCGGCTTGAGTCACTGTCTGTGTGGATTGTGCATGTTCTCCCTGTGTCTGCGTGGGTTTCTTCCGGGTGCTCCGGTTTCCTCCCACAGTCCGAAAGACATGCGAGTTAGGTGCATCGACTGTGCTAAATTCTCCCTCAGAGTACCTGAACAAGCACAGGCATGTGGCAACTGGGGATTTTCACAATTACCTGATTGCAGTGTTAGGGTGGTGACACTAATAGAATTTAAGAAAACCTCAACTTTCTTGTCAATCAAAAATCTGATTCTACCTTGACTACATTCAGCCTTCATTGCTCTCTGGTGGAGAGAACTCCAAAGATTCATGACCCTCCAAGAAAAGAAATTCCTTCTAATCTCCATCTCAAATGCAAGATTCCTCCTTCTGGAATCGTTCTAGATTCCCCATGAGGGGAAACATGTTCACAACACCCAACTTGTGAAGTTCCCTCACAATCTTGTATATTTCAATAAAATCACTTCTCGTTGTTCTAAATTGCAATGAGTATTGGCACAACCTGTTCAATGTTTCCACATAAGACAGTCCCTTCATCCCAACAATCAGAGAAGTGGGTGGCACGGTGGCACAGTGGTTAGCACTGCCACCTCACAGCGCCAGGGACCAGATTCGATTCCCGGCCTGGGTCACTGTGTGTGTGGAGTTTGCACATTCTCCACGTGTCTGCATGGGTTTCCTCCGGGTGCTCCGGTTTCCTCCCACCGTCCAAAGATGTGCAGGTTAAGTGGATTGGCCATGCTAAATTGCCCCTTAGTGTCAGGGGCACTAGCTAGGATAAATGCATGGGTTGTAGGGATAGGGTCTGGGTGGGATTGTGCTTGGAGCAGACTCAATGGGCTGAATGGCCTTCTTCTGCACTGTAGGGATTCTATGATTTCCTGAACTGTTTCCAATGTAAACATATTTCTCCTTCACTAAGCTGATCAAAGCTGTACACAGTATTGCAGTACAGGAATCACCAATGTTCTGCACTGTTATAGCAAGGCTTCCCTACTTTTATACTCCATCTTCCTTGCAATAAAGAAAAACATTGCTTCTGCCTTCTTAAATACTTGTTGTACATCTACAAGCTGACTTTTTGTGCTTTGGGTACAAGAGACCCAGACTCCTCTGTGGCCTCCCTAGGTTTTTGTCTCTGCAAACTCCTCCCATTCCCACCTAATGCATATCCCCATCCAGTGCCTGTTCCCCATTCAGCATCAATCGCCATCCAGCCATGTTACAGTAATATTATTGTAATAACTTATAAGATACAAGGCACAAGTTATTCTAAGGGATTATGTCACACATTATGGGTTCATTTATTAAAACTGGATACAAGAGAGCTAGACACAGATGTAAAGCTTGAAGACATCAGAGCAATGGGTGTGTGCTCTGCTCAAAAGCAAAAACGAAACTAAGACTGGATCACATGACACACTTTCCTTCTATTGATGTCACACTGATATCCCTTAAAAACATATTACAACATCGCCTATTGCCCATTCCCCAACAAGTGGTCCTTTTCCTATCTGGTGTCCATATCCTACCTACCCTGTGTCCATCTCCATTCAGAACCCATGCTTATCCAACGGTTCATCAAATAGGGAACTGTGCAAAAAACATTTGACTCAACCAAATCCTAACGTGGAAAAGGGTCAGGCAGACAAGTCAACAAATCGAAAGCATCCCCAGTGTCAGCCACTGACACTTGATACAAAATACAATGATGCGAAGAAAGAGAAAGACTAGCATTTATGTGACATGCTTCACGATCTCAAGATATTCCAAAATGCTTTGTAGCCAATGAAGTATTATTGAAGTGTAGTCACTGTTGTAAGGTCAGAAATACAGAGCTGTCAATTTACACAAAGATCCCACAAACAGCAATATGAGAATGAGCAGATAATCCCTCATAGTGATGTTGATTGAGGGATAAATATAGAACACATATAGAACTCCCATTCTTCCTCGAAAAGCATTTATTTATTGTATTTACTGCTTTAAGAATTCTGAGGGTGTGGTGAAAAGGCATTTGTGGACCAGCCTGCTTTAAATCAGCGCCAGGTTTAAAAGGAGGCCTGGTGTAGACAGCGGGCAGCGTCTGAGCGGGCAGCGGAGTGAGTGGGCAGCAGAGTGAGTTAATAGGGCTTAATATCAAAAAGGGCTTGAAGGAAAAAAGGCCAGGTGAGTTTGTTTTTTCCCCATAAAAAATTACAGTGAATAATGGAGGGGCATGTGATGTGTGGTTTCTGTATGATGTGGGAACTGGCGGACCCCAGGGTCCTTCCCAGTGACCATGTCTGCAGTAAGTGCAGGTTGCTGGAGGAGCTCCAGCTCAAGGTGGATGAGCTGGCCTCTGAGCTACAGACACTGAGGCTCATCAGGGGAAGAGAGGGTGCCCCTAGACTGGCTATGGCGGACCCCAGGGTCCTTCCCAGTGACCATGTCTGCAGTAAGTGCAGGTTGCTGGAGGAGCTCCAGCTCAAGGTGGATGAGCTGGCCTCTGAGCTACAGACACTGAGGCTCATCAGGGGGAGAGAGGGTGCCCCTAGACTGGCTAAATCTAAGGGTCAGGGACAAAAGGGGGCTGTTGGGAGAAGGAGGAAGGGGGGTGAGGAGCGGAGGCCTCAGCCTCTTAATCTGCATAACAGGTTTGAGGTTCTTGCTTCCAGTCTGGAAGAGGACGAGGCAGGTGAGGTTGGTGAGCAAACTGCACACGGTACAGTGATGCAGCAGGACATAGGCAAAGAGAAGGGGAAAAGGAACGTAGTAGTGATTGGAGATAGTGGGGTGAAGAGTATTGACACTGTCCTTTGTAACAATGACAAAGTGCACAGAAGGGTGTGTTGTCCGCCTGGTGCTCGGGTACAGGATGTTGCAGCTGGGCTGCAGAGGAACCTGGAGTGGGAGGGTGAGAACCCGGTCGTTGTAGTACATGTGGGTGCCGGCGACGTAGGCAAAGTGCGGACTGAGGATCTGGGGAGGGAGTATGAGAAGCTGGGAATGGAATTAAAAAGTAGAACTGACAAGGTGGTCGTCTCTGGGCTACTGCCTGAACTGAGTGCAGACGGGCGTAGGGTTGACAGGATAAAGGAAGTGAATGGGTGGCTCAGGGATTGGTGTGGGAGGAATGGGTTCGAATTTATGGGGCATTGGCACCAGTATTGGGGTAGGTGGGACTTGTTCGGGCGGGATGGGGTTGGTCTGAATCGTGCTGGGACCAGAGTGTTGGCGAATCGAGTAAAGAGGACTGTAGACAGGGCTTTAAACTAATTGGGGGGGGGGAGGGTGCGAGGGTAGGTGACGCTACGAGGTCTAAAGTTAAGGATAGGGTACAGGTAAGGGAAGAGGCCGAGGATGTCCCAATTGGTGGCGTTACGGCAAATAGGGTCCAGGTGAAGGCTGGGATGAAAGCGCTTTATCTGAATGCACGAAGCATTCGGAATAAAGTGGATGAGCTGGTGGCGCAGATCGACACAAATGGATACGATCTGGTGGCCATTACAGAGACGTGGCTGCAAGGTGACAGGGACTGGGAGATGAATGTACAGGGCTATCAAGTGTTTAGGAAGGATAGGCAGGAGGAAAGAGGGGGTGGCATAGCTCTGCTGATTAAGGATAGTATCAAGGTGGTAGCAAGGGATGATATCGGAGCCAAAGAGCAGAACGTGGAATCGTTGTGGGTGGAGATTAGGAACAGCAAAGGGAGGAAGACGCTGGCGGGTGTCGTCTATAGGCCCCCGAATAATGATCTGGAGGTGGGGCGGGCTGTTAACACGCAAATAAGTGCGGCGTGCAGGAATGGGACGGCAGTAGTTATGGGAGATTTCAATCTGCATATTGATTGGTCGACCCATGTTGGACGAGGTGGGCTCGAGGAGGAGTTCTTGGAATGCTGCCGGGATAATTTCCTTGAACAGTGTGTGTTGGAGCCGACGAGGGAGCGAGCTATCTTGGATCTGGTGCTATGTAATGAGGCGGGTAGAATTAGGGACCTTGCGGTGAAGGATCCTCTTGGAGAGAGTGATCATTGTATGGTGGAGTTTCTGGTGCAGATGGAGGAGGAGAAAGTGGGTTCCCGGACACGCGTCCTTTGTTTGAATAGAGGGGAGTATGGTAGGATGAGAGAAGAATTGGCAAATGTGGACTGGGGGAGTGCGTTGGAAGGTAGGTCTGCTGAGGAGCAGTGGAGGATCTTTAAGGAGATCTTTCTTGGTGCTCAGCAGAAATTTATTCCGATGGTTAAAAAGGACAGTAGGAAGAGAGGTAATAAGCCGTGGATAACGAAGGAGGTGAAGGAAAGTGTTAAATTAAAAGCGGAGGAATTTAGAGTAGCTAAGAGCAGTGGGCGAGAAGAGGATTGGGAAAGGTTTAAATGTCAACAAAGATTGACAAAGAAGTTGATAAAGGAGGGTAGGAGAAGCTATGAGGCTGGGCTAGCACTTAATATAAAAAAGGATAGCAAGAGTTTTTATAAATATATAAAAAGGAAGAGGCTGGCTAGGGTGAACGTTGGTCCTTTAGAGGATGAGAAAGGGGAGCTAGTGGTAGGGGATGGGGATATGGCTAAGGTCTTGAATAACTTTTTTGTTTCTGTCTTCACGGAGGAGGACGTGAATAATTTGCCGGGTGTTAGAGATGGAAAGGTGGTAGGAATGGAGGGTCTTAATGACATTACTGTTACTAGAGAGGTGGTGCTCGACAGACTGGAGGGGCTGATTGTGGACAAGTCCCCAGGACCGGATGGAATGCATCCGAGGGTTCTGAAAGAAATGGCGGAGGTTATAGTGGATGCCTTGGTGGATATTTTCCAGACGTCGCTGGATTCCGGGGAAGTGCCGGAAGATTGGAAAACGGCTAATGTTACGCCGTTGTTTAAGAAGGGTGCCAGGCAAAAGGCGGGGAATTATAGGCCGGTTAGTTTAATGTCTGTGGTAGGTAAAATGTTAGAATCCGTCATTAAGGAGGAAATTGCGAGGCATCTTGAAGGGAATTGCTTGATAGGGCGGACGCAACACGGTTTCATTAAAGGGAAGTCGTGTCTGACAAATTTACTGGAGTTCTATGAGGATGTGTCTAGGGCAGTGGATAGAGGAGAGCCAGTGGATGTGGTCTTTCTGGATTTTCAGAAGGCGTTTGACAAGGTACCTCACAAGAGGTTATTGCAGAAGGTCAGGGGACATGGAGTTGGGGGTAGGGTGTTAGCGTGGATAGAGGATTGGTTGTCAAATAGGAGGCAGAGAGTGGGGGTCAATGGGTGCTATTCGGATTGGCGGTTGGTGACTAGTGGGGTGCCCCAGGGGTCGGTGCTGGGGCCTCAGCTATTTACCATTTATATAGATGATCTGGAGGAGGGAACCGAGTGCAGGGTGTCGAAATTTGCTGATGACACCAAGATTGGGGGAAAGGCAAATTGTGCGGAGGGTGTGGAGAGTCTGCAGAAGGATCTAGATAGGCTGGGCGAATGGGCCAGGAAATGGCAAATGGAATTTAATGTTGGCAAGTGTGAGGTGGTCCACTTTGGTAGGAAGAATGGTAGGAAGGACTATTACTTACGTGGCGAAAAACTGCAGCAGGCGACGGTGCAGAGGGACCTCGGGGTCCTTGTGCATGAGTCGCAAAAACCCAGCTTGCAGGTGCAGCAGGTGGTCAGGAAGGCGAATGGGATGCTGGCCTTCATAGCGAGGGGGATTGAATATAAAAGTAGGGAGGTCTTGCTGCAGCTGTATAGGGCATTGGTGAGGCCGCAGCTGGAGTACTGTGTGCAGTTTTGGGCGCCGCACCTGCGCAAGGATATTTTGGCCCTGGAGGGAGTGCAGAGGAGGTTTACTAGGCTGATACCGGAGTTGAGGGGATTGAGCTATGAGGAGAGGCTGAATAAACTAGGCTTGTACTCGTTAGAGTTTAGAAGAATGAGGGGAGATCTCATTGAGACGTATAAGATGATGAATGGGATGGATAGGATAGAGGTGGAGAGACTCTTCCCGCTCAAAAAAGACAGTAGGACTAGGGGGCACAGCCTCAAGATAAAGGGGAGGCGGTTTAGAACGGAGTTGAGGAGGAACTTCTTCACTCAAAGGGTGGTGAATCTCTGGAATTCTCTGCCCGTTGAAGTGGTGGAGGCTGCCTCGCTAAATATTTTTAAGAAGCGGGTTGATGGGTTCTTGATAAGAGAGGGGATTAAGGGTTATGGGGAGAGGGCGGGAAAGTGGAACTGAGCCACAACAGATCAGCCATGATCTTATTGAATGGCGGGGCAGGCTCGAAGGGCTAGATGGCCTACTCCTGCTCCTATTTCTTATGTTCTTATGTTCTTATGTGTCATGGGATCTTTTATGTCCATCTCAGAGGGGCCTTGATTTAACATTTCACTCAAAAGACTGCACTTCCAATAGTGTAGCACTCCCTCAGTACTGCATTGGAACATCAGCCTAGATTTCTGTGTTCATGTTTCTGGGACAAGGTTTGATCCTACCATCTTCTGTCCCTGAGTTGACAGTGAGTGTCAGTGAGGTGATAATGCAGTGACAGCTTAGTATGGCTCCTGCTCTACTCAAGACTGCAAGAAACTACAAACGGTCATGATTTGATTTGATTTATTATTATCCCATCTATTAACACACAGTGAAAAGTATTGTTGCTTGCGCGCTATACAGACAAAATATTCTGTTCCTAGAGAAGGAAACAAGAGAGTGCAGAATGTAATGTTACAGTCATAATTATGGTATAGAGAAAGGTCAACTTAATGCAAGGTAACTCCATTCAAAAGTCTGATGGCAGCAGGGAAGAAGCTGTTCTTGAGTTGGTTGGCACGTGACCTCGGACTTTTGTGTCTTTTTCCTGAAGGATTAAAGTAGAAGGAGGAAGAATGAATCCCAATCCATCACACAAACCAGCCTCCCATCCATTGACTCTGTCTACACTTCCTGCTGCCTCAGCAAAACAGCCAGCATAATTAAGGACCCCACGCAACCCAGACATTCTCTCTTCCACCTTCCTCCATCAGGAAAAAGCTACAAAAGTCTGAGGTCACATACCAACCGACTCAGAACAGCTTCTTCCCTGCTGCCGTCAGACTTTTAAATGGACCTATCTCGCATTAAGTTGATCTTTCTCTACACCCTAGCTATGACTGTAACACTACATTCTGCGCTCTCTCGTTTCCTCTTCTATGAATGGTATACTTTGTCTGTACAGCCTGTAAGAAACAATACTTTTCACTGTATACCAATACATGTGACAATAATAAATCAAATCAAAGAGTGGTCCCATCTGGAGAAGAACAGGGGAGTTATCCTTGATGACCTGGCTAATATTTATCCTTCAAGTAACATCACAAGAACAGATCATTTGGCCATTCTCTGCATTTGCTGTTATGAGATCTTGCTGTGCACCAATTACTCATCACATTTCCTGCATTGCCAAACTCGGAAAGCTTTTCATTGGCTGTGAAATGCTTTGGAGTGTCCCGAGGTTGTGAAAGGTACAAAAGGTAAAGTCCTTTTAGAGTTTAAATGCCAATAACTTAACATTCTCTATACCTGAAAACATACAACAATTTCTGCACTCACTTTCTGAATGCTAAATGACAAGGGCTCCTGGACACTAAACTATTACAGTTCTGAGTGTTGACTGCTAGTTAGATTTTCTAACTGCCATGCATTGTCCTCCCAACAGAGAACACTTTTACACCTCTCATATTATGAAAGAAAAACTTGACAATTGAAATATTTAATTTTTTTTGGTGTTGAAGCTCTTCTTTTTATTGCTACAATAAAAGTTAACAGAGGTAATAAATGTCTAAATTTATCAAGGCAATTGATACGATAGATGTAGGGATGTTTCCACTTGTTGGGGTGAGGATTAAACTCAAGGTCATAAATATAAAATAAACACTAACAAATGAGAAATTGAGATGATTCTTTACTTAGTAAGTGGTTAGAATGTAGTTGAGGTGAATAAAATGGATGCATTTGCAGAGAAGCTCCATTAGCACTGAGGGGAAAAGGATATGACAATTTGAAATAGATTTAAGAGTGTTAATAGGATCCAAGCTGGTTGGTGGAGTCGAAACCAAACTACAGAGCTTTTCTTTCTTGATAGAATCCATTGACTCTGTCTGATTACCCAGCTCTCCTCTCTCCCCAGTGTCGCACATGTCCCCAACTTACATGTGCTTAAAGTACTTAAGTAAACAATATGGGCAACATGATGGCACAGTAGTTAGCACTGCTGCCTCACAGCCCTGGGTTCAATTCCGGCCTTGGGTGAATGTGTGGAGTCTGCACATTCTCCCTATGTCTCCGTGTGTCTGGGTGCTCTCGTTTCCTCCCACACCCCAAAGGTGTGCTAGTTAGGTGGATTGGTGATGGTAAATTGCAAATTGCCCCTTAAGGACCCAAAATATGTAGGCTAGGGGGATTAGCCATGGTAATTAAATTATATATTTCAATTGTCAAGTATTTCTTTCACAATATGAGAGGTGTAAAAGTGTTCTCCGTTGGGAGGACAATGCATGGCAGTGAGAAAATCTAATTAGCAGTCAACACTCAGAACTGTAATAGTTTGGTGTCCAGGAGCTCTTGTCATTTAGCATTCTGAAAGTGAGTGCAGACACTGGGAAATTGTTGTAGTGTCCAGGTATTGAGGATGTTAAATTATTGACATTTAAACTCTAAAAGGACTTTACACCCTCTAATGTACATTTCACAACCTCTAGACACTCCAAAGCATTTCACAGCCAATGAAAAGCTTTCTGAATTTGGCAATGCAGGAAGTATGATGAGCAATTGGAGTACAGCAAGACACTACTGGGACTTGATGGTTTGAGTTATGAGGAGGGGTTGGATAGACTGGGACTTTTTTCTCTGGTCCGTAGGAGGCTGAGGGGTGACCTTATAGAAGTCTATAAAATAATGAGGGTTACAGATAAGGTGGATAGTCAACATCTTTTCCCAAAGGGAGGGGAGTCTAAAACTAGAGGGCATAGGTTTAAGGTGAGAGGGGAGAGATACAAAAGGGTCCAGAGGGAGGCAATTTTTTCACACAGAGGTTGGTGAGTGCCTGGAGCAAGCTGCCAGAGGTAGTAGTAGAGGCAGGTACAATTTTATCTTTTAAAAAGCATTTAGACAGTTACATAGGTAAGATGGGTATCGAGGGATATGGGCCAAATGCAGGCAATTGGGAGTAGCTTAGTGGTTAAAAAAAAGGGTGGCATGGACAAGTTGGGCCAAAGGGCCTGTTTCCATGCTGTAAACCTGTATGACTCTATGACTCTAAATGTGTGAGGTTACACGGATAGGGAGGGAGAGAAGGCCTGGTTAAGATACTCTGTTGGTGCAGACTTGATGGGCTGAATGGCCTCTTCTGCACTGTCAGGATTCTATGATTTGATTCTTCACCTGGGTATCTTACCAAATAAAGAATATCTTACCAAAGAAAGGGGAACCTGTAAATACTATGTTAATTATAAAATACAATTAACATAGTATTTACAGATTTCCTTTTGTTTCTTTAAACAATGACTTTATGACACACAAATAATTTCTAAACATATCAAAGGGAATAAATGATTTTCCACATTTTGTACAACCCATCATAATGCAAGATGTTCCTCTCCTAGGACATATAACAATATCTTCATGCAAGCTTTCCTTTCTGTAAAACGGCTTGATAAACTACTGTTGATCCTTGTATCTTCAAGATCTGGTCTGTCCAGCATTTCCTTTATGTGAGCAAGGTCAACTCTTGACCTTTTCTCAGCTACACTCTTGGTTGGATGTACATTATCCCATAGAGAATGGTTAGCCACTTAACATTCAATGGGCAAACTTTTATCAGAATGTCCCTTGGATAGGATTTCCCTCAAAATGTTTGATGAGTAAAATTCCATACCCATCACTTCTACTCGTGTTTCTGCAGCTGAGGTGCTTTTAACCACCACTTTAATTTTCTTCACCAAGTCAATGGATGACAGTTGTTATTCTTTCCCACTGGGAATATGACAAATCCTGCTGTACAAGGACACCCATCCAGAAGATTGGCATGTGAAGTATCGCTAAAAAATAACTAACTTCACAACTTCTGGATTATCCACGCTGGGAACTTGAGTGCATATACCTCCGAATTTAATTTCTTTAATGAATAGAATAGAATGAAATCTTTGCAGTGCAGAAAGAGGCCATTTGGCCCATCAAGTCTGTGCTGACAACAGTCCCACCTAGGCCCAATCCCCATAACCCCACTTATTTACTCTGCTACTAAATTAACATTAAGGGGCCAATGCTTTATTTGCTCTTAGAACTTTTGGGCTAACAATTTAGCATTTGCTGCCTCACAGTGCCAGGGACCTAGGTTCAATTCCAACTTTGGATTACTGTCTGTGTGGAGTTTGCATGTTCTCCCCGTGTCTGCATGGGTTTCCTCGGGTGCTCTGGTTTCCTCCCAAACTCCAAAGATACGCAGGTTAGGTGGATTGGCCATGGTAAACTGCCCCTTAGTTTCAGCAGGACTAATACGGTAAAGATGTGAGTTTTGTTTATTTATTAGTGTCACAAGTAGGCTTACATTAACACTGCACTGAAGTTACTGTGAAAAATCCCCTAGTCAGCACACGCTGGTGCCTGTTCAGGTGCACTGAGGGAGAATTTAGCATGGCCAATGCACCCTAACTAGCACAACTTTCGAACTGTTGGAGGAAACCGGCGAACCCAGAGGAAAGCTATGCAGACATGGGATGAACATGCAGACTCCTCACAGACAGTGAACCAAGCCGATAATCGAACCCGGGTCCTTGGCACTATGAGACAGCAGTGCTAAGCACTCTGCCACCCTGCTGGCATGAGCCTGCGTGGGATTGTTGTGCAGGGTCTATGGGCTGAATGGCCTCCTTCTGCACTGTGGGGATTCTATGATTCTATGAACTTCCTCAACTGTAGTATGTTCCATCATTTGATTCAGTTACAATACGTCGTAATTAGCTTCTGGTCCAGTCTGAGTGTACAACCAGTTTGAATTTTCAATTCAACTTCTTAGCTAGAGTATTTCTTCCTTGGATGCAGGATCCTCTATTAGTGAGAACCAGAATAACTTATGGGGATGCAATTGATCATTTCTGGTGGCCTTAGGTGACACCATAGGGCTAACCCAAATTTCAGCCTTGATCAATGCCCTTCTCCCTGCACACAGGACATTCAGGTACACAGAAAAAACTAAACTCATTGCATTTCTTTCCAAGGTCAGCGGATGATCCCACATCACCAAAGGTATATTTGCATTGCTCCCATAAATTAATGGAGATGGATTGTAACGCCCAACCATCTGCAAGAACTGCCATGCCACAGTTTACAGTTTGGTTGGCCAGCTAAGATTTTGTGAAGTATCTCATCAATTATTGCATGATTTCTTTCACAAACACCATTACCAAAGGGGGTTTGTGACTACAATGCACCTAAAGTACTAAATTAATCAGCCCTACACCTTTGTATCTTATCAATACAATTAACAAATTACTAACAGAGAGAAGGTTTATGTTGAGCATTAACAGCAGCACAGGCCAGTTGGGCTGAATGACCTGTAACAGTGATGTAAGTACTGACCTCAATCTTCTAATCAGGCACCGTATCTTTACTTCCAATTCTGATAGCACCGAAATGGACCCACGTACCTTCCTCTGATTTTTCTGGCCAGCCTTCCAATGAAGGATTCTGCTAAGTCAGTGCGGGAAACCTCGCAGATAACAGAAAAGTGCATCCACCCAAAGCCCGCACTCCCATGTTAGCGCATTAGCCGCCATACTCTCATCGCTGTTCACCAATACATTGAAAACTTTGGGACAAAAGGACAGCACGGTGGAACAGTGGTTAGCACTGTTCTCTCAGAGCACAGGGACCTGGGTTCGATTCCAGGTTCAGGTGTCTATCCATGCGGTGTTTGCACATTCTCCCGGTGTCTACATGGGTGGTTCCCCCCCGAGTGCTCCAGTTTCCTCCCACAGTGCAAAGATATTTGACTTGGGTTCAGTTCCTGGGTGGCACGGTGGCACAGTGGTTAGAACTGCTGCCTCACAGCACCAGGTACCCAGGTTTGATTCCCAGCTTGGGTCACTCTCTGTGTGGAGTTTGCACATTCTCCCCGTGTCTGTATGGGTTTCCTCCAGGTGCTCCAGTTTCCTCCCACATTCTGAAAGATGTGCTGGTTAGGTGCATTTACCTGAACAGGCTCCAGATTGTGGTGACAGGGGGAATTTCACAGTGACTTCACTGCAGTGTCAATGTAAGCCTTACTTGTCACTAATAAACAAACTTTAACTTTATATTCACGTTGGGTGGATTGGGATTATTGGGGTAAATTTGTGGGGTTATGAGGATAGGGTAGGGCAGAGGGCCTGGCTAAGATATTCTGTCAGATTTTTTCTTAATTTTTTGTGTCACAAGTAGGCTTACATTAACACTGCAATGAAGTTGCTGTGAAAATCCCCTAATCACCACACTCTGGTGCCCATTCGGGTACACTGAAGGAGAATTTAGCATGGCCAATGCACTCTGAGAAGTTCAACAGGTTTATTTGGTAGCACCTTAACCAGCACGTCTTTCAGACTGTGGGAGGAAACTGGAGCACCCAGAGGAAACCCATGCAGACACAGGGAGAATGAGCAAACTCTGCATAGATAGTGACCCAAGCCGGGAATTGAATTTGGGTCCTTGGCGTTGTGAGGCAGCAGTGCTAACCACTGTTCCCCCATGATAGTCAGTACAGAGTTGATGGGCCGAATGGCTTCCTTCTCCTCTGTAGGGATTCTATAATTCTATGATTGAAACAGTGTGTTAGTGATTGAGTGAGGTATGGGTGGGTGAGTTAAATGGATAAGTGGGTAGGATGGTAGCTGACGAGACTGGTGAGATCAGGTTAGCTCAGGTCGCACAGGGAGTCAGGAAGTGGATGCTGGTCCGGTCAGATCCAGTTAGAGTTGTTGAGTTGTAATGGAGCTGGAGGGTCAGCGTGGAGTCAAGGCTCCAGCAGGTTGTGAGAGGTTCATGGGGAGGGTCGAGGGTCAGGATAGGACAGTTGTCAAGGGATGGGGGAGTAGTTGGAGCTCGAGGGGAGTTGGAGGATCAGGGGGAGTTAGGAGGGGACAATTACCCAGGAGTTAAACTAAGTTATTTTCTATCTAAGATTCCCTGGATAACTATCCCGCTGAGTAAGTCGGAAAAGTTCAAAGTCTCTGATTCTAACTTGAAAACTTTTTCAGAGGGACCTAGAGAGTAGGAGAAATGCCCATTGAAACTTTGAACTTCCCACAGAGTCAGTGCACTGGGAATTCTGAGGGATGCATCTCGGGAGGGAAATCCAGTCTCCGACAATCCGGATACTGGAAGATTTGAGCCTGTGAGATTTGGCCAGCAGGTGGCAGATTGGAATTACTTTGAAAACCACAATTTTGTTCTCAGGGAAGTGTGACATAGGGCATTGCTGTTTGCACATTTCAGACAAGCCCAGATTTATGGTCCACCATTTATACCTCCAATATGGGGTGTTCTCCAGCCACTGGAGTCAGTGAACCACTGGCAACTTATAATCCCTATGAAAAGGCTCTCTCCCTCCTTATGAATGTACATAACTTAGGCACTTTGTTTATTTGGGACTGCAACAAAATCAGAACTGAATGTTTGTTTCAAATTGCTTAAACAAAGGGATTTCACATGATCATTGAGTCTTAGTATTATATATATAAAGAACAGAAGAAGGCCATTCTTGTGCCCATACTGGCTCTCTTCAGGAGGCGATGGCTCAGTGGTATTATCACTAGACTATGAATCCAGAAACTCAGCTAATGTTCTGGGGACCCAGGTTTGAACCACGCCATGGTAGATGGTGGAATTTGAAATCAATTTTAAAAATTTCTGGAATTAAGAATCTACTGATGACCATGAAACCATTGTCGTTGTCAGAAAAACCCGTCTGGTTCACTAATGTCCTTTCGGGAAGGAAATCTGCCATTCTTACCTGGTCTGGCCTACATTTGACTCCAGAGCCACAGCAATATGGTTGACTCTCGACTGTCCTTGGGCAATTAGGGATGGACAATAAATTCTGACCAGCCAGCGATGCCCATGTCCCACGAACGAAAAAAAGAATAGAAAAACTATCCAGTTAGCCCCACTCCCTACTCGTACCTCATACTGCTGCAGGTTTTTCTTATTGCTTATTCCAAATTCAGCCTATATACATTTTTTTTAAAAGGGGTACTTGTCCTAAAACTTTCCATTAGAAGCACTGTGATATGGAACAGATACAATGAAGATTGGAAAATTTCCTGAATGTCTTGTGATTCAGATCGATAATTTTCCACATTATCCTCTATTTAATATCTCTTGGATAATATTAAGGAATGGTTTGATGTGGTTTGGAAAATTTGAGAGGAGCCAGTTGTTGGCAAATACCTGAAGAAAATTAAAAATGTTTCCACGTTGCAGCAAATGAAAATATTGGGGGCAATTCTCCCAAAAAAATTCCACGTGTTGAATTCACATAAAAACTGCAGTAAATCACGTTTTTTTATCAGTGGGAGTTTCAAAATGAGTCTCCCAGAGCCTGTACTTTGCAGAGTGCCCGAGCATGATTCACTCCAGAGACTGGTGTGCGGGGTCTTTTCCCACTGAAACACAGTGCTAAGTGGGCCACTGCGCATGTATCCATCTGTCAGCACCGAGATTGGCGCATGCACAGTGGGCCCTGTCTGCCAGACTCCAGATTGCTGGCCAGTTCAATCACTGGTCAGCCCCATGACCCTGCATTGCAGACCGTGTGACCCCCCCCCCTCCCCACCATGGCCTGATCGCTGGCCCACTGAACATTCCTGGCCCAGCCTCAACTTCCCTACTCGCAGCCCCGATCTCCCCTTCCCGATCTGCAGCCACCCCTCCACCACTGGATACCATGAAACCTCCCTCACCACCCCCCCCGCACCCTCCCCACTGTCCTGACTGGCAGCCTCGAACCCCCAGAAGCCTGACCTCACCCACCCCGGTGGCCAGCCCACATCGCTGGCCTCCCTCCCTCTGTCACTCAACCTAAATGCAGAGTGGCAGCGGGACCTCCCAACCCCACTGCTCACCCCCCAGAGGCCTCACCCCTCCATCAGGCCCCACCCCATTTGACCCTGCCCCCTTGGCACTGCCCAACATCTGATGGGCAGTGCCAAGATGTGCCCTGGGCATTGGCACTTTGCCCATTGGGCAGTGCCGGGGGCCCAGGCTGGCACTGCCAAGGTGGCAATCCCCAGCGCCTGACCCTCTGGGAGAACATAATTATCCCCCCTTCACTGCCAGCTCCCCACAAGTGGTGGGGGAGAGGGGGGAGACGCCCTTCTGACCTGGGGATTCAGCCCCAGGCCTGCTAATGATATTTAAATGATACTGAAATATCCATTTGCATACTGTATGCAACTCTGCACCAGTTCCTGGTGCAGAGCTGATGGTACCCGAAATCCGGTGCCCAGAGAATTGTGGAGGCCATGTTGCCCAGCGGAGGGAACCCACAAAACAGCCTCTGCTGAAGTCTCCTGACCCACTGCGCTATATAAAGCAGCACAGCGGGATGGGAGTATCAACTCTCGCCCCCCCCGCTGCTCCCCCCAACACACAACAAAAGTGATTTGGAGTTAGTTTCTTGGATTTGATTGGCCTTGTGTGAGTTTTGGCTTTTACCAATTATCTGGGCAGCTATCTTCCACAATGTAGTAAATGGTCGTCACAATAACCAGCTGCCCAGTTATGGGTTAATTTCTGCTCTGAAAGGATAATGTTCAGATGGGCATTCCTCTTCTCCAGTGTATTTGAACAGCTTCATAACTTAAATGACTTGAACCAAGGGAGAAGTGTGTTGCCTCGTGGTTCAGCCCAGGTGTTTGCCATGAAGCCTCACAAATCATGGGATCAAGTTTAAATCGACAATCTCAAGGTACTAGTCATTCCTCAGCAGATAGCATGCTCACCTCAGACACTAAGGGTTTATGGTTCAACTCCCATTCCAGAAACCCAAGCGTCTAATCCAGATCAATACTCCCAACAGACTATGCTGACAGTGCATGAATCGCAAAAGGCTAATATTCAGGTACAGCAAGTAATTAGGAAAGCTAATAAAATGTTATTGTTTATCGCAAGGGGGACATGGATTACAAAAATAGGGAAGTTACACTTCAGCTGTTACAGGATACCAGTGACACCACATCCAGAGTATTGTGTAAAATATTGACTTCCTTATTTAAGGCAAGGCATTAGAACCAGTTCAGAGGACGTTTGCTATACTAATACCAGGAATGGGCGGGTTACCTATGAGGAAAGGTTGGGCAGATTAGGCTTGTATCCACAGGAGTTTAGGAGAGTAGCAGGGTGACTAGATTGAAACATATAAGGAGGTTTTAACAGAGTGGACGTGGAAAGAATGTTTCCTCTTGTGGGGAATCTAGAACTAAGGGTCTGTTTAAAAATAAGAGGTCAGTCAATTTAAATGGAGGCATTTTTTTTCACTCAGAGGTTTACGAGTCTTTGGAATTCTCCTCCTGAAAAGACAGGAGTCTTTGAATATTTTTAAGGCAGAGGTGGATAGATTCTTGGTGAGCGAGGAGGTGATGCATTATCAGGAGTAGGTGGGATACAGATTTGGGGTTACAATCAAATCAGCCACGACCTTATTAAATGGCAGGGCAGGCCTGAGGGGCCAAATGGCCTACTGCTGTTCCTTGTTCTTGTATAATGCAGTGCTGGCGGTGTATTCCACTTTGAGGGATTCTGTCTTGCAGATGAGATAACATTAACCCAACAACCTTTTTCACTCTGAGGTAGATGAAGTTCAAGGTGCTATTTTGAAGAAGATGGTGTGCTGGCAGACATTTATCACTCAGCATCACTGAACAACAGATTGTTGTTTTGCTGCTTGTGGAGTCTTGCTGTGCATAAATCAGCTGCTGTGTTTCCCTACATTACAACGGTGTCTCCATTCCAAAAGTACTTCCCTGGCTGCCATGAGTCTTGGGAGATCCTGAGGTTGTGAAAAGTGAAAATTTTTCTTGCCAGATGTAACAAGTTGTAGATGTAAACAGACCTACTTCACTGTTTAATTTGTCCATCAGTGAGGCAGCAGAACTATGAACAGCCTTTATCCAAGTCCTGGAACTTGAATAGGACAAGCCAATAAGTAATAAGGAATTTGTGTGCATATGGAACATTGTTGTCAGCTCTCCATTGCCAGGACCTGTTGGGAAGCACGCTGGTTGGGAAGAATCACAAGTTCAGAACACCATTCAGCCCATCGAACCTCCTCCACCTTTCAGTCAAATCTCAGCTGATCATCAACCTCAACTCTGCTTACTCATATCCCTTAATTCCCTTAGCGTCCATACTCAATGACTGAGCCTCCACCGTACTCTGGGGTAGAGATATCCAAAGATTCACCACCCTCTGAAAGAAGGAATTCCTCCTCATCTCAGTTCTAAATGGCTGATCTTTCTGTCTATGACCCTTTGTTCTAGACTCTCAAACCAGGGGATAGAGCCCTGTCTCAGCCTCCACCCCATTAACCTCAGGTGTGGACTGGGATCTGCAATATTTGTGTGCTTGGTCATGAGTATGTGATCCCTCCCTGACAGAATTTCACCTCAAAATAAATCACAGACGGGGAACTTACAGATTGTGTAATGTGTAAGCAATTATGAATTTCTGAACTCAAGGCAGCAGGAAGTGAATCGACTTTTTGAGTTAGTTTTCTAGACACTGCAAGTTCCCCTACAAGACACACAGCATCCTGACTTGGAAATATATCACTGTTGCCGGGTTAATATCCTGGAAATCCTTCCTTAACAGCACTGTGGGTGGGCCTACACCGCATGGACTGCAGCCATTCAAGAAGCACACCACCACCTTCTCAATGGGCAATTAGAGATGGGCAATAAATTTTGGACAAGCCAACGACGTCAAGAACAAATAAATAAGAGCTTCTTTTAAGTTCTTTTCATTTGTAGAGTATGGGTGCCAGCATTTATTGCCCATCCCGAGTTGCCTTTAGAACTGAGTGGCTTGCTCAGCCATTTCAGAGGGCAGTTGAGAGTCAACCACATTGTTACAGCTCTGGAGTCACATGTAGGCCAAACTGGGTAAGGATGGCAGATTTCCTTCCCTAAAGGGGGTTAGTGAACCAGTGGGTTTTTCCGACAATGGGGAATGATCATCAGCAGACTCTTAATTCCAGATATTTTTTATTGAATTCAAATTCCACCATCTGCTATGGTGGGATTTGAACCTGGGTCCTCAGAACTTTGCCAAGTTTCTGGATTAATAGGCTAGCGATAATACCACTAGGCCATCACTTCCCCTCCGTGTTGTCCAATGAAAGTTGCTGACTCGTGTCAGGTGTGGCTATGGTGACACCATTTCAATCACAAACACTAGTTTTAGTTGGAAACGCCTTACCCACAACTCCGGTAAATAGACTTAACATGTATCTATTTACAAAGCAAATACCTGCCATCACTTAGTATCTGAGGAAGTAAAGAACTCACATCATAAACTCTGGTAGCCTGTGTTTTTCATCTTACCATTATATCAACAAATACAAAGTTCACACACACGTACCTGGTATGAAAATGATTATTGCGGCGACAGGCCAAATGATGGAGTCAATGACTTATTTTGTGTACACTCATCAGAAATGCAATTCGCCACATCTGCATTCCCAAATAGCCTCACCCAAATTCCCATAAGGTATTGAACAACACTGCCTTAGACTGAAGCAAGCTTCGAGGAATCTTTCAACATTGGATCTTTACTTTTTTGTCAAAACATCTGGAATAAAGTGAACAAGGATGGCATTGAGAGTAATAATGGCCAATATTGAATGCTGGCACAATACTCTCATCGCCCAGGCCCTATAGTCTCCTCAAAAGGACACTTTCTTCTCATTTTCTTTCCATCAGCAATGATGAGTAATTTATTTTCACTCAGCCTGTCAGTGAAGAAGTAATCCCTACACATTTTAATCCCCCATTTAACCACTTGAAACCAACGCAGAGTAGACAATAGGGCAAATTCACTGCTGCAATAATATGCTTCTGTTTTATTTCGGTTTATTTTATGGCCACTGTTACGTTCAAAGCTACCCCTGGTGCCCACAATGTTCCTGACTGTGACAACTGGATTAATTCATATAAACGTGCATGAAGAGAAATGTTGTATTCTTTCCTTTGAAGTTCCTTCCTCAGGTATTTTGCTAAGACTTCTGAGTACATTTTATTTTGAGTTCAGTAATTCCAAAATCCCACCTTTCTCAAGTGCTGACACAAAAGAACAGAATGAAGTCTTTTCAGATAAATTGCTACAGTGGCTGGCCTATAACACTGGAACATAGGTATGTGTTTAAATCAACAAAAACTGTCTAGCTTCGCACACCCACAAGAGCCAACACAGAATCATTATTCAGGTATCATGTGTGACTCAGTGAGTAGCGCTCTCATCTCTGCATCAGAAGGTCATGGACTCAAATCACAGGGATTTGTGCACGCAATCTAGCCTGATACCTCCACTGAAGCACTGAGAGGGTGCTGCACAGTTAGCGGCGCTATTCTCCACATGAGGCATACAACAACCCTATCTGCCCTCTCTATCTGCCCCATTTTAACACAGAGTAGGGCAGAAGATATCCAGTTTCTCATGCAGTTCATGCAGAAGGAGACCATTCAGCCCACAATCTTTATGCCAGCTCTTTGAACAAGCTATCCAATTGGTCACATTTGCCCATTTTTTTTTGCCATAAGCAAAGAAAGAAGGAAAAAGATTCATTTATATATTGCCTTTTGTAACCACTGGACATCTCAAAATACAGCTGAGCATCTTGCAAATTTCTCCTTTTCAAACGTGTGTCATTTCCTTCTTGCAGGTTACTCTTCATTCACCTTTCGGACAGAGTGCATAGTCAGAAGCTTTTTCCAGGGATGGAGTCAATTACAGGGGGCACAGGTTTAAGATGCGAGGGGCAAGGTTTAAAGGAGATGTATGAGGCACATTTTTTAGTAAGAAGTCTTACAACACCAGGTTGAAGTCCAACAGGCTTATTTGGTAGCATACGCCACTAGCTTCATCAGGTGGGCTCACCCGACGAAGGGGCAAAAGCCCCGAAAGCTAGTGGCATTTGCTACCAAATAAACCTGTTGGACTTTAACCTGGTGTCATGAGACTTATTACTGTGTTTACCCCAGTCCAACGCTGGCATCTCCACATCACAAGTTCTTTTACACAGAGGGTGGTGAGTGCCTGGAACTCACTGCCGGGGAGGTAGTGGAAGCAGGTGCGATAGTGAGTTTTAAGGGGCATCTGAACAAATACATGAATAGGATGGAAATAGAGAGACAGGGTTCCTGGGAGGATAGGGGACTGTAGTTCCAAAGGGCAGCATGGGCTGTGCAGGCTTGGTGGGCTGAAGGGCCTGTTCCTATGCTGTAATTTTCTTTGTTCTTTTTCAGATAGTGAGGAATTACAGATCACAATTTAATGCATTAAAATAAAACCTCCTCATCCATCACCACCTCCCCCCATTCCCCTGGTCACCTGATGGAGGACCAGTGCTCTGAAAGCTCATGTTACCAAATAAAGCTGTTGGACTTTAACCTGGTGTTGTGAGACTACTTACTGTTCACAAAGGTAGTAAGTCTGAGAAACAGCCTGAAGTTGTTGTGTTAGATCTGGTTAGAAAGCCGTAATTCTTAAATCCTACTTAAAATATTAACAGAAAGGGATAGGGCCTCCTTATTTTCCTTCTCTGCCAAGCCAAACATCTGAAAAAAAAGTGCGCGCCAGTATTTTTAATTGGTGGCGTCACTTTTAGCCAATCACAGCCTTGCTTGAAGGCATTTTTGACTTTGGTGTGAAAAGTTCACCAAGTTGTCTGCTCAGCATTACAATTATTGAAGAGTGCAAGAAAAGCATTTCTTTGAGTCACTTCCAAAAGATAATACTCTAAACTGAGGTGAACTATAGAGGTGGAGAACAGAACATTTGAGTCAAGCTGTTTGCGTGTTGGAAAATTGATCAGGAGAACACCAGCAGGCAGTCACAGGCAGTGATGTGAGCTTTGAACGTTGCTTCAACTGAAAGCACCGACAGTGTTCCAGTTCTCATGGTACTTGTATGATGCTTCCCTGTCAGAATACTGATGCCGGTTTCAGCTACTATTTTCATTGTAAGATCAGATGCAGGAACCAGTGATGCAGGAGGCTATTTTACCAGAACAGTCTGTTGCTGGTGTGACCAACATGTCTTCAAACAAAGAGGCAGCGGTTAAAAATAAAGGACTGGCAATTTGATCTGTTCACATCTGATTCATCAGTTGTTTCTGCTGCTCTCTGGCTGCTTGTGTTTTCAATGCATTTTCAGACGAATGTGTGAATTCAGCTCATCTTCTCTCCTTCTAAGCCCATCTTTAGGTCAGGTTCAGTAAAGAGCGAGAGGCAGTGTTGGGGAGATCTGCGTCACACTGGCATTTCCGTCAAGCCCTGAATTGGGGACAGTTTTAGCTTCTGGATTCAATTTGTCAGTAATCAGTTACAGCTGTCCATGTCTGCAGATTATAATTTCCTCTTCCTGAATGACACTGGAGTGGGGGGGGACCATCACTTACAATTACAATGGGTGAGCAGCTGCCACCAATCTGGTTGGGAAGGAAAGGGGACAGATTGTAACTTCTCAACTGTTGAATGGTAGAACACCCCAGCCAACCACCTCCCTGTTCCAATGACACAGAGACGCCCGAGGCTCCTTTAAATAGGAAGGGAACACAGGAATGGAATTGGGCCTTTCTCGAGCCTGCTCTGCCACTCCATGAGATCAAGATCTGTAAAGTCTCTTTCTATCTCTGTCTCCTCCGCCCATTCTATAGACAACAGAATGTCTCCAAGTCTCCACAAGTCACTGATCAATGACTCCCCCAGACCAGCTGGCACTGACTCCCCTTCCCAGACCAATTCCATCTGTCTTAGTCCTGTGCAAAATTGATTTGAGGCCAACAGGCTAGTCCGGTGGACAGGAATGCAGCAAGAAGCATTCGATATAGCATTATTTGACAAAATGCGTTCACCGAATCTCGGTATCCCGATTGTAAGCTGACCCATTCTGGGTGCTGAGTGTTACTAATACTGGTTTAACTAACGATTGTCTTACTATCAGGATGCCAACAGTTTGAGATAACCCCGACCCTGGTGTTACTCCGTGGGGTACAGAAAGGCCTGACCACTTTGGAGTCAGTGCAGGGACAAGCATACATCCTTCCTGTTCGTTCTTAGATATTCCAAAAAACCCAAATTCTGCATCTGATATGCAACACGCAAGGGAATCGGTTTTGTGCATTGTTGTACAGACAAAGTGACATCTAAAGTCTGTCCACTTGCGATTCATAAAGATATTTTGAATCTATGCCAATCATACAAAACATTGGTTTGGCCACATTTGGAATACTGTGTCCAATTCTGGTCACCACACTACCAGAAGGATGTGGAGGTTTTGGAGAGGGTACAGAAAAGGTTTGGCAGGATGTGCCTGGTATGGAGGGTATTAGCTGTGAGGAGAGATTGAATAAGCTGGGATTGTTCTCCCTGGAGGCTGAGGGGCGACCTGATAGAAGTTTATAAAATTATGAGGGGTATGGACAGGGTGAACAATTGGAAGCTTTTTCCCAAGGCAGAAATGACAATTACAAGGGGGCACAAGTTCTAGGTAAGAGGGGGTTCAGTGAAGATGTGCGGGGGAGGTTTTTTTTACACAGAGAGTGGTGGGGGTCTGGATTACACTGCCAAGTGAGGTGATTGAGGCAGACACGTTAGCAATATTTAAGACTTATCTGGATAGACATATGATCAGACGGGGAATAGAGGAATACAAGTAGTTGGTCTAGACAGGTCAACATAATTGACACAGGCTTAGAGGGCTGAAGGATCTGTTCCTATGCTGTACTTCTTTGTTCTTTGTTCAGTGCTGGAGATACAGTTGTACAGATCTTGTGTGGACCTGTTGGTTTGGTTCAAATGCTGCAGACACTTACTGGACCATTCCAATGACCCAAAACCCCAAATTGGTGAGTTTGCTCAAAAGTCAAGTTGCTAATTTCATCTTTTTATCATTCAGGGACTGTTTTCATGAAAACAGAGCAGATATTAAGAATGATTTGATAAAGTGAGTTTAAAATTGTGAACAGAGGCAAATGGGGAATACTTTTTCAGAGATTGATGGGTCCAGACTGAAGAGGAACACACGCAAGATTAAATGGAAGAGATTCAAGACACAACATGATTTCACAATCAACAGGTGGCACAGTGGTTAGCATTGCTGCCTCATAGCACCAGGGATCCAGGTTCAATTCCAGCCTCGGTTGACTGTCTGTGTGGAGTTTGCACATTCTTCCTGTGTCTGTGTGGGTTTGCTGTGGTTCCCTTCCACAGTCCAAAGATGTGCAGGTTAGGTTGATTAGTCACTCTAAATTGCCCCTTAGTGTCAGGAGGATTAGCAGGGAAAATGTGATAGGGCCCGGATGGGATTGTAGTCAGTGCAGTATGATGGGCCAAATGGCCTCCTTCTACACTGTAAGGGCTCTATGCTTCTAATGTGACAATGACCACTGTTTTTTTTATATAGTGATGGTGGTTCTATATTTAACATCAGTCAAGGAGAATGCCTCTGCCCTTCATCCAAGTAATGTCCTGGGAACCTTTACCTCCAAATTAGAGAGTAAGTATGGCCCCAATTCAATATCATATTTAACAAGGTGTTGCCCATCCCTAATTGCCCTTTGGACAGTGATCATGAGCTGCTTTCTTGTACTGCCGCAGGTCACGTGGTGAGGGTGCACCAGAGCGATATAAGGGAGAGAGAGAGAGAGTTCCAGAATTTTGACCCAGCGAGAGTGAAGGAACAATAATATATTTCCAAGTCGGAGTAGTGTGTGCCTTGGAAGGGAATTTGCAGGTGGTCCCAGGCATCTGCTGCCCTTGTCCTTCAAGGTGGTAGGGGTCACGGGTTTGGAAGGTGCTTTCAAAGAAGCCTTGTTGAGTTGTGACAGTGCATCTTGTATTTCGTACACACTGCAGTCACTGATGGAGGGAGTGAAGATTTAAGATGCTAAATGGGATGCCAATCAAGTGGGGCTGCTTTGTCCTGGATGGCGTTGAGCTTCTTGAATGTTGTTGGAGTGCAATCATCCAGGCAAGTGGTCCTTCTGACTGGTAGTTGCCGCACATAACTCCTCGGAGAGAAGACGGTGTGGCCAAGATGAGTGCCCTTTGGGTTTTACATGAAGGAAAAATAGCTTAATGAGGTATGAGATACTTTGAGCATAACAGCGTGTAGCTGTTACTTTTGCTATTTCCAATGCAGCATGATCAAATGCCTCAAATTTCAGTGGATGTTGATAAAATAGTAACAGCAGCGAGTGTGATGGAACCAAGACAGAGCACATATCACTTTGTACTTTTTTGATGAGATGTCATTGCCTTGATATGAAAACCCTTCAATGTCATTGGAATGTAAGATTGCATTACAGATTAGAGCTGAGTGAAGGCCAGGCACTTCTTTGTAAAGAAAGTATCAGAGGAAAGGTCAATGTGACATTGGCACAGGTCTGTAATCAGGTTAAGTGTGGTGCCTTTGGCCAGGAATTTACAGAACTGTGAAGTTCACAGGAGGGGAAACAGGCAATAATCCTGAAATTCTGTGGACGGAAATCTCAATGATGGTGTTGGAATTGCAACCTGAAGTCATCAATGACTTCAGAGTTAGCAAGGTCGCTGGATGAGCAACCCACTTTCAAGCAACTGATGGACACAAACAGCACTTGGACCCGCACCTTTGTTTGGTGCAGATAAACCAACCAGTGTTCCAATCTCATCCTGAACCAATTGCAGTAGCAACAATTTTATATATTATCTTTGACAATATAGAATGTCTCAAGACACATTACAGGAGCTTAACTAACAAAATTTGACATGAGGCTACATAAGGTACTATTAGGGCGAACGACCAAATTCTTGATCAGACTAGTACATTTTAAAGAACATCTTAGGGAGAGAAGTGAGGTAGAGAGGTTTAAAGAGGGAATTCAGAATGTAGGGGCCAGGCAGGCAGCTAAGGCATGGCTGCCAATGGAGGGACAATTAAAACTGGAGATGCTGAAGAGGGCAGAATTGGAGGATATCTGGGAGGGTTGTCGGGCTGGCAGAAGGTACAGAGATAGGGAGGGGCAAGGTCATGGGGAGGTTTGAAAACAAGGATGAGAATATTGAAAGTTGAGCTGCTGCTTGACTGAGAGTCAACGCAAGTCAGCAAGTACAAAGGGTGAATGGGATTTGGTGCAAGATAGGACATGGATTGTAGAGTTTTGGACTTACACAGATTTACAAGTTTTTGCAGGGTAGGACATGAGAGGTAGGCTAAGAGAGCTGTAAGTAAAGTAAAGTTTATTTCTGAGTCACAAGTAGGCTTACATCAACATTGCAATGAAGTTTTTGTGAAAATCCCCTAGTTGCCACACTCTGGCAACTGTTCAGGCCAATGCACCTAACCAGCATGTCTTTCGGCTGTGGAAGGAAACCGGAGCACCCAGAGGAAACCCAGGCAGACCCAGGGAGAATGTGCAGATTCCACATAGATGGTGAGTCAAGCCAGGAATTGAACCTGGGTCCCTGGTGCTATTAGGCAGCAGTGCTAACCACTGTGCCACCATGCCACCCATCTTTTGAATGGAGACAATAAATGAGAATTTTAGCAGTAGATGAGTTGGGACAGAGATAAGTTGGGCAATAGATGCTACAGAGGGGTGAATTGGTGGTCTTAGTGACAGCACAAATATGATGACAGAAGCTCAACTTAGCCTTAATTTTTTTTCATAGTTATCAGAGGTCCCAAAAACCTGCCAACCCTTGAATGGTACCCACAGCTTTGCTGAAACACCTCAATTTTCCTTATGGGCAGGGGACTTAAACCCACAAGTTTTCTGATCCAGAGGTGATATTACTAGCACTGAGCCATAGCTTATGCACTATTCAATATATATAGAATAGGGCTCAATGTCCAATTGGTGAAGTTCACACCCAAACATTTAATGTGCTTGGATAGAGTGGATGTGGGGGAAATGTTTGCATTAGTTGGAGAGACTCGGATCTGAGGGCACAGCCTCTGAGTAAAGGGACAATCCTTTAGAACTGAGATGAGGAGGAAGCTCTTCAGCCAGAGGGTGGTGAATCTGTGGAATTCATTGCCACAGGAGGCTGTGGGTCATTGAGTATATTTAAGACAGAGATAGATAGATTCTTGATTGGTAAAGGATCAAAGATTATGGGGAAAGGGCAGGAGAATGGGGTTGAGAAACTCATGATTGAATGGCGGAGCAGACATGATAGTCTGAAAGGTCTAATTCTGCTCCTGTATCTTATGGTCTTGTGCTCATAATACATCCTTGTGTTCATTATTTGTCCAAAGCCATGAACTCACACTTTGCTGAGAAAGGTTCTAGCCTATTATATTTCACTGTTGACAGTTTATGCTCCTGTAATGGAACTGCCCATGTAGTTTTAGCACTTTACCTAGAATAGGTACAGCATCACAGCATACAAACAAAGCTGGGTCAGCCCTGGGAGACAAGAATTCCTCTCAACCTGGGACTATTCACAGATTAAAAATTACTGAATAGGAAGCCGGTGACTCCACAAAATTAATGGGCTGTTAGACTGAATAAATTATTCAAACAACGGTGCTTTTCTCAATTAAGATGGCGATGGAGAGTGGCGACTTCTTGCATACCCAGCCTACCCTGTAAGTCTATCTTTTACTCTTGTTTATGCTTTTAAAACTGTACTTTTAAACTCTCTGACAAGGTTCTATTATTATTCTCTGCACCCTAGCTATGACTGTAGCACTATATTCTGCACACTCTCCTTTCTTTCTCCCCTGTGTACTTTATGAATAGTATGCTTTGTCTGTAAAGCACATAAGAAACAATACTTCTCA
Organism: Carcharhinus amblyrhynchos; assembly: GCF_965287045.1. Lineage (NCBI taxonomy): Eukaryota > Metazoa > Chordata > Chondrichthyes > Carcharhiniformes > Carcharhinidae > Carcharhinus > Carcharhinus amblyrhynchos. The sequence continues at coordinate 3,978,966 of NC_137354.1, read as the reverse complement.
CTGTATCCCAATACATGTGACAATAATAAATCAAATCAAAAAATTTTAATCCACACTCGTGTTCACATTTCCAAAATTATGAACTACTCCAATATTCATCTGGATTCTGACAAATGGAATAGTTGTCACTGGGTTATGCACACTCATATCTTGTACGACCCTGTTGACTGCATCCTTTTCAAGAATGATTAAGAGGAATATTCAGCACCACCTTCTCAAGGGCAACGCCCAAATGTCAACTTTTCCAGCAGCACCCACAAGCTGAGAACGGGCTTTTAAAAAAAACGCTTCCTAATGGCTGTGGAATGATATCAGAGGAAAAAAAAATTTCAACGTTGCTAAACAACGCAAGTCAGCTTTGATAATAAACATAAACACTTCGTGGTATAGTGTAAAGAATAAAGCTGTGACTGGCAGCAGTAGAAGGCACTAATTCAATCTAAGAGTTCTGGTGACATTGAATGCCACACGTGTTTTACTCATGGTTCATGACACCAATGGAATCCCTTTGATTTGTCCCTCTCCTGTATCTCACTATAGATCAACTATTATCTTATATATAGGATGTGATCCCTCATTGCATACCAGGGACATCTTAAAAGGGCAGAATCCTGACAATAATTAGAAAGCTGTTTTCATTTCTTGTTAACCTCTGACAACCTGATTTCTTTTAATAGTTACAATTTTTTATTTTAGGCGTTCTAATATAATACGTTATGAGAGTATTTATTTCCTGGCAGCAACAGTACTGTGGACTGTAATATTTCCACGCTGGCTTTTTCCCAATAGAGTATATTGGCACTTCATCTTACAAGAATTTGGAAACAAGTTCCCACTGCAAAGTTTCTTTTTGCCTGCTGATTATAGTCATGGTTCCCTGAGGATAAAGGATAGAGTAGACAACAGTCAGAGGAACCTGCATACAGAAAATGCTATTGAGGGAGTGTGGTCGGGGCTGGCGGGGGGTGGTGGTGCAGTTGGAGGAGTGAGATCAGCAGGTGGGGAGAGGGATACGGAGTTAATGTTCCTGTTCAGTGGCTTTCCATTAGATTGACCTGAAATGAGTGTTCCCAGCACTTTTCTGTGCCTTACTTCAATTCCCATACCTGCAGTACTTTACTATGTATTTGTAACCAATTCATTTAGAATAGGAAAGCGTCCAAAAGCCCATTTCTGATGTTAAAGGACAAAGTGCATTCTAAGCCAAATAAGGAGAGATTAGAAGATGAACTAAGCAATAGTTAAAGATGAGTTTTAAGAGAGGTGGTGATTTTTTTAAATTCATTTGTGGAGCATGGGCATCACTAGCTGGCCAGTATTTATCACCCATTCCTAGTTGCCCTTGGAGCGCAGTTGAGAGTCAACCACTTTGCTGTGGCTCTGGAGTCACGTGTAGGTCAGACCGGGTAAGGACTGCAGATGAGGAGACGTTCCTTCACCCAAAGATTGGTGAACCTGTGGATGCCAAAACATTGAATGAATTCAAGAGGCGGCTGGATATAGTACTTGGGGGCGAACGGGATCAAAAGTTATGGGAAGAAAGCAGGATTAGATTATTTACTTGGATGATCAGCCATGATCATGATGAATGGCGGAGCAGGCTCAAAGGGCCAAATGGCCCCCTCTTGCTCCTATCTTCTAAGTTTCTATTTCCTTCCCCGAAGTACATTAGTGGAGCAGATGGGTTTTTCCAATAATTGAATCGTGGTCATCAAAAGATTCTTAAATCCAGATATTTTTCATTGATTTCAAATTCCACCTTCAGCCGTGGCAGGATTTGAACCCAGGTCCCCAGAACCTTAGCTGAGTTCTGGATTAATCATCCAGAGATAATACTACTAGGCCTTTGCTTTCAGTTTTTGGGATACAATCCCAGAGGATTGACAAGTCACCATTGACAACTTTACATGAAGAAATCAATTGCATATTGTTCAGGGTTCTGATGCCTTTTCACAACTCTACAGTATTTTCTCAGATCATTCAACTTTTTGCATTGGAAAATCTAAGCCTTGTCTGCTGCTTAATAGATTAAATCTATGTTGAATTTGTGGGGAGGACATCTGGGTATTGAAAGTGGGCAAGAGGTGGGGAAATGGAGGGTGGAGGGATAGGGAGTTGGATACGGAGTTGGGATTGGGAAGGTGTAGAGATGGGAGAAGAGGAAGGAAGTTGGGAAGGGGATGGGTAAATGGGTGAACAGGAGGGTTGAGGAAAGGGTAAGCGGATGTGGAAATGGGGACGGGGATGGGGTGGGGTGCTGAAATGGTGCGGCATGGGGTAAGGAAATGTGGGAGCGGGTGGTGAAATGGGAAGGATGTGGAGTTTGGAAATGGGGAAGGGATGGGGAGGAGGGGGGAGAGTGGTGGGGCGGTGGTGGTGGGGGGTGGGGGGGGAATCTAAAGATGTGCAGGTTACGGGGATTAGCCATGGCGAATATGCCGGATTATGGGGATAAGGTAGAGGGGAAGGCCTGGATAGGATAATCTTTTGAAAAGTCAATGCAGACTCAATGGACTGAATGGCCTCTTTCTGCACTATATGGATTCTATGGTGATTCTCTGGAATTGCTGGCGTTAGTTTTCAGATTTTTCCCTCTGGTGCAGTTATCCTGTCCCAGTCATGCGCTTCCCGGATGGCAGGATGGTACAGTGGTTAGCACTGCCATCTCATAGCGCCAGGGACCTGGGTTCAATTCTGGCCTCGGGTCACTGTCTGTGTGGAGTTTGCGCATTCTCTCTGTGTCTGCATGGGTTTTCTCCCACAGTCCAAATATGTGCAGGTTAAGTTGACTGGCCAAGCTAAATTGACCCAGGTGTCGGGGGGTTAGCAGGGTAAATATGTGGGGGTACGGGAATAGGGCCTGGCTGGGATTGTAGTCGGTACAGGCTCGATGGACCGAATGGCCTCCTTCTGCACTGTAGGGATTCTATGATTTCCCAGCAAGGTGCAATTGACAGGATGACCAGGATAAGATCCAGTCTGTTTGTGGATTCCAGAGGCATGGGAGTCCTCACCCCCACCCGTTTCACTTTCCTCTGGGGAAGTGGGCTCGTATCAATTGGCACCTCATGGGGTAAGCCAGATTTACAGTGACTTCGGGGAGTCTTTACAAGCTTAAGCAGAGCTTATGGGCGCAGCTGCATTTTAAATATTAACTGTTTGGAAACATAGTTCCATGCAATGGTATTAGCACATAAGTACAGCCATCTCTACAGGCTGCTGGAGCTAAGATCACAGCCAGATAGTATAAAACAAGGCAAAAATCAGATTCCAGCCAAAGGTCTGAGACGTGTAGCTGCAGTATAACTGCACTGTGAGACACACACATTGGCATGGTGGACACAACTACTCATTTCAACTCTTGTTGGGTTGGGAGGTTGAGTAATTTGAATTTTGTAGATCCAGGTAGTTGCTAGCAGGTAAAAATGTCATCATTTGCTCTATTACTTAAAGCCTAAGGAAGGCTTTTAGAGTTCCAGCATACAAAAGTTCCCTTTCATTGTTCCATGTTGTCATGGGTTGATGCAGTTGCAGCAAGATAACTAACGCCTTCTGGTGAGAGACCACCTTTCTGTTATTCCTTTGTTGAAACATGCCTGTTAGTGTGTAGGATCATCTACTTTCCTCAAATCCAACCTGCCCCAACATGAGGCTCAATGCCTCCTATGTTACACAGGACCACCCCAGACTTCCAACAGGGCAGAGAATTTTACTCAAACTCCCAAAAGAAACATAGACGGACAAATCTCCCAACCACGTCTCCATCTACTCATCTGCAGATCCATCTGAGAAACAATCTTTGCTTCATTTAACTGCTTTTCACAGCAAACTTAGATTAAAATATAAAAATCTGCACCACATTCTCATCTGTTAAGCATTGGTTAAAACCTACCTCATTGACCAAACACTTTGTAACCTGTCCTGATGTCTCTCTCTTTGGCTCAGTGTCAGTTTTTGGCTGATTACCTTCCTGTGAAGCATCTTGGGATGGTTTATGACTTTAAAGGTGCAACATATGTGGGAGGTGCTGTTGTTTAGTTGTACGATTGCATGAGTGGCGAATCAAAAGGTTAAGTGCCTTTCTAGATGAATGACTGCCATTGGAGACCACTAGAGAGCATGGGAATAATGATAGGAGGGATAGAGCATGCACTATCTATCTACCCATCGCTGATCTGATATAAAGTGCAGAGACTAACACCATCTTTGCCTGTTGTCTCATTCGTAACAAAGGTTTATTTGTTAGAGATTAGAAAGTATGTTCAATTGGACAGAGTGTCAAGTCTCATCTTTTAACTATCTGGGGAGCTACCATTGAGGAAAGAAAGATTTGCGTTTACCTTGCGCCTCTCAGTGCTTTACCGATAACTGGTTTCAAACTGGTTGTGATAACTGGTTGTGAATGAAGCCCAGTCCATTACAAAAACCAGGCTCCCATCCTCTGTCTCTGTCTGCACTTCACCTCGGAAAAGCAGCCAGCATAATCAAGGACCCCACACACCCCGGACATTCTCTCTTCCACTTTCTGTCAGGAAAAAGATACAAAAGTCAAGTGCCAACTGACTCAAGAACGGCTTCTTCAGACATTTGAATGGGCCTACCTTGCATTAAGTTGATCTTTCTCTACACCCTAGCTATGACTGTAACTCTATGTTCTGCACTCTCTCCTTTTCTTCTCCCCTATGTACTCTATGAACGGTATGCTTTGACTGTATAGTGCGCAAGAAACAATATCGTAGAATCATAGAAACCCTACTGTGCAGAAAGACGCCATCTGACCCATCGAGTCTGCATCGACCTCAATCTCACCCAGGCCCTACCCCCATATCCGTACATACTCACCTGCTAATCCCTCTAACCTATGCATCTCAGGACACTAAGGGACAATTTAGCAATCAACCTAACCCGCACATCTCTGGACTGTGGGAGGAAACCCACACAGACATGAGGAAAATGTGCAAACTCCACACAGACAGTGACCCAAGCTGGGAATCAAACCCGAGTCCCCAGAGCTGTGAAGCAGCAGTGTTAATCACTGTGTTACCGTGCCGCCCCAACTGTGCTACTGTGCCAGCCCGCAGGACATGCTGCCCCAACTGAGCCACTGTGCCGCCCCTCAGGACAACTGTGCCCCAATATATGCGACAATAATAAATCAAATCAAGGATAATCAGATTATTGAAAAATCAAGGTGGCAAGTATCAAATTACAATGGTGATGCAAATAAAATAAGTCAGTAAGACATAGTTATAGGCAATCATTAAAATAAAAATAAAGTATAAAATAATAAAGGGATTCACAATTGTGAACATTTTAACTATAAAATAATGACAATCTGGTGCAAAATGCAATTCTCCTTAATTTACAAAATAATGCAAGGGGTTACAGTCCTGCACTTTGTATTTTGTGTCCAAGTTCCTTTCTTTTTGAATTGAAATACAGCTGCCAACTTGCACACAGCAAGATCCCACAAACAGCAATGAAATAAATAAAAAATGATTATGATTTATTTTAACTCTTGGCAGTATAGCAACCTGATAAAACATCACAGATCCGAAAGCTTGGCCAGAGTTTTCTAGTCATTCTCAACCCACTGCCACTGCAAGCAAGAATGGAGAATTTGTTGCTCAGTCATATCTCCGTTCACTGCACCTGAGAATCCCGCCGGCATGAACAACCAGAAAATTCCGGCCATCTACTTTGTTTCTCCCTGTCCGATGACCTGAGTATTTCCAGCATTTTTGAGTTTTATTTCAAATTTCCAGCAGTATTTTGCTTTGGTGTGATTTATTAAATGGCTGAGAGGGTGAATTTTGGCCAGAGCAAGGGGGAAGAACTTCCCTGTTTTGTAAAAATAGTAGTATCATAAGAACATAAGAAATAGGAGCAGGAGTAGGCCAACTAGCCCTTCGAGCCTGCCCCGCCATTCAATAAGATCATGGCTGATCTGTCGTGGCTCAGTTCCACATTCCCGCCCTCTCCCCATAGCCCTTAATCCCCTCTCTCATCAAAAACCCATCAACCCGCGTCTTAAAAATATTTAGCGAGGCAGCCTCCACCACTTCAACGGGCAGAGAATTCCAGAGATTCACCACCCTTTGAGTGAAGAAGTTCCTCCTCAACTCCGTTCTAAACTGCACCCCCTTTATCTTGAGGCTATGCCCCCTAGTCCTACCATCCTTTCTGAGCGGGAAGAGTCTCTCCACCTCTATCCTATCCATCCCATTCATCATCTTATACGTCTCAATGAGATCTCCCCTCATTCTTCTAAACTCTAACGAGTACAAGCCTAGTTTATTCAGCCTCTCCTCATAGCTCAACCCCCTCAACTCCGGCATCAGCCTAGTAAACCTCCTCTGCACTCCCTCCAAGGCCAAAATATCCTTGCGTAAGTACGGCGCCCAAAACTGCACACAGTACTCCAGCTGCGGCCTCACCAATGCCCTATACAGCCGCAGCAAGACCTCCCTACTTTTATATTCAATCCCCCTCGCTATGAAGGCCAGCATCCCATTCGCCTTCCTGACCACCTGCTGCACCTGCAAGCTGGGTTTTTGCAACTCATGCACAAGGACCCCGAGGTCCCTCTGCACCGTCGCCTGCTGCAGTTTTTCTCCACGTAAGTAATAATCCTTCCTACCATTATTCCTACCAAAGTGGACCACCTCGCACTTACCAACATTAAATTCCATTTGCCATTTCCTGGCCCATTTGCCCAGCCTATCTAGATCCTTCTGTAGACTCTCCCCACCCTCCGCACAATTTGCCTTTCCACCAATTTTGGTGTCATCAGCAAATTTCGACACCCTACACTCGGTTCCCTCCTCCAGATCATCTATATAAATGGTAAATAGCTGAGGCCCCAGCACCGACCCCTGTGGCACTCCACTAGTCACCATCCGCCAATCCGAATAGCACCCATTGACCCCCACTCTCTGCCTCCTATTTGACAACCAATCCTCTATCCACGCTAACACCCTACCCCCAACTCCATGCTCCCGACCTTCTGTAATAACCTCTTGTGAGGTACATTGTCAAACGCCTTCTGAAAATCCAGAAAGACCACATCCACCGGCTCTCCTCTATCCACTGCCCTCGACACATCCTCATAGAACTCCAGTAAATTTGTCAGACACGACTTCCCTTTAAGGAAACCGTGCTGCGTCTGCTCTATCAAGCAGTTCCCCACAAGATGCCTCGCTATTTCCTCCTTGATGACGGATTCTAACATTTTACCTACAACAGACGTTAAACTAACCGGCCTATAATTCCCCGCCTTTTGCCTGGCACCCTTCTTAAACAACGGCGTAACATTAGCCGTTTTCCAATCTTCCGGCACTTCCCCGGAATCCAGCGACGTCTGGAAAATAACCACCAGGATCTTTTACATCCACCCAAGAGGGCTAGATGGAGCTTCCAGTTTAGTTTAATGTCTAATTGGAGGAAATGATGGTAGGGTCCTCCCTGAATAGCAACTGGATTTGCAATGAATGCCAGGGACCTCATGACATTGGAAAATGAAATGGATGCAAACTCCCAGCGTGGTTGATCAGACGCACACCAACTGGGGTTATGACTGATGTCAGATGATCCATCAGGTTCATGAGATCATTATTTTCCTGAACAGAGCGAGTTCCAGGAAACTTTCATTGAGACGTGTAAGGAAATAAAAGTGATTGAAAGAACTTGTGCCCAAAATACCGCCCTCTTTCAAAGATGCTGGAACATTAATGAGCAGAAGTAGAATCTCCATATATAATTTTTAATGTGTTCAAAGATTGCAGAGGTATGCAGTCTCTTTAATTATGCTTTTAGTTAAGCTTTTGATCTGTAAAGTGGGATTTAGCATTTGTTATACTTCTGAACAATTAGGTTGTATTTTGAGTTGGAAATAAATCATCTCCACAGTAATTAAATGTTGAGTCTACGTTATTTAATTGGCTTTTCTTGGTCCTGTAAAATTATGCACCAAACTTTAATTCAGCAGGATAATAAGTCCAGTATTAATAGAAGAGATTACTTTATCTATCCTGATTTACAACATGGATCTACTTCCATTTGTGCAGTCTTTAATAGTTGGAACTGGTGTTGGAGGTGCATTATCCAGATTAACAAGTTGTGAATAATGAAACATAAAGCACGTTCTGATGTAATCTAATGGACCTCAAGTGCACTGGGATGTCGCTCAATCAATGCTAAACTACTGCTCGCCATCATTTATCCTGCTTTTTGTGTACTGGGATGTCTAAATGCTCACCATTTGTTCCCTAATTCAAATAAAACAGGAGAAAATTGGAATTGCTCACAAGCTAATTCAGGCCATCTGCGCCCCAGCTAAGCATAAAACACTTGCCCTTTATCCGTCAATCAGGCAGGAAAATAAAGTCAAGGGGAAACAAAAGGAAAAAGTTAACAAAACAAATGGAAACTACTGAACAATTTAAGGGACTGTCTTAAAGACAAGAGTGCCGTGATCGGGGGGAAAAACATAAGCAAAAGAAAAAAGTCGGAAAGCTTTGAAAAATGTAAAGCAAGGCGTTGTTGGGGGAAATGTGATACAGCACTGAGTAATAATCAAGACCATTGAGTGGCTATGACTGAACAAAGCAAATTCCAGGATTATTACATGGAATTCGACGATTTTTATTGCTCATTTGGAGATCACATTTCAGGATTCCGTCCATTATGGTCAGGCCTATCAAGGTTTGGTGACTGGATAAGTCAAATTCCATTTATATTGTGCAGGATTTTGAGATTTTTGGGAATCCTTTTCCATGATTCGGATCATTTTTCTGCTGCTTAGTGGCTTTGTTCACGAGCATTATGGAAGTATCTAAGGATTTCTTGATTCTATCCTAGTCTTTGAGTTTTGCTCATCAGGCTGGGTTTATAGGTGAGTGCAACAAAGGCAACTGTTCAGTTTCAGATTTTTTGGGCGCCATTATTCCACAGAAAGGCGATGACAAGAAAGAGTAACTTTTAATGTATTTTTGTTTTGACAGAGACACTGCTCACGAGTTGTATTTTTTTAAGGCAGCTGGTTGAAAGGTGTATGTTTTAAATAAATAGAGGCAGTTTCCCGGAAGATTAAAGCATTCATTATCTCGTCAAGGTGTTCAGAAGACACAGAAGGCCCCAGGAGTTAAATCTGATCCCTGGCTTACAGAAGACAAGATAAAGAGAAAATGAGAGAGCGAGCGAGAAAGAGAGAGGGAATCTTCTTGAAAGCAGGGAGACTATGGGAACAGTCAGGCTTTTAACCAGAGCTCGGTGAAAACTTCTGGCAGACGTAGAAAGTCAGAAATGTCGGATAGATGGTTAAAAGATTTTGTATGTCACATTGTTACAATTGGTTGAGGATGACTGAACCAGCTCCCTCTTATTCCCAGCCCCTCAGTTGGTCGCAACAAAGGCTTTTAGAACTTCTTTTAGCCGTGAATGTCTTTTCCAATCCAAATGTATTTCTTTGTTAATCATGGGCCAATCAAACCAAGTTTGCTTGAGTTAAGGAGCAAATCAAAGCAGGTTTCTTTGAGTCAAAGAAAGTGAAAATTTATTAGGTACTAAACCAAGGGGAAAAAAAATCACAAGGACGCAATGAGACAACACACAGATCTCAGAATCGATACTAAACTTTAGGAAAAAAATTAAGACGCAACAACATACATGCATTGAAATGAAAAATAAGAAAGTTAAAGTCCAGATAAACGAATATATGATGAAGTCCTTTTAGAATCATAGAATCCCTACAGGGAAGAAGGAGGCCATTCGGCCCAACAAGTCTGCACTGACAACAATTCCGCCCAGGTCCTATCCCTATAACTCCATATATTTACCTTGCCAATCCCCCTGAAGCTAAGGGGCAATTTAGCATGGCCAATCAACCTAACCCACGTCTGTGGGCTGTGGGAGGAAACCCATGCAGATACAGGGAGAACATGCAAACTCCATACGTCACCCAAGGCTGGAATTGAACCTGGGTCCCTGGCGCTGTGAGGCAGTAGTGCTAACCATTGTGCCGCCCCTTTGTTTATCTATGTGGTGTAGTGTGTTGAATATTGCGACCATTCGAGGTAAGTTTGTTCCCTTTAAAGTCCTGTAGTTGAATTGAAGTTCAGGCACTTTGTTGGAGATAATTAGAGAGAGAAATTCCTCCCTGCTTTTTTAGCAGTTCCTTTCCAGATGACTTTACTGATTTCTGTCTGCTTCTGGTTTTACAAACCCAATTCTTAAACCTCCTGTTTGTATATTTCCAGGGAGGTATTTGATTAACATGTTTTGTGGTTATTCTTGGAAACCAACTAATCACAGTTTTTGATCTTTCAGCTCTGAAACTTCTTGACACATTTTGAGAGAATAGAAACCAACAGGATGTGGAGTTATTTCATTCTCCGCAGGGGGTTTTGAGTGTTTGGTGGTGTTTACCTTGCTAGATTGCAGTTCCTACTGCCTTGACAGAATTGAAATGGGATAAAAGTCCAGCACTTTGCATTCCTTTCAAAAGTCCCTGGTTCATATGGTCCTTAACACACCCCCACTCCAGGTGTGAAATTTCACGTAACATCTCAAAAAAGGTCTGTAGCATAATCCATATAGGAACTTTCCAGAAAAGTGGTGACTTACAACACGAGACATCAGGTGACTGCTGGTATCCATCTTTGGAATTTCTTGTAATTCTTTGAGAAAAAGTTCTCTTTAAACAATTCAATATATCTCCGGTTAGCTGGTGAAGATATGGGTAGATCTCACTCTGTCACGATGCAAAATGATGACAATGCATAATGCATTCTGGACATGAGGCAATATCAGTTCTAACTTATGGCATATTATCACAGGGAACAATGTTGTACTGACTGAATTGAGTCAACTTAATCACAGCTCTTACTCAGAATGTTTGCTGGTTGCAAAACAAACAGGTTAAATATTTGCTTCAGACTTGATTCACTGAGTGTTAACACATTTACATCCACCAGATATTGAGGTCCAACCTGCTTTTTTAACTTCTCGTGTGAAACACAGCACCTCCAATACTGCAGCACTCCCTCAATACTGCACTGGAGTATGGATGATGGTCTCAGGTGTGTAGTCAATGGTCCCAGCCTAGAACTCCCAGATATGTTGAGTACATCATGGCAATTTTATTTTCATTCATGGACATGGGCGTCTCTGGCTGGCCAGTATTTATTGATAATTCCTCGTTGTCTTTGAGAGGGTGCTGGTGAGCTGCTTTCTTGAATCGCTGCAGTCCATGTTCTGTAGGTTGACCCGCAATGCCGTTAGGGAGGGAATTCCAGGATTTTGACTCAGTGACAGTGAAGTGATATATTTCCAAGTCAGGATGGTGAGCAGCTTGGAGGGAAACTTGCAGGTGGTGTTGTTCCGATGTATCTGCTGCCCTTGTCCTTCTAGATGGAAGTGTTGGGTCTGGAAGGTGTTGTTTTCAGATTTTTGAATTTCTGCAATGCATCTTGTAGAGAGTACACACTGCTGAACTCTCATAGCATCGGTGGTGAAAGGAGTGGATGTTTGCAGATGTGCTGCCAATCAAGTGGGGCTGCTTTGTCCTGTATGGTATCAAACTACTTGAGTGTTATAGGAATTGCATACATCCAGGCAAGTGGGGAGTATTCCATCACACGCCTGACATGTGCCTTGTAGGTGGAGGACTTTGGGAAGTCAGGAGTTGAGTTACTCATCACAGTATTCCTAGCCTCTGACCTGCTCTTGTAGCCACTATGTGTATGTGGCGAGTCCAGCTGAGTTTCTAGTCAATGGTAACCACAAGGATATTGACAGTGGGGGATTCAATGATGGTAACACTATTGAATGTCAAGGCGCGATGGTTAGAATGTCTCTTATTGGTGATGTCATTGTCTGGTTTTTGTGTGGCACGAATGTTACTTGCCACTTGTCAGCCCAAGCCCGGATATTGTCCAGATCTTGTTGCTTCAGTACCTGAGGAGTTGCGAATGGCGCTGAACATTGTGCAAGCATCAGCGAACATCCCCACTTCTGACCTTATAATGGAGGGAAGGTCACTGATGAAGCAGCTGAAGATGGTTGGGCCTAGGACACTACCCTGAGGAACTGCTGCAGAGATGACTGATCCTCCACAATCATCTTTCTATATGCCAGGTATGACTCCAACCAGCAGAGAATCTGCCCCCTGATACCCATTGATTCCAGTTTTGCCAGGGCTCCTTGATGCCACACTTGGTCGAATGTGGCCTTGGTGTCAAGGGCTGTCACTCTCACCTCACCTCTGGAGTTCAACTCTTTTGTCCACGTTTGAACCAGGGCCAAGAGCTGAGTGACCCTGGCAAAACCCAAAACTGGGTGTCACTGAGCAGGTTATTGCTGAGCAGATGCTGCTTGATAGCAAAGTTGATGACTCCTTCCATCACTTTACCGATGACTGAGAGGAGATTGATTGGGGGGTAATTGGCTGGGTTGGATTTGTGTTGCGTTTTGCATACAGGACATACCTGGGCAATTTTCCACATTGTCAGGTAGATGCCAACGTTATGGCTGTACTGGAATCGTGAAACTCAATTCATTTAATCTTATAATTAATCTTATTATTTACAACTGGCACTAGACAAGTGGCCATGGAAACTATGTAAAGGAACTATTTGATCACAAGTGTGTATATTCTCACCTGTGTTCAGGACTCAAGCCATTTGAAATATTATGGCCTGGCTGGTTTAAGATCCATTTAATTTGACAACATGTACTTTTGTTTGCTTGATAGCATTGAAGACATTCAAGATCTGGATATTCTTGTCCCATTGGCGACAAAGTAGCTGTCATCACATTGCGCATATTGAATAAGTGCCCTGTTTGCTTTCTTTACCCCGCTGACAAGTCTGCTCAAATGACTAGGTTGAGTCAATCTCACTTGCTTGGGAAATGGAAAGTGTGATGTGATATATTATAACATCAGTTATTTACAGATGATTTATATATTGTTCAGGCTCTCACTGCTCTCACTTCATAAGTTGTCTCAATGTTCACTCTTGCCCCTGCAATATTCCATTTAAAAATTAGGTGCAAACACAGATCATTTTATCATGTCACTCCAAACAAACAAAACTCAAGGATTTGGATCCTGCAGCAATATCATGTTATATATCGATACTAACACTTTTTAGGAAAATATTGTATGTAGCTAGATTTTCTCAGTAGTAATGAACATAAGAACATAAGAAATAGGAGCAGGAGTAGGCCAACTAGCCCTTCGAGCCTGCCCCGCCATTCAATAAGATCATGGCTGATCTGTCGTGGCTCAGTTCCACATTCCCGCCCTCTCCCCATAACCCTTAATCCACTCTCATCAAAAACCCATCAACCCGCGTCTTAAAAATATTTAGCGAGGTAGCCTCCACCACTTCAATGGGCAGAGAATTCCAGAAATTCACCACCCTTTGAGTGAAGAAGTTCCTCCTCAACTCTGTTCTAAACCGCCCCCCCTTTATCTTGAGGCTGTGCCCCCTAGTCCTACTATCCTTTCTGAGCGGGAAGAGTCTCTCCACCTCTATCCTATCCATCCCATTCATCATCTTATACGTCTCAATGAGATCTCCCCTCATTCTTCTAAACTCTAACGAGTACAAGCCTAATCTATTCAGCCTCTCCTCATAGCTCAACCCCCTCAACTCCGGCATCAGCCTAGTAAACCTCCTCTGCACTCCCTCCAAGGCCAAAACATCCTTGCGTAAGTACGGCGCCCAAAACTGCACACAGTACTCCAGCTGCGGCCTCACCAATGCCCTATACAGCCGCAGCAAGACCTCCCTACTTTTATATTCAATCCCCCTCGCGATGAAGGCCAGCATCCCATTCGCCTTCCTGACCACCTGCTGCACCTGCAAGCTGGGTTTTTGCGACTCATGCACAAGGACCCCGAGGTCCCTCTGCACCGTCGCCTGCTGCAGTTTTTCTCCACATAAGTAATAATCCTTCCTACCATTATTCCTACCAAAGTGGACCACCTCGCACTTACCAACATTAAATTCCATTTGCCATTTCCTGGCCCATTCGCCCAGCCTATCTAGATCCTTCTGTAGACTCTCCCCACCCTCCGCACAATTTGCCATTCCACCAATTTTGGTGTCATCAGCAAATTTCGACACCCTACACTCGGTTCCCTCCTCCAGATCATCTATATAAATGGTAAATAGCTGAGGCCCCAGCACCGACCCCTGGGGCACTCCACTAGTCACCATCCGCCAATCCGAATAGCACCCATTGACCCCCACTCTCTGCCTCCTATTTGACAACCAGTCCTCTATCCACGCTAACACCCTACCCCCAACTCCATGCCCCCTGACCTTCTGCAATAACCTCTTGTGAGGTACCTTGTCAAACGCCTTCTGAAAATCCAGAAAGACCACATCCACCGGCTCTCCTCTATCCACCGCCCTAGACACATCCTCATAGAACTCCAGTAAATTTGTCAGACACGACTTCCCTTTAAGGAAACCGTGCTGCGTCTGCTCTATCAAGCAGTTCCCCTCAAGATGCCTCGCTATTTCCTCCTTGATGACGGATTCTAACATTTTACCTACAACAGACGTTAAACTAACCGGCCTATAATTCCCCGCCTTTTGCCTGACACCCTTCTTAAACAACGGTGTAACATTAGCCGTTTTCCAATCTTCCAGCACTTCCCCGGAATCCAGTGACGTCTGGAAAATAACCACCAAGGCATCCACTATCACCTCCGCCATTTCTTTCAGGACCCTCGGATGCATTCCATCCGGTCCTGGGGACTTGTCCACAATCAGCCCCTCCAGTCTGTCGAGCGCCACCTCTCTAGTAACAGTAATGTCATCGAGACCCTCCAGTCCTACCACCTTTCCATCTCTAACATCTGGCAAATTATTCACATCCTCCTCCATGAAGACCGAAACAAAAAAGTTATTCAAGACCTCAGCCATATCCCCATCCCCTACCACTAAGTCCCCCTTCTCATCCTCTAAGGGACCAACGTTCACCCTAGCCAGCCTCTTCCTTTTTATATATTTATAAAAACTCTTGCTATCCTTTTTTATATTAAGCGCTAGCCCAGCTTCATAGTTTCTCCTACCCTTCTTTATCAACTTCTTTGTCAATCTTTGTTGACATTTAAACCTCTCCCAATCCTCTTCTCGCCCACTACTCTTAGCTACTCTAAATTCCTCCGCTTTTAATTTAACACTTTCCGTGGATAGACATAATCTCTTTCTTTTGTGGAATTTTATTTTACAGCTGCAACAATATTGTTTTTTGATTTGATGTATTATTGTCACATGTACTAACATACAGTGAAAAGCATTGTTTCTTGCGTGGTAAACAGATAAAGCATACTGTTCATAGAGAAGGGAAGGAAAAAGTGAAGAATGTAGTGTTACAATCAGAGCTGGGGTGCAGAGAAAGATCAACTTAATGTAAAGTAGGTCCATTCAAAAGATGACCAGTAGCAGGGAAGCTGTCCTTGAGTCAGTTGGTACGTGACCTCAGACAATTCTCGATGGAAGAAGGTAGAAGAGAGAATGTCTGTAGTGTGTGGGGTCCTTAATTATGCTGGCTGCTTTGCCAAGGCAGCGGGAAGTGTAGGCAGAGGGAGGCTGGTTTTCGTGGTGTATTGGGCTACATTCATGACCATATGTAGTTTTCTTACGACCTTGGGCAGAGCAGGAGCCATACCAAGCTGTGATACAACCAGAGAGAATGCTTTCTATAATGCATCTGTAAAATTTGGTGAGAGTCGTAGCAAACATGCCAAATTCCCTTAGTCCTCTGAGAAAGTAGAGGCATTGGTGGGCTTTCCTAACTATAATGTCAACATGCGGGGACCAGGACAAATTGTTGATCTGGACATCTAAAATCTTGAAGATGTTCTTCAACATCTGAATGATCTTAAGTGTTCAATTTCTATGTCGGGCTGTCAGAGCTAAATATAGCTTTCTACCAATGCAATGGAAAATACTGCACTCATTCACCACTATTTTTGTCCACTTGACTAAAGCATTTCATGTGCCTCAATTTTGAAGTATCCTCCAGTAGAAATTCTACATTAACTTTGGACTCTGAGTAGATTGTAATGCAGACAATGTCCAGGAGAACAGTACAATAATACACTGAAAGATGGAATTAAATTCTGGTCAAAATAGTGGAATAGAAATCCATATACTAAAACTCCCACTAAATCTCCATTCAGTTGGAAGGTATACCTCCGAGAGTGCCGAGTTTCCAAGTTGCAGGACAATCATTACATAAGAACATAAGAAATAGGAGCAGGAGTAGGCCATCTAGCCCTTCAAGCCTGCCCCGCCATTCAATAAGCTCATGGCTGATCTGAAATGGATCAGTTCCACTTTCCCGCTTTCTCCCCATAACCCTTAATTCCCCTGTCTATCAGAAATCTATCTACCCGGACTTAAATATATTCAGCGAGGTAGCCTCCACCACTTCAATGGGCAGAGAATTCCAGAGATTCACCACCCTTTGAGTGAAGAAGTTCCTCCTCAACTCTGATCTAAACTGCTCCCCCCTTATCTTGAGGCTGTGCCCTCTAGTCCTGCTGTCCTTTCCGAATGGGAAGAATCTCTCTACCTCTACCCTATCCATCCCCTTTATTATCTTATACGTCTCTATAAGATCCCCCCTCATCCTTCTAAACTCCAGCGAGTACAGACCCAGTCTATTTAGTCTCTCTTCATAGTCCAACCCCCTCATCTCCGGTATCAGCCTAGTGAACCCCCTCTGCACTTCCTCCAATGCCAATATATCCTTGCGCAAGTGCGGCGACCAAATCTGCACACAGTACTCCAGCTGCGGCCTCACCAGTACCCTTTACAGTTGCAGCAAGACCTCCCTGCTTTTATATTCTATCCCCCTCGCTATAAAGGCCAACATTCCATTCGCCTTCTTGATCACCAGCTGCACCTGCAGGCTGGGTTTTTGCGACTCATGCACAAGGACCCCCAGGTCCCTCTGCACCGTAGCATGCTGCAGCTTTTTGCCTTTTAAATAATAATCCCTCCTACTATTATTTATAGAACATAGAACACTACAGCACAAACGGGCCCTTCGGCCCACAAGTTGCACCGATCACATCTATACCTACCAAGCCATAGAACTCTCTGTAGCTCCCAATCCCATTAGATCCCATATACTCATCCAGAAGTCTTTTAAAAGACCCCAGCGAGTTCACCTCTACCGCCACCGACAGCAGCTGATTCCATTCACTCACCACCCTCAGAGTGAAAAACTTACCCCTAATATCTCTTCTGTACTTGCTTCCTAGCACCTTAAACCTGTGTCCTCTCGTGGTGACCATTTCAGCCCTGGGAAATAGCCTCTGAGAATCCACCCTATCTATTCCTCTCAACATTTTATAAACCTCTATCAGGTCGCCTCTCAACTTTCATCTCTCCAGGGAGAAGAGTCCCAGCTCCCTCAACCTATCTTCATAAGGCATGCCTCTCAATCCAGGCAACATCCTTGTAAATCTCCTCTGCACCCTTTCAATAGCTTCCACATCCTTCCTGTAGTGAGGCAACCAGCGAGGCGACTTTCTGCCAAAGTGGATAACCTCACAGCCAAAGTGGATAACCTCACATCTGATTAACATCTGATGTGTCTGCCAGGATGTGTGGTGGATAGAGTCAACTTCAATTGAGGTATTCAAGAGGTGGTTAGATGATTAGTTGAATAGAGACAATGTGCAGGGTACGGGTCGAAGGCAGGGGAATGGCACTGAGCCTTGATTGGAGAACCAGTACAGACACAATGAGCCAAATAACCTCCTAACTCCAATCGTTATATCTTCAGTTCTCCGCCCAGAGGCCGGTGTGACCCATGGCACCATGACCTCCGCCATAGGTAGGGCAGGGAAGCTGGTCCTGAGTCCACCCCAGCTATAGCCACTCTTGTTCAGAAAGCCCACCAACGCCTCTACTTTCTCAGAAGCCTAAGGAAATTTGACATATCATCTACGACTCTCACCAACATTTGCAGATGCACCATAGAAAGCATTCTTTCTGGTTGTATCACAGTTTGGTATGGCTCCTGCTCTGTCCAAGTCTGCAGGAAACTACAAAATGTTATGAATGTAGCCCAATTTATCATGCAAATCAGTCTCCCATCCACTGACTCCAGGAAAAGAAATGAGAATTGTACTCACTTTCAGTGACCATGCCAGATTTTCAAACTTTTATTAAGGTGTTGAGTTATAATATTATCCTTCAGTTCAGAGTCACACAGCAATTCCTAAAACAATCTCTGTTTAGTGTCTGTAATAAATCCACAAAGGTCCCATCACTAAAAGTTCCTTTATTTACAAGACATACTATACAACGGAGTGCTCCCTGTACGCTCCCTCCGTGCTCCCTGCTTGTGGAAATGCTGGCGTTGGACTGGAGTAAACACAGCAAGAAGTCTCACAACACCAGGTTAAAGTCCGACAGGTTTATTTGGTAGCAAACACCACTAGCTTTCAGAGCATTGCTCCTTCGTCAGGTACGTGGGAGATCTGTTCACAAACAGGACATATGAAGACACAAACTCAATTTGCAGAATAATGATTGGAATGCAAGTCTTTACAGCTAATCAAGTCTTGAAGGTACAGACAATGTGGGTGGAGAGAGCATTAAGCACAGGTTAAAGAGATGTGTCCAGACGGGACAGTTAGTGAGATTTTGCAAGCCCAGGCAAGTCGTGGGGGTTACAGATAGTGTGACATGAACCCAAGATCCCAGTTGAGGCCGTGCTCATGTGTGCGGAACTTGACTATCAGTCTCTGCTCAGCGACTCTGTGCTGTCGTGTGTTGTGAAGGCCGCCTTGGAGAACGCTTACCCGAAGATCAGAGGCCGAATGCCCCTGAGAGCTGAAATTTTCTCCAACAGGAAGAGTCTTGCCTGGTGATTGTCGAGCAGTGTTCATTCATCCATTGTCATAGCGTCTGCATGGTCTCCCCCGTGTACCATGCCTTGGGATATCCTTTCCTACAGCGTATCAGGTAGACAATGTTGGCCAAGTTGCAAGAGTATGTACTGTGTACCTGGTGGATGGTGTTCTCATGTGTGATGATGGCATCCATGTTGATGATTGCAGAGGTTGCTGTGGAAGGCTTGAGTGGTCTCGTGGTCACTGTTCTCCTGAAGGCTGGGTAGTTTGCTGTGGACAATGGTCTGTTTGAGGTTGTGCGGTTGTTTGAAGACAAAAAGTGGGGGTGTGGGGATAGCCTTGGCGAGATGTTTGTCTTCATCAATGATACATTGAAGGCTCCAGAGGAGATGTCATAACTTCTCCGCTCCAGGGAAGTACTGGATGACGAAGGGTACTCTGTCCACCATGTCCCATGTTTGTCTTCTGAGGAGGTCGGTACGGTTTTTCACTGAGTCGAATGCCATATCCTGTTCTTATGAGGGCATCTTTCAGCATCTGGAGGTGTCTATTGTGATCCTCCTCATCTGAGCAGATCCTGTGTATACTGAGGGCTTGTCCATAGGGGATGGCTTCTTCAACATATTTAGGGTGGAAGCTGGAGAAGTGGAGCGTCATGAGGTTATCCATGGGCTTGCGGTACAGTAAAGTGCTGAGGTAACTATGCTTCAGCAGGCAGAGAAACTGACACACCAGCTTTAAATATGGAATTATCAGGCTCCTGATTGGACCATCAATTAGGACTCAATCAGGGACATCCTTTGTGGAAATTTACAATAACAGCCTTGTGTAGAGACCTCAGTTTGCAGATGAACAAGTGAAGCAATGAATGCATCAGGCATGGACGGAAGTCAAACTTGTGATTTTTGGTTTTTGAGACCAACGCCTTGCCATTTGGTCACCACGCTGGCAAGGACTCAATCAGGGAGTTTCTCCTCTGGCAGGCCAGCCTCGTTTGCCTGACTGAAATCATCACAGTGTCAATGACTCCTGCAGGATGGCAACATTTTCATGTCCCATGATGCCAAGATGATGCCATTCAATAGCTGCCAATACAAATAATCCTTTCATGTGATGTTTGCTTCATTCAGAATAAGTTGTTATGACAATAGAAGGTGTATGAAAAGATAAAAAATAATGAATTAGAAGCTTTAATTGCAGGAGTGAATAATACAAGGTGTTCTCCCTTACGAAATGATCATTGATGAAACCTACAACTAAGTTACTTGTCAACCTGAATTCCAGATCAGACCTTCGAAAGTTTATACCTGAGCAGTCAGCAGTATTTTTCAGATAGTTTCAGTAGATTTTACTTAATTTTACAGAAGGTGGAGCAGTAGGTTAGCTAGAAAAAGCAAATTTTAAATATATTAGTTCTTTTGGGAGATTGGACTATCTTACCCCAAGGTAAGGTGGAGCTACAAGTAAGTGGAAGATCGAGTTAGTCCAGGTGTGTTCACTGCCAATCCCGTTCCTGCTCACTTCCAGGACTTACACTCACTCATTATCCAAGAGAAATATAACTTTAGAATCCCAGACTCTTGCCTTAGAACATGTTGGTTTGAATTAGATAACAAGGGCGACCTATCAAAAGAAACATTTGAAGTCCAGAACGAGCGTGTAAGTGGTAGAGTTTTTGGTCCATTTTTTGGGCAAGTTCAAATCTGCTATCTTATCCAGTTAGACAATAACAAACCTCAAAAATGGTTTCTTGCCATGGAGGGAGGGGTTGGAGCTTAAATCGCCCGAAAGCTGGCTGAGCAGCAGAGGGCGCCATTGCACATGCACAGGTCTCTAGCAGCAGAGGCCTATTGCTCAGCCTCTACTGCTGTCAGTTACCTTTCATGGCCAAATTAGGCCTCCACCCCAGCCACCACAGGGGCTCATGGACTATTGTGATCCCCCCACCTGCCCCGATTGATCAAACCCACAGGTTCCTCTTCCCTCCCCCCCATTGATCCCTAGTGCAGAGTGGTGTCAGGTCCCTCCTCCCACACTTGCAGCATGCACAGTGGTCCCAGCACCACTGACCAGCTGCTCCCTGATTTGGTCCCAACACCTTGGCACTGCCCAGTGCCTAGTGGGTAGTGTCAAGGTGCCCAGTGGACACTGCCAGGGTGCCAGGCTGGCACTGCAGCCTTGCACTGCTCAAGAGGCAACCCCTATACCCCTGACCTCCCCAGGGGGCCTCAATGGCCTTTGGTTCTACCATTGAGGATCAGTCGTGATTCTCACCGGAGAGAACCCCTCCTGGGAAGGCCATAGAGGCAAGGGAGCTTGGACGATATTGTCCTGGGCTTGCTAAACACATGATAAATACATACAAATTAAATTTAAATTATTTATTCAGCCTTCCACCGGAAATGGGCAAGACCTCGCCGGGTATCTGGAGTCGGTAAGATCATGAGAGGCAAGAAATTAGGCGTGAACCTTTTCTTGGCTCTCTCACAATCTTACCAGCTCACTTGCTCCTCCCATTGACCAGAGAATCAAATAATGCACATCCTCAAACCAAGTGAATGACATCTACAACAATCGAGTCAATGATGCAGAATATGGGATTAGGTGGTGCATCTGTAAGAGAATGTTTTGCGTTTACTCATGGAATGCCTTAATGTTTAGCATACCAGAATTAAAGCTAGTTGCCAATATTATGTGTCTAGGTTACAGTAGTCAGGCTAGTTACTCAGTAAGAATTTTGGAAATGTTTTGTTTATTTATTTTTAAATGACACGGTGTGTCAAATTTGAATTTTTGGCAGACATTTATTATTGGACAGAATGAATTAAAAGAAATCAAATAAATTACTTCAAAATCTGAGGTATTTATTAATATAAATGAGAAATGTTAATTTGATGAGTGCGGAGTTAGGAACCAGATCAGAAACTCCAAAGTATATTTTGAAGTTAATCTAGACTCTAGATTTTGGCATTAGTGTTAGCACAGTGTGTTTTACTCCAGCTGTGATTCTCTTGACCCATTAGAAAGCTTTTATTAAATCATACTTTATTTCATAACACAGTTAGAATATAACAGAAAGAATTAACATAACTTTTACCAATTGAAATAAATGACAAGGTGTAATTCTTAACAGCTGCTATCTCTATAGTTCCAATTTAAGCAATATCCCCTCAGACATAAATCCCTCTTCAGTATCAATTAGCACAAAACATATAGTCATACATGGGTGCTAGACCTCCAGCCTTCTAGCCTCTATGGACACAGATACAGAAAGACACTGGTATTCTGATTCCCTTACAGCAGCCTCCAAAGATCTATCTTCAAACAGCAGACCTTCAGTGAGAGAGTCCTATTTTTCTGACAGGTCCCAGTCTCCAATCTCTCAAGAAAAAAAGACAGAGAACTATTTCTCTCTAAAGATTCCAAGCATCAACTGGCTTGTTTCTATCTGTGAGCCTAGCCCTGCCCAGTCACATGGTTTCCTGTCAATCAACCTAATTAAACCCTACTTTGATAAACGCCAGCGGAAAACACTAAAATAACAACATTGCATTAGCCCAGCTTAAAACAAACACTCCAGCAATGGTTATAAACAAAGCAGCACTGGGTAAATAGAACTCACTTTTTAAACAAATACTGCACAAGAAACATGACACAAATACATTTCTTAAAGACACAGTATCATCACAGAGTTAGAAAGCAAAGGTATAAATTTAGAATCATTCCAAACATAAGTAAAAATTGTGTTTTTTTAACCTAAACTGATGCTAGAACATGGAAATGCATCATCAGAAACTGCAATGGAAGTAGAATCCAGAAGATATTTTTTAAAGCAGAAAGGAATAATTATTTTCTCATTTATTGAGAAAGTGCTTGAGAATGGTACAAAGTGGATCACTCGTTCTGAGCATCCACACAAATCACTGGTTTAGAAATCATTGATTAGGGCACCACTGGATTATTGGGTCCAATTCAGGGCATGATACTTTGTGAAGGATGTCAAAGCCTTAGAGAGGATGGAAATGGAGATTTACTAAAATGATCCTGAGATGAGGGACTTTACATATCCGGAAAAATCAGGAAATTTCCTCAGGGAATTGATGGTCAAAAGGAAAATTAATGGAGTCTTCAGAACCATGAAAGTTTTTGATAGGGTAAATTTGAAGAAACTGTTTCAATTGGCAGAAGAATCATGGCCCAGAGGACATGGATTTGAAAATGATTGACAAAAGAACCAGTGAGGAACATAAAAAATAAAAAAAATGCAGGATTTTTTTCCCTTTATTCTTTCATCGGATATGGCCAGCATTTGTTGCCAATCCTTAATTGCTTTTCAACAGAATGGCTTCCATTTCAGAGGGGCAGTTAAGAGTCAACCACATTGCTATGGGTTTGGAGTCATATGCAGACCAGCCCAACTAAGAACAACAAATTTCCTTCCCTCAAGAACATTTACAGCAATTCATGATAGTAGTCATAATCTTCATAGAATCCATAGAATATAATCCCTATAGGACAGAAGGAGGCTATTTGGCCTATTGAGTCTGCACTGACTTCAATCCCACCCTGGACTTATTCCTGTCACCCCAATATTTACCCTGCTAACCCCCCATCACTAGGGTCAATTTAGCTTGGCCAATTCACTTAACCCACATATCTTTGGAGTAAGGGAGGAAATTGGAACACCTGGAGGAAACCCATGCAGACATAAGGAGAATGTGCAAACTCCACATAGACAGTGACCCGCGGCCAGAAATGAACCTGGGTCCCTGGTGCTCTGAGGCAGCAATGCTAACCACTGTTCCACCATACTGTCCGACACTGAGACTAACTTCATATTCCAGATTTATTTATTCAATTTCAATTCCACTAGCTGCCTTGATGGGATTTCAACCCATGACCACAGGGTATTGGGTGTATGTATTACCAGTCTAATGACATTGCCACTATGCCATCATCACTTGAATCCATGACCTCTTAACTGGTCTAGCAAGCCACTAAGTTAAGGGCAATTAGGAATGGGCAAGTAAGGATGGACAACAAGTGTTGGCAATGCCAACGATGCCAATGCCCCTGAAAGAATAAAAAATGCTAAATTTAATAAGTTTCCATTTAGAACTTTTCATTAATAAATGGCAGTGCACGACAAAATGAGCGTAGAAATGATTGAAGTAATCTCCCTGTTATAACTAAATAACGATAAGGATATTGCACATTTTAGCGTCACAAAGATATCCTGTAGAAAAACAAGCGGGGGGAGGGGTCAGGAATTGCCGAGGGTACTGTCACTCTCCATGGGCTGAGGTGAGGTTGCAATGGACGAGGATGGACGCACAGACAGGCCACATGATCCCAACATGGAACATGGCAGGAGCAAAAAACAGATCTCTGGATAAACTCACTTTCCCTCCGTATACTGACCGCCCATTCAACAACCAGATCATTTTACAAAATGTAGTGTTTAACAGGAACTTCACTGCCGTGTTACTTGTCACTAATAAATAAACTTTAAACTTTTCGGAACGGAAATCGAGGACTGACCGGAGTTCAAATATTGAGCAAAACCCATATCATTATTTCCCAACAAGAATTAATCACTATTTCAAATTGGTTAATTGAATAAATTCGCAGTTTGTAAATTGTTCCAACAAGAAGAATTATTATTAATTTTTGACCTTTAATCGATTCTCTTCAGTAGAATACAAACATTTATTTGCTCAGGAACCTGACGTGTGCCGTTAAGCACAGCAAGGGCAGGATTCTTACTGTCTGTGCATACACAGAGAGTTTGAGTGAACGCCAATCTGTTCACACGACCAGCTCCAGCTATTCCACATCATGTTGTCCTCAACAACTTCTCATCTTGCAGGGGTTGGGGGGTGGAATCCGAGTAAATTGCATCGGTTTTTGTCTGCTATCTGGGGTCTGGGCTCCATTCCAACTCTAGTCACCCACTCACCTGTTCCTTTCGGTTTTGCTACTTCGCATTGTATCAGAGCGATCCCATCTTCCCTCCTCCTGCCGCTCCCATTCTCCGGGGTTTGAACGGCTTGCTATAAATTCGTGCATTATATTGATTTCGGCTCCATTCCGCCGGTCTATTCCAATTGTATGTTTCCCGACAGTTCCCTGCATAAACCTGCCGGCTGGTTTGTAACGAAAGCAGCCAAATGTATATGTATATATGGTGTGGTACACTTCCCCGGCGACGCTGGGCTTTAGCCTGCAAATCAGGATTTCTTTTCTAATCCTGTTGTTGATGATGGTAAAGCGGACTGCAAATCTAATGCATCTGTAAACACTCAGCTGCTCACTGAGGTGGAACGCGTTACCCGGGTGCCTGTGGCACTCTGAAACAGAGCCGGTTTATGGTCAGATGTATCGGCCCATTAGCCAGTTATCAGCCTAAACAATCCGCAGGAAATAATACACTGTACTGCCTCTTGATTCTCCTTGTAACATGGGCGGCAGAAACGAACAGACAACACTCATACACAGATAACACGCAGAAACACAACACAGACACACCCAGACATATATACAAACACACATAGACAGACAGACAACACAAACATGTGCACATACTGAGAGACACAGACAACGCACAGACATGTACACATACACTTACACACAGAGACAGACAGACACATACAGACAGATGTATACAAGACACACATAGACACAGACCAACACACACAAACGGACAGACAACGCACAGACATATAAACACAGACCACACACAGACATATACACAGGCACACAAAAATACGCACATAGACAGAACGCACAAACAATATATAGACACATGGACAGAGAACACATACACACAGAAACACAGACAAAGAGAAACATACATACAGACACGGACAGACACATTAACAGACAGTCACACTCAGATACAGGTAGATACAGACACGCCGACACAGACAGACAACACATACACACACACTCAAATGCAGGTAGGCACAGACACAGATAGACACTGACACACCACAAACACAGATACGCACACACAGATACAGGTAGGCACAGACAGAAGCACACACAGATTGTAGGGTAAAGGGGCAGCAAATCGGGTCCGATGGAGAGAAGTTAGAAAGAAAATCAAGTTAGTCAAACAGTGTAAACCAGTTGGAATGAGGAATGATGTATTTGTCCAGCAGCGGAATTTAATGAGGTGGTAAAATTGGAGGTTCTAGTTCTACAAGTAAATAAGAGGGAATGGTTTTTAAAGGATGTTTCATTCGGTGATATGATGGATAGATTGGGACTCAGAGTTCATTTAACTCACCACTCTATTCTACTAAACACCTTTGGGTTTAAGTATCGAACTCAGAAACCAAATATTGTAAGCAAACCGACACTGGCTCAATTCTAAATCTGTCTAACATTGTCACCATTTAAACCTCACACAGTCTGTCGGGCAATGAAGGACAATCTCTGCAGCCGCTCCCCCGACAGGATTGTTTGAAATGTTTCACACCTGTGGAGATTTTCTCTTTTCCAACTGCACAACCAAATGCAATAATGATGCTTCCGCGGGCTGTTGAATTTCCACATTCGTTGCGCCTCGCCTGAGTTCGATCGCAATCTTTCCGAATGATTACATTTAGAACATTGCGTGTTTCGAATCCCCAAATTCCGTGAATTCCGCACGCCGCGTTTACTCACTGCACCGCCTTCAATCTTGGAGCGGGGCCTCAAGTCAATGCTACTTAATCGGGTTAGTGAGTTCCCTGGTGTTGTGTTTACCCCTCTATTATTTAACATGTCATCCACTGGGACCCGCAACCACCTCTCTGCCTGATGCATTGCAACCATTTAATCATCACGGGGGCAGATTTCCTCCCTTCCCAATTGTAAATTCATCCTTCGTAAATAGAAATAAAGTCTCTGTGTATCGTGTGCGACGAGACTTTATTTCTATTTACCACCACCCATCAATACTGCCCTTCCGGAGAGTCGGGTCTGCGCTGTAGTGATTATATGACAAGTTGTGGCTGGCTTCTTTGTTGCTCTGCGATTCTCGAGCATCAAATGCCCATTTATAGAATATAATAGAATGCTACAGTGCAGAACGAGGCCATTCGGCCCATCCAGTCTGCACTGACCACAACCCCACCCATCCTCTGTGTAGAGAAGGGTTTTAATTTGCCTAATTTCATTGCAGTAAGGTCTGGCTCTAAGTTTTAGTCTCTGGGCCCCACCTCAGCATTTTCCAACCTGCGGCAATAATATTTCTCCATCCTCGCTGATCTACTCTCCTGAAAATCTTTGTGCAAATCACCCTTTAATATTCTAAAATTCAAGTCAATACAACCCATCTACTCTGAAATAGAAACACACCTAACTGATTTTTGTGGCACTTATGTAAGTAGTAGAATTCTAATTGAAGAATAAATATATAGTAAATCAGATGTATAATTTCTACTGACACTACCATCCTGTATTTAGGAGAAAGCCCAAATAAACTCTCAAATTAATGATTGTGTTAATTAATCTGCAATTAATGTTATGTTGGCTCATAGTGTGGTCCAACCAAGGGCAGGGACATTGTCTCACTGAATTGACACTTCTCCACGAGGGAACTTAGAGAATACTTCATGCTTTTTTTTATTAGTATCACAGGAGATAGTATGGCAGCACAGTGGTTAGTACTGCTGCCTCACAGTGCCAGGGACCTGGGTTTGATTCCCGGCTTGGATCACTGTCTGTGTGGAACTTGCACATTCTCCTTGTGTCTGCTCCGGTTTCCTCCCACACTCCAGAGATGTGCAGGTTAAGTGGATTGGCCATGCTAAATTGCCCCTTAGTGTGAGGAGGACAAGCTAGAATAAATGCATAGGGTTAGGACCTGGGTGAGATTCTCGTCAAATGGCGTCCTTCTGCACAGTAGGATTCTATGATTCTAAGTAGGGTTAAATTAATACTGCAACTAAATTACTGTGAAAGTCCCCTAGTTGTCACAGTCTGTTTGGGTACACTGAGGGAAAATTTAGCACAGCCAATGCACCAAACCAGCACACCTTTCTGAATGTGGGTGGAAACTGGAGCCAGAAGAAACCCATGCAGACACGGGGAGAACATGCAGACTCTACAGAAATAGTGACCCAAACCAGAAATTGAACCCGGGTCCCTGGCACTGCTAGGTAGCACGCTAACCACTGGGCCACTGTGTTGGCCTTGACAGAACGGTCATCCTCTTGGGGTATTGCAACCAAGCCCAGTATTGCTGTCATGGCTCAACAGGAAGAACTCTTGACCTCTCAATCACAAGATTCCAGGTTTGAAGGCAAAAATCAAAGCTGACTCTTGAGTTCAGTACTGAGGAGTTATGATTGTCTTTTGGATGAGATGCGGTCTCATTGGGTGCAGGTTAAATATCCCATGGGGTTATTTGTAATGAGAACAGAGAAGTTCTCTGATGTCCTGGCCATTATTTATCTCTCAACCCACATTATCTGGTCATTATAACATTCCTGCCCATGGGAGTGCCCACAAATTGGCTGCTGCGTGCCCTACATTGTAACAATGACTTTACTTCAAAACTACTTAATTGGCTGTAAAGTGTTTTGAAATGTGCAGCCTGTTTGCAAGAGCTTTCTTTGACTTTTCTCAGTTGAGAAGGGAAGGTTAAGAGGAGATTAATATGAAGGATTCAAAATCATCAAGGATATTCATATGGTAAATATGGAGAAACTATTTACAGAGGACATACATTTAAAGACTTGGATAAGAACCAGAGGTGGTATGAAGAAACTTGTTTCGCATTGCAACTTAAATGCACTCCCTCTAAGGGTAGCGACAGCAGATTCAATAATAATTTTCAAAAAGGAATTAGATAAATACTTGGGGAGTTGGAATTTGCAGGGCCAGTGGAGAAAGAACAGGCGACTGGAATTAAGTGGATAAATATGGGTGTAACAGGTGAAACCAGTACAGGGATGATGGGCCAAATGGCCTCCTGCTGCTGTTTATAATTCCATGATTGTACATATAGGCAATAAGGCGAAGGAATTCAGTTTGCAGCAGGACAGTAGTGGGCAGAGGTGGAGACTGAAACCAGGGAGAGGAGATTGGTGACTACATTCCAACAGCAGTCCCTAAAATGTGACCCTAAATTGTCCCAAGATGTGTTCGTTCGCTGGACTAGCCATCGGAAATGTGTGAGGTTATAAGGATAGAGTGGAAGATAGGGCCTGGGTAAAATACTGTATCAGAAGGTCAGTGCAGACTCAATGGGCCGAATGGCCTCCTCCTGCACTTTAGGGATTCTATATATTTCCATGACCAGTGCAGTCACGGCTACATTAGCTTTACGTGCATTATCACAATCCATGTAAATGCCAATCCTAGCACATGTAACTTTTTAACTTCTTTCAGGACAATGACAAGACTTTTGACTGAACCAGAAGCCAAAATTTTTTAAACTGCATCAACTTCCAAAACAATGGGTGGCACGATGGCACAATAGTTCGCACTGCTGCCTCACAGTACAAGGGATCCAGATTTGATTCCTGGCTTGGGTAACTGTCTGTGTGGAGTTTGCACATTCTCCCTGTGTCTGCATGGGTTTCCTCCGGATGCTCCAGTTTCCTCCCACAGTCCAAAAGCCATGCTGGTTAGGTGCATTGGCCATGCTGAATTCTTCCTCAATGTACCTGAACAGGCACTGGAGTGTGATAATTTCACAGTAACTTCATTGCAGTGTTAATGTAAGCCTTACTTATGACTAATAAAAAAACTTAAAAGTTTTAAGTGAAAAGATAAGTTTTTTTTTAGATCTGTAATCTCCATCAGAATTCCTGTAGTTTGTTGGACCACTTTCTAATGTTGAGTGAATGCCTTGCTTCCCCAGCCTCCATCGCCATATTAGTTATCCCAAAGGAAATTGCTAAACTCCATCCTTCATAATGAGGCAAAAGGATGTTGGAAATCTGAAATAAAACAGGAACTGCTGGAAACACCCAGCATCCGTAGAGAGAGAGAGAGAAACAATAAGTTAACATTTTAGGTTCTGACCCAACGACCTCAAGGTTTAACTCTGTTTCTTCTCTCCCTGTACCTGCCTGACCTGCTAAGTATCCGCAACATTCTCTGGTGTTATCGGTTAGTGCTGGCCCACGCCTTCTGTGTGTCTGTACTGTATAATCGTGTTGGTGCAAAAGGTGTAACCGCAAATCTCAGTATAACCACGCCAAACCCACAGCAAACTGGAGATGGGGATAGGGCCTGGCTGGAATTGAGGTGGACGCAGATTTGATGGGCTGAATGGCCTTCTTCTACACTGTAGCGATTCTGATTCTATGATGTCCCCGCAACAGCAAAAAAAAGCTTTAAAAAAGATTTTGATCCATCGATGTTGCAGTTTAGCGCAGAATAACTGCAATCGAATTTAAACTAATTGAAGATGATTGTAAATGGCTAGAACTAAAGTTTAGTTTTACATTTCCAATGCACTTCAGTGAGAGTCGCAGCCGGAGGACTTACCATCCACCAACTGGATCATTGAACCCCACTCCTCCCAGCCTCCTGAGAGATGGTGTTGGTATTATACTGGTACTGACAGAATAAATAGGGTACTGTGACCTTTCAGTACAACACCAAGTACCCCCCAAGGCTGGGCGCTCTAAGTAAATAAGGATTTTGGTGTCATGTTCAATTAGGTTTCGTCAGTGATAAAATAATGTCTTTTTTTTATCCCAATCATCAAAAAACCGAGGCGTAACAAAACCCCAGACAACTTCTCATAGTTATCGGGCGTAAATGATTCAAGGATTCTGAAATGGCATAGATATGGGGGAGAAAGGAACAGGAATCTAACACAACACGGTATTGTTTAACGTTAGCTGAAGGAATAACATGTTAGTACCCGTTTCTGAGTAAATTATATGGCGGGGATCTAATGAGGACGTCCCGTGGGGTCATGAACTGCGAGAGGGGGAAAGTTGCAGACAACTTTTAGAACAACTGGTGTCAGACAGACCAGGCTGACACACATTGCAGCACCAGGGAAGTGCTGCAGTGTCGGAAGTGTTTGTCTTTCAATGGGCCGGGTGAATATTCAAGATCTGGAAGCACTGTTCAGAGAGAGAGAGAGAATTGTCTTCACGTCCCTGGCTTCAAGAATTGATCAAACCATTGCTGACAGTGGGATTCTGCTCTGCAGAGAATGCTCCGTGGGGTTACCTCCTAACGCATCCCAGTCATGAAAAATTGGAGGGAAAATCTTTAGGAATTTTTCTGAGGATGTGAAAACACACGTATCTATCTGCCGCAACATCCGATTTTTTCACCTTGACCTGAAGTCTTCCTGATCACTTAGAGGTGTAGCCCTTCACTTCCAGTTTTCCTCTGTGAGAAGTTGTTGTACTTTGGCACAGTTTCGATGCGAGGAAGAAGCGCGGTTCTTTCTGCACTGTGCTCCCAGGATCCCGATCCATCCCCCATCAAAAAGAGTATTGTTGATTATGCGGGAAAAATTATATTTTATCTCATATGAGTCATAGAATCATAGAGGTTTACAGCATGGAAACAGGCCCTTCAGGCCAACTTGTTCATGCTGCCATTTTTTTAAACACCTAAGCTAGCTCCAATTGCCCACGTTTGACGCATATCCCTCTATACCCATCGTGCCCATGTAACTGTCCAAGCGCTTTTTAAAAGACAAAATTGTACCCGCCTCTACTACTGCCTCTGGCAGCTTGTTCCAGACACTCACCATCCTTTGTGTGAAAAAAAAATTGCCTCTCTGGACCTTTTGTATCTCTCCCCTCTCACAAACCTGTGCCCTCTAGTTTTAGACTCCCCTACTTTTGATATCATGGTTCTGATGATGGAATATTTATGAATTATTGAATAGTTGAGATGACTGCCGCTTCATGCATGAATTCAACCAAAGATTGGAATCCATGCTTTAGACACACGTCCAAATTATCCGGGTAATAATTACAGTTTAGAAAATAGCTTCCGACAAATTCAACACGAATTTATTTTCACGTTTGCAAAGCCAGGTTCAGTCTTTAGTTTTTTTTAAGTTTTATTTTTCTGTTTATGAATGGAGCCCATTTCAATGATACTTCAAACTTGTTATTATATCATTTCACACCTGGGAATGTCCTATATAAGGTACCATGCTAACACCTAATCTTTAATCCCACCCTTAATTTAAGTCCCAGTGAACCTGTTTAACTGGCTACTGTACAAGTAGACATCAGTACAACCGCGCCCCACTGATCTTGCAGTTTGGAATTGACACATACTGGCGTAAATTTGTCGGAAATAGTCAGCTGTGAAAAAATATTTGGCGGCCCTTGACTTCAGTGAGTTTCAGGGAAATATTGGTCAATCCTTCTGTAGTTTGCACAACCCAAAATAATTACTGAACGGATCTCAACAAGTTTTTACAACTGGCTGTCCGCCGGGGGTGAAATTTAGGTGTAAGCGTTTTGTGTCGGGGTTGGATTTTCTCATTCTGGGACCAATATCCCTCCCTGATCACCCTTTCCAGATAAAGTTTAAGTTTATTCATTAGTGTCACAAGTAGTCTTACATTAATACTGCAAGTAATTTACTGTGGAAAATCCTCGTGGGAAATGCGGCCGTTACATCAAGAATTGGCAAGATGGGCCGAAAGGCCTCTCTTTATTCTGCGCCTCAAATTTTTTTCGCCATTCTTTACCGTGTCGCTGACAGTCAGGACGGGGAGGGGGAGGGTGGGAATGGTATCGTTTGTCACCTTAATGTGAATGGATTGATTTGCAAGTACAGTAAGAAGTCTCACAACACCAGGTTAAAGTCCAACAGGTTTATTTGGTAGTAAATGTCACTAGCTTTCGGAGCGCTGTTCCTTTGTCAGGTGAGTGGAGAGTGGAGAGGGAACACCCCACTTTAACCTGGTGTAGTGAGACTTCTTATTGTGTTTACCCCAGTCCAACGCCAGCATTTCCACATCTTGATTTGCAAGTACTCACTGGGACATTAAAAAGCCGGATCCCCACTCTCTGGGCGCGGCAAGGGGTGTCGAGAATAAGATAGCGTACACATACATTGTAGAATCTGTTTATTAAGCGTCAGCCAGAGCGCAAATCAAGCTGTCTTGTCTGTAAACTTTGGCCTTTTTGGAGAATGTTGCGCACAATAGATTAGAATGGGAAATGCCAATAGCTGTCAGCGTCAAGCCAGGAGACAAACCGTTACATATATTAAGAACTCGACAAATTAATGAAAGAAAAAAAAACCTCACAGAAAATGAGTATATTCATCTGCAGCAAATCTAAGGTCACAAGTGGGGATGTACCTGATGGGACGGGACTTGTGGTAAACGCCGGCTGTTAACGCGGAATGAACAAACAAACAAATAATAAAAGGTCTATTTCCTTTAAGGAAAAAAAGAGACAGTTTGATGGAGCGCACATGGGGGGTTTACATGAGGGAGACTGTGTCGGGTTATACTACAGCGAATAGTCCACACCAGCTCAGTCCTTACATTCCTAGCCTACTAACCAAGGCGCAAGTCGGGTGATCACAGGTATGCTGTTAAAGGACATGCTTTTAACCTTTAGAAACACTACTTTATAGATAATTATTTCACATACAAAAGGAAAAAAAAACAAAGAAAAGTCCATTATATACAGCAGATTCCACATTACAACCCAGATTGTAATGGTCATGCATATTTTGAATTGTATATCAACTTGATTAACAAATACTTATTTGCAATAGTAAGGAGTATAACACTCTTTCTGAAAGCATTCTACAACCCCGTCCACGTGAAATGGGAAGTCTGTCCTTTCAACTGAACAGGTATCATTTTTTAGCCAGCGCTGTGGAGGTAGGCGGCTGGTCGATGGGTCATATATTTAGGGTGAAATCGAATCTGAATTTTAAAAATAATCATCAGGCTCATACAGGTCTGTCCACGGCATATTGACACGGACTTAGGTTGGACACTTGGTTCTGAACTCCCGGGTAGCCGAAATTGGTGTGCTGTTTGGCCTTGAGCCGGAGGCTGGCGAGGCTTGAGTTGCATGTGTCCCGGTACGAGTAAGGGCCGGCGGAAGAGGCGTAAGGACAGGCGCCGGCGGTCATTGCCGAGTTGAGGGAGGGGCCGTTGAGGTTGTTCAGATTGCTCAGGTTATTCAGGCTGCTCCCCGGCACCCCGGTCACGGCCGACGGGACCATGGAGCCCGGCATGGTCATAGGAGAGATGGAGTTGGGGGGAGAGAACATGGGCTGTGTGGACAGGGGGCTGACGTTCATGGAGTTGAAGAACTGAAAGCTCTTAGCTGACAGAGGGCTGCTGGTCAAACTCTTGGTGGCCCAGTTGTTGTAGGAGTAGCCGGAATATATATCATCGTAAGGTTGCATGAGTCCATTAAACTGTGTACCAAACCCATTTTTACACAGTTCGGCCTGTTGGTTACGCTCCCTTTTCCTCCACTTCGCCCGGCGATTCTTAAACCATACCTAGAGCAGAGAGCAAAGATGTTATTAATTGGAGGCGTGTAGAACGAGAAGATTTTATTTCATTCAGAATGCGAATATTGCTATTCTCCCCGAACGCACATTTCCACAAGCTCAATATTCCAGGCTCACTCGGTCTAGCAGAATGAGAATTCTTTGGGAATAATTACACCTGATGTTGTCACAAATGAACAGGAAAGAGAAATGTCAGGACGACATTGAATCCAAAAGTGAATCACGATTTGCAAATCAGGCCCTTTGGAAAGCCTCCAGACTCCGGATCTTTCCCCATAGCCCTAATAATATCCGCCGCCTCACCCCCCCCCCCCCCCCACCGCCAAAAAACGACGTTGAAAAATATTTATCTCATTTCCTTTGGAAGTTGAATCTGCTTCCACTGCTCTTCCAGACTATAAAAACTCTGCATTCAGGAAAGTTCTCTTCTAGTCCAAATTCCACTCGAATTTTCTCTGAAACTCCAGTAATATGATAAAATGGTTCATCTCAACTCACTCCTGACCGCATAAATTCAACATGGTACATATAGATATATATAAATTATACATATCTATTTTATACGCATATATATA
The DNA here is from genome assembly GCF_965287045.1 of Carcharhinus amblyrhynchos. Classification (NCBI taxonomy): domain Eukaryota; kingdom Metazoa; phylum Chordata; class Chondrichthyes; order Carcharhiniformes; family Carcharhinidae; genus Carcharhinus; species Carcharhinus amblyrhynchos. Next base: position 3,944,019 of record NC_137354.1, on the reverse strand, counting down.
TTTGCTACAAGAGAGAAAACAGGTCCGAATAGTTGTTGGATATTTCTAAAGTCCAATTTTTATATTGGCCTTAATTACCTGAACGAATACAACAACCTTCCCAGATAAAGGCAAAATACTGCGGATGCTGGAATCTGAAACAAAAGCAGAAAATGCTGGAATATCTCATCAAGTCTGACAGCATCTGTAGCCCTGAGGGAGGGTCATCCAGACTCGAAACGTTGGCTGTATTCTTTCTCCACGGATGCTGTCAGACCCGCTGAGATTTTACAACATTTTCTGTTTTTGTATTAAAAGCTTCCCACAGATTCATTTGTGGTTTATAATGCGAGGCTAATAAGAGATGCCCGCCGCTAATCGCATGCAGCCGGTCCAAATGGATGCGACAAGAGACAGTTTTGGGATTAGTTGCTAAATGATCTAGAAAAGAAAGGAATTTCCTCCAGATTTTAGAAGGTTCTCTTGCTGTTCACTCTTGCCCTGCAGTGCTGACATTATTTTAGCATCCTGGCCTCCTCTGGGCAATCGCTGTCATGCTCGGATCTAGATTTATGGAGTGATTATAAAGATCAAGTTGCCGGCGCGTAATATTATCCATCAATGATTTTAATTACCCAAAGGTTCTAAATCAAAAAAACATGACATGGAATGTCGTTAGAGGGGTATGAGGCTGTCAAAACCATTGTGCTCTGAGTCCAGGTTAATAAAACTGAATAATTAGGGGAGGAATTTAGTTAGTGTGCTTTGGAAAGAATTCTGAAATAAGAAAAACTTGCTGCACATTTATCATCCGCACAAGAATGGGAAATTATTTAGTTCTTTCTGACATTCGGAATGGGGTGTGAATTGGGGATTTGTGTTGATTCACCCTTTATCTTTCACACACTCTGGATTTTTTCCCACCCTTTAATGGGATAACTTGACCTTTTGGACAGTTGCAACACTTGGAATGGGACCTATTAATAACTCAAATTCTGAGTCCAAAACTCAAGACAGTCTTACCCTGACTCGTGCCTCGGTTAAATTTGTCCAGACCGCGATCTCCTCCCGGGTTGACATGTCAGGATATCTGTTCCTTTGGAAAGTTGCCTCCAGTTCCTGTAGTTGTTGGCTTGTGAAGTGTGTCCTTTGGCGTCTCTGTTTTTTCTTGATAGATGGGTCCTTTGAGTCCGAATCATCCGTCTGGTTTTGCTGGGATTTCTCATTGTCTGCGGGAGTGAATAGGATTCTCTCAATTAATCGCACTCCTCGTTTTCAACACTGGCCTTTATGAACAGGCAAATTGCAAACATTTGCTCAAATCCGGCTGGTTTTAGGTTGATAAAGGCGATTGGGGAAAACATTAGCTTGATCAATATCTGGAGTTCTCAGGTGGATAGCAGTGAAGTTCCGCCACCAACCAACTTATCCAGTTATTAAAGACACACGCGTGTACCTCCGTTTGTGCTTCTCCCTTTGCAGGGAATTACAAAGCGCTATTCGTTGCACCATGTTTCTCAAATTTTGAGAGCAGCGAAAATTGATTTAGAAAAAAAAGGCCGGGCGGATTAAAAATGCAGGGTTAATCAAAGGGAATGTTAATAGATGTGCCGAAAGGACTTTGATTTGATTTATGATTGTCATATTTATTGGGGTAGAGTGAAAAGTATTGTTTCTTGTGCACTATACAGACAAAACATACCGTACACAGAGAAGGAAAGGAGAGGGCGCAGAATATAGGCTGTAGAGAAAGATCAACTTAATATAAGGTAGGTCCTTTCCGAGAGAGGAACAATTTGGAGCCAAAAAAGACCATTCCATTAATGCGGGTCTGATCTTCGCACTAACCTTTTCCTTAATGCTAGATGAGTGATTTGAAAAGATGGGTTTTTAACGTCGCAATGTCCCCATTTGGAATGCCCGAATTAAGGGGGATTAACGATAATAAACGAGACTGATTATCTTTCACCTTTAGACCCCCCCAGTACCCCCATACTAATTAATCACACGGAGATGCTGAGATCTAAATACATCCTGACTTTATAAACAAGCCGGTTCTCCAGGGCGGATCGGATCCATTGATTTTCCAGTTCTCCCCTACCTGTACACTGGGTGTTCGGGGGCTCGAGTAGATCTCTCAGTTGGTCGGCGTATTGTCCTTTCGGGAGTCGGAAGGTTTGGACATCGGATGACATTTCTAACACAAACACCAGGCAAATCAGCCTCCAATCTGGTCTGATCTTTTAGCAAAACAAGGCGGACGTTCAATTTGCCTGGTGCTCTCTCACTTCCCAAGTCTGTAAGCCTCTCCCAATCCCGGGACCTCACAGGGGGCATCAATTTAACTGCAAGTAAATCCCTGGCTCAGTCAGGCTGACAGGGCCAGGTATGAGGACCCCCTGGTCGCCGCCTCCTCTTTAACTCTTGTTTGTTAAAGGATTAGCATTGGGGGCAGTTATAAATGAGCAATAGATGAACCTTGGGACCCCCTCCTTGCTTGTGAGGCCAACAGCTTCAAGTCGGACCCCGCCGGTGATACAAAGCTGTAAACTGACAGAGAGAGAGAGAGAGAGAGACTGGCAGGACGCCCAGCCCTCAGAGAGAGGGAAAAGGCATCCACGTCAGACAAAAGGGCAGAGAATTTGGAACTAAGCAGTGCACCCAATGAGGGTTTTAAAAAATTCTGGGAGGGATTAACTGCGGAAAGGGGGGGACGAAACGAAATAGGCCCAGCCCTTATTAAATTCCAAGTAGCATTTGTAAGGTAACATTTCAGATGCATATGAGTCTTACAAAGCTGCCCTTCTCCGTTTAGATTTTCTGCTCAACCCACACCTGGTGCATTTTTATTTGAAGAAAGTGCTGTACTGTATCTCTTTATTACACACACCTCTATTCCAATATGCAGCATCATGGGATGGGATGCTTTACAATTATAAGCTTTAATCAAATTTCTTTGATTCGTCCCCTACTAATTCTCCAAATCCGCCTGAAACTCAGGACTGTAAGTGGAAGCTTGAGATGAACGGACGGGCACAATGTGTATAAATTCCCCCGCTAAATTCATAAATGTCTCCCTGGTGCTCAGGGAGGGAGCTGTTGTGGTCCAAGGGCTGAGAGTCAATGTGTGAAATCTGAACTTTTTTTTGTAAAGCGACCTGGGGGAGTTTCTTGCAGAAATTTGAGGTTTTTCTCTCTCTCCCCCACTCATGCCCTCCAATCTTGAGTCTATTTCTCTGCATCACTCATTCAATACAGTTCAAAATGGATTCAAGATGCGTGAGTCGTGGTAGCAAAGGGAGTCGTTTGGGGTTTTGTTTTTACGTAGTTCTGAATCTTACAGATTTAAAATCGATAAGCAATAATGCAAACAAGAGTTCAATAACATGTCAAGTGAACATCGGGGGGGAAAAAACACGCCTCCCCCCCCCCCCCCCCCCCCCGCCACGGATGTCCATCAAAGGCGGCCGGGAACCTCTTGTTCTCTGCCGAGTTCACTCTGCGGATTAAAGGTCACTGGAAGATGGAGAAAACGGAACGTGGAACAAAAAAAACCTCCAGCTTTTGTGGGGAATGTCAACAGTCACAGATTAACTGGTCACGTTTGGCCAGGGACTGTTCTCGCCGCCCATCCGTTGTGCGTACCACCACCACCTCCCCCCTCCCCGCAACCCCCCCTTCCCGCCCAACTCCGAATTAAAATTTAAGGCTGGTCAGACAGATGGATTTTACGGTCACGCCGTATCAGCGGGGAAACAAAGGTGCTAAAACTCCCAGTGGATATTAGCTTAACAATAATTTACAGTGTGAAAGTGGTCCTGGTATCGCGTGAACATCCCCAGGTGAGAATGACAGCGATTCCTGCATTTAGACATTTGAACGCCAACTCTGTTAACATTTCAGTAACTTTGAACAAAGTGCGGCTCACACCGGTGTGTGAATGTTTATCTGTGCGTGCAGCTGTTAAATCATTTCAATTATCGCGTGTTTTTTCTTATTCTTAAAATTAACCGACTGGGTGAAATACTTTCTTTTTTCAATATTTTAATTTTTGGGTGAAAATATTGAACGCACGGGTTGCATTTTCTGAACATCTCCAACGGAAACTAGTCAGTCTTTTTCTCTAATAGGGGCCGCGTTAATATTCATGGTGTATAGGTGATAATATTTGATGTTGGAGGGAGAGCGGACGAAATTTTCCTAAATGCCAGTTTGCCCCAGGTAGCAACTATTTACAAAAGCAGTCACAATATCTTCTCCAACATTTGCTACAGTCTCTCCGACTGTAAACCCCACTCTGGGGAACGCCCCTGGCATTTGTTCATTAACTGAAGGTTATTTTAACTCGATTTAAAGTATTCACACACCAGCCTCCCAAAGGTGCCCCGCGAGAAAATATATATAAAAAAAAGCTTTTCAATCAAGCGCAAAGCGTGGCGTGGAGGGTTAAATTTGCGCAGCAGCGCCGACCAAACAAATATACCACCCCCTAAATTGTTTGGAAAATTCACAGTGCGGCCAGGCTGTTATTGCTATAAGAACATAAGAACATAAGAAATAGGAGCAGGAGTAGGCCATCTATCAGGCCGTGTCCTTTCAATTCTGCCCCAAAGAGAGGGTTATCGCTCCGTGTTTAAAATAAAACTACACGACTCAGTAATTAGATGGAATTATCAATGCAATCGTTTGGGATAGGGTTTATAATCTATAGATAATAAACATTGCAGATACACGACAGTCTTTTTGGACCAGTTAAACGCTAGTGCAGTCAGTGTTTATTTCAGGATGGGGGCAGAGCCGCAGAGCTAAACAGCATTCAATAAGTTTGTATTACGAATATATGCAGAGAGTTTTTTAAAAAAATACACAGGATGTTTCTTGTGCCTCTGGGATGCTGGTTGCAAAATTAGCGTTATTGGAAACAGCTCCCAGCAGACGGAATGCTTTATTCGAGTTGGATTTTCATAATCACAGCATGCGCGTGCATTTTAATCTCGTTAATCCAATCGCATGGTAAAAGAGTGAGGGGATTAATATTTATTTTATTACGTCCTGAGAAGCGTCTAACCGAATTCTACTGGAATGGGAGTCCCTAACATTTGAGGCCGGGCGCCACTCGCTCTCTCACTTTCCACGTTGGCGGTGGATTTGACCGGATGATTTTGGGAAGCGGCCCTCAGATTTAAAATTGAGAGCATGTAACCTCTTAATTAAAGTCCGCTGGAATTCTGCACTCCCTGGACTCCCGACGCCAAGTTCATTAAAAGCAAATGAAGGTAAACATAGATTTAGTTTACTGAATTGTGTTTTTTTTCCACACATGGCATTTTTGCGTATCCCTCGTTTAGGACAGAGGACCCAATTCGCTTTACAATTACATACTTTCAATGTTAAGGAATAAGTGTAGCTGGTTGAGATTTTCATTTAGACCAAATGAGACAATTTAAGATCATATTGCCCAGAGCTCAAGAGTTGAACTGTGAAGCAACCTCCTGGGGTAAATCGGTGGCGTGTAAACAATTGTTTATGTTAAATCATTCACTGACATAAGTCTACCCCATCAGGAATTGGCCATGAATTATGTGAATCAAGATATAGATCGGATTCGTGCTATATTCCTTGAATCATAACATTAAACAATGCTCAAGTGATTTACAATTTTTTTAAAAAAAACCTTAATCAAATTCTCCCAAAACACACAAACAGTCCAACGCGTGTATCCTTTCGCTACTGTCCCTACATCGATCTGTAAATATCTCAATTAGGTCAATACTGAAATTCCTGCCAAGCGATCATCCTAAAGCTAGCCAGATTTCAGCACAAGTCAACGGCCTTCTGAAACTCGATTTGAACTGAAGATTTGCTTGGAGTCCATCCCTAATTTCTAACCGCACCATCCTCTCTCTCTCTCTCCCTTACTTAACATCTCTTGCTTTTTTTTAGTGTGCCCAGACCTCCACCGAATAAAGATGTGACTGATCTGTCAGTGAAAGATTAGCTTTTGGAAAGTAAATATTTTGATGGTCTTTAAACAGAGAGCTCTTTGCGTGCCAGATCCCCGCTCCGCCAATCCTTTTTTAATCAACTCGATTCAATTCAATTAAAAATCTCACTTCTACAAAGAAAAGCCGCGATCTGTGAGATCTACCCCCTTCTTCTTAACTGGGGAGGGAGTGGGGGGGGGGCAATGAAACGTTCCGGAAATGACCAGTTTCGTTCAGACCTTTACAGAAATATATGCCCCCATCGTGCCGGCGAATTCCACTAATCCCCATTCTAACTGGGGAGACCATTGCCAAGGATAATGACCCTGCTTCGATCTTGCGGGGCCCACAGTACATTCCGAGAATTTTAAATATTTAGGATTTTATTTTTTTAAGTATTACATTTATTGAGTGGCTGTCACTGTTTGAATTGCGGTGCTAAGTTTTGAAGGGGTTTGTTTGGCTGGGGTGGGATCTTTTGTAGCCGAATTTTCAAAAAGGATTTTTTGTCTTAATTTCGGAGCAGGTCTAAACGTATTTTTCCATTTCCGTTTGTGTTAAGGTTACCAACCAGAGGGGAGGAGAAGATAAACCTGATCAATGATTTAATGCCGTCTTGAACAGATGTGTGTTTGTCAGAGGGTGAAATTATGTCAAAATGTTTCCAACTCGGATGCAAATAACGGCATATAAAGTGTTTTTCCGGGAAACATTTACACTTGGACTTTGCCCTCCGTTTTAATGAGCGTTGTCATACATTTAAATGAAATCTCCACTATCCAGGTCCAGTCATTAAGTCCCCTGGTCCGGAACAATTATCCACCTGATTTGAATTGCCTGTGTGAACACTCTTCAGAACGAAAATATTATTTTAACTCCGCGTGTGAGCAGAATCGGGTTAGCTGTTTAGTACAATGCAACTGAAACTGCCCCAGAGAGATCCGTGAGACAGACTTGGAACAATGTGTAACGCACTATTGAGTCACAATTAATCTGGTGGGTCCTGGGAATTCTTAAGGGAAATTCCTCTCACTCACACCGAGGTTCATTCCACTTTACATATGATGTCTTTATTCCAAATCAGTTCCTCGGTGGATGATATTTATTTTCTTTGCAGGGTTGAAGGCGACCAGGGTATCTCGTATGCTACAACAGGGATGTTTAGCATCCCCTTAGTGGTACCAGTAATGGTGATGACAACAAGAATATCTGACATTGTATCAACTGATTTTGACATTTCAACAAACACACACGTTTTAAACTTTCCGCAACCTTCAGTCACTCCCCAACGACTCCGCCAGAGAAAGGGTGAAAGGGTTGTCCATTTAACCCTCCCCAATTGCAACAGAACAAGGATCCCCCCCCCCCAACACACACATACACACACAATGCATACACGACAGGGGACAAGTGGAACATTGGCGTCGCTTTAAACCAAACTAGTGCTCCAGAGCGACAGGGGATAATTGGTTTCATAAGATCTCACAATGTGTGACTCACACCAAACGGGCTTGTTTCAGTGAAGGTACCCCTCCTACCTTTCTCTGCAAATCTGATCGCGGGTTGAAGCTGACCCAGCCAGTTATTCCAGACACCCTACCATGTCACAGAGTCACGTTAACATGACGACTTGGCCATTCTGCCGTCTACACTTCCCGCTGCCTCGGAAAAGCAGCCAGCATAATTAATGACCCCAGGCACCCCCGGACATTCTCTCTTCCGTCTTCTTCCGTCGGGAAACAGATAATAACAGTCTGAGGTCACGTACCAACCGACTCAAGAACAGCATCTTCCCTGCTGCTGTCAGACTTTTGAATGGACCTACCTCACATTAAGCTGATCTTTCTCTATACCCTACCTCTGATTGTAACACTACATTCTACACCTCCTTTTCTTCTTTTCCCATGTACTCTGTGAACGGTATGCTTTGTCTGTACAGTGCGCAAGAAACAATACTTTTCACTGTATCCCAATACACGTGAGAATAATAGATCAAATCAAATAAGCCAACAGGCTAAACCTCCCCCCCCCAGTCAGTCCAGCCTGCTTTGATGTTTAAGTTTTTAAAGTTTGTTTATTTGTGTCACGAGTCGGCTTACGTTAACACTGCAATGAAGTCACTGTGAAAATCCCCTAGTCGCCACACTCTGGCGCCTGTTAGGATACACTGAGGGAGAATTTAGCATGGCCAATGCACCTAACCAGCACATCTTTGGACTGTGGGAGGAAACCGGAGCACCCGGAGGAAACCCACACAGACACGGGGAGAACCTGCAAATTCCACACCGACAGTGACCCAAGCTGGAATTGAACTCAGTTGCCTGGTGTTGTGAGGCAGCGATGCTAACCGTGCCGCCCTCAATGATTCTTCATTGGAGCGAATGCTCACACTTGTAATATTTATGGACAACTTTTGTGTTTTGACTTTGCAAGGGTCTGGAGGGTAAAAATCTGGAGACAAGCTGGCCATGATCACACTGCTGTGTGTGTGTAGGAGTTTTCTGTGCGCGAATTGGGTGCCGCCTCTCCGGTTTCCAAAACACTCTATTGGCTGGAAAGGGCCATCCAGTGGTGGCGAAAGGCACTATATAAATGCAATCGTTTCTTTCTTTACGATTGACATTGTTGACTGGGAGCGGGAACCCCCACTTTGATGTCTCCTTGGGGCCCTTCACTAACCTGGGCATACAGGAGAGGTCGCGCGGTTTAATATTGGGACATTTCAATCATTCAAGCTTTTGAATTCTTCGGCCAATTTATTGTCATCCTTCCTTTTTTAAAAGTATTATTTGCCCTCCGTTGATGGGAAATGGGGTATCTGTTAGATTTCCGCCTCTTTTAATACCCTTTATTTCTTTTGCCATTCCAGCCCCTGCCTCTGATGAGCTGTAGCCAGCAATGTTGTCAACTCACCGCTGCTTTCCTGGAGTGTTTTGCAGATCGCTTCTCGTTGCGGGGTCCCGGAATCTGAAAGGGTCATAGGGCTGTGATCAGGAGCGTCCGAGTCGGTCAGAACCCCGCCCGGCAGGTTGTATTCCATCCGATGAGCCTGTCCTGCGAAAAACAACAATAGGTCAATTCACACCAGCAGTGTAAAGAGAGATTCCTCCTCCAGCAATGTGCTTTTGCAGGGTGTTTTTTTTGCAGGTGCTCAGAATGTGATTTAGACACCCCAAAGGCAGGGGTGGCTAAAACTAGAGGGCATAGGTTTAAGGTAAGAGGGGAGAGATACAAAAGTGTCCAGAGGGGTTTGAGTGTCTGGAACAAGCTGTCAGAGATAGTAGTAGAGACGGGTACAATGTTGTCTTTTAAAAAACATTTAGACAGTTACATGGGTAAGATGGGCATAGAGGGATATGGGCCAAATGCGGGCCATTAGGATGAGCTTCCGGGTTTTAGAAAAGGGCGGCATTGACAAGTTGGGCCGAAGGGCCTGTTTTCATGCTGTAAATCTCTATGATTATTCTCTAATATGACCGTCTTAACACGTGAAGGAATCCGTTTCTAAAACTGTAATTCACTTCTAGTCACCAGCATAGGTTATGCAGCTCTGTTCTAGATCTGGTCAGAATTTGCACCTTCTTCTCGAGAAGGGGATTGTCAGAATAGTTCATAGAATTGAAACATCCCTACAGTGCAGAAGGAGGCCGTCCGGCCCATCGAGTCTGCCCCAACTCTCGGGAAGAGCATCCCACCCCGCCCTTTCCCCGCAACCCTCACACATTTACATAAAGACAAGATACCGCGGATGCTGGAATCTGAAACAAAAAGAGAAAATGCTGGAAAATCTCAGCAGGTCTGACTGCGTCAGTGGAGAGAGAATAGAGCCAACGTTTCGAGTCTGGATGACCTTTCGTCAGAGCTGTGAAATCCGAGCAAGGCTCTGACCAAGGCTCATCTAGATTCGAAACATTGAACTCTATTCTCTCCCTACAGATGCTGTTAGACCCTCTGAGATTTTCCAGCATTTTGTTTTTCCCACATACATTCACCATGGCTAATCCTCCTCTAACCTACACATCTTGGGACATTAATTTTGATTTGTTTAGATGATGAGGCTATTTCGATTGGAAATTAACTAAATTTCACTGCTTTATTATTGTTCGTTAAATCTTAGTGCAGAATTGGTAGATAGGAGATAACTTCGCTCTGACGACGGGTCATTTAAACTCGAAACTTTGGCTCTATTCTTTCCCCTACAGAGACTGTCAGACCTGCTGAGATTTTCCAGCATTTTTTTGCTTTTCTTTGAGAAGATAACTTCAGTTGGATAATGTAAATTAAGGAAACGGCAATCAAATCTGGCCAATTTCAACTAACATTAATTTTAAAAAATCAGACATGATAAAATACGTATTTTATCGCTTTTATTGGAATCTCTCGTTCCATAAAGTTGATTTAAAACCTATCTCTCTGTCCCAAGGGTCAATCCGCTAGAATCCATTTTGTTAATCAGGGTTAGTTCGGATGCGGGTGTCTTTGCGTCATGTGCTGTACTCTTGACAATCAAACAACTGAACTAAAACCTGAGCAAATCTCCAGCTTTCGTTTACTGTAGTGATGGCATTTATTTCAAATAATGCACATGGTGTTTGCAATTAAATGTCGAATTAAATTAGAGAAATCGGAGCTACATAACGACTCTAAAAAAACCAGAAAACCTTGTTTCTTTTGTCAAGGTGAGATTGGTTCCCAAGAGCACGTGCCAATAATAATTTACCTAAACGATAATCACTGCATTCTGTACAATCATTTGATGTATGATGTTGCTAAGAGATTTCATAAAATGGAACATAAAGACAGTTTTTTTTAAGACGGTAACGACCGCCAATCAATCCCCAGTCTGTTTTAAGACTTAGAATCATAGAATCCTGCGGTGCAGAAGGGGGCCTTTCGGCCCATCGAGTCTGCGCCGACCACAATCCCACCCAGGCCCTATCCCCATAACCCCCCATGCATTCATCCTAGCTAGTCCTCCTGACGTTAAGAGGCAATTTAGCATGGCCAATCCACCTAACCCGCACATCTTAAGACTTGAGATGATATGTATATGGAAGCTTTTCTTATCCAATAAATGGAAGTTCAGATTAGTTTTTCACACTGCAGTCTGCGACCCTCCCCCGACAATTTAATCGGCTACCTTCGAGGAAAATCTATTCTAAAACAAGCGCTTTATATTAATGACTGGATCTAATTTAGGGTGGAAATGCTGCATTGTTCTAAGTTGCAGTCCATTGAATAGTGTAGAAATATGTCCGTTTAGGTAGCGCCTGTCACGTCGTCAGGGCACCCCAGAACATTGAAGTCGTTCTGATGTACTGTCACTTATGTAACCCAGGGAAACGCACACGTTTTGATGCCTCGTACCTATCTTTAGTGGCAAGGATATTTTTCTATGGGTTAAAATTATTCAATTTTTCCCCTCTCTTGTTAAGGCGTTTGCGATTTATCAAGCGAGGATGATGCGAGTTGAAAATCAATGTAATGGTGTCTTTTGCGCCTGATGTCAAGACTTTAACGTCACTTCAAAATAAATGCAATCTAAAGACCATTTGCACTGAAATTGCTGGCTACCATATTTGTTAGGGTCACAAACCTCCTTGGCTTCGAGCAAGACAATGACTTGAACATGTGTTGTCCATAACCCAGCTTTAGTACATGTTAAAAAATATCACTTTGCCAAAACCAAAACACACGTCAAATAGTTTATCTGTCACTCCACGGGGTCAGATACCTCCATCTGTGACCAGAAGCATAGCAATGGTTTTGTACAGTCTGATAACACCTTTCACGGAGGAGGAGGTAGTGGGGGGGGGGGGGGGGGGGTGAATGATAAACGCGCCGTGAATTAATTTCTTGGATTAAGATTTGATTAAGATGTGTGTCAATTTGCCGTCCCATAACTTATTAAGATGCGGCGGCTCCCGGGCTGTCCCTATATATACATATAGATATAGAGGGAGAGGGAGCAGATGGAATTTCGACGGAATGTTTGTAGATGATAATTTCAGCTCTTCTGCGTCCATTTGCATCTGATTGCGCCTGTCAGGCGCGCTTCTTTTCTGCAGAGCTGCCTGCCTGAGTCGGGGTAGGGGGGTCATACAGATCAGCTACAGCTTCATTTAATTCCAAGTCACATTATTATCCAATCTGTTTGAACGCATTAATATTCAGTATTGAGCCGAGACGGAGCTTATTCGTGTTTCTAACCCGTTGCAGAGTTAATTCAATGCATTGCAAAAGAAAAACACACAACCCTTGCGCCAATGGACTCAAGACAATAATAGTGGGGAACATTTCAGGCTGCGGCAACAAGCAGATATTTTTGTACATGTGTAGTTCTCAGTGGAAGAATGTCGATTGTCAGAATTCTTTAACTAGTTAATCGGTTAGTGGTATCAACGCTACACAAGGAGAAGTGTGCTTGTGAGACCTTCCCAATCCGCCGTTGGCCCTGTCCCTGTGTATATCCCATTCGGCATTGACACTTTAAAAAAACTAATACAGCGGCCCAGACAGGGTTGACTGGCCAGGGAACGGTATTTTGGGGTCACATTGTGCAGCCAGTCACAACGTGTACGCAAATAACAAGTCTTTGTCCTACGGTGTTCGGAGTAAATCGAATTACCCCCACTATTGCTACGCGCCCCCCCCCCCCAGCCTCAGAACGGATCCTGTTATAATGATACCAATATGAGGCTTTTGAAAATGGAATGTACGCAACTTTTATGCACTTCATAATTAAAATCAGTATCAGAAATTGGCAAAAACCCGTTGAATTGTTTCTTCGCATTCGGTGTCATTTTGGTGGGATTTACAGAATCGAGAACGTAAGACGTCATTCGGTTTAATTTGCAAGCTCCGATTCTCTTTTTATTTAAATATGTATATTTTATCTGACGCAGAATTGTTAATCCAGTTTCAATCGTTTGACTCATTTTACTCAAAATACTTCAACTCCCGTTTAAAGACTCTTGTGACAGTTTTAACAAGAGCACTTAACAGTATTTATTTATATTTAAAATAAGGGGGAGGGTGGTATTGTGAAAATACGTTTCGCACTTTTATGATAAAAGCAAAATACTTGAGAATCTGGAATTTTAAAAAAATCAGAAAATGCTGGATAAACTCAGCAGGTCTGGCAGCATCTGTGGAGAGAGAAACAGAGTTAACCTTTCGAGACCAATATGAACTGCGGAATATTTCCAGCACATTCTGTTTTCACATGTTCAAGATCGTTCTAACGAACACGACCGGTGCATTTATCATTTAGGCTCCTCAGCTCTTTGTTATAATTTGGGGTTTTATATTAAGTCAGGCCCGTTTGTACAGATTGGGGATGCAATTCCGAATAGCTCCTTCTGAGGAAATAAAGTCACCCTCGCTACGGATTTCACTATTAACTCTGGAAGCTGTAATCATATCTCAAAACTCGCCTGAATCCGTTTCGCATGCAAAGCAGGCGAATTGCGCCAAGATACTTACCAGTCATTGCCTGTGAAAGGAGCCTCGCTGTTAACTGGAAATGTCCTTGTAAAACTCACAGTTCTTGTGCACGCGTGCTCATTCTACTGTTAGTTTAAAATTTAGGATCGATGGAAGTGTTTTTTTCCCTCCCCCTCTCCTCCTTTTTTACTGAACTCCAAAACACCCGGCGTTGTCTCCAGTTAACTTTCTCCAAGTTGGTTCATGTCTCTTTTAGCAAACGTCCCGAAAGTTTGCGGGTCTTATACAGAGTCTCCCGTGGCTAGGGCGCACCTGCTAACCATCAATTTTCCACCCGAGCCCACTCGGCACAATTGTGAAAGATTCCTTTTGTTCACAGAGCAGCCATACAAGGGGGGCAGAATGAATGTGTGCACTTCGACATTGTCTCGGGAACTTCTCTCTCGGGCCTACCTGGACTGGATCTGAAAATTAGCGTCACAAACTGAACACATTTTAAATGTTTCTCCCCTTCGCACAGGGTGTGTTGAATTAAGCCCGGAATACTCACTAACAACGGATAAACCCTATTAATTATCCCCAGAGAGAAAAAAAAACACTTCTGTAAGATTAAAACAAAGACTATTTAAACGCGCTCTGTTTTCTAGGTCTCTTTACATTTTGATAACAGTTGAAAATTAGGCTCGGATCTTTTTCATGTTTCTCCTAAGCTGATTTTTTTCTTTTAAAAAAGAGATATTTCACCCCGCAATGTCAGAAAAGCAACATAGTTCATTCAAATCCTTGTCAAATTGTGGCTCTGATGGTTCTTGCTGTGTGCTGGGTGGAAGAATGTACATCGTTGAATTCGCAGCTGCCCGCCAAACAAACCGGTGACATAATTTGGAGAGAATGTTACTTCTGACCAAACAATTCTGTTATATTTTTGCCCAGGGGAGAGAGAGAAAAAAAAGCAAGCTTGTTCCTTCAAATAAATCTTTGGCGATTACCATCACAAATATAAGGCAATCTTATCGAACTCGCAACACTTTTTTTTTGACATCATGCATTTCTTAAGACTTTGCTCTCACCTCACATTAAACGCCAAACGTTATTGGGACTGGAATCTTTCCTGACACGTTATATTTCATTCAGACACAACAGCTGACAAGTTCCCCTTAGCCTTTCGCTGAAAGCATTAGCTGAATGGTTGAAAGTGACAGTTCCCGTTTCAAGCCTGTTTCTGGTTATGCGGTCGAATCATTGCACGGAGCTCGTAAAATCGTTTCCTTCCTGCTATCAGCAATTTTTTCCCCCCTCAAAGTTATTGACTTGAAAGGGGATACTGATCGATGCCAGTATTTCACCATAAACGCTCAGAATTTAGCTTTCAGGGAAAGTAAGGCAATCAGTTCGAAATATTGTCCTTTTTTTAAAACACGTTCGCTAAGAGAAATGTAATTCGCTTTCAGCCTAAATGGAGACAGGGCTATAAACCGTGGCTCGTTAATCATTCCCAAAATATCCTGCTGTTAACACGCCTTCGATACCGAGCTCTGGGCATAAGGGGGAATTCTGGCCATAAAAAAAGGCAGTCTCCCGCTCTTGGACCACCAGACTTTCAGCAAAGTTCGGAAACAATCTCAGCAATCACACTGAATTCAATCAGGCTTTAACAGCGCACACAGCTCTCAAGAACAGCCTAGAACGCATGTAATGCAGAATAATTCGGGGGATTTCCTGTTTAAAGCAGCAACCCATTCGATGATATACATATTCCATACATGCATGAACATTGGTCACTGAGGAGAGACATATACCAGATATGACATCTCGGACGCCAAGAAGGCAAGCGGCAACTCACATAAAAAAAGCACAGGCGCTCAAACATTTATCAATGGGGATAAGTCGATACCAGCAATCGCTTTTAACAAATCCCTCTTTAAATGAATAAATCCGAGGATAGGATAAGTTTACCGAAGATTAGCGGCTCCTGTACCTGTCAGGATTAAGAGTTCCTTCGAAAACACGCGGCCAGGTCCTTGTAGTTGCACGAAGAGTCTCGGCGAAACCCAAGCTATGCGATCCCATTTGCTGGAAGGATTGATTTTATGCCAATATCATCGGCAGCCACGAAACGACGCGACCACTGTGTGTGAGCTGAAAGGTCCAGCCCACTCGAGTACACAATAAGTCCCAACCCCTCTGATTCATTCAGAACGGTTTCGGGAGACTGGATTGGATCCCTGAATATAACACCAATCCATTAAAGGCTGACAATTAACAAATTCACAGCAGGAAGCGGGGAAAAGGGTCACTTTTCTGGATTGCGCCATCTACATTTTTCCCGGATTATGAAACGTTTGACGGATATCTATTTACTTGCCGCATTATTACAAGGAATGATTTTAGGAAGCTGCCTGTTTTAAGATACATTTGACATTGTCAGTTTGCAAAATTCAAGATCTCCCTATGAGAGCCAGTAGGTCCACACTCGTGCTGCACACACTCACAATAAAGGCATATAGGACCAGGGCAAAGTCTACTGCTTAAAGACTATATCATTTAATGAGGCGCTTGTTGTTTAACTTCTTCGGCATCAATGTAGACTATGAACCAAAATCTGTGGAGTTACAACATCCAAACTGGTCTCGCCTATTCACACCTGATTTACCCAACTGCCTGTCACAAATTTTTGCAGGTCCGGATTTGTCTCAAGGAGGAGGGATTGCCTGTAAGCCTGTAAGGAAGGTCTTGTCAGAATGGACTCATGGTCAGTGAGAAAGTACTGCCATCATGTCTGTCAGATTGCGCATGGTAGATTGGTTTTGTTTTGTGGTGAGCAGTGGTTTGCAGCTCTTCGGTCATCCAGTTGGCTTCATTCCCCCACTGTTGCAGTCATTGGTTAAAAGCATCTACCAGTGCATTGAAGGCAGGAGGTAGAAGGCAGGGCATTTCCCAGCGCTGGTGCCACGTCATTGGGTGGACTGCCAAACAAACATTGCACAAGAGTTCAAGGTTCACTGCAGATTGTGCTTCAAGGGTTCACAGCCAGGGCACCAGCAGCAAAAATAAAGCAGGCATGCTGAGAAAACCCACTGCAGGAAGAGGTGTGCTGCTGTGAGGGTGCATGATCTGAGCTGGGGGAGAGGGCAGGCAGCTTGCACTCAGTTGTCCTGCAGCCTTGCTCCCATCCCTGAGCATGTTTGAGGAAGCAGGATTACCTTGACCCAGCAGCCTTTGCGCAACGCACGCTCTGTCGCGTCAACCCAACTTGATAGCTCGAGGTCCCGCCCTCCCACCGCACCGATTGGGTAAAGTCGGCGCAGCCCGCTGGCAACCCGGCTTCTGATTGGTTCGTTATCCCCGTCCATCATGCCGGGGTGGCCCAGCAGGTTGGGTTGTGCTCCCTCTCCACGTCACTCAGGCCGTGCCGGTTCCCAGGGAGCAGCCGCGTCGCAGCGTCTCCGGGCCGGGCAGGGGAGCAGAAAGAGATTTGCTCACTCACTCCGGGTTTGGCGATGTGATCCGGGCCTGCCTGCCTGTTCTGGGGGGTGCGTTCATGTCCGAAGGTGACCCGGGCCGCGGGTGTGATCGCTCGGGGTTTAATTTTCCTCCACCGGCTGCGGTAACCAGGCCGCCATCTTGGATATGTTGGAAGCTCCCCCCAGGGGGTAAGTTTCTCTCTGTCTCACACCTTGTGTCATTCTCTGTGTCCCTCACCTCTGCCACTCCCACCCCACACGGCCTCCCTTCTTCACAATGCAAGGAGTGAGAGCTGTGACTCTGCAGAGAATTACCCCCCACACACACACACCCCTCCCCCAATACCCTAAAGTGGGGGATTGCCACTTGGCAAGGGCCTAATCCATCCCTGCCCCCGATCAAAGTCCTTTAGAAACTCCTAAAGCCAACACCGCCTCCCCCCCACCCACGCTGGAGTGTTGTATCCATCATCCTTTAGCAGTGAGGCCTGGGAGATATTGACTGGGATGGATATTTACAGGGATGGCACCAGTTGTCTAGTGAGATTGGAGAAGCTGGGGGGAAAGGCTCTCCTTTAGATTAGAGGTGGTCCTGTGCTGATTTAATGGAGGCATTCCAAATCAGGAGGATTTTTAATGCAATTGCCCTGGTTCCACTGGCTGAAGTGTTGGGAATCAGTACTCCAACTCCCCTAAACTATCCATTCTTGTACCATTCCCCCTACCCCCATCTTTCCATTGCGTCACCCCACCATTGGAACTTGTGTCTTCAACCACTTGGACCATTTTATCAAATTCAAACAGTAGTTAACTTTTACCTTGATAGAAGTCCGGTTACAGCAGAATTAATTTACTCTGTCGGTTATCTCAATTCTTGCCATGCTTTCACTGAAAGACTATGCACACTTGAAAACTGAAGGTGATTTTTCACTTGGTGGGCAGCTACAGGCCTGACCAAACCAGCGTAGAATCCCTAAAGTACAAAGAAGGGCCATCTGGCCTGTTGAATCAGCACTGACTCTCTGAAAGCCATCCATCGAGGCCTCCTTCTCTGCCCTATCCCCATAACCCTGCAAATTTACCATGGCTAATCAATCTCACCTACACACCTTTGGATGTTAAGGGGCAATTTAACATGGCCTATCCTCCAGATCCAAGTGATGTCGAAAGAGCTAATCAAGAACATGCTGTTCTGTACTTGTAAGATGTACTGCCAGACTGCCTGGGAAACAACAATTACCAGTGGACCATCTCAATATGCTTCCTAGGGACATTATCAGAACAAAACTTGACACTAAGCTACGTGGGCTATTAGGATAAATGACTAAAGGTGTGTTCATTTGAGGGTTTTGCAGGGTATCTTAAAGGAGAAGGAGGTAACCTGAACCAGCAAATCTCTCAACTTGAAATCCGCCGTGATGCTTATTCCAAGTAAGCTGTTAGCAGAGTATTTTTAGAATGAGAATGTATATTATGAGATGTCTTATTTTTCATATGAAGGTTTAACACCAAAGATTTCTCCTCAAAATACTTCTAAACAGCTTTCAGAAGGACTAAATTGACAAAAGGTCAAAGCACAATAGGAATCTGCATATTCTCCTAACTGTCTTGGAATTAACATTATGGCAATTCAACTTAATAATTCATATAGGATCTAGATATGAGAAAATAACAGAAGTGACTTGAGGATTGTAGAATCATGAAGTTGATTTTCTGGCTCAAGCTTACCAAAATGTTTATTGTTTTTATTGGACAATCTTGTCATTTGTTTATTAATAATCTTTGTTTTGATACTTTGGTTGCCAATATGCCAGTTGGAGGGTAATGAAGGTGAAAATATAATCAAAGTGATATTGACGTGAGTTCAAGTGGTTTGCCACGGTGTAGTGGCTAACTATAATAACATTGCTACATGTTTCAATAGCATACTTTCAATAAATATATTACATTGTTTAGTAAACTAAAAATTTAAACTCCATGGGAAACCTGGCCCAACTGTGGCTAGAAAGAGAAGCTAAAATAATGCATGATTGAAGGAAAAAAGTTTATAATGGCGCCACAGAGAGTATGAAGCCTGAGGATTTGAAGAATTTTAGAATTCAACAAAGGCTGAGCAAGAAATTGAGAGCACAACTAAAAAAGCACGAGATATAAGAACAGACTTTAAAAGTTAAGTTTCTTTTGATGTGTACAAAGGAAGAGAGTTGTTTTAAAAAAAAGGTAAATGTGGATCCATTGAAGACAGACATAGAATAAATTATAATGGACAATAAGGAAATGCCAGAGATATTAAACAAATACTTTCATAGAATCCTTCAGTGCTGAAGGAGGCCATTTGGCCCATTGAATCTGCACTGCCCACAATCCCACCCTGACCCTATCCCCATAACACCATGCATTTGCCCAAGCTAGTCCTCCTGACACAAAGGGACAATTTAGCATGGCCAATCCATCTAATTCGCACATCTTTGAACTGTGGGAGGAAACCGGAGCACCTGGAGTAAACCCGTGCAGACGTGGGAGAACGTGCAAACTCCGTTGAGACGGTGACCCAACCTGGGCTCCTGATGCTGTGAGGCAGTAGTGCTAATCACCATGCCACCCTTTGTTTCTGTCTTTATGGTAGAGAACATGTACAATCTTCCAGAAATAGTGAGAACCAAAGGTTCAGTAGAAATGAGGAGCTTTGGAATATTATTACTATTAAGAAGGCATGATGAGCCCACACAATAAACTTCTTCACTTTGAGTTGTGGCTCTTTTGAAATCTCCACCCTTGAGGGCTGTGAATGCTAAATTGAATATTTTCAGGACAGATATAATTTTGGATACTTGAGATTAAGGGATATGGGAATAGTGGAAGGTGGATTTGAGGTGAAAGCTGTGATCATTTGAATGGTGGAGTAGACTTGAAGGGCTGAATGGCCAACTCTTGTTCCTATTTCTTTGGTTGTTAAAACCTATGGAAAACGTGCAGCAACAGTTTTCGTTTGTATAGAACCTTTGCCATGGAAAAATACCCCAAAGCATTCCTAGACTTGTAATCTATAAATGAACAAGGCTTCCCACTAGCAGATCAAATATAATTCTCAACACTGCTCTTGTATTTTCTTCTAGGAAACATACATTTCCTCCATTGTAATGCAATTATCTAAACTAACTAACTGGTTAAATGCCTGGAAAAAGGAGCCTGCATTTATATGCTGATTTGTCTCATTCTCGGGCTTTCAGAAGCATTTGATAATCAATTCATTACATTTGAGGTTTCATCACTGCTGTTATGTGGATATATTTGCAGCCAGTTTGCCCATAGCAAAAGCTCCATGATTGGCAAAAATGTAAATAATTAGTTAATTTGATTGGGAGGTATAAGAGATGAGTTGCTGTGTAGGATACTGCAAAATCCACCCTATCCTTTGTGTAGTGCCATAATGGTTCCATTTGGACTTTGAAGTCCAGTGAAATAGGCAAGGTAGTACTTCGGTTTAAGGTCTTATTCAAATAGTGGCACCTCTAAATGGAGAACTCACTCAACACTGTACTAGTAGCACAGTGACACAGCAGTTAGTTAGTATTGCTGCCTCGCAGCGCCAGGGACCCTGGTTTGATTCCCAGCTTGTGTCATTGTCTGTGCGGAGTCTGCACACTGTCCCCATGTCTGTGTAGGTTTCCTTTGGGTGTTGCGGTTTCCTCTCATAGTCGGAAAGGTATGCTGGTTAGGTGCATTGGCTATGCTAAATTCTCCCTCAGTGTACCTGAACAGGTGTCGGAATGTGGCGACTGGGGAATTTGCAAAGTGACTTCATTGCAGTGTGAATGTAAGCCAACTTGTGACACTAATAAATAAGGTTATTGAATCAAATTTGTCTAAGCAAGGAAATTGCTGGCCCATCGGTTTCTCAAATGGCCCAAAAAAGTCTGAAAATTGTAAATCCATAATTTGATAGGCACAAAGTCTACATTTGACTCTTGGAGTAAAGTGATAGAGTTGGTGTACATTGACCTTGACTTTGCTGTAACAGCAATGCAAGGTGGGAAGTGAATGTTAACAACTGAAGTCAACTCCCTTATGATGAATGATATCTCGCCTGAAAAGCTAGATTTTCAGACTTTGTTTGAACTTTGGACCCACAGTGGCTTGCATTAAATTTCCGCCAGTATAGCGAAATAATAATTAGGTCAAATGTAATTGTCATTTTGAGGGAGGGATTATTCCAACAGTGTTGTAGTCAGTCAGATTGCTCAAATGTTAAGAATGTTCCACATTTTGCCAGTCCTGAATTGGTTACACCACAAATGTCTTCTGTTGTGGTAAATTGTATCATGTTGATGATTGAAACCTTTTGTTAACCAGAGATCCCACCCTTCATTCAAGCTTGACTTCTATAAATAATCATAATTGACGCAACCAAGGTCTACCAAGTTCCATTGATTATTTAAAGAAGATTAAGTTGGCTTGTGTTTTTGAAATCTATTGTGGTGGAAAACAAAGCACCATGTATTAATTTTTCAGCATTGTCTGTTGTTGTCAACAGATGGTATTAGTGCAAACGGTTTTCAAACCTATAGGATTTTCCGAAGAGGTCTATTGCATGCTAAATGTCTTTTCAAGTATTTTGTTTAATTTGGTGTAGCATTTATTAGTTTGACTTAAAATTGGAGAATCTTTGAGGCGTGAATATTTTAATGTCCGTTTTTAAGGATAATTGCTATGATTAGCACCGCAGCTTCAGTGCAAGGAACCCTGGTTTGATTCCCAGCTTGGGTCACTGTGTGGAGCTTGCACATTCTCCCCATATCTGCAAGGGTTTCCTCTGGGTGCTCTGGTTTCCTCCCACAGTCCAAAATGTGTGTTGGTTAGGTGCATTGGCCATGCTACATTCTCTCCCTCAGTGTACCCGAACAGGTACCTGAGTGTGGCGACTAGGGGATTTTCACAGTGACTTCATTGCAGTGTTAATGTAAGCCTACTTGTGACACTAATAAGTAAACTTAAACTTAAATGCAAAAGCATCAAAGTGAAGAAACCAATTCTGTAGAATGGGTAAGACTCCAGCCACATTGCATTGACATGTTACTTTAACTGTTTTACCCAGATGTACTGGCCCACTTCAAGGTACTGCCACCTGACCCCAAATCTTGATGTTGAGTTAGTTTGGCTGCAGTAAGTTGCAATTGTTGCATCATGAGAGGGAAATGGTTCTGCAGTGATGCCAAATATGTCCTTTCCATTTGGGGTAATTATTAACACTGGCAATTCTTGCCCCTGTGTTTAGCCAACAAATGCCAACACAAATTACTGCTGGCATGTTCATGATCAGTTATTGTAGCAGAAAACGGAGATTAACATGGAACCTTCCTAATCTGCCCTGATCACTTCTACACCGAACACAATGCAAAGGAGTTCAAGTTGAATTAAGATTTGAGATGTCCATCAAACATGAAGTAACATGTAAAGACTACTCCCTTTTGCAAGAGGGGAAAAAAGCCAATCCTTGGTTTTCTTCATCTTGACTCAGAATGAACTTGTGTTTCCAGCATTTAAAATTATTTGATATACAGCTGAATGAAATTCTCACTCGACAATTCTTTCGAAGTTTACATAACCAGTTCTTCCTCCTTTACAGATCCTTCACCATGGTAGATAAAAGCATTTATATTGTGCAAGGCGAAATAAATTGTGTCGTTGGTGCTATAAAGCGTAATTCAAGATGGACCACTCATACTCCATTGGTAAGCTTTTCTGAAGGACATTTCCTTTTTGCTGTTTTGGTAGATCATGTTAATGTAGTATAAAACTGTGATATAGTGTATTTGCCAGATCTGTTGTGAATGATCTTTTGAATCTGACTATGGTCGCAGGGCTGCAGTTGCCTGACTTGTCTGTTAGTCAGTGTCTCCATGTTGGCAATGCATTTGTTCAAAGTCTTTCCTATGTGGTGTAGTGCTTGACCGTGTATTGAGTTTTACAGATATGTTGCTAATCAGTTGCTCAGCCGATGGCAGTAAGCGGAGTGTGAAAAATGGAATTGGAGACACTTCATGATTTCTGGATGATTTTCAGACAGGGCTACTTTCTTTACTGTTACAGTGAGCTGAAAAGTTCAGCTGCTGCCGTTTTAGTGGGCTGAGTGGAGTGAGCGAAAAGGCCAGGTGTTTCCTTGTGTGTTCATCTCATAGCATCACTGTGGATAGGCTCAGGAATGACCTTGTGAACATACAAAGTAGGTGTAGGTCATTTGGTTCCTTGAGCCTGCTCCACCATTCGATAAGATCATGGCTGCTTTGTTTGTGTTTCAAGTTCTACATTATCAGTTATCCCTGATAACCTTTGATTTCCTGGCCTAGCACAGATCTACCTTTCCCTTAAAAATATTCGAATACCCTGAATGCACCTTCACTGGTAGAGAGTTCTTAAGTTGCACAGTCTACTGAGAGAAAAAAAGTTCTCCTAATCTCTGTCCTAAAAGGGCAGCTTTGCTTTTAAAACTGTGCCCTGTGGTTCTGGACTAATTTGCAAGGAAATCACCTTTTCCATGTCCACCTTGACAAGACCATTCAGGCACTTATATACTTGAATCAAGTCATTTCTCACTCTTCTAAACACCAGTGGAAACAAACATGTATCCAGTCTTTCCTCATAGAAGCCACTTATTCCAGGTGTCAATCTAGTAAACCTCCTCCAAACTACGTTTGCATCCTTCCTTAAATCAGGAGACCAAAACTACACACACTATTTGTGATATGGTCTCACCAATGCCCTGTATAACTGAAGCATAACATCCTTACTTTTCTGTTCCATTCCTCTCATGATAAATGATAATGTTCCATTAGCCGCCTTAATTATTTCCTATACCTGCTTACTCACATTTTGTGACTCATGACTGAGGGCAATTCGGCAAGGACAACAAGTGCTGGCCCAGCCAGCGGCGTCCGCATCCCATGAAAGAATTCTTACAAAATGCAGTAGAATACCAAAATCTGTCTGTACCTTAGAATTTTGCAACTTTTCTCCATTTAAGAAATACTCTGCTCATTTTCCTACATTATATTCCATTTGCCAGATTTTTGCCTATTCATTCATCTGCAGCCTCCTTATGTCCCCTTCACAACATAAATAAGAACATAAGAACTAGGAGCAGGAGTAGGCCATCTGGCCCCTTGAGCCTGCTCCACTATTTAGTAAGATCATGGCTGATCTTTTTGGGGACTCAGCTCCAATTACTCGCCTGCTCACAATAACCCTTAATTCCTTTACTGTTCAAAAATTCATCTATCCTTGCCTTAAAAACATTCAATGAGGTAGTCTCGACTGCTTCACTGGGCAGGAAATTCCACAGATTCACAATCCTTTGTGTGAAAAAGTTCCTCCTCAACTCAGTCCTAAATCTGCTTCCCCTTATTTTGAGGCTATGCCCCCTGATTTTAGTTTCACCCGCCAGTGAAAACAACTTCCCTGCTTCTATCTTATCTATTCCCTTCATAATTTTATATGTTTCTATGGATCTCCCCTCATTCTTCTGAATTCCAATGAATATAGCCCCAGTCTACTCAGTCTCTCCTCATAAGCCAACCTTCTCAACTCTGGAATCAACTTAGTGAATCTCTTCTGCATCCCTTCCAGTGTCAGTATATCCTTTCTCAAGTAAGGAGACCAAAACTGTACACAGCACCTTATACAGCTGCAACATAACCTCGTTGTTTTTAAAACTCCATCCCTCTAGCAATGAAGGACAAAGTTCCATTTGCCTTCTTAATTACCTGTTGCACCTACAAACCAACTCCTTGAGATTCCTGCACAAGGACACCCAGGTCCCTCTGCACAGCAGCATGCTGCAATGTTTTACCATTTTAAATAATAGTCCATTTTGCTGTAATTCCTACCAAAATGGATTTACCAACATTTACCAACATTGTACTCCCACTCATTTAGGTTATCTATATCCCTTTGCAGACTTTCAATGTCCTGTGTGAATTTTGACAAACTACACTTGATCCCCAACTCCAAATCTTCTAAGTGAATCATAAACAATTGCGGTCCCACCACTGATCTCTGAGGCACACCACTGATCGCCAACCAGAAAAACACCCATTTACCCCCACTCTTTGCTTTCTGTTAGTTAACCAATCCTCTATCCATGCTAATATATTTCCCATAACACCATGCACCTTTATCTTATGTAGCAGCCTTTGGTGCGGCACCTTGTCAAACCCGGGTGTAACCCATCCAATTTGTACAGATCCCACCTCCCCAAGAACCGGAAGCTGAAACCCTTCCCCGATACCATCTCTTCAGACACGTATTTGTCCGATATATCCTTTCATTTCTATTCTGACCAGCATGCAGTACCAGTAGTAATCCTGAGATCACTACCTTTGAGGTCTGATTTCTTAACTTTCGTTCTAGCTCCCTTCCCTCATACTTTCTGACCTATTTTTGTGTCGTCCACAAATCTAGTTGCTGTGGCTTCACTCCCCTCGTCTAGCTCAGGCTGATCATTTGTGCGCTTGTTATTGGCATTTGGCTCAATCACCAGTTGTGACCAAGGAATGTTTAACATTGTTTCTAACACTGAAGCGAAGTCACAATGTAAGAAACAGGAGCAGCAGAATGCTATATAGACTGTTGAGCCCCTGTCCTGCTAATCTTAAGTTTGCCGTAGGTTATTCTGGAAACAAAAAGTAGCCATCCATTTAAATTCACATGTCCTGTTTGGGAGTTCAAATCTTCAGGGCAATGCAAGTTATTTTTGTTAATTTCTTCACTGATTTTATATTGTGAATCTGGACAAGGGAACAACGAAGAGAATAAGGATTTTTTTCTCCAAATATAAGCAGCAACTTGTTATTTGCCACCTTAAAAGGATTGGGTGATCCATCATTCTCTTGCACCCCAACACTTTCAATTCACTCTTGAAAATGCCAGGTAGTTGTACAGGGTCTGGCCATCCTTGGCTATAGTAAGAAGTCTTACAACACCAAGTTAAACTCTAACAGGTTTATTTGGTAACAAATGCCGCTAGCTTTCCAAGCGCTGCTCCTTTGTCAGGTGAGTGGGGAGTTCTGCATCTAAAGGTGCACACTCAGTTTACAGAACACTGATTAGAATGCGACTCTTTACAGCTAGTCAAATCTTAAAGATTCTGACAATGCGAGTGGTGATAACATTAAGCATAGGTTAAAGAGATGTGTATTGTCTCCAGACAGGACAGTAAGTGAGATGCTGCAAGCCCAGGCAAGTCATGGGGGTTACAAATAGTGTGACATGAATCAAAGATCCCGGTTGAGGCCGTTCTCATGCGTGCGGAACATACTCTTGCAAGTTGGCCAATGTTGTCTACCAGATACGCTGTAGGAAAGGATGCCCTGAGGCATGGTACATTGGGGAGACCATGCAGACGCTACAACAACAGATGAATGAACACTGCTGGACAATCACCAGGCAAGCCTGTTCTCTTCCTGTTGGCGAATACTTCAGCGATCACGGGCATTTGGTCTCTGATCTTTGGGTAAATGTTCCTCAAGGCAGCCTTCATGGCACACGACAGCACAGAGTCGCTGAGCGGAGACTGATAGCCAAGTTCCGCGCACATGAGGACAGCCTCAACTGGGATCTTGGATTCATGTCACACTATTTGTAACCCCCATGACTTGCCTGGGCTTGCAACATCTCACTTACTGTCCTGTCTGGAGACAATACACATCTCTTTAACCTATTCTTAATGCTATCGCCACTCACATTGCCTGCACCTTTAAAACTTAACTAGCTGTAAAGACTTGCATTCTAAACAGTATTCTGTAAACTGAGTGTGTGCCTTTAGATGCACTGTTTGTGATCAGAACTCTCCACTCACCTGACGAAGGAGCAGCGCTTGGAAAGCTAGTGGCGTTTGTTACCAAATAAACCTGTTGGACTTTAACCTGGCGTTGTGAGACTTCTTACTGTGTTTACCCCAGTCCAACTCCGGCATCTCCTCATCATCGTTGGCTATGTCATTAAACAGACCAAACTTCCTTTGAGCCCAGGCCATATGTATTGACAGCTATTACATGTATGGCATCAAAGCTGCATTTGAGCCTGTCTTCATCTGAAAGTCACACATTTCAGCAAAAGCTGCTAAATAAGAATTGTTCGCCCTTTCGAGCCCAGGATACTGTAGTCAATTGTGAAGTTAATGTCCTAAATACTTTTTTGTATCAGTCAGTTTGCTTCGGTGAGTGCGGGGAATCATTTGTCTTTGCATATGTATATATAGTTAACAATTCAGTTAAAATTCATTTTTAATAAAACTTCATAAATGCCTTCAGTATTGAGCTGAAATTCTTTTGCAGAGTATGTTTGGAAGAATCCACTTTTCTGACTGACAGATATCTTCCCTTCTATGTCGCATTGTTGTGCAGTGGTGAGATACAGCTTTTTGCTTTTAATTCATCAGATGGAAACCAACTAGCAGTGATAATACTGGCATTGAAAGTTGCCAAGAGGAGCCAGGTGCTTTTCCTCTGAGAGGGAACATTATTAGGATGCTAGCTGTACCAGATAAGTTATGCTCATTTCATTGAGACTGGTTATAGAGGGATGTAGGGAGCGGTTATGATGCATTTCACAGGACTGTTAATTAAAAAAAAATGTAAACAATACAACTAGTGAAGCTGTCAGGATTTAGGGATTTTGATAATGAAAGAAGCACATCACTTGCTTCACAGATTTAAATGTCGTCAGGAGCGGGAAGTTTTTGTATTGATGGAACAACTACAATTTTGTCCTGTGAATTTATTGTGCATTTGAGTGAATCATTGAAGATAAAAATAAAGTTCCTGATTGAGTTTTGCCTTTCCATATTTTTTATTTTGCTCTTTGTAACAATTGTAATCTTTCATCTCTTTAAGAATTCATCTGCTGTCAAGCATGTGGCTTGTACGTATCATTGTCTGTCACAGGCTAAATCAAAGATTGTTGCAGATTTCCTATATTTTTGTATTACAGCTAACGTTTGGAGAAGTTTGAGAATTTTTTCAGAAATTCTGATGATAATTTCAAATATAAACTCCTGTTTGGTTCCCTGAAGGGTGAAGTTTCACTAAATATTCTATCACAGACATTGAAATGAAAAGGCAACCTTCAGATCTGACCATTTAGAAACTTCCTGCTACATCCCATGTTGTTGATTATGAAGTACAATTAACCTATTAAGTTTCTTGGGAATATCATCCTCATATGGTTTTGCATTTACTTAATGTTTCAATGAAATTTTAATCATTGTTGGTTTTTTTAACCTGTTAAAATCTGACCTTTGTTCAATATCCTTCTGTCTAAAAAAGATTAAAACAGAAAATGCTGGAATTACACACCAGATCAGGCAGCATCTGGAGAGAGGGAGAAACAAGGTTAATGTTTCAGGTTGATGACCTTTCATCAGATGATATGCTGAGTATTTTCAACATTTCTTTTTTTATTTTATATTTTCAGTATCAGGAATAATTTGCTTTTGTTATTAGTCCAGAGTGAGAGTAGTGACATAGCGTGAGGCTATCTTAAATTCAGCGAGCATATTACTTCAATTATGGTAATTACTATTCCCTGGTTTAATCATTGCCCACACTGCAGGCAGGTGCAGGAAGGTACAGAGCAAGTGGGGAGCAACAATCTCTTAGGGAATTGTTGCGAACCAATGTAAAGAACCACCGGAAATATAACTGCAAAAATTTAGCATTTAGTGATATGTTAGATGACCCCGAAATACCTGTTTAGCTTGTTTGATGGTAAACCTGTTTAAAAAGTATCATAAATAGCAAAAACAAGAACTTGGCTTTTTTTTCAATTTCTAAGGGATTCACAAGTTGTTTCTTGAACATCTCCTTTAATCCCAAAGGAAATTCTTCCAGCACAGTTCACACAAATATTTCTACATGCAGCCAATTTCATGTGTCCGCATTTGGTCCCATTTCAGTTATTTTCCATAGGGTTATCAGAACTTTATTTTGCTTGATGTTGGATCATACAGATAATAGCTGTTGGACTGGTGTATCTGAAACGTACAGCTCACTTTTATAGTTTTTGTTTGCTAATAAATAACATTTGTTAATTCCCTGTCCCAAGAAATTTCAAAACATTTTTCCCTGCAATCAACATTAATGTTCTGATTTTTATTTCTGTCTTAACTCTATGTGAAGGCACTCCCTTTCTCTTGCTAGGCTTGGTTTCCTTTAATGATTACCCCTCCTGAGCCATGATTAAATTTTAAAGTTTATTTATTAGTCACAAGTAAGCCTTACATTAACACTGCAGCGAAGTTACTGTGAAGTTCCTCTGGTCGCCACGGTCTGACGCCTGTTCGTGTCAATGCACCTAACCAGCACATCTTTCAGACTGTGGGAGGAAACCAGAGCACCTGGATCAAACCACGCAGACACAGGGAGAACGTGCAAGCTCCACAGACAGTGACCAAAGCCAGGTCCCTGGCGCTGTGAAGCAGCATTGCTAACCACTATGCCACCATAATACTTCATATGTAGACCGAAGTGATAAGTGTCAATTCTGAAAATCCCAATCCTATTCTTACTGGGTTTCTGTACATGAATACTTTACACCAGGGACAACTGAGTAACAGTCAGGAACCAGAAACTTGACTGATCTCTCTTTTGTATTCATTCCTTTTCATGGTCTCGGTATTCAGGCCAATGGATTTGTTGCTCTGGGTGGTGATCAACCAATTTGACCTGGAGTGTGGATTGAACATGCGACTATTTGGATGGTTTTTGAACTTAACACAATGTTAGGTTGCATGAATGTGATTTGGAAATTTTGGAGTTATTAGTGGTAGTTTCTAACAATTGGATCACTGATTTGCTTTCCAATGTGAAAATGGACATTAGATGAGTGAGCCTCTCAAGGTCTTTGGATGTGACCATGTTATGAAATGCATCAAAGGATGCTACCTTTCTCTGCCGACCTGACTAGCTCTTGGCTTCTTCAATCTTTTTTTACTGCTTTGTTTTCCATTTCCTTTGTCGCTGCAGACTGCGTTGCTGGGGGAGAGCAAAACAACAAGGCCGTATCAGGTATGTCATAGTTTTTACTGTGATGTATCTGCTGCGTGCTGTTAACTGTAGCATCAGGTGGGTGCTGAATGTTGTTTTGACAAATCGCTTGTATGTCATGTGGCTGCAAACTGTCATGCAGTTTTTGTATCACTTATTGACCTGTTTGGCATTTTTAGCTGTCCTGTTGTTTATTGTAGGAGGTACATTCAGCTATTATTAGAATACATTCCCTGATGGCATGGTCATAATGTGGAAGTTGTAGTCACTGGGTAATAAAGATCCAATAACAAATTAGTCCCAACTGCCAGTTTCCATATTTTTACTGTATTAATTGTTCAATATAGTGTTTTCAGTCTTTAGAAATACCGAGCAGATCGTTTTATTAATGAATGTGCGATTGGATTAATTCCAATCTTCAACAGTCAAGGTGTTAACCCCAGAAAAACAATCTGCTGTTGAAATATTAATAGTACTTTTTGGAGGATGTGATTGAAAAAGTGGTTCAGTACTCACTCACCTTTCACATTTAGGACCTTAATTTAAAAATGTTTTCTTTACGACTTGTTATATCTACATCTGTGTATGTAAGTGATCTACTACATAGGAAGATAGAAATAGGCGTCAACCATTCAACCTCTTGTGCACTTTCTGCCATTTATGGGGATGATCTGATTCCCAACTCCATCCATCTGCCTTGGCACAATTTCCCTTAATGTCCTTAGCTAAGAAAAATTGACCAATCGCAGATTAACAATTGTTAATTTGAGATAGTAAAAATTAGAGTACAATGGTTACAATTCCATTGCATTATAGACCTGGATGATTTGGGTTTCTGTGATGCACTAAAATTTTGTGTGCAGTTAATTCTTCAGGAGCTTGGAGTACTGTCACCATTATTCAAACAGCGGCCACAATTTAGATTTATACAATGATTCTCACTTATGCATGGAACCTTCAAAATGCTCATCTTGATGGTTGCAATAATGGTGCTGTAATATTTGGTAAATGATAGAGTCCAGGGTGTATAACCATTGCTAGTGGTTAAGAAATCTTGATATGTGATTTCTCATTACAAGGATTGAACTTATGTTAGCAGGTAAACTGGCCACAAAATGAGAAAGTGACATTTTGCCGTGAAAGGATTCTGAAGCCTGGTTCTGCTTCGCTTCAAGTGGAACTGAGAGAAGTTGTGGCATTACTGCAACTAGTGTAGTTAATGGTGTTGTGTCAGAATATTGACAGTTGAATGCTTTGGTTGCATTTGTACTTGGAGAAATTTATGGATCAGTCCTCAAAACTGACGTGAATGCCACTAAACTAACACAGCCTGTTCCAAGATGGTTATTTTGAATGTGAACTCGTGGTGTAAGTTCAATTCTGCTTGAGGTAGTTCAGGGAATTTGGTTTTTCCAAACTCCCAGTGTTTTCAAATAAGCATCTGATTATGAAGCATCAATGGCCGTGCCTGACAATAGGGGCCAAAAGTCTTCCTTTCAATTCAGTGTGATTATAGACTAAATTTCTTTTGTGGCAACAAGCTTAAAACCTGATGGTATCGGTGCCGTTTGTGTGGTTTTCAATCTCGGAATGTGTTGCATTTGGTTCATGGTCAGATTTCCCAGTTTGAAAACTCATTAGCTGATTAGGCTGTAATCAAACATCTGTTATAGCTTTCCTTATAACTGCATGTGGCCCACAAAGGAATTGGGAAGAATATGAAGCAATGTGCCAGACATAGGCATTTCAAGTTCTAAAATGCCCACTCCTTCCTTTGAACTGTGCGTCTACTGGATAACAAATATTCCTTGTATCAGAATAATTGTTTACAATCTATATCTTCAAACTTTATATCTTTTTATTTCAGGAGGAAGAGCAAGATCTACTTCTGAATAGTTTCAACCAACTCAAGGAAGTGTTGAACAATATAACAGGTACCTACAACTTCACATATCATTAAATCAAGCAAATTGAACATTAAACATTTGAAAGGTCACCTTAATCAAACTTTACATATTGAGTCGTTGCATAAACTTTTGTCTGAATATTTTAAAAATTCTGTACACAATGTAGTTGCAGAAATAAAAACTTGTACTAAAGAGTTTCCTTTAAACAAAAAATAAAATGTCACGATTTGTGATGTGCCTTTCAAATAGCACGATAGTGAAGTTAATATTCTCTTGAAGGTTAGTCTTTTTTAAGGTTAGTTGAATATATTCGGTAAATTCTTCTAATCCTGCGAGCTGCATTGTAATAAATTTCAACTTGGTTTGAAATGCCTTTTTTCTTTCTGTGCTGAGATTCAGGACTGAAATATTTGATCAGGTGTGGTGGAAATAACCATTGTGAAGTGGTGTTCTTTAGGTTTGTCAATATTATCTCTGTTTCCCATTTTATGGGTTTCAGAGTTTATTTATAATTTTCAGATTCCCTCAGGAAGTGATAATATGGTCTGTTCATTATTTAACCAAAAATTGTAATGAAGTGAGCGAGGCAGTGTAAATGTTAAGCAGTGTTCCAGTGGTGCACAGTTTGCTCCTGTGTGTTGCCTGCTGGTATCTCTGTGCAAAGTGCTGCCTGTAATCCCTAACCCACCTGCACAGCGCTGTGCTTCAGTGCTGCAAATCACAGAGGAAATGCTTACTGTAGCATAGAACACATATAATAAATTTTAATAATGTTTATGCTGGATAAACAAATCTAAGTTTAAAAATAGACGTATGTTGCCTAGATAACACTTGGATTAAGTTTAAGTTTTTCAGATAATTATTACGGTAGATAATTATAATGGTTCAGGAGGTTTGGTTCTTTGAATGGTGTCACTGTTGAGCACAACATATAATACTGCAGATGTTGGCATGCAAGCCAACTTTGAAGCCTCGAAATGCCTCCAAAATGGGGGATCAACTTGTATGATGAGTATGAATGTGAAATGTGAGTGTGGAGTGCCCCATTTTGAAATGTCATCTGCTTCTGACACAGAGTGGGCATGTCTTAAACCCCCGTACACCTTTGCAACGCAGCTTGTAATGCCAGCTTGATTGTTTACACCTAGTTATGAGTACTGGTGGGTAAAGCATGCACTTGTAGGAGAATGACTGACTACTAAAGTAAGTACAGTGTATTATGGATGAGAAAGGGCTTGACTTGTATGCCGAATATATGCAAAAATGACTTTTGGGGTTGGAAAATGAGACGACCTTGCATGGTGGATTGATTTATATGCTTTTACTTACGGTAACTATTAAATATCAGGGAGGAATGTGGCCAGGCACAGTTGCAGGATATTGTTCGTGCCTTTTTCCTGTTGGAATGCTGATGCTGAAATACATCAAAAGGCTAGTCTTACTTTTCTGATTTCATCTTTATGTAATTGCTTCAGGTGATGATCAGGTGCAAGGATGTTTTCACCATTTAACAGCCATTTCTGTTGTATTTTTCAAAGTATTATGTGAATTTTTCCTTATGTTTTCACTGAATCTGTCTCCACTGGTGACAAGTTATTCTGGAATAAACCTGTAACTAGATAATTTGATAACCCACTTGAGAGATCAGGTTCGTTCAGAATAAGATAGATTTTTGGTTGACCCCTATGAGAGCAACAGAGACTACATTTGCTAAGTAGCAGGCAAACTCAGCGCTTTCTTGAGCATTGGCCAAGACCAGTCTTCAGTTTTGGTACCTGATACGTTTGTGATGTCTGTAGTTTCATTATTAGCTGTTGTGCATTCAGTTGCTGGGGCCGTAAGCTTTGGCATTTCTGTTACTAAACCTCTGTCTCACTTTGTCTTCTCCCTTAAGATGTTCCTAATCAACCAGCTTTGGTCATCTATTCTAATTCCATTTATGGCGCTGGCTGTAGCTTGATAAAGCTCCAGTGAACTGCCTCAGGTCATTTTACTCTCTGAAAGGCACCATATGATTGCAAGTGGTTGTTGTCCTCATCCATACAGCATGAGTCGTAATCTAGTGATTGGGAATTCAAATTGTCTTCCCCCACCAACCCCCCATGCCATACTGAGGTGAACTGAGGCATCATAACCGCTGCATGAGTTGAGATTAAACAAATCGGTCGTGCTTATTGTGCTCAGCAATACACCAATTTCATTGATTTACCCCTCTGTAATAATCCAAAAGTCTGGTTTAACATACTGGACAACCTAATCTTTCATTGTACATTGCATTTTTTTGTTTCTTGTACTAATCATTTTGTATCTGGTTGCGTAGTTCACGTTACCTGCTCAGCGCCCTGATTTCAGTATCACTTGTAAACCTATGATTGGTTTTATTTATGATACTTCATCCAAAATTCGAAAATATAACAAGGATTTTAGGATTATCCTTTGGTGTTCTTCAGCTGCAGTACAAAATCCCTGATGAAGAAGGTTACTTGGCTTCAGCAGATGTTTCGTGCAAACTTTACATCAATTGGGGCTTCCTCTAAATATGGATGGCTATAATCAAATGGTAGGATTGTGTTGGATAGGAATTTTTTTAGCCTTGGCCTATTTTCCTGCATTGTACTGTCAAGTATGTGCCTTTTTGTACTAAAGTCCCTCAGGCTGTTAAGTAGCAGGCAGGGGATTGCAGTAGATGCTCTTACATATTTTACAGCCTACAATATTAACTCTTGTTTACATTCAAGATTTTCCACAACTTTACTAACCAATTTGTGGATCTGCCAACTGGTCTTTTATGGTTAAGGCCCTTGATATTGAGCAGCTAGAAAATCGTAGGATCCCTATGGTGCAGAAGGAGGCTGTTCGGCCCATCAAGTCTGCACCGACCACAATCCCACCCTGACCCTATTCCCGTAACCCCACATGTTTATCCTGCTAATCCCCCTGACACCAGGGTCAGTTTAGCATGGCCAGTCAACCTAACCTGCCCATCTTTGGACTATGGGAAGAAACTGGAGCACCCGGAGAAAACCCACGCAAAAATGGGGAGAACATGTAAACTCCACACAGACAGTAACCCAAGGCTGGAATTGAACCCGGGTCCCTGGTGCTGTGAGGCAACAGTGCTAACCACTGTGCCGCACCCTCAACTAGATTAAAAAAGAAAGAGGCAACTACATTCATATCGTACCTTTCATGATGTTGGGGAATTCCAAAGCATTTTACAATGAATGAAGTATTTTTGAAGTGTTGAAACGTAAGGAAATGAGACAATGACTAGACAGTCTGATTTAGTGATGTAGGTTAATGGATATATACTGACCAGATCATAACGAAAGCTTCTGGTTGAATGCGAACATTGGATTGCCCACATTCAAGGATAAATGGGGTCTCAGTTTAACATTTGAAATAAGGCACCTCAGAAAATGCAGCACCCTCCTGTACCATACTGATGTGTTGGCCTGTATTACATGCTTGAGTGAGTGGAGTAAGGCTTGAACAGACAACTGTCGAACTCAAAGGTGATAGGTATTTTGATTTAGATAGCTAGGGAATGAAATATAGAACTGCAGCCCAATCTTTTTATAGTTGCTTTAAGCTTTTATTTAGAGATACATGATATAAACACCTCTGAACTCGAGGGCATTGCAAGTTCAATCTGCTCCAGTATGTTCTTTTGTAACTTGAATATAATTAAATATTTAATTACAAGACAACTAACAGGGAGAGTATGACCACAGAGCCAATAGACCAATGTCTAATAGAAACATTGAATCCCTACAGTGTAGTGCAAAAGGAGGCCATTCAGCCCATTGAGCCTGCACAACAACAATCCCATCTAGGCCCTATCCATGTAAGTCCATATATTTACCCCGCTATTCCCTCTGACACTAAGGGTCAATTTAGCATGGCAAATCCGCCTATCCTGTGTGGGATGAAACCGGAGCGCATGGAGGAAAGCCATGCAGATGTGGGGAGAATGTGCAAACTCCACACACAGTGACTCGAGGCTGGAATTGAACCCAGGTCCCTGGCACTGAGGGCAGCAGTGCAAACCACTGTGCCGTATGAGAAAGAGAGAGCTTTAAAACAAGTTTGGATCTGCTCTATGTTGGCACATTGCATGCAAGAGGATCAAGAAAATGTGACATTATGTACTGTGTCTACTCGTATCTTAAACTTTTTAAAAAGAAAACAATACTGCTTCAGGTCATTGTGAATAAAGTCACCATCGTAAATGACTGGCCAAAGGCAGGTTGTGTTTCAGTTCTTCACTATCTTCCATTTTTTATATCGTTTGGAAATATCTTAACTTTTCTTCCTCTTGGTCTTTTTCCTTCCACCTGTCCTTATAATAACTCTTTACATGCCCCAAAACATTTCAGAATTTATCTAAACAAGTTGATTTGCCATTTTCTGGTCACAACAATGAAACTGTTTTCCTTGTATAATCTCTGACACTACCTCAGTAGTTTCCGTTGCTGCTTGCTCAAAGCATCTCCAAACGCTAATTTCAAAACCCTCCAGAAGTCTTTCATTGCATCAATATTTCAATACTGTACAGAATGAAACACCATATCAGCTCTTCACTGCACTTTTCTTCTTTTTGCTGTTCAGTTGCGCACCTAACTCTTCTTCCTTTTAATGAATCGAACTTTTGCCATTATATTGGCCATAAGACGTAGGAGCAGAATTAGGCTATTTGGCCCATCAAGTCTGTTCCACCATTCAATCAAGGCTGATATTTTTCTCATCCCCATTCTCCTGCCTTCTCCCCATAACCGCTGATCCCCTCATTAATCAACAACCTATCTATTTCTATCTTAAAGACACTCAGTGCCCTGGTTTCCACACCTGCGACAGAGTTCTATAGATTCACCATTGGCTGAAGAAATTCCTTCTCATCTCTGTTTTAAAGGATCATCCCTTTAGCCTGAGGTTGTGCCCCCGGTTCTAGTTTTTCCTACTTGTGGAAACATCCCCTCCATGTCCACTCTATCCAGGCCTCGTAGTATGCTGTAAGTTTCAATAAGATCTCCCCTCTTCCTTCTAGACTCCAAGTGCAGATCCAGAGCCCTCGACCGTTCCTCATACAACAAGCTCTTCATTCTAGGGTTCGTTCTTGTGAACCTCCTCTGGACCCTTTCCAAGGCCTAACTCCTGACTCCCTGGCACATCTACCATTATCAGTCATTACACTGTTTGGATATTTACTGAGGTCTAACTGTTTCCTGTTCATTTTAAAATGCTGGCTCTTCCATATATATTTCTCAATTTTCATAACTATGTTCCTGTCCACATTGGCCTTCATTCCACTAAAAATCTACTACTGCAGCATTCAGGCTATCTGTCACCAACTGTAGTCCATTCATGGTACAGTATTTTCTACCCAGGCTTCATCATTCTCAAATTTGACAGCTTTTGCATGATAAAAATAGACTTGGAAGAATGATTTTAAGTTATTGAACAGATTAATGTTTCTTGCTCCTCTACATGCATGAGAGACTGGGCTCTACCATTCGTGTTTGGGGCTCTGGCTCTGACTCTAAACTGGGCTGTGAAATGATCTGAATCCACGGTGAACAAAGAAACCCTGCAATATAGAAAGAGGCCATTTGACCCATCGTGTCTGCACCGACCACAATCCCACCCAGGCCCTACCCCTATATCCCTACATATTTATCCACTAATCCCCCTCAGCACACTAAGGGGCAATCTTAGTATGGCCAGTCAATCTAACCCGCACATCTTTAGACTGC
Source organism: Carcharhinus amblyrhynchos (assembly GCF_965287045.1). Taxonomy (NCBI): domain Eukaryota; kingdom Metazoa; phylum Chordata; class Chondrichthyes; order Carcharhiniformes; family Carcharhinidae; genus Carcharhinus; species Carcharhinus amblyrhynchos. Next base: position 3,906,446 of record NC_137354.1, on the reverse strand, counting down.
GGGAGGAAACCGGAGCATCCGACAGAAACCCGTGCAGATATGAGGAGAATGTGAAACCTCCACACAGATTGTAACCCAAGTCGGGAATCAAACCCAGGTCCCTGGAGCTGTGAAGCAGCAGTGCTAACCACTGTGCTACTGTACCATTCTGTTGCCTGGGTCTTTTGCACCATGAGCCAAGATGTCCTATTTAAGTAGCTTTATCGCAAGTCTAAGTGATAGTTTGAGTTGCTTCAATGGAGTCACTTGAGGGCATTTAGGTGTTTCTAGTTAATGATAATATGGCGCTGTCTAGTAAAAAGAGGGAGAAAGTCAGGTTTCTATCAGCCGGGCAGAATATTTTTTAAGAAGCACTAAAAATAATATAGATATATCAATTTTTGACCATTAAAATAGAGGGTATTTTTTACTAGAAGTCCTTTCCCTAATGCCCTAACTTCATACAGACCCTTGCCCTGCTAACAACCACCACCACCACAGCACCTGCACTTTGTATGAATGGAAATAAAAGTTTAGTTATGGTTTAGTGAATGAACGCAGAGAGGTAAAAGGATTATAGGTTTATTTAAATCAACTGAAACAAGCTTACTGTGAAGCATGCATTATTTAATTTGGGGCAATTTGGGTTTTTGTTATGTTAATGACGGTATCAAATTGTGAAGTTAAAACTCCAACTGTTGCTGGTGCAGAGCAAGGACTGTTATGCTGCTAATTATTAATAATAGTGGTAGAATGCAAGTGATTGCTTTCGGCCTTCTGTCAATAGCTTTATAGCACACAGCACAGCTGGCTCCACAGGGAAGACGTTAGATGGACAAGCACTTGTGTTTGCAACATGGCAAGAATCCTACAATGGCGTTTTATTCAACACCAAACTCCTGTTAGTGTTTGGTTATTCTGAAGAATTGCCACATGTGCAAACTGATTCTCTTTTGTCTTGCACTCCGGTTACAATTGGCGTCATTTGCTTGGCGCCCATCATTTCTTGGGCAGACTGTTTGTTTCTGACACTGAAGAGTTATTCTGAGCAGAATATCTATTTTTCCCCCTCTTGTTAAAAGCAGGGGCAGTAGAAATTCATGTAGACATTGCTATAATTGGTATTTCCTCTTCAAAGTCAGGCCATGTGGGTGTTGATGGCAAACAAAACACAAGTGCTTGACAGACTTGAATTGGTTCAAGTCATTATCTGCTTTTTAAACTGTAATATCCCTCACGCGCATGCTTTTGTTTCACAGAGGGCCCAAGTGCAATCCACTAAATGTGATGTGTTGATATATCACTGTGTTGTGCAGTGTGCTTTCAGGAAACATAATGTCTTCATTAAACTTTTTTTAAAACAACTTAATGATGAGGCATTCTGACACCAAAATCAGCTTGAGATGTTGCTTACGAGTACTTGGATTCAAATTTTCAGTGAAAAAAAACGACAATTTAAAGTGTGTTGCGGTGTGATTCTCTTCCAGTTCTGTCAAAACCAGATACTCCCAAGGACCAGTGACTGCCAAGTGATTTGAGTTCTAATTAATGTTGGCCAATTTTAACTTGTCACTTGCATTGTGATCACAAACATATTAATATTTGATAGCATACAATTTTTTAACCTTAAGATTTTGATGACTACCTATGTCTGCAAGTTAAGTTGTGTTTTTGGTGACAGGCAAGAATTGATGGTTTAATTTTTGACCAAACCTTCCTCTAGCCCAAAAAATCTTTAAGCTGCGTTGTCCCCAATCAAATTTAAAGTTTTAAAATGCGTAATTAACCCCAAGACAAAGCTTGGACTTGAATGCCCAATGTATAAAGTAAAATTTGTGCCTTTGTATACACCTGACTAATCTTGGCTCAGATGTCAAGATGTCTGCAAGAGGAACTTGAAAATGCCACAAGCTGCACGATGTTTCCATAGGTGGGCCACGTTAGAGAACTTTGCAATACCAGCCAGCCAAAAGAGAAGAGAGCGCAAAGGAAAGTGCATCAGACCTTGAAATAATACTGCAGTTGCTTCTTGAGCCTTTCTACTCTATCTCCTAATTCCTCTCTCCACCAGTCCTGAGACCTAGGTCTCCTGCCCTTGCACCTCCTCAAGAACTGTACCACTTACTTTGTATTGTCTGTCCATGTTCTTCCAACCAAAATGCATCATTTGCCTGCCACCTATCTGCCTATTGCACTAACTTGTCTATGTTCAAAATTCTACACTGGCCTAACCGTTTACAATGCTTCCAAGTTTATTATCATCTTTAAAATTATATCCTGCAGATCAAGATCTGTATCATTAACATCTGTCAGGAAAAGCAAACATTGACCTCTGAGGAACTCTACTGCAAATCTTCCTCTAGCCCCAAAAATATCTATTGACTATTACTCTCTTTCCTATTACTTAGCCAATTTTGTAGGTTGTTTCTGACCCTCTTACTCCAAGGCTGTTGTGTAGCTCTGTTTTGAATGTCTTTTGAAAGTCTGTGTGTACCACACCAGCAGCATTACCCCCATTGGTCCTTTCAGTTATCTCCTCAAAAAGCTCCAAATTAAGCATGATTTTTCTCTTCAGAAATCCATGCTTTTTCTTCCTAATGAACTACATTTTTCTTTGACTACAAATTTTAACCTGAATGATTGTTTTTGGAAGCTTCCCCACCACTGAGGGGAAGCTGACTAGTCTGGAATTGCTGTGCTTATCCGTACAACCATTTTTGAACAAGGGTGAAATGTTTGCAATTTCCAATCCTCTAGCACCTCCGCTGAGTCTATGGAAGACTGGAAGTTTATGGTCAGCACCCCTTCAATTTCCACAGTCACTTCTTAAATATCCTTGGATGCATCTCATCCCATCCTGGTGCCTTGTCAGCTTTAAGTACTGACAGTCTATCCAACATATCCTCCTTATCGATTTTGATCTCTTGCCAAGAATGAGTTATCTCATTCTTGGCAAAGCGTTTGTTTCATACTTCATGTGTAAGTTCCCTTTTAGGTCTCTACGATCATAGAAAAGTTAAAACACAGAAGAAGGCTATTCAGCCCATCTTCTCCTTACCAGCCTGAGGACACCCAGGGGTCCTTTCTAATCCCACCTTCCTGCACCTGACTGTTAGAATGGCCCGCCTCTTTTTACCACCTTTTAACTATTTATATGCCTGTATAAGACTACAGGATTTACCTTTATTTTGACTGCTAGTGTTTTCTCGTAACCCTGCTGCACCTCTCCAATGTGCTTTTCCACCTCCCCTCTGAATCTTTTACATTCCTCTTGGTTCTTGGCTGTATTTTCTACCTGACACCTGTCATAAGTACACTTTTTTTTTCTTTCTCTCAATTTTGTTTTTTTCATCCATGAAACACGATTTGATCGCCCTACCTTTTCTTGAGGGAATATACCTTGACTGTGCCTGAATTATTTCTTTTTTTTGAAGGTAGCCCATTGTTTAACTACATTTTTTTCACAACCTTTGTTTCCAGTCTACCTAGCCCATCTCTGTTCTTGCCCCATTGAAGTCGGCTCTTCCCCAGTTACTCTTGCTCTGCATTGCCTACTGTACTTTGCTATCATTATCACAATAAAGTTTATTTATTAATCACAAATAAGGCTTACATTAACACTGCAATGAAATTACTGTGAAATTCCCCTAGTCACCACAGTCTGGTGCCTGTTCGGGTCGATGCACCTAACCAGCACATCTTTTAGAATGTGGGGGGAAACGAGCACCCAGAGGAAACCCACGCAGATGCGAGGAGAACATGCAAACTCCACAAACAGTGGCCCAAGCCGGGAATCAAACCCGGGTCCTTAGCACTGTGAAACAGCTGTGCTAACCACTGTGCTACTGTACTGCCCCTTAATCCTTGAAATATAATGATTACTGTCTCTTAAATTTTCCCTACTGATAGCTGATCCACTTGACCCACTTCATTTTGGAGAACTAGATCCAACAGTGCACCATTTCTTCTTGGACTGGACACATACTGCTGTAGAAAATTTTCCTGAACGCAACTTAGGAATGTTCGCTCTTTACAATACCACTGTCACAGTCTACATTTGGTGTATTAAAGTACTCTATGATGTTTGGCATCTCTCTGCAATTTTCCTGCAGATTTGTTCCTCTACATCCTAATGGTTGATAGACTTCACTGAGCAGTGTAATTGCTCACCCTTTTTGTTCCTTAACTGTAGCCAAATAAATTCTGTCCTTGAACCCTCTGGGACACTGTCTTTCTCTACCACTGCAATGCCCTTGACCAATCCCAGCACTTTTTTTTTTCCTTTTTTCCTGAACACCTTGTACTCAGTTCTGTCCTCCTTTGAGCCTCTGCTATCGTCACAAAATCATATTTCCACATGGCAATCTGCGCCTGTAACTCCCCAATCCATTACTGACAATTTATATCTGCTTCATTTTTGACAAGGACTGTCACTTGAGAATTAAACCCATCAGCTGCTTGCAAAGTGCCATGGTGTTTGCGCCCTGATTTTGTGAGGTAAATGGTTGCTGCGTGTATGGGTTGGACATGGTGATCATGATGAACACCTTTTGCCTAGTTATGCCAAATTAGAAATGAAAGATTGTATTGTGAGCTTTGCCTTTCTGGTTTTCGTTCAGAAGCAGAAATGTTCTCCATTCCAACAAAGATCTGGGAATTACGAAACATAGTGCGGTTTTTGATCATCTTGGTTGTGAACATTAAAATATCAAACAGCTAAGTAGAACAGCACAAAATCTCTTTACTGCTTTACTGGGCGCGTTCAACAACTTCATTACCACTGATGAATACCACTTTCAGCAGAAGTCATTCTTTTTCCAGTTGCTTGAAATTTTTTTACTTGGTGATTGTTTTTATCATTTTTGTAAATGTTTATAAATGCAATTGCTGCAGAGACTGCACACATTAACTTGCTCTATTCAGATTGTTACAGTTAAATAATTTTGAAGAAATGTGGCCTGGTGATAAATTTTAGTCACCAGTTCATTTTCTTTGTACACAGTTCTCTATATCTTTTTTATCAAGTGATTGACAGGAGCATGTGTGTATTGTACAGCTGGAAGTATATCATCTGCAAATTCGGTTGGGTAAATATAGTAGACAGTCTGTCGAGTCGAGAGATGGATTGTTCTGGGAAAGGAAGTGCTGTCTATATTCTGAAAATAATTTCCTGCACTTCTGGGACTATATTTTTTTTTCAACAAAGACAATACAGTGAGGGAATTGGCAAGTCTGTGTGCAGTTGAGGAAATACTTGTGATTGTCTTGTTTGGGGGAGGGGGGTGGTGAGGGGTTGAAATCATTGAAGTTGGAAGCTAACTGGTTCATTCCCCAATGGCAAAGGTACCTGTTAGGTGTGTTTTGCTTTTCTAGAGATTTGCAGAATAACTCCTGAAATTGCTCTTACAGAAATGTATTCTTCAGCTATTTAGCAGATTTTTCCTGCTGTAATTTCAATCTGTTTCTTTTTCTTAATAATAGTTTAGAACAATAGGTAGACATCGCCTTTGGTTGAGTTGATGTGCTTTTTTGAAAAAAAAATTTCTTTCTGTAAAGGTCAGTGTTTGATAGCTTTGTGGAAGAACAGAGCTGCTAAATCCCCTCATTTTTATTCATACAAATACAAGCATTTAGTGAATCCCAGACAACCACAAGGCTCTGTGGCAGGTTGAATTTTGAGTGACAGCTGCAACAGGCTCCCCTTTCCCCCTCCACTACTGATTTGAATTAAATTTGTAGGCACGTTTCCCTGTTAAGAAAAATGGAGTTAATAACTTGGTCAGTTTTTCTGATTTTAGTTGGTACTTTTAAACTCAACGTTTCTGACAATCTTCGTTTGTCATCATTTTAAGTTTGTCTGCACAACCAAACTCCATATTTGCAAAAGAATGTTCAAGGGCATACATAACGTGACACTATCAGGAATGAAGTCAGCAGCCAGGTTAGCAATGACAGAATGTTTTATTTGCTTTGGACTGAAGCCTATATTTACGCTTTATTCCTCTGTATTGCCATATAAGATTTAAAAGCATGCGGAGCTTTCCAGGGCATTGACTGATGCTTTATTTCCTAAAATAATAACCCTGCTTGTGAAAGAACTACTTCCCTGGGAAGTGGAACTTCCATTTGCAGTGATGGAACCGTCAGAAAATGCTTCAGTTTGCACCTTGGAATGCAAATGCTGTGGTTACTACTACAGCAGTCACTTTGATTCACTAAGTGTGTTAACCAAGAAGTTATTCTAAAGTAAACAATAATACATATTATTTAATACTAGATGTTCCTTACGAATTTTGTCAACTCGGTATTCAGAACCACGAAGTTGGTTTTCTTCATTTCTCTTCTCTGATTTTTCCGTATGCTATTAGGGGAGTTGCCAACCTTCTGTCAGATATTTCTCGCAGGGAGTGGGAATGATGAGAGAGTCATCCTATGCGGCTCTCAAATGCACTGGAGTTTATGATTCCAATAACTTGTAATGATCATATCGTTCGTTTCGTTGGTTTCTTAAACTTATCAAAATTTTCACTGCTCATATTTGCTGACCATAAACGGCAATTCTGCCTGGCTTGAATTCCAGCTGAGAAACAGGGAGTCAATACTCACCAGAAAAATCAAAAAGTCAGAAATTAAAGCATTGTGGAATAATTTTATTGCTAAGTTTAATGCTTTCCCTAAATCTCTCTACTTTTCTCCTTGTTTAAGACCCTCCTTAAAACCTATATTTGAAAAGCTTTTGGTTGTTTCTCATAATATTTCCTTTGCCTTTGCTGTCGTTTTGTTTTGTCTGATTACTTGTGAAGTTTCTTGGGGTGTTTTATAATTTTGGGATGCAATGCAAATGCAAGTTGTTGTTACACATTAGATTAGGATTTGTTGCACAAGCAGAAAGAAGGATTTGTTATTTTGCAACGCCTTGTTACTTTTAAAATCGTTGTTTTGTTTGCACGCGTCATCAATGATGGCCAATGTAGAAGTGTTTTAAAATTCACATAATTAATCCAGCTATAACTAGATTCACATAACCTGCTGCAGAGAAATTGTACTTCAGGCTGTAAATCTGAGCAGTTAACGGTGTTTTAAATGAGGGCTGACAGCTCGGCTTAGGCATGGTGTAGGGAAGGATGCAACTGTTGTTTTTTATAAAGCATGGTTCAGTTATATGTGTTGAATAATTTAAGTGTCCCAGCAGGAGGTAATTAATCACTTAGCCCTGTAACTTGGTGACAGAAGCATTGTGTAAGACATTTACAGAAAAGCTCATGAACTTCAGAGGCACTGCTCGTTATGATGGTCATTGAATTCCATCGAGTAATCTTTGGTGTTTGTCTGTAGTTTCCTGGCTTTAATTATGAACCATTTAATTTTAAAGCTGTTGGAGCTTTTTGTTACATTGACAAGACTGCCTTGTACTGGGGAGAATGCATGGTTAGATTGGCTGAAGCATTTGCCCTTCAGATGTTCAATTTCTACTGCAGTTTGAATCCTCAAGTCTTCGTCTAAGTTTGAAATTCTTATTGTATTACAGTTTACCACCAACATTTATTGTTTGGCATTTTTGGACGTGGTTGGACTACTGACATTTTTTGCAGTTAACTTCTAGTTTTCAAAAGGTAATACTCAATTTAGGCAGTAAGTAATTGAACAGAAGTGAAGATGACTCTGTTATAATTGATGGTCAGCTGCAGGTGGTGTTGGATAGCCATTCGGGCAGTGTCAAGTGAGTTTGAAAGAATACAACATTCTCAAAGGTAACAGACACTTCATGGAGATAGCTATCAAGCAAGTTTTTTTAATGGAAGTACATAAGGATGTCCCAAAGCTTGGACAAAAAGGTGGGTTTCCAGCAGTTTCTGAAAGAGAAGGGGAGGTGCAAAGAGGTTTAGGAGGATATTCCAGAACTGGGTGGGGGTGGGGGAGGGGCTGGAGGATGTCACAGAGATGGGATGGGTTGCAGCCATGAATGGATTTGACAGAGTTTCTTTATCAAAGTGATTGAGGGGTATAATTATATTTAAGACTGAGGATCAACAAGAATTGAAGTAGATTCATAATTTTTAAAAAGAACCACTTTCTGTACATGTAAATATTTAGAGCCATTAATCGTCTTGCAGTGAAGTTTTTTAAAGCAATGGGCAGCGCATAAACCCAAATGATTCTGAACCAGCATGTAAATTCAATTAGTGGGCTAACAGGTACTTTGCCTTGTTGATGGCTAAGTAACAAAATGGAGCAGTAAGTGAAAGCAATAGTGTTATTTATTCCTTTTATGACTATTTGACTGACATGGGACTGAATGGTGCCTTTGGACACCAACTGGAATAATTATTCCGTTGCCAGATAGTCACGCAGCTTTACACACAAACATATGAATTAGGCACAGGAGTAGGCAACTTGGCCCTTAGAGCTTATGCTGCCATTCAGTGAGATCATGGCTGATCGGATTGTTTGACTATGAATGCTGACATTTTCTGGAGTTCAGGGAACTTGATCATGACTATCTGAGAAAAGAAGAGTTTTCACTGATAATGTGTAGTTTGGCATTTAGTTTGGATGGTTTGAAAATAGTTAAATATTTTCACATCTCGACAGTGCTTTAAAAACTCAGAGCCGGCCTTGAACATCTGCACAATGTCAGTATTTTCAACCCCATTATTCATTTTGATGTGCAATAATTTTAATGCTTTATACAGCATGCATTATACCTGTGTAAGTGCATCTGTGATACTGTTAACCTTTTTTTAACATCCTTGGATTAAAACGTTATATATGTTGCTAATGTTATGCATGAGGGGGTAAAATGGCACGTGTGGGAGCTAACTGAAATTAAAGGAAATAATAGAATGTAGACAATGGCCTGTCAAAATCTTAAAGCTTAGACTGCAGAATGTATTTTTTTAAAAAAAGATTAAGCAAAGCTGTGTTAACAATTTTCACATTGCTCAATGTAATAAAAGTAGAATTCACTTAGTTATTATCAACCAGCGGTCCTAATTGTAACTTGGTGGAAATGTAGGATGATGCATTTCCCAAAATAGCAGTTTTTCAAATCCTGGCAACCCATGTTACAAATAATTCTGTCGGTGCAAACTCGTGCTCCGGATCGAGTTAAACTGTCATTTGGGTTAGGAAATTGACCAAGATGCATGCAGTCTGGTCATTACAAGCTTTCTTAGTAATTTCTGTAACTCTGGGATCAATAATTTCTGACTGTCAACTGCATTATTTGTATGCTGTCAATCTTATCTACCGCTCAGACAGGTCAGAATTCAGTTGAGTAAAAAAACAGATGTGTTGAACAAATCACTTCAGCGATCTGTACCATGGGAAATGATTAAACTTGCACCTTGAATTGTCTTTTGTGTCTCCGAATGCCTTCATTAAAGTTTGCACTTTAAGTTCTTGGCCTATCCCAAAAGCCTAGGCTTGGAGTTGATATTTTAACTCCAAGCTGTGCTGCTGTGAGCTGAATTTGGATTGTCTAGTCCGTGCATGTGTAATGCACTCAGTTTTCCAGGATGCATCAGTGCCATTCATTCATTCATTCATTCGTTCGTTCAGTTAAACAATTTTTTTTCCCCCCTTTACCTTTGTACAAAGTTCTGCCAAATATTTTCAAAAAAAATGTTTGAAAAGGTCACAAATTCCAAAACTTTGCCTAGGAAGATTTGAATGGGTGGATCTTTTCTTGTGCAAAAGAGCAGGCTGTGGGGAGATGGGGGTAGGGGATGAAACAACCATAAATATAAGGCAGTCAGTGATCAATATAATTGGAAATTCGGAGGAACCTCTTTTCTCGGAGTTGTGAGAATGTGGAAAATGCTGCCACAAGAGGTTGACATCAACAAATCATGTGCAGTACTATGGGTACTGACCAGTTCACCTCTTGTGCTTTAGATTAATGCATTTAATTAAGGGTTATGCTGACCGGGTGGGTAAGTGGAGCTGAGTCCACGAAAAGATCAGCCATAATCTTACTGAATAGTGGAGCAGGCTTGGGGGGCCAGATGGCCTACTCCTGCTCCTAGTTCTTATGTAAAATGCACCTCGTGTCCACCAAAGTGCAGTGCTCTTCATTGAGTTTCATTGGAGCAACGTGCAGGCCAAGGCTAGGGTGGGAGGGAAAATTCAAGTGGCAAGCAGCTGGAAGCTTGAATGGAGACAACCGTTCTTGAAAGCGGAAGGGCAGTGTAAGAACCACTTGCAAAGCCACTTAACCACTGCAATCCTGCCAGTGATCATTAACACATCCTGATTTATTGTCATCTTGTAATGTTGAAACATTCAAATTTATGTTCAGCAATTATCATCTTTCTCATAATGGCCATAGCACATGAAAAATCAAGTTTTCATAATTAAGTCCTGTTACAGTTTCACATTTAATTACACATTTCCTGTTTCTGCATTTTTGGAATCAGCCATTGTACAGACAATTTAGCATGGTCTGTGGTATGTTTGTCTTTATTCAGTGATTTTGCTTGTATTTTATCACAGTTTAACTTCATCAGCCAATTTGTTTCACTGTTGTCAATTCTACATTGGTTTATGGGAAATGTTTGATCCCACAGGTTTGAGTTTATTTGACACTTGGTCGCAGCTCATCACTCAAAATTTGAATACATTTGTGATACAAAACATCTACATGTATTTTTAGAAGCAGAACATTTTGAGGAATGTTTTGATAATTAAAATGGATTACCTTTCAAATATTGCCATTCAGAGGAATACAAGCCAGTGCATGCATTCACAGCCACGCATACTCACACGTGCTCTGATTTCATCTCTCAGTATTTTTTCCTTTTTGTAATCAGATGTTTGCTTCTCCCCTGCATTGGTTTTCTCCAGTTTTTATTTGTTAAGAATATTGTACAACCACAGTTCGGATTCTGACTTGGTTGTTTCTGTTTATAACTTTTATGGTAATGTCACACCAGTGCATCAGTTTACTGTTTTGTTTTAAAAATTGGGATAGTTTGAAAAATCATACAAAATTATTTTGCATTAATATTTTGATTTTCACTATTTCATATGTGTGCTATCATTTAGATTATGGATACCACATAAGCAAAGTGCTGTGGATGCAGGAAATCTGAAATATAAATGGGAAATGCTGGAAATACTCAGGTCAGAAAAAAGGAATGAAATAGACTACGGATACTGCATTTGGATTATGGATGCCTTTGGTCCCAAGGTGTCTAGTTTTGTGGTTCTGCTTTATTGCCGTTGAGTGATTTTGCTAGAGCAGTACTTGCAAAGATGCTGTTTATGCAGAGTGTATATCTGCACTGTATGTGCTCACAATGTAATGAGTTATCCATTGAGGATTCTTCATCAGTATCGATCCTATTTTGAGTGCATTTAAGATTTTCTTCTGAAGATGCTTTACTGAAACACTTAGTGAAAATTAATTACATTTTCCTTCTGTTTTTTATTTGGGTATGTTTTAACTCCCTGTATTCTAATTTCCCTTTTAATATGGTGCCTTCAGCTCCATAAATAAACAGAATCTTTTTTCGTGATTGGAATCTAGCAGTAGGAATTGTGGCTCTCATCTGGTAAACATCGTCTCTTTAGGTTATTAAAGCTCAAAATGGTCTTTAAACTTTGGATTTGCAAGACCATTTACTTTTTTTTACAAAGCACCATCAGAGAGCAGTAGGGCAAAGATGTATGTGATTGCCCATTGGAGGAAGAAATCACTGATTTTTTTAGATAGGTTTCTCTTTGCAGAGAATTGGAAATGCAAACAGTGAAACTTGGAGAGGAAATAAATAGAGTGAAGAAAAATTAACATTGAGAAAGAAACACTCAAATGGATATTGCTTTGTCTCTTAAAACAAAGATCTTGATGGATGTTTCTGGGCACCTGTCATGTTAGTAATATGAAGTAAGTTCACTCAAAGGGTGGTGAATCTCTGGAATTCTCTGCCCGTTGAAGTGGTGGAGGCTGCCTCGCTAAATATTTTTAAGAAGCGGGTTGATGGGTTCTTGATAAGAGAGGGGATTAAGGGTTATGGGGAGAGGGCGGGAAAGTGGAACTGAGCCACGACAGATCAGCCATGATCTTATTGAATGGTGGGGCAGGCTCGAAGGGCTAGATGGCCTACTCCTGCTCCTATTTCTTATGTTCTTATGTTTTTTTTTGGGGGGCATTTTATTTTTGCCACTGCCTGTTTGAGATGCACCTCCATCTTTGTAACAGCCATTATGGTACAACAGTAAGCAGCCCTGGCAATCTTTCTTCATTTCACCTCCTCAATTAGAGGACGACATTCACCATTAGTCTTCAGTTAGAGTTGGAAGTAAGATTGAAAGAAGGTCTGTTTTAATTTAAAATGCCGGAGATTGAATGATTAAATGCACGAAAGTGCAAATACTGCAGATGATTCTGCCTTGAGGCTTCTGACCAAATCGGAGCGCTTCTGACCAAATCAAATCTTGACAAACCAGGTCATTATTGCATTTGATGCACGCTTACCATTCCTGTGAAGTCCACAATAATCCACATGTCAGTATATGTGGAACTCAATATACAGCACAGTATCTTTTAAAGAATTTCACCCAGTAAATTTTATTAACTCGTCACAAGTAAGGCTTACATTAATACTGCAATGAGGTTACTGTGAAATTCCCCTAATTGCCACACTCCACGCCTGTTCGGGTCAATGCATTTAACCAGCGCATCTTTCAGACAGTGGGGGGAAACCAGAACACCCGGAGGAAACCCATGCAGACATGGGAAGAATGTGCAAACTCCACACAGACAGTGACCCAAGCTGGGAATCGAGCCCGGGTCCTTGGTTCTGTGAGGTAGCAGTGCTAACCACTGTGCCACCATGCCTCCCATAGTTAAAGTTTTTATTCTTTCATGCAAGAAAAACCTGCATTTGAAGTGAGGCAAATTGTCATTCTTGACTGCTTTGAATGACAATATGGGCTATAAATTCAGGTTTTCATCTACAAAATTCATTTCACAATTGCGCTGAAAACTCATTTATAGCAATTGGAAATGTCTCCTCTTTTTTCAATGGTCAAAGTTTAAAATCTGTTAAATTACCCATTCTGACCCATGAGTGTGAACTGTTGTCTACTCAAGTACACCTCCCTAGCTCAGTCAGGGTGTAAAGGAGCTTGTCTTTGTAATGCTGCACAAATCCATTTACTTGCTGGCAAAGTGACCGTGGAAACATCAGCTCTGCTACCAATGACTGGACCAGATGTCTTTGGTTGTTTCTGCAATGCACACATTCTGTTTAGAAAAATCATGCAGCAAGCAGTTTTCATCTGAAAAATTCCATTATCATAGTTATTCAAATCAATTTGTTCCATGCAGCGATAATTCAGTTTGCTTTATACTCTACACATTCAAAACTAAAAGAAAAATCTGGCTTTGAGATGTGCTGTATAGATGATATAGAGCAGTCTTAGCTGGACAATCTTTTCCCAACATTCTTGCTCCTTGAATATAGTTAGCGTAGGAGGAATTAAGCAATGAATTTCCTGGTCGCATGCATGCCACAGATTTCAACATTTTTACAGGCAAATGCATTCCAACAAAATGTGGTTCTTGGTATCATGAATCCAATCTGCACTCATGAAATTGAGAAAATATTACCCCAAAGGATTGAAAATTTTCAGCACGATTTCTTCTCCCCACCACCCCCCTCCCCCACCACCACCACCACCACCACCAAAACTGTTTTAAAAAGCCCATATACCACAGAACTCAGCCATGTAGCTGAGACTAATGAACACTTCTATTTTAATATGTTGAAAGTCAAGAAAGCTCCCCTTTTGAGGAGCATGTGGTCTGGACGAATATTTAAAGTAATTCAGCCTAGATTCTTAACCAACAAAGTTATCTTGTGTTTCATTTCAATTTACTTTGTTTTTCCTTGAAATACTGAGTGGAGGAGTAGATGAACTGCCATGGAAAGGTGATCAATAACTCCTGTTTGGCAAATTTCTGAAATTTAAATCTGTTCAGGATGAAATTCTGATGATGGCTTTACTCAAGCTTCAGTAACACAACTCTTTTATTCTTCATCTTGCATTAGTACAACGCACTTGAAGCAAATGTCATAACTGGGAAGAACACTAAGGATTGTACCATGTGGAGAATATTGATGTTATCCTGAAGACTGTACCTTCTAATCCATCCATCAGGAACAGATTGTACTTGTGCATCTTTTCCTCAGAAGACCACTTGCATTGTTGAACAGACTTTTTATTTGAAGACTGTATTAGTGTATTGCCAAGCAGACCATATGTAGGCAGCCCTGTATGCTACTAGAGTTAGCCACTGCACTATTGGGCAGATGCTAACTTGTATAAAACCAAACAAACATTGGCCTGCCAAACCCTATAATGTATATGTACTTGCTATTGGAACAACTTCATAGTTCATAACTTTGAAGGCAAGCTTTGTGCATGTACATTTTAAACTCAAAACAATTCTCTACAGTTCCTGATGAAAGGTTCTTTTAAAACAATATTCTCCGTGCTTCCAGATAAACCAGTGCTGCCTATGATTGTGACTTAAGCTAAAGGCTTTGAAGTGTAGGTAAGATTTAAAATTTGTTTTGTCGTCCATTTTAGCAGTATTATATTCTAGTAGCCTTAAATTGCCAATATAGAAAACAACCATGCTGGTGGTTTGTTTATAATCCAGTAGGATTAATGTGCTCCAACTATTGATTATCACAGTTCTATCCCCTGGAGGAGGGTAATACTGATATCCTTTAGGTAGGAAAGTCTCTTTCTCTCTCTCTCAGGAGATTTCTGTTTCAGAATGAATTGGATTAGTTGATTTGCGACTCACTGCCTAAAACTACTTGCATTTCAGTTTCTGTTGCTTTGTCTGCCACACCTTTCTGCTCAGATTATGCGTGTTGGCATTGTGCCGTGGTACTCTGACTGGGGTATAGGTCATGTGTAAATACGCAAAAGATTATATCATACATCAGTGTGATGCCATGTCACTTTGAAGTGTTTTGGAAATTGTGCTTAAAAAATCCCCAGTGAAACCCTTCAGGAACATCAGGACGTTTGCACAGCTGATCAGAACATTGCCAGTGACATTCAGACCAAGGTGATAATTGTAGTGATTTGATGTGCACTGCAAGTCCAATTAATTTTTCATTTAGTCAAATGTGATCTTGCTATTTAGCCACATCCTAAGAAAGGGCATACGAGATGTACTCTAGATTAGAAATTAATGGGGTAGAAATTTCTTTGAAATTGATCTCCCTTGTTCATTTATCTGATGTTTCTGCAGCAAAGAGGACAGATGTGTGTGCTGTTCCCAAATTACTGTCATTGCCCCCTGTAGTTCTTCATCAGGAGGCTCAAGAGCTGCCTAGACATGCCTTCTCTTTCCGTCTTTCCTGATGCTTCTCTGCTGGGAAATGCTGCAACCTCTGTTTAACATAGCTGGAATCAAAATCATAGTAGGCTGCATCTGTGCTTGCTCTGTGATACTGAGTATTAGCACTGCAGTAGTCCGCATGTTTGCTCCCCAACCCAAATAGTTATTTCATTAAACCTTGAGTCATGAAGTTCTACACTGGAGGAGGAAATTCCATTATGTTTTTGGTCTACAGGTGAAGATAAGAATACTTTTCTTCACACTTAACTACATGTACCATATGCAATATTTTAAATACATTTTTAGAATACAGAAATCTTTTTTCATAAATTATGTGCTCAGAGATGCTCGTATATTCTCTTGGCTTCAAAATAACTAGTATTTAAGTATCCAAATACCAGATAAAATGACTGTGATACTAAGTCATAGAAACTAGTCAGGCCCTTGATGCAAGGCCTGTGTTGAGACGGTTGACTTCAACAGAGTGTATATTATATTTATCAGATGGAGATAGATTGCTGAGCTTGGCTGTTAAGTAACCCTAGTGCCAGAGTGACGCTCTGTCAGGAATCATTCTTCTGGTTCAGTTGTGAAGAATGACATTTTAGTTGAGGTGCCAGAAGTTGCTTATGGAACTTGACCACAACATTGGTTCATGCATTCCTGAGAGGAGTTGGGAAAGAAAGCAGTTTTCCTATGGTGGATCTACGCCATAGCACTTGGTAAAGCACACTTAGAAAGGAGTACATTCCCCAGAATTATAGTTAATGCTAATCTTAAAATAGAAGCTGAATAAAATGTTCTCTTTGTAACAAACCTTCCCATTATGCTGTTACATTTTACATTACTCCCATAGATTGTCATTTGTTTGTATATAATTTGACTTTGAAAAAGAGATGTTGTTGAAGCTTTTTGTCTTTACACCCATCAGGATATTTTTCAGTATACTCCCACAGACATTTTGTGGAAGTTCTCACTGTAAATTGCAATTTTAAAGATGTGTGACAAAGTGATGCAACAATAACTTGACCCCTGCAACAAAGAGCTAAAAGCACTGACAGATGCAATTTTGAAGGAAGCTAATGAGGATGGAAACGCTTAGAGTGCTTGGGTGTGTTAAAAGTACAATATTGTTGACATTGAAGTCTTGTGCCTTATGCATACTGACAGCTTGGGGGGTTGGGCTGTGAGAAGAAAACAATGTTTTTTGAGATCTGCTTCAGGATTGTTTTTCTGTTTGTTGTAGATGGCATGATTGTTGGCGCAGTGGCAGGGCTGTGTTACCATTGCTAAATATACATACTTGACAGCTTTATAATGGGTTCCAGGAAGTTCATTGGAAAATAAAAACAAAGCAACATTTATAGCTGATTGAACTTGAAAAGCTTTTTTCTCTAGTTGAATAGGAAATATGCGCACTTCAGCATTCCATGTCACTGATGCAGTCAGGTTAGATGGGTTGACCTTGTATATGCAGAGTGAACTGTAGACACTGCTGCGTGTCGTTTGTTCCTTGTATTGCAACGTTTATACAAAACATGACAATGTACGAAAAGCATTCGGTTTCATAAATTTTTAACTTTTTTGCAACTCAGCAGCTCTGCTAGAAACAGTTCGAAGGCAAATGTTAAATTCATTTCAGTAAAATTGTATTTCAAAGATGGTCTCTGTCACTCAGTGAATGAACGAACAGTAATGATTCACAGTGGAAATGTTTTTGCTTATGTTATATTTAATTAACTTGGTTTACTTTCTAAAGTAAATGCTTGTCTGTTGAAAATGGAAGATGTATACGAATATGATTTGTGTATAATATAAAATACACACAAGTGCTGGAAAGTTCTACTCACCAGTTAGGCAGGGGTGAGTTACTTGGCAGCTTTGGTGAATTACAACCACACAGCTTGCCAACTTATAACTCTGAAGTATTTTTTTGACTCAATTTTTGATTCCTTTATTTCCCTCTCCCCTCTGTTTTGTAACATTTGATGAAGTCTGTTGCAGTTCTTCATGCACTGACTAAACATTTAAAAAATATATTTCTATCAATGTTTCCTAATCAAGCTGGTGACTGTACTCCCACTTTATGCACCTGCAGCCATCTTGTATCTTAGTCAAGTGGGATCTATTCTTGTTGCCCTGTGAAAGTGCCATCTAGTTGCCTGTTGACAGGTGACAGTGTGGCTTTATTTAAGTTCAAAGTTTATTTATTTATTCATCACAAGTAAGGCTTACATTAACGCTGCAATGAAGTTACTGTGAAATTTCCCTAGTTGCCACACTCCAGTGCCTGTTCGGGTCAATGCACCCAACCAGCACGTCTTTCAGAACGTGGGAGGAAACTGGAGCACACGGAGGAAACCCAGGCAGACACAGGGAGAATGTGCAAGTTCCACACAGACAGTGACCCAAGCCAGGAATTGAACCCAGGTCCCTGGTCCTGTGAAGTGGCAGTGCTAACCGTTGTGCTACCATGCCACCCCAAAACATTGTTCCTGCTAATGTACTGATTAGTGTTTTCATTAAACATAAAGTAAGCATAAAACAATTTTATAATATCAAAATTGTTCTTGTGGACAGTTCAGTGACTGTTGCTTAGATCTAACGTGAATAATACAGTGGTACTTGTATAAACATAGCTGAGAGCTTTCTGATATGGAAGTACGTCTCCTGCAATGAATGAAGCCCTTAATTTTACTTGACCGAAGAGTAACCCTCATTGATACATCTGGGACATATAAACAGAGGCCAGCATTAAGCTATCCACACATACTAAGTTAACACTTTGAACTGTAAGTGCAGCAGTGAGCTGTTTGGTTTTGTTGAAGAGGGGGAAGGGAGCAGATTGTACAAAACTGAGGACTGGGCTGTGTCACAAGTGAGGTGGATAACAACTACTTCTTTCTCCCTCCCCATCATTTCCTTATTCTTTCTTTGTGATGAGGTGAGGGGGAAAGGTGACTACCCAGTTGCAGGGCATTATTTATTTCTTAGTGTCACAAGTAAGGCTTACATTAACACTGCAGTGAAGTTGCTGCGAAAATCTCCCAGTTGCTACACTCCGGTGCTTGTTCGGGTGCACTGAGGGAGAATTAAGCATGGCCAATGCACCTAACCTGCACATCTTTCAGACTGTGGGAGGAAACCAGAGCACCCAGACGAAACCCACGCAGACATGAGAACATGCAGACTCCGTATAGACAGTGACCAGAGGCCGGAATTGAACCTGGGTCCCTGGTGTTGCGAGGCAGCAGAGCTAACCACTGTGCCACCCTTGTGGCACATGATGGAAGTCTTGAGCACTCACATATTATGTACACATTTTCCTCACTGCAGTCGTAGTTATCCAGGATCTTTGCAATCCAGGCATTGGATTGTAAGTTTAAATGCAACCATCTTCAAACTTTGGGAATAGATCTCGAGGAAATTGTTATTTAAGTATTAACTTTGATACTTCGAAGTTAATCCCTCTGATATTTGAAGTGTCCAATACAAGGTTATTAGAAGATGAGATCAAAAGTTAAAGTTTCAAAGTTTGTTTATTAATCACAAGTAAGACTTACATTAATGCTGCAATGAAGTTACTGTGAAATTCTCCTATTTGCTACATTTTGGTGCCTGTTCAGGTCAGTGCATCTAACCAGCATGTCTTTCAGAATGTGGGAGGAAACCAGAGCACCCTGAGGAAACCCACGCAGACATGGGGAGAATGTGCAGACTCCACACAGACAGTGACCCAAGCCAGGAATTGAACCTGGGTACCTGGAAGAAATTGTTATTCAAGTATTAATTTTGATATTTTGAAGTCAATCCCTGTGAGGCAGCAGTGCTAACTGTGCTACCGTGCCACCCTGCTCTTCAATCCCTCTTGCTGATCCGTTTTATCTTCAAATGTTCATTGTCTTAAATGTCTATCTGATTCTGCTGTAAATCCTTCAAGGTTTCAACCCTTGGCTCAGTAGTTACACGTTCACCTCTTAAAGCAAAGGGTTGTGGCTTATATATATTTGAACACAGTTAGCTGTACTGCAGTACTGAAGAAGCGCTTCAGTGTCCTGATGTCATCTTTCAGGTGAGTTGTTCAACTGAAGCCCTGTCTGCCCCCTCAGGTGAATGCAAGAGATTCCATGTAATGATTTAAAATAGAGTAGGGAAGCTCTCCTGGTAGCTTCACTAATATTACCCTTCAACCATTTCCTGTTGATGGCCATGCTGTGCATAAATTGACTTTTGAGCTTTCCGACATTACAACAGTGACAGCCTCCTGAAAGTGCCATTTTCCCTGAAAAGTACTTTTAGGGATTCCTGGGGCCATCATATCCATTATATAAATGCAGATTATTTCTTTGTTTTCTTCCTGTTTTCTCCACTGCTATCCTGGATAGTATGACTGATGCATTCACCATCTTCTGCATGAGGCAGTGAAACTGTGTGCACGTTGCGTTTTGAGGTTGAGCCTACAGTCTGTGGCACCATCAAACATAGCTGTTCTCTTAGCTGCTCTAAGTATGAGACTATCAGTATGTTGTGAAAACTCATCCCTTGGTCTATAAACCTTACAGCTGTCGCATACATTTTCATATCTGCCAGTATCCACTTGATCCTTCACCCATGTTATTACCTGTATCTGAAGCTGTTCTGAGTATCTTGTGTTTATATTTTCCTTCCTTTATTATCTTGCATTAGCTGCTAGTTTCTGTTCATTCATCAAACCTATCTACATCTCGTGTTTGGTCTGCCTCTTTGGTCCTGTTTTGAAATCTCACCCCTCTGCCGTTTAACCTTCGTGAATGGCTATTTTTTCCGTACTCCTTTCCAAGAGTATAAATAAAACACTGGATATGCTTGACTTTTCTATAATGGGATCATTAGTATATCCTCATGCATCGTTCCTGCTTTGAGATGGCAGTCAGATCCAGCAGACAGACCCATACTACTTTGTAGCAAGCTAATGTGTGTATGCGAGTGGGCCAAAAAGGCTGAATCAGTGATTTAATTTTAAACCAGTGTCATCGTTTTCTATGGGGAAACACCACACTTCATACAGCATTGCTTGAATAACTGATCTTGCCGGGTGGAAAATTGAGGGCTTGAACTCACTTCAGCATTATATGATGCAATGCACATCAGGTAACTGTGCATCAGAGCTGTATCATAAGATGAATTTTTATTCTTAGTTGTCTGAGCAAAAACAAGTATATCTTAAGATGGTTCCATAGAAATGGTATTGCTGTTCCCACATAATTGCACTGAAATAGAGGCAAGGTACTATTGTGAAATTGCAGCTTTCGGATCATCCACAGAATTATTATGAAAACCCATTATATCTGAAGCTCCCTAAATTGATGCTCCCTAAGCTGAGTGCCTTTTGTGCTGCTTGTCCCATTGCAACATACGTTTTGTGCTACCTGGATTGACTGAAACAGCTACATGCATGCATCGAAGTTCATGTTTTTGATAATTGCTTTTAGTTGATAGGTTAAGTGAGCAAAGAACCATCACTAGGCATGATTTTTGGTCACCTTATCTCAATGCCCCATTGGGATTTACTTTGGAGGTTGGAGCAGTGCGTGCTTTAATGATGGGCATTAGTTCTGACAGTAGTGCTCCTTTATTAATATCAGAATTTTATACCAATAGGCAAGTATCAATGATGGAAAATGATAATTAACAAATTGGAGGTTACCATTGATCAGACGCCAAACTACCAGAACTACTTAAATACCGTGGCTACAAGAGGCAAGGAGTCCTGCAGTGAGTAACTCACCTCTTGAATCCCCAAAGTCCATCCATCATCTACAAGGAACAAGTCAAGGGTGTGTTGGAATACTGTCCACTTGCCTGATGAGTGCCACTCCAACAACATTCAATGCGCTTGACACCATCCAGGGCAAATTGCTCATTCGACTTGTACCTCATCCACCACCTTCAATATCCACTTCCTCCACCACTGATGTACAGTGGTGGCAGTGTGTACTGTCTACAAGATGTGCAGCAAAAACTTACCAAGGCTGCTGACACAGCACCTTGTAAATTCATGATTGTTTCCACCTAAGAGGACAAAGGCAGGAGATGCGTGGGGATACCACCTCCTGGAAGTTCTCCTCCAAGCCATTCACCATCCTGATTTGGAGGTATATGGCTGCTCTTTCACAGTCACTGGCTCAAAATCCTGGAACTCGCACACAAACAGCACTGTGGGTGTAGCTACATGACATGGGCTGCAGTGGTTCGAGAAGGCAGCTTGCTATCACTTTCTTGAGAGAAATAAGGGATGGGTAATAATTGCTGGTTTAGTCAGTGGCATGAATGAATTAGAAAATGCTCCCAATACAGATGTAGTGTAAATGTCAACAACAACCAGCAACAAGTTTGTGTATAAAATCGTACACCCTGTCTTTTTGTTATACCTACATGGTCTGCAATTTTAATTGTGTGGAAAATTAGTAAATTCCTCGTCTCACTCAGTGTTGTCTTAAGCAGTCTTGGCCCGCTAAACTCTAACGAAGATTTAATTGTAGTCTGAACCTTGTTGGGAAACATACCTACGCAAAGTATACTACTAATTATATTTAGAATGTTTTCACTTTGGTATGTGCCTTGCAAATTGCTGTCGGGTATTTTTTAGTACTTTTAAAAATCTCATGAGCAAGACTATCCTGTGTAATGTTTAATTATACTATTGAAATCACTGGAAGGTACTTCACACAAGAAATTAGATTTGAAGGCAAGTGACTTCTATGTAGACAATTAGAGAAACTATCTGACTGTACGTACAGCATGAAATGGGCGATTGTTTTTATTGGCCAAATTGATGGAGGAATGCTTTCCAGGAAAAGGGACAAAATCACTATTAACCAATCAAATTGGACCTTCATTGTCACATGAAGCAGACAAATGGGATCTTCTGCATTGGTAGGCGTTTGGAGGATAACTTTTATATAAATCCCATTGTTGAAGTCACAAAATGTAAGGCAAAGTGAAAATGCAGCTCAGGTCAAATCCGAATCTTTTACTGACAGTTGTGTTGATGGCACTCAAGGTCTCCACTATGACTTGCCTTAACCAGTGTTTAGGTTCAGAACTTTGGCTTTTAAATTGAGTTTTTTGGTTTAATCAACATGCAATATACAGATGAAAAGATGAAAATATTTTTGATTCAAACAGGAAGTTTAATCTACAATATTTATTTGAAATCTATTAGAAGCAAGCATTCAAAATAAGTCAGTGGTGAAGTGATAAACATTGTAGAATTCACAGATGAGCAAGGCCAAGCATGTTGACCCTTATCCAGTTCTCAAATTGTGATTTTTCTATTTCAAAAAATCCAAATAAGGAATTGTGATTTGATTTTAAGAATCAATAGCCAAATTTGCACTTTTCAGTGTGAGATATGTCGGTGCAAAACTTTCAATGATATTTTTCACTGCAGATGTGATGTTTAAAGTGATCTTTTAAAAATGCAAAAGAAGAATAACTGTCTCAAAAGTATTCTGTATTTGCAACACACATTCTCATGTGAAAGTGACCTAAACTGTTTACAGCACAAACGTTTAAATTAAATTTGTGGTTGATTATACCATAACAATTTTTGGGTAATGCATCTATTGGATTCCTTCCCATTTGTTGAGTTATATTCATTTTCAGGGGCTCTTAGTAAAATCACAGTTTTCCATATTAAATGCCAGCATCATTGGCCGTGGTCCCTGATCTTACAAATAATTCTGCATCAGTTCTTTTTTTTTGAGATCGTCATTCTTCTTGGTTCTGGAGTGGGAATGCGTCTCGTTTTGATAATGTGGAGAACTTTTTAACTCTTTACTAGCTAGATCTTATTGATTCTCGCTCACATGAATGAAATCCTGTTCATTCCGTATCAATGGAACATGTTTTGAATAGCTTGAAACGGTAATGCTGATCAGAGTGTTTGAACAAAAATTAGCTCTGTCATTAATGTACAGATCTGAACAAAGCACAAAGTATTTTTCGGCGCAATCTAGTGACATGTAGGGCAGACCAGATTTCAATTATGAAATGGAAAAATAATTTTCATGTGGACAAGATTTTCCCTGATTTTCAACATGTTGGAAGTGAAAATTACAATAAAATCTTCATTTTGCTTCTTTCAGCATGCAGCAGAGGTGACCATTCTCATTACTGACTGCACTACATTTTCCATCCTAGCATCAAAAACAGGATCTTTGTGCTTTATTAAATGAGAAGAAACATTATATTGGCTGCTCTGTTTGCTACTTGTAATTGGATAAAAAGAATGTACAAAATAATATCTTTTGAATTTACCTCTGGGGGAGTGTTTGAGCCACCTAATATTGATGAAAAATGTGCCTATCATGAGGCTGTCGTTGACACTCTGGGGCAGCAGTCTGACGTGCTTCAGTGGGTTTCATAAAAATAAAGTTGGGGACACTCTACTATCTGTTGCAAATACAGAATATTTTTGAGGCAGTTATTCTTTTGCATTTTTAACAGATCACATTAAATATCACATCTGCAGTGAAAAATATCACTGAAAGTTTTGCACTGACTTGTATCTCACGCTGAAAAGAGCAAATTTGGCTATCGATTCTTAAAATCGAATCCCAATTCCTTATTTGGATTTTTTTAAAATAGAAAAATCACAATTTGCGATCTGGATAAGGATCAACATGCTTGACCTTGCTCATTTGTGAATTCTACAATGTTTATCACTTCACCACTGACTTATTTTGAATGCTTGCTTCTAATAGATTTCAAATAAATATTGTAGACTAGAAATTCACATCTGTTGTCTTCCCCGTAAGACAGAACTTATTCCATGTTGAACGTAGCATTAAAAAGTCACTGGCATTGCTCTTCAGATTTTGAAAATCATAGCTTAAGTTTGACTGATTTGAAATCCCCTGGCGTAATTTCACACTGAGGTGCCCTTCTGTGTTTATAGACTCATCAGAAGCAAACTGTATTTAGACAATGCCATATCATATCTTTCCAAAATGTCAGAAAGCAAGGCATGTACAAAGGATTACTTTGAAGTGCAATGACTATTATTCTGGAAATGCAGCAGTCGTCCTGTGCCAAACACAATTTCCGCAACAAACTAGTGGAATGAATAAATTGCTATCATCCATCTGAATCGCCAGAACAGCAAGGCGGAAATCCAGTTACAAATAATTTAACGTAAAAGAATTCTGTGTTTCTGCTGCACACTTATGGCATATCTTGAGTGTAGGGCAGCAGTGTCAGGTGCAAAGCAATGATATTTTTAATGGAATTATTAGCTTCTGGTATCTTGAGAGACTCCATAGAGCTCAGACATTGATGCAATGTTCACAGCCATTATAGTTCCTTATGGAATTTGGACACTGAGCATTAAAATCCCAACTATGAGTAATAATTTGAAATTTTAAGGCATCATTTAAAACGTGAGACAAAGGAAGCCACAGAAACAACCATTTTGAAACTGAGTTATGAGGATTATAAGACCATAAAACATAGGAGCAGAATTAGGCCACTCAACCCAAAGAGTCTGCTCTGTCATTCAATCATGGCTGCTATTTTTCTCATCCCCATTCTCCTTGTAACCCCTGATCCCCTTTATTGATCAAGAACCTATCTATCTGTCTTAAAGACACTCAATGATCTGGCCTCCACAGTCTTCTGCAGCAGAGAGTTCCACAGACTCACCACTCACTGGATGAAAAAATTCCTTCTCATCTCTGTTCCTTTCGCTTGATGTTGTTTCCTCCTGGTTCTAGCTTTTCCTATTCGTGGAAACATCCTCTCACATCCACTCTATCCAGGCCTCGCAGTATTCTATAAGTTTCAATAAGATCCCCACTCATCTTTCTGAACGCCAACGAGTACAGACCCAGAGTCCTCAAACATTCCTCATATGACAAGCTCTTCGTTCCAGGGATTATTGTTGTGAGCCACCTCTGGACCCTTTCCAAGGCCATCCTTCCTAGATATGGGGCTCAAAAAATGCTCACAATACTCCAAATGGGGTCTGACCAGAGCTTTATACAGCCTCAGAAGTACATCCCTGATCTTGTATTCTAGCCCTCTCAACATGTATGCTAACATTGCATTTGCTTCCTAACTGCCAAGTGAACCTTAAGAGAATCTTGAACAATGATTCCCAAGTCCACTTGTGTTTCTGATTTTGTAAGCATTTTCCCATTTCAAAAATAATCCTCCTTCCAAAGGCCATAACCTCACACCTTTCCACTTTGTATTCCATCTGCCACTTCTTTGCCCAATCTCCTAGCCTGCCCAAGTCCTTCTGCAGCCGCCCCCCACCCCGGCTTCCTCAATACTACCTGTCCCTCTACAGGTCTTTATAATATCTGCAAACTTAGCAACAGTGCCTTCAGTCCCTTCCTCCTAATCGTTAATGTATATTGTGAAATTATCATCTTTTAGTTCAATGTTGTCCAGACCTTTTAAAAACTCTGATTATCTTTTATTTGTACTTTTCTTTCAGTTTTGAGTGTGATAAACTAGACCAAAGTATTTGCTGCTTGGTGTCACTCTGGCTGATAGGAGGTGCGACGGGATAGCTACTAGAATGTTATTGCTCACGTCCTTTTTCTCAATCTCTCTCTTGAAATTTACCATTTTGTTGTTAAAAATGCCTTGGGCTGAGACCATGGACAGTTCAAACTTACATAATGTTACCACTGAATGTTCTGAATATATCCAAAGATGCACGGGTTCGGTTGATTGGCCATGCTAAATTGCCCCTTAGTGTCCCAAGATGTGTAGGATAGGGGGATCAGCAGGATAAATATGTGGGATTACAGGGGTAGGGGCTGGGTGGCATTGTTGTCAGTGTAGGCTCGATGGGCCGAATGGCCTCCTGCACTGTAGGGATTCTACGGTTCTATATATCATGCTAATCATGATATTCATAGTAAAACAAATTGTTAGGTGAGAGATTCCATGTAGGATGTGGTTTTATTTGCTTTTTAAATTCTTTAGTTTAAGTTAATAAACAAAAATTTTAACTATGAATAGATTCAGAATGACATCTTCAGCTGATCATCTCTTATGGTATCAACACTGTTATTGCTGCAGCACTTATCTGCTCACAAGTAAGTACAGAAAAATATTTGTAGTGGCACTTTTCAGTTTGGGTTTTTTGGTCATTTTTCAAAATAACAAATTATGGCCTTGGAGTTGAATTCTGCTTTAAATCCATCCATCCAGGGCCTCCATAACTAAGGAAGAATATACTTGCTTGAGAGGGAATGAAGGAACCTAAGACAAAGAGCTTGTTTTTTGAAGAGAGTTTGAGCAGACCAAATCTGTGTCCCACTGCATTTAGAACAGTGAGTTGATCTCATTGAAATAAATGAAATTCTTAAAGGTCTTGGTGGAGTATATGATGGGTGGATGCTTCCCCTTTCTTGGGAAGACTAGAATTAGAGCTCATAGACTTAGAATAAGGGTTTGCCATTTAGGACCATGATGAGAAATTTTTTGAATTGGGTTGTGAACTTTTGAAATTCTCAATTGGATATAGCTATGAATATTCTGTCATTGAGTCTATGTCAATGTTTGACTTGAATAGAGTTTTGGCTACTAAAGAATCAAGAGATAGTGCTGTAGAATCTGGTTGAGATAGGAAATTAGCCATATCTTATAAATTGGTGGAGCAGGCTCAAGAGGCTGAATTGCTGCCTACTCCTATTTCCTTTTGTTTTAGAATGAGGCATACCACATCTACTGACAGCAGAAATTTCTTTATATGGGTTGCAATTCCTAATGTAAAGTGTAGCTCTATATTCAGAAAGTGCAACAGTTTCCATCTGGTGCTTTTTAGGCAATGCTTTTCATATTAATTCCCTAATACTTTATAGGTAGTTAATTGAGGATGGAGTATGGACATGCTCCCAAGCACACATTTTTGTTAAATTAATAAATCTATTCATCCTGTTACTAGGGATAGTTTAAGTTGCTCCATAAGATAGACAAGCATATAAGTCATTTTCTATGAACCATAAATAGGCTCTCTAATTTTAAAGTTTTATTCTTGGGCTAAAAATAGTGGGTAGAGAAAAATAGTTTGTGCCTTTTTGGACCAGAAATAACCATGCCATGTGGTGTCAGAAAACTTTGGGTTCAATCAGGAAAGTAACAGGAAAAATACATGATCAGTCCAATGGCAGGTGACGATCAATAATGGGAATCTGCGTATTTGTAATATGGAGGGATGTTCTTTGTTTCTAGCAGGAGAACAAGTAAAGTCATTTTATCTTGTGATTTCTTCCAAGGAAGGTGAAATTTATGTTCCAAGGTTTTCTCCTGTTTATCTTGAATTTTTAAATTTTTTTTTGAAGAATAAGGAAATGAAAACCAAGGACTTGTGTTTGTATTGCACTTTTTACAACTTTAGGAACTCTTAAGTTTTTGTGGCGGATCCTTGGCTCCAACCTCTTCTGAAAGATGGTATCTCTAAAGCCTTGGAGTTGGGTTAAACCCTGAAATGAATAGGAGAAAATGTAAAGCAGCACTCCTTCCGAACTCAGACAATCAGTTGACATAAAATTAGCATAATTTAATATTCAATAAGTAAGGAAGATAAGACCGTGAACTAACTTGATGGGAAAATTTCATGGCTGCTTCAGCGGTATTAGTTTTATTGGGAATATTGTGAATGAATGGCTAATGCTGATGAGGATAAGATATCTGAGATTTGAGATGTGTTTATTCCTGGACTGTCTTGCGATATACACTGGGCTTTACTGCAGTTTCATTTGGTAAATTAAAACTCGCAAGTGGAATGCTAAAGCTCTCATTAATCTTTTGCTTCAGTTTTGGATTACTTGTGGTGCTGCTGTTGCTGTCAGCACTGTGGACAATCTATGCCAGTTAGTTGAAACAACTCAGATTAATATTAATCCTTTTAATACTGCTGCTCATAATATAGTCATTAGGTGACTTGAAACTAATCCTGCCCACCTAACCAGGATGATTTATTAAATACACATAGCAGATTACCCATAATACAGCTTTGTATGAACAGGCATCAAATAAATGCACCCATCATCTCTCTGTTTTTACTGGTGCTGTGAATGATGTGCATTTTGCATTTGTGGGTTTATCTGGAAACCCGAGTGTATTATAGTGCAAAAAAATTAATTCTGTAAAGATAATTTAGTTCAAGTTAGTCAGTATGCTGACCTCAGAGGTAAAATAATGAACTCACCAGTGTGGTGATTTGAGATTTAAAGTAATTGGTCAGTTTGTTTTTTAAAAAAGTTGTCAAATTGGAATTTGCTGCTGGAAACTGAGGAAAAGGAGGCCCTAAATTTTCTGTTATGCCATACTGCCAATTTGTAAAGGCGCTGTCTGGCACTGACATCAAGATTCAGAGAGGGAAAGCATACATATGAGCTTACCATGAAGATTACTATACAGCTTTAACAGCGTTCAGCTCATTTGTACGCTGCTTTTACTGGTCGTTTCTAATGCAGAAATGCTGTCTACATGTAAGTCTGCTGTGCGTGGTTGAGGATTCTCACAATCCCACAGGCATGCCATTAGTGGGCCTGAAGGGACTGAGCAGGTGAAACAAATAAGGAGGAGGTTATTGCACAGTTGTGGATACTGGAACTTATCAGGACTGGTGTGAAATGTTGTCAGAGCTGGAGCATGTGGGGATTTTCTATGCAAACTACACACCAGCTGTGGTTAAGTGAGAGCTTGAGGAGCACTGGGAATTGCTCCGTTTGCTGTTGCTTGTTTCTCCTTTTCGTGTGGTAAGACATCCGTTATTTGTAAGTTGATGAAGCATAAACTATTTCATTATAAAAAATGACCATCTATCACATAGTGATATAATGGGGGCCTGTAAAAGACATTAACTGTATGGTTTGCCTGACATTTTAATCCATTAGAATAATACAGCTCCTGTTTCAAGCGTGCAGCATAAAAAATGAATCCACTGTGCAAGAAAACAGGTGGCAGCTCACAGGACTATATTCTTTTTCCCTCTTCTCCAGTTTAACATTCTGTTTCACACCCGTTATACTGTTTCTGCAGTGCCCACTATGTTTGGCCCATTTTTGTTGGTCTTTTAATTCTTGTGGCCAAGTGGTTTAGCAGTCTACATGATTGGAATTAGAATACTTTGTGGTCGATTAGCATTGGTCGAACCCACAAAGTATCTAGATCTGATCCACTGAGATTGAAATATAGTCAGACCAAGGTGTGTGGAAGGTGAGGTGTTAGTGGAGGATGTAGCCAGTGGCCAACTGCGTAGCTTCTCTTTATATTTTGGTATTCTAATAATATTTGATGGTACTTTTTTTATATCTTAATGATAAATGCTTGATTCTTTCACTACATGTCAGATGTTGAAAGTCTTTCCACTCCCACTTCCCCTTTTGTGAGGTATTAATGCGCATCAGTATGTAGACCGAATCATCAGTTTGTTTTCTGCAGGAGTACTGCCATTTTGGGGGTTCATAGAATTCTGTGAAATCTGTTACCACCTGGTCTTGTTGCACGATTAATCTTAGAATATTGCAAAATAAGTTTTAAAGAAAAATTAATAGAATGGCTCAGTGGAGTTGCAGCTTTAATTTTTAAATATGAGTGAATTTTGGAACTTTCCTCATTGTCCATTTAGCTGTCAATTCAATACTTTTAATCTAGTAGCAAACCCTGGTGTATTCTATAAATGTTGAGCAGTTAGAACCCCAAATTGCTCTGTCTTCCCAACTGGAGAAGGATATACAGATGTACAGTGTTAAGTAACATGAAAGATGGGAGGTAATAAAAGCCCAGGTGTCTATTGGTACATTGTACTGAACTACGACTTACTCTCCCGCACCCTTTTCTATACAAAAAAAATGCTTGCATTTTGTATAATGTCTTTTATGATCCCATAATATTTCAAAACGTTTAAATTAATGAAGTATTTTTGACAAATAGTCACTGTTGTGACGGAGGAGACATGAGAACG
Source organism: Carcharhinus amblyrhynchos (assembly GCF_965287045.1). Taxonomy (NCBI): domain Eukaryota; kingdom Metazoa; phylum Chordata; class Chondrichthyes; order Carcharhiniformes; family Carcharhinidae; genus Carcharhinus; species Carcharhinus amblyrhynchos. Next base: position 3,876,129 of record NC_137354.1, on the reverse strand, counting down.
TAAACAATAAGAGCAGCAGGAGACCACACTGCCCACGAGCCTGCCCTACCATTCAGTATGATCATAGCTGATCTTGGGCTTCAACTCTATATCCCACCTGCTCCCCATGTCCCTTAATTCCCTGAGAGATGAAAAATTTGCTTATCCCAGCCTTAAATATAATCAACAGTGGAGCATCCATAACTCTCTGGGACAGGGAATTCCAAACTCATAACCCCTTGAGTGAAATAATTTCTTCTCATCTCAGTCCTAAATGTTTCATCCCTTGTACTGAGACTGTACTCCAGTTTTTTGCTTCCCATTGTTTGGGGGATTTATCTCTTGATTTCCACCCTATAAAGTCCCTTCAGAATTTTGTAGGTTTGAATGGGATTGCTTTGAGATCTCCTAAACTCCAGAGAATATAAGCTCAATTTACTCAGCCTCTTGTCATAAGGCAACCCCTTTATCCCGGGTACTAGTTCATTGAATCTTCACAGTACAGTCTCCAATATAGGTATGCCCTTCCTTAGATAAGGAAACCAAAACTGTGCACAGTATTCTGACACTCCTGATGCAGTATCAATAAATTCCTGTACAGCTGTGGCAAGGCTGCTTCTTTTCAATTCCCTTGCAGTAAAGGTCAATATGTCATTGCCTTCTAAATTGCTTGCTGAGCTTAAATGGCAACTTTGTGTTCCTTGTGCCAGCACATCCAAGCCTCTCTGAACATCAACACTTAAACATTTCTCAGCTTTTTAAAACACTTTCTGCTTTTTTATCCTTATGACCCAAAGGTAGGGGAGTCTCAAATTAGAGGGCATAGGTTTAAGGTAAGAGGGGAAAGATACAAAAATGTCCAGAGAGGCAATTTTTTCAGAGGGTGGTGAGTGCCTGGAAAAAGCTGTCAGAGGTGGTAGTAGAGGTGCGTACAATTTTGTCTTTTAAAAAGCATTTAGACAGTTACATGGGTAAGATGGATATTGAGGGATGTGGGTCAAATGCAGGCAATTGGGACTAGCTTAAGGGTTTAAAAAAAGGTGACATGGACAAGTTGGACAGAAGCTCCTGTTTTCATGCTGTAAACCTCTATGACTATGACCCAAGTAAATAACTTCACACTTCCCTATATTTTTCCACCTGCGATTGTTGCCCATTCACCTAACCTGTCTCTTTGGAGCCTCTCTATATCCTCTCTGCAGTTTACCTTTCTAACAAGCTTGGCATCACTGAATCACTTGGAAACATTACTTTTTTTTTCATCTAATCATGAATATAGATCGTAAATAGCTGAAACCATAGCACTGATCTTTGCAGAACTCCACTATGTACTGCCTGTCAACTTGGAAAAAAACCTGTTTGTGCCCACTCTCTCTGTCCTATCTGTTAACCAATCCTCTATCCATGCTAATACATTACTCCAATCTTACCTATTAACCTTTTGTCTGTTATCGAATGCCTTTTGGAATCTAGGTATAATACATATACTGGTTACCCTCTATCTATCTACTAGTTGCATCCCAATAAATTTGTTAAACAGGATTTTCCTGTGTTTACTAGTTCTGATCATACTATGCTTTCCTAAGTGTGTTGTTATGTCATGTAGGCATTTCGGAGAAATGCGAGAAATTGGAATATTTTCTACCGGTGATGATCTAGTCATATATTTTTAAACTGGGAATATGGGAGTAAGGTAATTAAGGCAGGAACAGTATGACTGGACAAATCTAATTGGAGCGTTTGATATGTTAATAGGCCTTGCAACACTGCAAACAAATATTTACCCAAGGCAGTTTAGTGATATTGGATACAGAACATAGACCTGAACAGATTGGTAGAATTCAAAGAATAAGATTGCAAGGTGTTTGTGAAGGTGGATGAAGGGAGTTTTCTTTTAAAATCTAAAAGCTAAAATAAAGAGACAAAGGTAACAAAGTTTGGAAGAGCACAGTTCTAAGAAAATTAGGTTAGATAGGGAGAGATCAAAAGGAAAAACATATTTAAGGGGATATTGCAACTTATGCAGGAAGCCCAGCCAACAGCAGGGATAGCTGTTTAACTCTCAGCAAGCAGTGTGTGAAGGAAGCCAGACATGAAAAGCATACTGTTGACTAAACCTTGGAAGCAACCACAGCAATACGAAGGCACTGTGGTAAAAGTCACCTGGATTTTTATAGATCCGAATAACTGATGTCTTGGAGGACAGATTGAGGCAAGTGAGCTCTGAAGGTAGTTAAGCTAAGATGTTTTAGAATTCTTTAAAGAACTGATACTGTGTAAAGCCATTGTCTCAGTTATTTTAGTTTTTGTTTTTTTCATCTATTTAATAAAATTCTATTTTATTAAAATCATCACAGAGTTGGGGATAACATTTCTGGATTTCAAATCTCTCCTTATACTGTACAAATTGCAAGCACACTTGAGGAAAGTTGTTTCAAATTTCTCTTCTAGGATTTGAAAAGTTGGCAGTTACCATTTACCATGCCCTTAACAGTTAAGACTCCCTTAGTAATAAATTGGCACATTTCCCAACTGATGTTCGAATACCCGGTGCCTGTGTTCTCTCTCCATCTTTTTTTTGAAGCATTTGCCAACATCCAAACTAGAAGGAGTTTTCTCGAATATTGGACATTTTGGAAAACCATAGCTAGCGCACCCACCATCTCTGTAGCTATTTCTTTTGGAACCCAGAGTGTAGACCATCAGGTCTGGGGGATTGTCAGATTTCAGTTCTTTAAATTTTTTCCAATAATTAATCTCCCTGCTGATAACTTCTCTAATGGCCTCACTCTCATTTTACCCCTTAGATTATTGCCTATTTGTGTTCCACTGTGGAAGTAGAAATAAGGCAGGTATATGACAGCCATTGTCCCACAAAAGTCACTGTGATGCTGGTGAAGTACTCTCTTTTTAGGTGGGGGTAACTCCTCTACTTTTGAAAATGGTGCTTTGGAATCTTTAATATTCACCTGAGAGGGTAGATGGGACTTTGATCTAACATTTTATCTAAAAGATGGCATTTCCAACAGTGCTACACCCTATTAATGCTGAACTTGAGGGTCAGCGCAAGTTATGTACTCGAGTCTCTGGGACTCGGGAGGTTCAATAGGTGATCTATTCCATGATCACTGTCACTTTCGGTCAGGAATTTTTATTCCCAGCTTTTGTTTTAAGACCCCTTTTTCAGTGAAGAAATGTACCTTACATACTTTGTACCTCCCTTTGGCCACTTGGTATGGGGGAATTTCATCTCCAGTAGTCCCCAGACTTGCATGATGGCTCTTACTGTGATCATCTTGTCTGTTCTCTTGAATGTTAACAGACCCTTTTTTTTTATTTGCTTCCTCACTCTGGAGTTCTTTCCAGAATTACTTACACTTTGCTGTCTCCTTTTTTTTTCATCTTTTTAAAACTGTTTGGCCCATGATTTTGTAAACTTCCCTTGCTCTCGTTTCTTCTTTACATTTACCTGTTTAAAAAAAAGTCTTTGGATTTTTATAAATCCAAATTATTATAAATTAGGCTGACTTTAAAGTTTTCAAATGCAATAATGTTTTTATGTGAATTACAACTTCCACATACTCCTTCAGGCCTGCAAACTGCAATTCGCTTTAGCTCCCATAACATTTCACACTTGTCGCTCTTTTTTTATATGACTTGCAATATGGAAGTCTTTATGGGAGTAAATATTTAGAACATTAAAAATGTTTGTTATTGCATATTTTGTAGACAATATTATCTCATTGAAAGGCAGCATACTAAGTTGATAAGGAAGCTTATTAAAATAAGCTGCTAAAATGTGTTCTTTAAAGCTCTTACAAATAGTGTTAATGCAGTGTTCAACATTTTCGCTTTGTATGGAATGATCATAAGCATGTGGTTTTAATGAAGTGTACAGCAGCATGTTGGACAGTTGCTAATGGCAGCTGTCAAAATGGCTCATTTTCTTTTTACACAATTGACTTTAGTCAGCAAAGTTCTGTAATATTGAACAAGCTCTGCTAGAGTCTGGAGAGTCTGCAGAAGGATCTAGATAGGCTGGGTGAATGGGCCAGGAACTGGCAAATGGAATTTAATGTTGGCAAATGTGAGGTTGTCCACTTTGGTAGGAATAATGGTAGGAAGGACTATTACTTACATGGCGAAAAACTGCAGTATGCGACGGTGCAGAGGGACCTCGGGGTCCTTGTGCATGAGTCGCAAAAACCCAGCCTGCAGGTGCAGCAGGTGGTCAGGAAGGCAAAAGGGATGCTGGCCTTCATAGCGAGGGGGATTGAATATAGAAGTAGGGAGGTCTTGCTGCAGCTGTATAGGGCACTGGTGAGGCCGCAGCTGGAGTACTGTGTGCAGTTTTGGTCGCCGCACTTGTGCAAGGATATTTTGGCCTTGGAGGGAGTGCAGAGGAGATTTACTAGGCTGATTCTGGAGTTGTGGGGGTTGAACTATGAGGAGAGGCTGAATAAACTAGGCTTGTACTCGTTAGAGTTTAGAAGAATGAGGGGAGATCTCATTGAGACGTATAAGATGTTGAATGGGATGGATAGGGTAGAGGTGGAGAGGCTCTTCCTGCTCAGAAAGGACAGTAGGACTAGAGGGCACGGCCTCAAGATAAAGGGGGGCGCGGTTTAGAACGGAGCTGAGGAGGAACTTCTTCACTCAAAGGGTGGTGAATCTCTGGAATTCTCTGCCTGTTGAAGTGGTGGAGGCTGCCTCGCTCAATGTTTTTAAGACGCGGGTTGATAGATTTTTGACAGGCAAGGGGATTAAGGGTTATGGGGAGAGGGCAGGAATGTGGAACTGAGCCACGACAGATCAGCCATGATCTTACTGAATGGCGGGGCAGGCTCGAGGGGCTAGATGGCCTACTCCTGCTCCTATTTCTTATATTCTTATTAGAAACACAGTTCTTGCATCAAAAGATGCTTTGGAAATAAACGATCAACACTCCTGACAAGGAATATGAAGGTGTGAGATTATAGACTGTGGGTGTATTCAGCACATTACATTTATCATGCAGCATATCATGTGAGTGTTGCAAATCTCGATAGGGTAACCGGTTTCACTCGCTTTTTCTTTGCAGTGAGTTTCTTTGCTGCCGTGGTTTTATTTCTTCACCCACTTGGACTGACATCCCTGCTGCCTTTGGTGGGTGAAATCTAAAATGGTGTCTTGACACACAGGGTAGTGAAAACCTAGAACTTCCCACTTCATCCCCAAAAACACAACCTGTAGCCAGCTGTGATGTTTGACGTGATGTCTTGGTATGTGATATTGTAGGTAGAACAATATAAAATAAGTGATCCAGTTTTTAAGGGTGCGGGGGAGGGGGGGAACTGCGTTACATGCGCAGAAATTATTGAAGGTGGCACGACAGCTGGCAAGAGCAGTTAATAAAGTATACAGTATCCTGAACCTTAGTAATATGGACATAGAGTGCAAGAATAAAGAGGTTATGCTGAGTTATACAAGACAGTAGTTAGACCTCAGCTAGAGTATTGTGTACCACGCTATAGGAAGGATGTGAAAACATTGGAGAGAGTGCCGAAGCTCCAGGAATGAGAAACTTTGCTTATGAAGAGAAGTTGGGCCAGTTTTCCTTGGAGAGAGAAGGTGGCTAAGTGGAGGTTTGGTATAGTTGTTCGAAATCTAGTTGGACAGAGTAGTTGGGGCAAACCATTCCTGTTTGTAAAAGGACCAAGAACATGAGGGCACAGATTGAAAAATTTGCGAGAGAAGATAACGTGATGTGATTTTAAAAAAACTTTTTCACGCCATAAGTGGCGCAGGCCTGCAGTACGCTGCCTGGGACAGTGGTGAACACAGGTTCAATTGAGGCATTCAAGAGGGCGTTAGACGGTTATTTTAATTGAAACAATGTGCAAGAGTATGGAATAAGACAGGAGGATGGTACAAAGGCATGATGCTCATTTGGAAAGCTGTTGCAGATACAATGGGCCAAATGGTCTCCTTCTGTAACATAAATATTCTGTGAAGTGAAAATCTCAAATTTAAGCTTGATTTTTTGTTGAATGAGGGCATTGGGGATAAGGAGTTAAGATACTGACTAACCACAATCAGATTATAAATGCAGCACTGGCTCGTGGGTAGAGGGTGGGGGCAGCTGATGATCCAGTCACGTTCCTGTGTTCTTATCAAGTGGCAAGCATATGTCTGCCTCTGCAGGCTTAGCTAGCCTGCTAGCAGACGGTTCTGGAATAATGATTATTTTCCCTCCCGTGTCTTGTTTGACGTGGTATAGATTGGGAATTTAGTATAATACTATTTAAACCTTTGTCTATCTTTTGCTTTCTAGTCATGAGTGTGAGGTTGAAGGCAAACCTGTCATGGTTTCAGTATGTAAATCACCTTTCAATCTGCTGATGTCATGCTAAGCTGCACAATTGATCTAATTTTAACTTGGATGAACATATTTCCCCTGTACTTGTTAATGAGCACTCAGATCCTGTGCAGTCCAGCTGGCTGGTGTATTCAGACATCTTCAGCCTCTTTACAACAATCGAAGGACCATATCTGCTTCAGGAAGACTGCCGTCATCCCAGTACCAAAGAAAAGCCAGATAGCGTGCCTTAATGACTACCATTCGGTGGCTCTGACATCCGTCATTATGAAGTGCTTCGAAAGGTTAGTCATGGCACAAGTCAGTTCCGGCCTCCCAGTTTGCCTGGATCCACTACAGTTTGCCTACCGCTGCAACAGGTTCACAGCAGACACCATCTCCTTGGCCCTGCACTCAACCCTGGAACACCTAGATAACAAAGACACTTATGTCAGATTCCTATTTATCGCTACAGCTCAGTTTTCAACACCATTATTCCTACAAAACTCACCTCCAAACTCCATGGGGTTCTGCTCCTCCGTCCATGACTGGATCCTGAATTTCCTAATCCACAAATTGCAATCAGTAAGGATAGGCAACAACATCTCCTCCACGATCATCCTCAGCACTGGTACCCCACAAGGCTGTGTCCTCAGCCCCTTACTATACTCCATATACACCTATGACGGTGTAACCAAATTCCCTTCCAAATCGATTTTCAAGTTGGCTGATGACACCACCATAATGGGGTTGGATCTCAAACAATGATGAGGCGGAGTATGGGAAAAAGATAGAGAGTCTAGTGAATTGGTGCAATGACAATCTCTTCCCCAATGGCAACAAAATGAAGGAGATTGTCATCGACTTTAGGAAGCACAGTGGAGGGTACGCTGTTGTCTACATCAATGGGGCCGACACTATGTTTAAGAAAACCCACCAATGCCTCTACTTCCTCAGAAGATTAAGGAAATTTGGCATGTTCACCACAACTCTCTTCAACTTTTACAGATGCACTATAGAAAGTATTCTTTCTGATTGTATCACAGCTCAGTATGACTCCTGCTCCGTCCAAGACTGCAAGAGATTACAAAGAGTCGTGAGCGAAGCCCAGTCCGTTACTCAGACCAGCCTCCTACCCATTGACATGGTCTACAATTCCCACTGCCTCAGACGAGCAGCCAGCATAATTAAGGACCCCACACACCCCGGACATTCTCTCTTCCACCTTCTTCCGTCAGGAAAAAGATACAAAATTCTGAGAACATGTACCAACCAACTCAAGAACAGCTTCTTCCCTGCTGCCATCAGACTTTTGAATGGATCTACCTCACATTGAGTTGATCTTTCCCTACAGCCTAGCTATGACTGTAACACTACATTCTGCAGTCTGTCAATTCCTTCTCTGTGAACAGTATGCTTTGTCTGTATAGTGCACAAGAAATAATACTTTTCACTGTATATTAATACATGTGACAATAATAAATCAAATCAAAATCAAATCCAAAATGTAGACACATTCGCAGTTCCAAATTCTGCTCTGCTGGTATTTTTAGGATTGTGAAACATCAGCCTATCAATTTATTTGAGAGTAAGATTAACTTCAGATTAACTATCATGTTTTCGATAGAAATGGGTTTCTTTTTCAGCAGTATGAATAAACAAATTTGGGAAATTAGTAAGCCAAATCTTTTGCATTTTCTCAGTGATTTGATATCTTCTATTTCTCTATCCGATTGCACCTAGTGTGTTTACCCCAATCTTCAATAAAAATTCAGGCATTTTCAGTAGTCTTTACTGTAATCCTTATCTCTTGCACTAAGTTTTGGTTTGAAAAGGGATGGGTCAGAGATGGTATGAAGTTAAGTACAGTAGATATCTAAAGAGTCTTTGGGGGTTCAGCTGTCTAGATCCTTAAAATGCCACTAACAGGTGTAGAAAAAAATCAAGAAGGCTGATGGAATGCTAGCCTCTATATCTAAAGGACTGGAGTATATGTCATACTGCGGCTATACAAAACCCTGGTTAGATTGCACTTGGAGTGCTTTGAGCAGATCTGGGCACCATTGCTTAGGGAGGATATTATCGGACTTGGAGTGCAGCGTTGGTTTACAGGACTGATACCTGGACTTCAGAACTTTAATTACGCGGCAAGATTGAAGTTCATTTATTAATGTCACAAGTAGGCTTTCATTAATGCTACAATGAAGTTACTGTGAAAATCCCCTAGTCGCCATACTCAGCACCTGTTGGGATACACTGAGGGAGAATTTAGCATGGCCAATGCACCCAACCAGCACATCTTTTGGACTGTGGGAGGAAACCGGAGAACCTGGAGAAAACCCACGTGCCCAAGCCAGGAATTGAACCCGGGTTCCTGGTGCTGTGAGGCAGCAATGCTAACCACTCTGTCACTGTCGCCAGTTATACAGATTAGACCTGTTTGCTGCAGAATTTAGGAGGTTAAAGGGTGATCTAATTGAAGTCTTTGAGACGCTCACAGGAAAAGACGGGGTAGGTAAATGGTGAACTATTTCCAGTGGTTGGAGATTCCAGCACTCGGGCATAGTCCAAACATTAAGGCCAGACCGTTTAGAGAAGCTCGCAAACACTTCTACGCACACTCGTCCACAAGTGGCAGTTAATGCTAGACCAGTTGATATCTTTAAATCTGAGATTGATCATTTTTTATTGAGGCATTAAGGGATATGGGCCAAATGGAGGTATATGGAGTTAGGCCGCAGATCAGCCATGATCTCATCAAATGGTGGAACAGGCTCATTGAACCACTTTTGTTTTTCAGTTGCTGATGGACATATGTCACTTTTCAATATGTGATTATAGGCTTTTTAGTTCCTCTGCTCCTCTAGGAGTTTGCTTGTATTGTCAATCCTAAAAATGACCTTTTATTAACATGGGGCTTATCCTGTTCTTGAAATTTAATTTAACTAAATATTCCAAATTTACCTTTTACTGATCACCATCTATGACTCATGGTTGACATTGCTTTCACACGTCAGTTGAATCTGGATGTCAGCATCCTCAACACCAACGTGTTACTATGACACCACAGCCCAAATCTAGATGAAATTTGCAATTGACTGATGATTTTCTAAGTGAGAAATCTCCAAGTAAGTCTTCTACTACTTGTTCTTGTTTCTCACCATATGTCCTTGAAACCTCATCTTGCTCATGAGACCCATTATTTGGTGGGGATACCCCCGTCCCACTAAATTGGTGAACCCAAACACATTTGGTTATCTCACCTCATTTGGTTTCTGCACCTTTCCTTTTAAAAACTAACGTATCCACTTTCTCAAGCCACCTCCTCAAACCCTCTGTCCCCTGAAACCATCTCTCTCCAATTCTCTGACCTTTCAAACTACCACTCCATCTCCAATCACCTTGGTCTCCAGGGTTCTTTAACACTTAATTGCATTCCAAATCCATATGTTTTTCCAGTGCCTTCATATTTAAATGTTCAGATAGAAAAACTGAATCTTGTCATTTATTGTGAGCCTCTTCAGATTGCAGTCTGTATCCATTATCTGTAGAGTCTGCCAAGAGAATATGCTTGGTCCTCTTCCATTTCTCATTTGTATTTTGCCTGTCAGCAACATCATCCAATGGCATATCAGATTCTGCATACACGCTCACAACATTCTGTTCACCTCAACGTTCTCACTCCTCTAATTGTCAGACCAGTCCTGATTGAGCCACAGTTTCCTCCAATTAAACATCATATCCATTGTACTAACCTCACCCCGTGCTGTTTCTTCAGTACCAATTCCATCTTGATCTGGCAGAGTCCAAAGGGTTTGTGTGAGTAGAATGAGAAGCAGGCTGGCAAGGTTACCCCTGGGGGTGTGCAGGGTGGGGAGGTTAATGACTGAGCAGCATGGACTTGTAGCTTGTGAGGAGACGGTGATGAATGCTTTTGGAGAATTCCAACAGAGCTACAAGGGTAGCTCGGGGCTTAATCACAGGGAATTCTAGCTTAAGATATTGTTCGGAGAATTGAAAGGCAGAGGAATTGTGATGGGTTCGCATAGGGATTAGAGGGATAAAATGCCCTCGGGGCTCGAGGTTTAAGGTACCATATATGGGTCATAGCAAAGGGCTATCAAGGATCCTGATGGGAAAATAAAGGGAGACAGAAAAAATATGCTTGGTTCTGAAGAGGCAGTCAGAATGATTGGACATGGGCTTCATATTATTGAAATTTGCTAGAGGTTTAACTAGACATATTTTGATCATAAATAAATGGAAGGAAATAAATTAAATTGAAGACCCAAAACTGACATTTCAGTCCCTGTGGCTTGTTTAAGTCTAGTAAGAAGTCTCACAACACCAGGTTAAAGTCCAACAGGTTTATTTGGTAGTAAACGCCACAGGCTTTTGGGGTTTGCCCCTTCATCAAGTGAGTGGGAGTTCTGATCATAAACAGATCATATAAAGGCGCATACAGTTTACAGAATACTTATTAGAATGCGAGTCTTTACAGCTAATCAAGTCTTAAAGGTGCAGACAGTGTGAGTGGAGATAGCATTAAGCATAGGTTAAGAAATGTGTATTTCTCTAGACAGGACAGTAAGTGAGATGTTGCAAGCCCAGGCAAGTCATGGGGGTTACAGATAGTAATTAAACAGATGTTTAAGTCCACCAGTGCACAGCATGGAATATCCACAGGTCTGGTTCGGAGACATGGGCAGAGAGGCAATGGACCCAAGAGTTTGAGGGGCTAAGTATCAGTGGGTCTGCTGTTGAATAAAGACCATTTATTTTTGTGGTAGCAATAAAGGAAAGTAGAAATATTTCTCTGGTTGAACTGCTTTGCCAGCTGTTGGCGACAATCATTTTCACTGCTAACAGTTAAAAAATTTTTTTCCCGGATGTACTTCTGTTAGTGACCTGATGCAGAATGGTTAATATGCCTACTATCACAATCTCAGCATGAGAACCCTTTGCTCATGTGCATGCCATTAAACACTTTCACTGCTTTATGTGTACCATGTCAAAAAGAACCATTTATTTATATAATATAAACTTGCATCCTTAAATGGTGTAGGTTTAATTTTTTTGATATGTATTTTTATTGAAGAAGTGTCCCATTTTTACAAACAAATGCAATAACCCTCAAGATTGGTATAGTACAGCATAATCATTTTTTCACAAGTACAACCAGAGAAAGACAAGTGAGCAGTTTGTTCAGATTATACATTAGTTGCAAATTGTGGCTCTAAAGATCTAAACAATGATAGAGTGTTTCAGAGACGGGGGGAAACAGAATAAGATTCTCCAGGAATACATGGCATAATGGTGCACATCTTCGCCTACAGGACACGAGAGACAGAGCCACATACTCCTATGAGGTATTTCATAAGTTAAGTCAAACAATTTCTCATGGGATCAGGGTTGGGGTTAGGATTTAATTTTAACACAGGTCCAAAGGCAAAGTGAGCAGACCCCACATTCTTGGTACAACAAGGATGCAATAGTATCAGATCTGTGCTTTAAGCTTACACTAATGCACGTGGTGTATTATTCTAAACCAAGTTGCCTCTGCTGCATCAAAGATGCACACTGAGGGATGCATTCCATTTGAACAATTGTATTCTTGCACATTCCACTATTTTCAAAGTAGCCACTGCCATGGCAGCCAAGGAGACAATAGAATATTGATACAGGTATAGGAAATATTCTTCCACCATGCTTAGACATGGACCAAAGTTCAGCTTTACCGGAGGTGCCATTAGTACGAAACAATGTATTTTCCCTGGATATGTGCCTTGTCTGTGCCTTTGCGGGAGTCCATCAGAAATATAACCAGGGTTCCAGGTTCAATTCCGGTCTCGGGTCATGGTCTGTGTGGAGTTTGTACTTCCTCCCCATGTCTGCGTGGGTTTCCACCGAGTGCTCCTGTTTCCTCCCACAGTCCAAACATGTGCAGGTTAGGTTGATTGGCCATGCTAAATTGCCCCCTAGTGTCGGGGGATTAGCAGGGTAAATGCATGTGGTTACAGGAGTAGGGCCTGGATGGGATTGTGGTCAGTACAGACTTGATGGGCCAAATGGGCTCCTTCTGCACTGTAGGGCTTCTAAAATAAAAATCTAGAAAAATTCCATGACACCAATAGTTCTAAGGGAGTTTTCCTGGCCAGCTGTGAGAACTTGTTGAATCATACGCACAACCTCCACACTAAACCACCCACCAGCCTCCACTTAGTGGTGTTACCTATATCAGCCATAAGAAAAGAATAAATGATATCATATATATACCACTGTTATAATTGCAACCTGCCTAGCACTCTTAACCTCTTTAAGGACATTAAACCACTTGGATTCAATTTTGACACAGGACCAGAAGCAATGCATGTAGTCACCCATGGCACAACGAGATTATGGCAGGATCAAATCTCTGTTTTAAGCTTGGAGTAATTAAAGGAACATGCTGGTAGATGTATTCCGTTATAAACAAAGGATAATAGGCAAAAAGCCTCAGTGCTAATATACTAGATCACCCCTATCAACATGACAAATAACATCACAAGATCAAAGAAAGAGTGCGACAACAAGGGTAAAGTCCAGAATTAGTGACGAACTGCAGATTATGACTCAACTTTGCGGATGGCAATAATTTTTAGAGAGGGTAAAGCTTCAGTGGGATTGTTGGACAGCCATAAAGATCCATCAGATGCCAGTTGCAGGATAAAGCAGGACAAACTGCAATTCTGATAGTTTTCAGATGCTTTCCAGCCTCATCAAAACATCTGCGACTGAAGCTATCAAAGTGCTTGATTACTGGCTGTGGGTCAGGCCTCAAAAATAGGATACAAAATGCCTTTTCAAGATTAATACACTCAGCTTTTGTGTTGAGATTAAAAAAAGTTTAAGTGGTAGCCTGTTCTCAAATTTATCTGGGAACTTGCCCTCAGCTGCTTCTGGAAAGACAGTCAACGGACGCACCTCCTCTGGCCCGATGAAGTGGAATACCTGACGTGTAGCTGATTGTCCAAGGATTGAATGTGGGTCTGAACTGACGAAGCTTCATTCACGACATAAGGACTCTTTCCTCTGTTTCTTCAAGCTTCTTATGTGTACTCTGCAGTTCAGCAATATGAGCACTGAAATTCTGTTCCAGAAGCCAAGTTTGTCAACTATATAAGTTCAGTCATATTGGCAGTCATCATCTACAGCACCTTCGTTGTCAGGCCGGGAGCAAACTCACTGACCAGATTACCATATTGAAGGCTTGTTTCCACCCCGGTTGCCTCCCACTGCTTTTTTCACAACTTATTCCCTGCAGTGAATTACATAGAATTTACAACATAAAACCTAGCTGTTTGGTGTACAGGATGGGTGTTTATCTTCCACAGCTTGCTCCTTGTCTGGGTGCTCCAGTTTCCTCCCACAGCCCAAAAGACGTGCTAGTTAAGTGCATTGGCCATGCTAAATTCTCCCTCAGTGTACCCGAACAGATGCCGGAGTGTGGCAATTAGGGGATTTTTCACAGTAATTTCATTGCAGTGTTAATGTAAGCCTACTTATGATAAAGTTTTCATTTATTAATCTTAACATGAAATTGCATCATCACGGCCCTATTGCTATGAATATGGTCACCACATTTAGGAAAACTAAAGATTTGAAATAGTTTTTGTAACTAGACAACGATCATGTGCTGGCAAATTATCATTCTATATTTTCTGTATTATAATACTGGCCATTAACAAACTAGATTATTTTGTCATTTCTGTACTTTGTTGAAAACCTGGTTACATTTTTGTGCTAATGGCCACTTCATTTTCATTTTGGAGTTTCGAGTTTTTAATTTCCCTCAGAATGTTCTGCAAATATACATTTTTGTCATTGAGCATCATTTGGAAATGGATAAAAGTAATACAATGCAAACTGGAGGAACAGTATCTCATCTTTCGGCTAGGCACTTTGCAGCTTTCCGGTCTCAACGTCTAATTCAACAGTTTAAGATGATTTGCTCTACCCCATCTCCACCCCTTTGTTTTCATTCTATTTAGCTTAATTTTTTATATCGTCCTCTACCTTTTTGTTTTTCTCTCTCTTCTACCCGCCCCCCCCCCCCCCCCACACACACACACACACACACACACACACACACACACACACACATCTTCATTTTAGCTCCTCTGCTGTTTGGCCTTTCACACCCTTTATTCTCTTTGTGTACGCCTATTAGCAGTCTTTTCTCCTGGGTTTCTGTGGCTATGACTCATCTTTCATTCCCTCACCCTGTAGTACAAATATTTTCCACTTTCTCTGCCTTTTAGCTTAGACAAAGGGTCATCTGGACTCAACGTTAGCTCTTTTCTCACCTTACAGATGCTGCCAGACTTGCTGAGATTTTCCAGCACTTTCTCTTTTGCTTTCATATTGCAATGGTTGTGTTTGACAAGGCAAGAGTTTGGTACTGTGATTGAATTCCATCAGATCATCCTAAAAAAAGTGCATAAATAAAGTACTGAAGCTTCAACATCTGATGGTCAGTATTGCAGGCACAAGTGTTTGAATACAATATAGGACTAATTACTTGAAAGGCAAAGCTTTATATATCCCTTTTGCCTCATTGGATTTGAAATTCAAAAATCCCAAATCAGTAGATTCAAGTATTATACACAAGACACCTGTGCTTTATGTCTTGAATGTGTTTGTATTGTTGAGGTACTGCACACAATTAAAGGTTATATAATATAATGACCTGACAAAACAGATTGAGGTACTGTGCCTAAAGATTGTATAGACAGAGCGACAGGACTGATTAAACAGCTGCTGTTTATCTAGTTGGAGCTTGTGCGATGTTGTCACTTTTAGGTCAGGTTTGATTGCGGTTTGTCCCACAAATCACAGCATTATTGAGAGAGAACAAGGTCACCTAGAAGAGTAACCAAGGCAATCTCACGCAGGATGTTGAGCAGTTGCTTTAATGACTATCAGGATAATAAGAAAAGGAATATCATCTTTTAAGCATTAATGACCACTCCAAATGTCAAACAGATCACACATACCAATAGAGCCACTTAAGTTTCATGCTAAAGTTTGGATTCTCACGTGTGACCTTGTTATTTCTAGAAAGGTAGATTAGTTAAAAATAACATGGTACGCCTGATCAAGGCTTGATGCAAAGGTTAATTATTTTTCAGTGTAAGCTACGGTGCTGATAAATAATCAGTCGTTACCTGGTCACAGACAGTATGTGGCAGCCTTGACGTCTAGAACTCTTCTTCTTTGCCACGATTGTACCTGATTTTGAGTTCTGTTGGATTCTCTCAGACAAATTCATCAATAATTTTAACAGCTTATTTAAGAACATAAGAACATAAGAAATAGGAGCAGGAGTAGGCCATCCAGCCCTTCGAGCCTGCCCCGCCATTCAATAAGATCATGGCTGATCTGTCGCGGCTCAGTTCCACCTTCCCGCCCTCTCCCCATAACCCTGAATCCCCTCTCTTATCAAAAACCCATCAACCCGCGTCTTAAAAATATTTATCGAGGCAGCCTCCACCACTTCAACGGGCAGAGAATTCCAGAGATTCACCACCCTTTGAGTGAAGAAGTTCCTCCTCAACTCCATTCTAAACCGCCCCCCCCCCCTTTATCTTGAGGCTGTGCCCCCTAGTCCTACTGTCTTTTTTGAGCAGGAAGAGTCTCTCCACCTCTATCCTATCCATCCCATTCATCATCTTATACGTCTCAATGAGATCTCCCCTCATTCTTCTAAACTCTAACGAGTACAAGCCTAGTTTATTCAGCCTCTCCTCATAGCTCAACCCCCTCAACTCCGGTATCAGCCTAGTAAACCTCCTCTGCACTCCCTCCAAGGCCAAAATATCTTTGCGCAGGTGCGGCGCCCAAAACTGCACACAGTACTCCAGCTGCGGCCTCACCAATGCCCTATACAGCTGCAGCAAGACCTCCCTACTTTTATATTCAATCCCCCTCGCTATGAAGGCCAGCATCCCATTCGCCTTCCTGACCACCTGCTGCACCTGCAAGCTGGGTTTTTGTGACTCATGCACAAGGACCCCGAGGTCCCTCTGCACCGTCGCCTGCTGCAGTTTTTCGCCACGTAAGTAATAGTCCTTCCTACCATTCTTCCTACCAAAGTGGACCACCTCACACTTGCCAACATTAAATTCCATTTGCCATTTCCTGGCCCATTCGCCCAGCCTATCTAGATCCTTCTGCAGACTCTCCACACCCTCCGCACAATTTGCCGTTCCCCCAATCTTGGTGTCATCAGCAAATTTCGACACCCTACACTCGGTTCCCTCCTCCAGATCATCTATATAAATGGTAAAAAGCTGAGGCCCCAGCACCGACCCCTGGGGCACTCCACTAGTCACCATCCGCCAATCCGAATAGCATCCGTTGACCCCCACTCTCTGCCTCCTATTTGACAACCAATCCTCGATCCACGCTAACACCCTACCCCCAACTCCATGTCCCTCGACCTTCTGCAATAACCTCTTGTGAGGTACTTTGTCAAACGCCTTCTGAAAATCTAGAAAGACCACATCCACCGGCTCTCCTCTATCCATCGCCCTAGACACATCCTCATAGAACTCCAGTAAATTTGTCAGACACGACTTCCCTTTAATGAAACCGTGCTGCGTCTGCTCTATCAAGCAATTCCCTTCAAGATGCCTCGCAATTTCCTCCTTAATGACGGATTCTAACATTTTACCTACCACAGACGTTAAACTAACCGGCCTATAATTCCCCGCCTTGTGCCTGGCACCCTTCTTAAACAACGGTGTAACATTAGCCGTATTCCAATCATCCGGCACTTCCCCGGAATCCAGCGACGTCTGGAAAATAACCACCAAGGCATCCACTATCACCTCCGCCATTTCTTTCAGAACCCTCGGATGCATTCCATCAGGTCCTGGGGACTTGTCCACAATCAGCCCCTCCAGTCTGTCGAGCACCGCCTCTCTAGTAACAGTAATGTCATTAAGACCCTCCAGTCCTACCACCTTTCCATCTCTAACACCCGGCAAATTATTCACGTCCTCCTCCGTGAAGACAGAAACAAAAAAGTTATTCAATACCTTAGCCATATCCCCATCCCCTACCACTAGGTCCCCTTTCTCATCCTCTAAAGGACCAACGTTCACCCTAGCCAGCCTCTTCCTTTTTATATATTTATAAAAACTCTTGCTATCCTTTTTTATATTAAGCGCTAGCCCAGCTTCATAGTTTCTCCTAACCTTCTTTATCAACTTCTTTGTCAATCTTTGTTGACGTTTAAACCTCTCCCAATCCTCTTCTCGCCCACTACTCTTAGCTACTCTAAATTCCTCCGCTTTTAATTTAACACTTTCCTTCACCTCCTTCGTTATCCACGGCTTATTACCTCTCCTCCTACGGTCCTTTTTGACCATCGGAATAAATTTCCGCTGAGCACCAAGAAAGATCTCCTTAAAGATCCTCCACTGCTCCTCAGCAGACCCTCCCTCCAACGCGCTCCCCCAGTCCACATTCGCCAATTCTTCTCTCATCCTACCGTACTCCCCTCTATTCAAACAAAGTACGCGTGTCCGGGAACCCACTTTCTCCTCCTCCATCTGCACCAGAAACTCCACCATACAATGATCACTCTCCCCAAGAGGATCCTTCACCGCAAGGTCCCTAATTCTACCCGCCTCATTACATAGCACCAGATCCAAGATAGCTCGCTCCCTCGTTGGCTCCAACACACACTGTTCGAGGAAACTATCCCGGCAGCGTTCCAAGAACTCCTCCTCGAGCCCTCCGTGTCCAACATGGGTCGACCAATCAATATGCAGATTGAAATCCCCCATAACTACGGCCGTCCCATTCCTGCACGCCGCACTTATTTGCGCGTTAACAGCCCGCCCCACCTCCAGATCATTATTCGGGGGCCTATAGACGACACCTGCCAGCGTCTTCCTCCCTTTGCTGTTCCTAATCTCCACCCACAACGATTCCACCCTCTGCTCCTTGGCTCCAATATTATCCCTTGCTACCACCGTGATGCTATCCTTAATCAGCAGAGCTACGCCCCCCCCCCCCTTTTCCCTCCTGCCTATCCTTCCTAAACACTTGATAGCCCTGTACATTCAGCTCCCAGTGAATGTAACACTCCCAGATTATGATGAGATCTGGCTGCTCAGATGCAATAGCTTTGGCATTGGTTGAGTATTTGCTTTGAATTCGATTTTTCAGAATGGGTTAAAACACTGAAACTTGAATACTTTCAGAGGGCTGGTACTCATTTAAACAGTTAGCTGAATACTGTAATAGTTCTAGCGGGCTGTTTAGGTTACGATTTAATGATATGAATCCAGTAAGTGTTTGCTTTCAAGTAACTGGTGAATAGAGTGTGGAAGAGAGGGTTAGGGTTCAATTCACACAGTTCTCCAAGGTAATGTGTGGCTCATTCAACAGTACAGTGTCAGTGGATGGAGATTTCCTTAAAATTGCACAGAGTACTGAATCAGGCAAGAATAAATTGTTATATTTCAGCATTGTATACTCCAGTCTGAAATATGCATTTATAAACTGGACATGTAATTTAACTGTCAAGAAATAAGCTAATTCTATATAATGTTAGTACAAATCAAATACTTAAAATCTCAATTAATTGTTTTGTCCTTCCTTTCCCATTCTTATAGTATTCCTGTAATGGGCAGTGGTTTTAGACACTTTGGAGGATCTGGTTCTTACAATCAGTTCTGACTCGGTCAGAACTAAGCTTCACCAAGAGTTCCGTATCTCCCAGCATTTCTGCTAAAATTTAAGCAGTCGTTATTTCTATTTCACTGAAACATTCTACATCATAGGAATTCATTCGTAAGAAGTCCATTCTTTCCCCTGACCTGGTACTTTCTGCCTAGCTGTGGGCTGAATTGTAATTGTATTAATCATTTGGTCAGACAGAACTTAAGTATTGATTGGGAGAAAAATACATTTTTGTCAAAGCTTTTCTTCATCAGGACATTTGCAAGAATACAATGCAAGGGCAATCAAATTTATACTGTATGAGGAATGAGTGCCTGACCGGTTGGCAAGTGGATTCTGATTGGTAGAGGTGTTGTCATTAAGAATGACAGTTGATGGTGACTGATGGTTAAATAGCAAGCTCTGTTTGAAATGTAAACCAGGCAGCTTGACTCTGGTTAACACATTGCCCTGAGGAACAAACCAGAAATTGGCTGAAGCAGGCACAATGTGTGTATATGTTCTTCCTGTCTGTGAAGAACAGAGCATTGTGTATTAATATATGTAGCTTCCAGTGCACGCAAATATGCCATATTGTCAGCCCAACTTATTATCTTTAGTTGGTTGTCAGCATAATTTTTGTTACATAGATTATTTAACAAATATTATTCAATTTCAGAATCACATCTAATGTTGGGCATTGTGTGGTCTAGTTATAAGCATGGTCTAGTTGGGTACATCTGTACCTTGCCCATTACAAACAGTGGCTGGAATATGATATGCCAGTCTTTGGGATGTACGACCTAAGTACCTGACATCACATTGGCACTAAAATTCATATACCACCTTATTCATTTGTGTGACAGACAGAAGGTCTTTTTGGCTTGATGGCAGCATCCTGTTAGTGGTGAATACCACTTATGTTGCTACTGCATAGTATCAATGTGAAACAGCTAGCTTCATTTTGCCCTTTCAGGGTAATTTGAGGTAGACTGGGCACTTCAGGGCTGAAAGTGATGGCCTTCGGCTTTGTATGAGAAACAGCGTGAATTGACCTGATCAGGGTAATTGTTTTCCCCCAGGATGCCTTTGACGTGCCCTATTTCACCATCAAGTTTGCATGGTGAGCAAATAGCCCAGGCCCTTATTGCACGGCTGCTGATAAGGCCAATCTTATAGCATGTAGACCTGTAAGAATTCCAATGTGTGCATGATCAATGAAGTTGCCAGGTTAATAAGTTTGATGATTATTAATTCACACATGGCTCTAGATTGCCATATAATCTGCAGCACAACTATGTATGACTTTCTTAGGTGGAGCATTGACCAATAGACCAGCAAAGTCAAATGAGCACGTGGACAAAGGATTGCTATCGATATGCTGGTACTGTATGGCCTTTGCAAATGTAAAGGAATGCTTCACTCTGTACACAAATATGAAGGAAT
Source organism: Carcharhinus amblyrhynchos (assembly GCF_965287045.1). NCBI lineage: Eukaryota > Metazoa > Chordata > Chondrichthyes > Carcharhiniformes > Carcharhinidae > Carcharhinus > Carcharhinus amblyrhynchos. Next base: position 3,855,653 of record NC_137354.1, on the reverse strand, counting down.
CCTTCATCACGTCTTTGGAAATCTCACTCAAGACTAGTTGTAACAATTTGCCCAACCATTTGGCCAATTGGATTGGACAACATTTACTAAATAATCTTCGATGTGCAAAGAATTACACTGACAACCAGTTTTGTTGTTCAGGCTCAGTGTCACACATTTGCGTGTATTGGAAGCTGCTTATATTAATACACACTGTGCCTGTTTCAGCTAAACTAAATAAATGACAGTCATTGGCAAACACATTCCTCAAAGCGATGACCCCTTAGTTGTATTCTTGTAAAGCGTTATGATGAGTGGGGTGGCACAGTGACACAGTAGTTAGTGCTGCTGCCTCACAGTGCCAGTGACCCAAGTTCAATTCTGGCCTTGCTGACTGTGTGGAGTTTGCACGCTCTTCCCGTGTCTGTGTGGGTTTCCTCTGGGTGCTCCGGTTTCCTTCCACAGTCCAAAGGTATGCGGGTTAGGTTGATTGGCCATGCTAAATTGATCCTTGATGTCCAGGGATGTATGGTGCAGGGAGATTAGCAGGGTTAGTATGTGAGGTTACAGGGATAGGGTCTAGGTAGGATGCTTTGTCAGAGAGTCATTGCAGACTTGATGGGCTGAATGGCTGCCTCCCCCACTGTGGGGGATTCTGAGTGCAAGACAGAAGGCTTTGAAATGTCTTCTTTTTCAGCTACACTTGATGTTGATATTGTGATCTCTGATTTCTGGATGCTTTTTGCTTCTAATTTACTGCAGTCACTGAGATTTCAGTAAAGTGAAATACTCATTAGGTACATTTGTTGTATTGGTAACAATACACTTCAATGTTTCAATGTCTGCTAGCCTTAATTTATGACCTCAGTTTTGTCAGCACCATCTGAAACCACCAAATCTTCTGCTGCACAATTTACAGTGATCTATACAGAGACAGCCTAGGCTTGGAAGGATGAAAATTTAACATCACACTGCTAGATGTTTAAGAAAGTCTAATTTGTAATTTTCACACACGCATCACAATGCTTTGTCACAAGAAAATCGTACAAAGAATCCTGTACTGCTTCTAGAAACACTCCCTAAATTAGGTTAATTTGCATTTTGTTGTACAATTTTAAGTTGATGGCTTGTACGCCAAGAGTGGCACTGTACCGAATTAAAGGGTACAATCTAATTTCCTGTGACTTCTACATCAAAGGACCAACATGCTACTTGAAACCATAGAAACCTATTCCACCGTGGGCTCAGCAGGCTGGATAGCTTCCTCCTGTACTGCAACCATTTTATGATTTGGTGAAATTTGGAGTAGGATTTGAAATGTAATACTTGGAATAGAATCAAGGCTTTCTTTCAGGATGCTCCTTTAGATCTACTTCATTACCCAAACTTTCCACTCTACTAATATCTGCTCACTTGGCTTGATAGTGCTACTTGCAAAGCACCTTGGGATGATTTACCTCTTCAAAGGTGCGATATAAATGCAAGTTGTTTTTGTTAAACCAGTTGTGATGGAATACGTCCCGAAGGAATGACGAAAAATCCACTGGATATATAAGCTCATACTACTATTATATATTTCCAACTGACTAGTTACAGAACCGCAGGAGTATTAGAAACAAGCTTCCCGTCTATTCTTTTGATTGTGGGAAACATATCTTATGAACAGGGTACAACAGGAGGATGGAAATGAGTTGTGGTTTGTTGATGACAAAGATCATCAAGTATATCAACAAACATTCTAAAAATGTTCAAAGATTTTTAAAGTTAATAATAGTGTTCTGATAAAGGGTCATTTTCACTTGAAATGTTTAACTTTCTTTCTCTCTACAGATGCTATTTCCAGCACTTTCTGTTTTGGTTGCAGATTTCCAGCAGATGCAATATTTTGCTTTTGTGTCACTGTATCTAGTTCCACTATCTGAGGGATCTTTCAACATCAGCTACAAATGTTTATAGTATTAAATCCTTTAATGTGAGAAACGTAAATGTAAGATCACAATAAATAGTTCCCCATGCCACTCCAACCAATATTGCTCCCATCTCTTCCAAATATAGTGATGTTCTGGCCATTGGTTCCATAGGCAGTTGTGCCTAAGTGGCTAATTTACATGTGTAGACTGTATCAATTGACGATTGTTGAGCTTTTTTGATCACGAAGGCATCACGGTCAAATGAAACGTATTCCCATCTGGTGCTTGTGAACACCCAGGCCCCATCCGGAGACACCAGATTTATTATTGGAACTCCATAGATGTTACAACATGGAAACGTGGTTCAATCAGTCCATGTTGGTATTTATCCACTGCATAAACAATAGTCCTAATCACACATGACATATATTTTTCTCCAGCTCAAAGACTAACTAACTATATCTCCATCACTGCTCCAGTTCAGTAACTAGTCCAGCACCACATATGAATTGGAAACTTCATGATTTGTAGCGCTAATGACCTTACTGGATGGTGTTTTTGTTTACTGAGCCACAGAAATGTTATTGAAAGAACTATCGCCAGCAAATTTTACAAATCAATTTCTGTATTACAGAGGTATGAAAATTCTTTCACTTTCACATTGAGAAACTTTCACATGAGAAATTATCAGAAGGTTGCTTTGTGATGAACATTCTGTTTCCTGGGATGGTGAAAGAAAAAATCCTAAAAATCAGTTAAGATTTCACTTTGTTCCTGAATATTAAGCAGTGCTACATAGGCTGCTTCAGCTGTGTGCAATTGTGAATTGTTCTAAATTGCATTGGCCAAAACTTTAGTATAATACGGTAATTACTGTAACAAGGTTACTGAAGGCAACTTTAAACGTACTAGGAGAAAGATTTAATTTCCCATGGGCTTTTAAATTGCTAGTTTTGTCCAATGTTGCTACTTTTAATCTGGTGGGGACTCTTGGAAGCGTATATAAAATACTGTAGTCAGATGTGCAGAATAACCATATATTGTAGAGCTCTATAACATGAGAACAAGCCGACAATCTAATTGCTTTGTTTGACAAGTGCCAATTTCCTTCAGACAAAGTGCTTAAAGTTGACATGCATCAAAGTTCTCCGATATAAGACAGATGGATCTGAATGTCCTCCAGACTTCTGCTCGTGAATTGAAATTCTCTCTGGATTTTATTTAGTCTAGCCAACCTTGTTAACCAGTCCTTTTGCGCATTAGAAGTGGACTTCAGAACCTGACTTAAATTCACAATGGAGCTACAGATCAATATCTATCAATGTTTGGTTTTGGACCAATGAATTTGTCATGGGGTGACTGCTTTACTTTGATTTAGTTTTATTTAGTAATTTCATTTTGAGTTAAAAGTAACTAGGGTGCCAGCAATTGATCTCATGAAGGGCAAAATCACTGAAGCCTGGAGCAATATCAGTTCAGTCTGGTACTGTGGAAGATAATTTTTTTCACAGCCTACCATGATAATGTGTACAATTTACATAAATTATTGTATTACTGTGATGTTTATGAGAAAGTAATATGATGATCAATTTATCAAGTTCTATTTTGAAATTGTCACGCTACATTTGAATTACACAACATGCCTAATATTACAGTTAGATGCTTCCCAAGTATGTTCACTTGGGAAGTATCTGAGGCATGAACTGGCTGTTGGTTGCTGTAGATTTATTTTAATCCTTCCCCAGACAACCTTTGACCATTTCATGCAAAATCACTGCTCAGTTTAGTTTTAGTGGCCTCCTCTCTGAGCCAGGGCCCTCAAAACATGACCCCCTGCTAATTACATGTCAGTTAAAGCTTTAGAAGCATTTTACATTTAATTCCTAATCTCCTGGGTTTCAGCAGTTCTTTAATGTAACTTCTAACAACTGTTGCCTGGTTGTCACTTTATACACAGACATGCACGCATGCGTGTATGCACACACACACACAGGTGTTGTTGCTACTTAATATCTTACTATCTTGCACAACATCATAAGTGAGAAATGATTAAATGAGCATTTTGACTTTCCAAATGTCTGAAATTTCCATTTTGTGCCCAGATATGACCAATCCACATTTTAATTTGAATAGCTTCTGCTTTTCCTCCCTCTGGTAATTATGCCAGAGCATAATTATGTTTTAATACATTCCCATACATGCAGTTGGGAACATGCTCTAAAAAGCTTCCTTTTTCCATCAGACATGGCTACTGGTTAAATTGCTATATGCATAATTATTATCTTAATCTGAAATTACCTGTATAGTTAAATTTAGTATTGCCTGTGTTAAACTTGAGGCTACATGGCTCATAAATCAGATTAACTTCCATTCTAGAACTATTTTAAAAGTGGTACTATCTTCATGTTACTGTGAAATTGAGAACTAAGTGATAGTGGATCATCCAAAAAGTAGTGACAGTTTACTTGGGCAGAGTTTCCAAGGGGCTGGTAATTATAGGCCAGTTAGTCTTACATCGGTGGTCGGTAAGTTAATGGAAAGGGTCCTGAGAGATAGGATTTATGACCATTTGGAAAGATGCAGCTTAATCTGGGATAGTCAGCACGGTTTCATGAGAGGTAAGTTCTGCCTCACAAATTCGATTAAATTCTTTGAGGAGGTAACTAAGTGTGTAGATGAAGGTAGAGCAGTTGATGTCATATACAGGGATTTTAGTAAGGCGTTTGATAAGGTTCCCCATGGTAGGCTTGTGAAGAAGATAAGAAGGTGTGGGATAGCAGGAAATTTGGCTGATTGGATGAGTAACTGGCTGTCTCATAGATTGTGATGGAAGGAAAATTTTCAGACTGGAGGCCAGTTACCAGCGGTGTACCACAGGGGTCAGTGCTGGGTCCTCTGCTATTTGTGATTTTTATCAATGACTTGGAAGAGGGGGCTGAAGGGTGGGTTAGTAAATTTGCTGATGACACCAAGATTGGTGAAGTAGTGAAAGAGGTGGTGGGCTTTTGCAGGCTGCAAAGAGATATTGATACAATGCAGAGCTGGGCTGAAAAGTAGCAGATGGAGTTTAACCCTGATCAATATGAGGTGATTCATTTTGGTAGGACAAATTTGAATGCGGATTACAGGGTCAACGGCAGGGTTCTGAGGAATGTGGAGGAACAGAGAGACCTTGGGGGTTCATATCCACAGATCTCTGAAGGTTGCCACTCAAGTGGATAGAGCCGTGAAGAAGGCTTATCGTGTGTTAGCGTTTATTAACAAGGGATTTGAGTTTAAGAGCCGTGGGGTTATGATGCAACTATACTGGACGTTGGTGAGACCGCATTCGGAATATTATGTCCGGTTCTGGTCACCTCACTATAAGAAGGATGTGGAAGCATTGGAGAAAGTGCAGAGGAGATTGACCAGGATGCCAACTAGTTTGGAGGGTAGGTCTTATAAGGAAAGGTTGAGGGAGCTGGGGCTTTTCTCTTTGGAGTGGAGGAGGATGAGAGGCAACTTAATAGAGGTTTATCAGATGATGAGGGGGATAGATAGAGTGGATGTGCAGAAACTATTTTCTTGGGTGGATGTAGCTGTTGCTAGGAGGCATAACTGTAGGGCTCATGGTGGGAGATATAAGAGGGATGTCCGAGGTAGATTCTTCACTCAGAGTGGTTGGGGTGTGGAATGCACTGCCTGCTGTGATAGTGGAGTGGGACACTTTAAGAACTTTCAGACAGTTATTGGATAGGCACATGGAGCACACCAGAATGATAGGGAGTGGGATAGCTTGATCTTGGGTTTGGACATAGCTTGGCACAACATTGAGGGCTGAAGGACCTGTACTGTGCTGTACTGTTCTATGTTTCTATAAGCTATTTTGTAGCAGGTGAATACAGAATTGCCAACTTTCTAGATAGACTGCTGTATTTTCTTGTTACAAAACTGTTGGGGAATCCAGTTGAACATACTCAGTAGGATCCTCCCAAACATTTATTCCTGCATTGTAAATATTCTTTAATTTTTCTTTCAGCTTATCTTCAAAACATCTTTTTAAATTATCACTTAGTTGCCTTTTTTCATAAGGGAAAGGTCAATGCTATTGCCCATCAGTCTGAAAGATCAAATATAATAGTGTGGAAGTAAAAATTATCGATAAGTCACTGGAAGAATTTCTCTCCCTGGAAGATATTGGTGAATCAGATGGGATTTTGGGGCTACTGATGACTTTCATGATTATTTTTGACAAATGACCTGGCTTACTGAATTCAAGTTCACTTCTCAACATGGTGAGATTTGAACTTGGGCCTCCTGGTGAACCACAGGTGATTGTATCTAATGTACTACCTCAAGAAATAATATGATTCTCTTGGAGTGAAGTGATATGAAAAGAATGGTATTTTCATGTGGGCTGGACCAGAACTGCACATCACCTCAGTATCACTTCCTGGGACTCGAGTGTTATTCCTCTGGCTATAAATCCTTGTTTCCTTTGCTTACCCCTGAATATTGTGCAATCCATCAGTCTACCCCAAATGTCTTTTATTTATAGTTTGTGGTTATTTTGCAAGCATTTTGTGCAGAAATATCAAGTTTATTTATATTAAACTGCACCTTTCATTTAATCCAAGATCCAAATATATTCCAATTGTTCTATAATTGGCCCATTGTTCTTGTGTTATTTACTTTCAAGACCAACAATTCCTAGTTTGGTGAGGTGGGAGGAGGGGGGATGGTTGCTGAATATTATAAAGACAAGGCAGTAATCAAGGCAGGGGAGTCTTGAGATTCTGGATAAGGTTGAACTTCAGAAATACTGCATGTTAATAAGTCAACTGTGCTGTCAATTTTAGTGGCTGTTCATGATTTTAGAACAGCAGTATTTTGTGTAACAAGTTTGCAGAATTTAGCTTGTCAACAGTATTGTGTTTACAATGATGTAGCATCTCTTCATTGTGTTAAGAGATTGTCCACAGCACTAAATTATACTCTGTATCATATAGTTTGTGTGAATGCAAATTATTTTATAGAACATGGTTATCCTGTTGCATTATGAAACCATGACTCCATCAGACAAATATTGCAGTTGTGGTGGTGATTGTCTGAAATCAGTCAACTGGTTATTTGTATTCATTATTTCATTTTAAAAATTGATTTTCTCAAGGAGAGGTGATGGCCTAGTAGTATTATCACTAGACCATTAACCCAGTCAGGGACAGAGTATGTTACTGAAATTGGAAGAGGAGAGAACTATTATTCTGGCACTGTTGAACCGCAGTGTGAGCAGCAACATTACGGTTGCCCAGATAACAGTTTCCTGATGAGGAAAAGGACCATTTTAAGATGTTTTGGCATGATAAAAAGCTATGTGTATTGATGAAAAGTTTTCTAAAAGAATCACATTATACAAAAGTTGACTTTATCTGGTGGTGGGAAATGAACTGATGTGATCTAGTAGACTCTTCAAAAAGAAGCCATTCACTCAGTTGTGATGGGATTAAGCAAATACAATAGCATGATGAGTTTGGTGCCATCTGTCAAGTTGTATTTGTGTTACCAGTGCCACAGTTGTATTGCTTTGAATAGCTATCATCATTATAGCCATTTCATTGGTCAGGCTGTAAAGTTATTTTAATGTTCTGAATTTGCAGTCTGTGGTTTACATAGTAAGGTATGGCTTAGCATGTGAAGTTGCTTCACATTCATGCATTTGAATGTGTGAAATTATTTTTAAAAAATAAATTCATTTCAAAGTACCATTACATTGTTAATACTTGTCCATGATTCCTGTTTCTGGTTTACTACATCTCTCAAAACTGGAGGGTGATTCGGTAGACTGGCTACTAGAAATGCTCTTTAAACAGTACTGAAGGAAATTATAGTTCACTGAGCATTTAAGCTGCTGATTACCCAACTCCCCTTCCCCCTGCAGCCCCCGTATTTATTGATGTTGTAAATGGTTCTGTCTTCGGGTGTAGTCCCCTCTGCTTGAAATTTTCATTCTTCTCTTCTTTGAAAAAAAACCCTTAACCCCTCCATCCTTGCAAACTCAGTCCTACTGCCGACCTCCTTTCCTCCTGAAAGTCCTTGGACGGCAACATGTACATATCACCATCTGGAGCTCTGTTTAAATCCTTCCAATCAGTTTTTCACCCTGTCTACAGCACTGCAATGGCTCTTATCAAAGTCCCAATCGCATCATATATGATTGAGATGAAGGTAAACTTTCCCTCCGTGTCCTTGACCAGTCAGCAGCCTTTGACATGGGATGGCAGGTGGCAAGTGGTTAGCACTGCTGCCTCTCAGCGCCAGGGACCTGTGTTCGATTCCCAGCTTGAGTTTGTGACGTTCTCCCTGTGCCTGCGTGGGTTTTCTCCAGGTGTTCCGGTTTCCTCCCACCGTCTGAAAGATGTGTTGGTTAGGTGCATTGACCCAAACAGGTGCTGAAGTGTGGCGACGAGGGGAATTTCACAGTGACTTCATTGCAGTGTTATTGTAAGACTTACTTGTGACTAATAAATAAACTTTTACTTTTACTTTACTTTTGACAAGGTTAGTTATATCCTTCTCTAACACCTTTGCAGTGTCATCCAGCTGGGTGGGACTGATCTCACTTTGCTCCAGTCTTATTTGCCTGTTTGCAGCCAGAGAATCACTTGTGCTTTTGTTCCAGCTCCCACACCATTACTGCTGGTGTTCGCCAAGGGTCAACCCATGGCCCTCTTCTATTTCTCATTCACATGCTGCCTCTGGTGACATCATCTGAAGGCACAGCATTAGTTTTCACATGTAAGCTGACAACATTCACCTCTACTCACAATCACCCCACTTGATTCTCTGCCATTGCTAAATTATCAGATTATTTATCTGACATCCGGCACTGGATGAGTAGAAATTTCCTCCAATTAAGTATTGGAAAAACTGAAGTCATTGTCTCTTTTGTTCCCCTGTTCCGAATTTCATTCCAAGCTACTGACTCCATCCCTCCTCCTGACATGAGATCTGAAATTCTGAAACTGTTTGCCACCATGTTTGATCCTGGGATGAACTTCTAACCCTAAATTCGTGCCGACACTAAGACTGTATATTTTCCCCTGGTGAGATTTTGCTCCTGTTTCAGCTTGTTTACTGCTGAAACCCCCATTTTTTAAAATTTATTACCGCTAGACTCAGCTAATCTACTGTACTGCTTGGCCTCACATTCTACCCTTTGTAAAGTGAAGCCATCGAAAACTGTCATGCAGCCAGCCCAGTTTCCCATCACCCCTGTGCTGGCTGATTTACATAGGCTTCTGGCCAGGTAATGTTTTGATGTTTTTTAAAAAATTCTCAACCTTTTTTCAAATCTCTCCAAGGCCGCCACTATACTTTATCTTTAGGGCCCTTCAACCTTCCAAGATCTCTGCAGTCATCTAATTCTGGTCTCTTGAGCATCCCTGTTTATAGTTGCAACTGTCTTCAGTTTCTTATGCCCCAAACTCTGGAATACCCTTCTTACCTCTTTCCACCTCTCTACCTTGCTTGCCATCTTTTAAGATACTCCTTAAAACCTAGCTCTTTGCCCAAGCTTTTGGTCATTGGACCTCGTATCTTTGCATGTGATTCGGTGTCATTCTTTGTTCCAGTTGCTCGTGAGAAGCACCTTAGGAGATTTTATTATGTTAAAGATGCTACATTTTAAGCAATGTTGTAGTTTGAGAGAACTGATTGAATTCGAGTTTTTCATTCTCTTAGTAAATTATGCTTTACATTCATTCCCTCTCTGTATCTTTAGCAATTTTCACCAAGTCCAAAAGGTAAATAAATGTTCATCAAATAAGATAAGATTTCTAACACTATGTTGAATGGCTGACGAAGGGTGCATCTACCCTATAATGAGCAGCAATACAGAGCAGCATAGTGACCTAGTTAATGTCAGCACAGCCTGGGGCACAAACTGAAAATGAAACTGGGAAGAACAGACTTCCTTCTCCACAGTGTCACACTGATCTAGTTGCACGGCATCTCTCATTCCAAGTTTATGCTGCATTTCTACAATAGTATAAAGCGGAGCTACTTCTCACCACTGCTACAGTGTAATGAATCCATTGTCGTTATATTTTACACTGTTAAAATATTTAAGGGGTAAAATTATTATGTTACTTTTGATGAATGTTGTTCTTCTTTGGTAGTGACTTTTAAGGGGCATCGTGATAAATACACGAATAGGGTGTGAATAGAGGGATGTGGTCCCTGGAAAGGTAGGGGGTTTTTGTTCAGTCAGGCAGCACGATCGGTGCAGGATTGGAAGGCTGAAGAGCCAGTTCCTGTGCTATAATTTTCTTTGTTCTTTAACAGTACCTCTGTTTGCTCAAAAGAATACAATTATATTGGGTGATATTTAGAGTTAAGCCAGTAGGAAAATATTTTGACTTTGGTTTATTTGAATTGGAGTTTGATCAGTTGAATTATACCTGCATTGTTCCGTCTATAAAGTACATAAAGTTCTCCAAAATAACAGTGACAAGTTTCAAGGGCAATCCACACCACTCTTGATGTGCACTTAAGCAGTTGCATCATTGCAGTAGACTGTTAAATCATTAGGAATGTTGTACACAGGTCAGTGTGCTGGACCTCAAGAATATGAAAGGTGTTTCTCATTATTGGTTTCTTTTGTCTTGCTGAATCTCACCTTTTTCTCTGGTATTGAAAATTGATTTGAAGCATAATGTCTTATTTTGCCGATATTGAATAAGATTGGGAATTGTTAGAATCAGCCTGCTGAAAGTGTCCCTGCCAGTGGATCAGTATTGCAGAAGTCACTTCTTATCTCAGAAACACAGTAACAGGCTTTCTTTAACCCTATATTTTGATATATAAGAGCTGATATTTCATGAGCTCTTAATTATCCACCATTATAGGCCTCCTGCATTCATTACCTCTGAGCCAATATGTAAGCCACGTAGAATCTTTGAAACTTGTACTCTGAATTGTACATGGGTATCTTGTTCCAGACTTTGAGTAGATAACAGTGAGGCTATCATGTTTACCCTTACAATGAAGAAACCATGACAGCTTCTGCATTCTGCAGATGCTCAGTTAGACATGAAAACCCAAAAGTTGCTGTCAGCTATACCTCTCTCCTCAGGGTGTGGTACAAGGTCCTGTTGCTCAACTAAATACTGAAATCAACGCAGTGGCATGAACTTCTGGGTATTTGCCACTAGATCCCTACTACATACCAGAAAATTTTGGGGCGGGTATGTTCAGGAGCAAGTAGTGATAACTGCTGCTTAAAATAAATCTCTCTGTTCCTGAAATGTAATTCTGTAAGTGTGAGTCTTATACCTTCAGAAGTTAATTTAACATGGGAAATCTTAAAAACAATGTGTTGGCTCAGGAGCCGAATTGGAATAAGTCTGCTCAAGAGTGGGGAAAACTTGTGTGTGCAGAAGTCAGTGAGGTGAACAGCAATGCTATTTCTTCATAACAGACCACAAAATCTAGTTATTGTGTTTAAAAGGTCTGTCATATGTAGCCAGAATTTAGAAATGTTTTGCCAAGATATAATGGGACAGCCAGAGGTTACAATTTTCATTGATAGTACCTTGAAGATATTTTCACTGTAGCTTTGATTATTTAATTTCAGTTGTCCAGCAAAACTATGACTTTATACATGCAATTAATTTAAGTCCATTTGATAGCTGTTTTTGATGGTTGTTATGTATTGCTAAGTTAATACTACAGATCTAGTCTAGTTCATGGTAGATATCAATGTGCTGCCATGAATACTGTGTTGGCTGTGTATTCGATTCTGAATAGGTAACCATGCAAGAATGAGGTGCATGTCATATCATGCTTTGAGCTGTTCTCTGGAAATTCTTTCTGCAAATTTCATAGAAAGATTTCTTTCAGCATAACTATAAAATCAGTTGTTTACTTTGTCATCAATGCAGATGTCTTGATAGACGTTTTCAGTGAACAGTTTTTCTTTAAGAAACTAAATCAGGTGTGAATTGTATGTGATCTGTTTTTTAAAAAAGTTGCATTTATATAATGCCTTCCATGACCTCTGGATATCCCAAAGTGCTTTATGGCCAACGGAGAGCTTCAACAAGGTAGTCTCAGTTGTATTAATATAAATGATTAATTGCATTTTCTTACTGTTTTCCACGTTACTACCTAGAAGATCCTGTTTTACTGTTGAAACTTGCCTGTTGATGCAGATGAAATATCAAAATGGGAATGTGTTGCTTTCTATTGGGTCACACAATCAAAGTGGTTTTGAAGATGAAATGAGCAGAACATTTATCCAGTAAGTTAATTATGTCAACCAGGCCCCAAGAACTTTGAGTTTAATTCCTGGTTTTGGCTGAGTTCCCTTATCTCAGTAAGAGCATCACAGTTGGCATCAGCACCCTGCATTGGGTAAGGGAAATTTTGGCCAAAACTATTGCCCTCCACCCAAGGAAGTGAAAGGAGAATATTGACAATGACCGATAATTATTTAAAATGCTGATACAGCCTATCCCTTTAATCCCTTGAATTGCTGGTCATTGAATTATAGAAGGGGTTCCTACAGTGCAGAGGAGTCCATTCAGCCCATCGAGTCTGCACTGATCATAATCCCACCCAGGTCCTAGCCCCATAACCCCATGCATTCACTCCAACCAGGCCTCCTGACACTAAGGGATAATTTAGCACAGCCAATCCACCTAACCTGCATATCTTTGGACCGTGGGAGGGAACTGGGGAAACCCAGGCAGACACAGGGAGAACATGAAAACTCTAAACTGACAGTGACCCAAGTACGTTCCTGGCGCTGTAAAGCAGCAGTGCTAACCACTCTACCACCATGCTGCCCTACTGTGCTGCCACTATGTTTCTTTTGCTTAAGAACACACCCTCGATTTATTTAAGCTTTTATTTATCAAAATTTTTCTTTTAGTTGTGATTTTTAGTCTTGTGTGAAGACTGACTTCAGTTCAGGAACTTGCGATTCATCTGCCTTAATCTAAATTAATTAACATGTTCAGCATCCTCTTAATGTTTGATTTTTTGCCAATCAACTGATGACATGCTTCAAACTGCTTGAATCCATCAAAAATTGCATGCAGAAAGCATCATTTTTAAAACTTTTTTTAATTCTGCAAAAATTTTGCGTAACTGCCTTAGTGTTAGGCACTATCTCCAAACTCTCTTGTTTTTCTGCCTTTAAGAAAAATTCAGTGTACTTTGCATGTTGTCCATAGTCAATTTGTAAGTGTTTGCCTCTTGGAAATATATATATGATATACAGGCAGATAGCAATGTGCTGATGATTTGAGCTCGCTGGTTAACAAGTTCTGATGAGAACAGCAGCTACAGTACTTCATGACATGTTTTAGTGGTGTAATGATCAAGATGTAGTCTTAAAAAAAAACCCAAATAACTTGCCCTGAAGATTTTTTTAATCAAGATTTTCAGTGTGTTGAGCAATGCTTACTTACAAACATGAAATTTCCAATAAATGCTGTTCTCTTGTTCAAACTATTGGGTCTTTTAAGGTCCTGTGTACTTGCGTGTCTTGTATTTCAGGTTTCTGATGCGGTCCTATGTGTGTTGACATGTGCTGGAAAAGGCCAAAATAATAGTGTCATAATAAGGTGGTAAAGGCCAGCAAAACTGCAGCAGAAAAATTGAGTGTCCATACTGCTGATGAAAATGTGCTTTGTGTTCAGGTTTTAAATTCCTTGGCACAGGAGGTCAGAGTTGGCTTTGAAGTCCTTTATTGCATCTCAGCACAATTAAGTTATGTATGGCTTCTAATAGATTTGTTTCTTACAAACTGCTTTCGGGGTCCATCTGAATGAAGTAGGATCAGGTCATTCGGTGATTCGTGACTTTCAGAATTCTTGAATGTTGTTCTTACCTGTTTTCTATTTTCTGTGCAGGTTTTGTGTTTTCATTAAATGGGTGTTGTTATAGCAGCTGATAGCCCCAAGATGTTATTCACTAAATGAAATGGAGCCTGGTTCATGTTGCTCGCTAAAAGTAAAATAAAGGATTTATCAACTCATTCATACAGTAAAGTGACAAGAAATCCTACTTTAATTGATGTTAAATGTCAACATAAATCATTGAGCAACAGAAAGTCAGCCCTGGACACGAGCAAATGTACCAGAGACTTCAAATAGTGTTTTACTTCTTTCTTGTGAAGAGATAAGAAAAATGCAAAATCTGTCATTTGTTTAGTATTGATATGGGTGTAGAATATTGTGGACTTGGGGTTGGGGACGTGGTGGTGAGTGGGGGTGGAGGGAATGGAGGAAAGGAAATCGAGTGTTTTTGCCTTGTGGTGTTTTCTCTTCACTTTTCTCCTCACTAGCACATTGTTGGTGGCGTATTCCTGTTGTCACCCAAGCCAGAAAAGTCTACATTCTGTTAATTGACAAGCATCTCCGACCTTCCCCTCCATTTCTATAGTTGAATGGAGGAAGCACTTCCCTAACTTTATTGAAAGGAGGATATATTCTGCTTGGCTTCAGTCTGCTTGAATTCACTTCTTTTTATTCTTGGCATATTTGTTTTCAATCCACTAAACCCTGTCTCGTGAGAGCTGACCAAGGTCAATGTAAATTTTGGCATTTCTGCATCAATTTTTAGTTTATGAATTCTTTGCAGCAATTGACTTATAGCAACATTTATTGCATTCCACATGACCATATAATATTTTAATAGATGAAGCTTGCTTTAGCCTCAGTGCAGGACACATGGAGAAAATGCCTTCAGGGATATCCTCAAAGCATCTCCAAGGAGATCTTGTATTCACATTGGTTGATGGGAGTCCGAGACTTGTGACTGACCAACATGGAGAAGGTTTATTTGGGAAGGCAACAAAAAGTCTTCATTGGGAACATAGAGCGGTGAAGTTGCGGTATTAGAGAGTACATGCACAGCTCTATCTCATCTGCCTGATTCTTCGAGCACCATCTGCCTGCACATCAAAACTAGTTTTATTCATAACACAGTTTAAGTATAACTTAACAAAATGAAGCAGCTTAACTCTTCACAGTTGAACAATCTTTAAATGTAAAAATAAACAACTCTAATTTCGAGCTCATCACTATTTCAGTTCCAAATAAGCAACATTCTTCTTGCAGTCTTAAAACCCACTGTAAATCTGGTTAGCAATCATGAACATACTTGCTATGTTGAGTTTAGAAAGCCTTGGAGTTTGTAGAGATATATAGAGCTTTCAGAAGCCTGCAAAACTCTCCTGACTTCAAATGGAACAGCCAAACTCCAACTCATATCTGCAAACAGCCAGTTTCTATTTCCTACAGATCTAGGACAGCAAATAAACCACAACATCACATGATCCTGTCAATCACGTGAATCTGAAATCCCAGGGACACTTAAGTAAACAGAAGCCTATTAACTCGACGTAACATAACAACATACAACATTGGAATGAGTAATAATCTGGCTTTCCCAACATCTGAGCTGTATTCCAACAAGATGGAGTGACTACCTGTAGAAAAAAACTGGACTTCAAAATGTTCTTTTCTTTTTATCATTTGTGGGCGTGGGTGTCATTGTCTGGCCTTGCTGAAACACAAAAAAACACTAATATATGTATTATGTTGTACACCATTACAATATTTATCAATCCTCCATTCATTCATTCCAGTTTATGAGTAACTACAACTGTTTTTCAGTTGATTTCAGGAGTTTTTAATAAGTAGCTGGATTGCCTGTTCTAATCACTTGGCACAGCGAGCACTTGAGCAGTGACCCTGAAGGGGCACCTCAGGTTCAATATAGCTCATCTTAGCAGCTGAACATCACAATGTGGTTTAAATACCAGACTGTCTGAGATTTGAAACTGGTAAAAGAAGGAAGGATGAGAAGAAGTTTGCACAAGAGAAATCACTGGAATGACAACAGAACTGAACGGTTGTACCTATCAAATAAGTTTGACCAGGCTCCAACTTTTTCCTCTGGGAAAGATGAACCTTCAGGAGTGACCTGATAAGAGATCTTCAAGATTTGAAAGAGGTTGATAGGACAGATTTGGAGGAGATGTTTTCACTTGTGGGTGAGACCAGACTAAGGTTCATAAATACAAAGTGATCACTGATAAATCCAAAAAGGAATTGAGGGAAACATCTTTACAGTAGACTAATTGGAGTGCAGAAGCTGCTATCAGTGGGGATTGTTGAGGAAAGCTAGATTAGCACATGTTGGAGTGAGGAGTTTAGGATTTTTTCTGAGGTTAGTTGAAAGGTGGGAGGAGGCTCATGTGGAATTTGAGCATCAGCATATAGACCTTTAGGCCTGTTTCCCTGCTGTATATACTTTGTAATGCTTCCTAATTTTGAGTTGCCACAAAGTGCTCAACAAATGACTTTTGAAATGTACTTCTTGGCTGGAATTCTCTGATGTTGTACGCCCCACCATGGCTGCAAGTGATATCGGAGATTTGGCGCTCAGCCAAATTTCCATTTACAGCAGCGGGACTGGAGAATCCCAGCCCCGGATGACGGAGCCTCCTGGCCCTTATTGCAATATATGCATATTGGATAGTCAGTATGAACACGGCAAGATTCATTCAACAGCAAATTAAACTAGGGATCAATATATCAGTTTTTGTGGTGTCATTGAGTGGCTACTGTTGGAAAGGGCACTCTGATAACATCCTGCTCTTCCAAGAAAAAATAATTTGATGTTGAAAGCCTAAAATAAGTGTAATTAGAAGAGCCAAAGTGTTCTAATGATGATGCTTCAAAATTACGTGATCTTTTTGACTCCTGTTCTCCAGACTGCTTCCAAGCCTCACCTGATGAAGGAGCAGTGCTCCAAAAGCTCTTGCTACCAATAAACCTGTTGGACTTCAGCCTGGTGTTGTGAGACTTCTTACTGTGCCACCCCAGTCCAATGCCACATCATCTGCCAGAAGTTTGAGTTTGAAGCATTAGAGTATTTTTGATCAATGTTAAACTCGTGGTATTAAGTCTGACATTAAGGTCCAAACTGACTTTGAAGTGGTGCAGATTGAGATTTCCTCCTAGGAGTTTCTGATTAACACCAGTTGTACGGTATTTTCATTTGTATTTTCAGTAGAGGTGTGGCATAGTATCCAGCGAAACTGCTTCACACGAGTGCTGTCGTGTAAATTCACTCTTTGATGTAACATTGAATAAAATCATATCAGAAGAAAATAATTCAGTCCATGATGTATGTGTTGGCTCACAGGACAAACCAATTAGTTCTAATCTCCTGCTTTTGTTGGAGGGTGATGCAGAATGTTACTGATGGAGTGGGTTCAATTCCCATACTGGCTCTGTACTTCATGGGAACCTACCTCCTTGTAAAGCCCCATGTTTGCCAAGTGATGCCCCTCAAGCTATATATAACTGATTTGTTTCTCTCTAATGGAGCAAGATCCTCTGATCCTTTGTGACTTATGGCACCTAGCAGTGGAAGCAATTTCTCCCAGTCTAATCCATTGTAACTCGTCATTTGAACGCTTCAATTAATTCTCCTCTCAACTTCTCTTCTGTAAAGAACACATTTCCAGTTAGTTCAGGCAATTCTTTTTTTACTATGAAAGGCAAAATTTGAAATGCAAAATTTGAAATACAGACACAAAAGGCCAGAAATATTCAGCAGATTAGGCAGCAGTGCTGCCCTGCTGTACATTTCGAGCATTTTCTTTTAAATAAAACTGTCTGGAGCCGGACAATATTTGAGGTTTGTTTGGCATTATATACATTCATAGAAATGTAGGAAATACCTCATCGCACCAATGAAGGAATTCATTAAAGTGGTGGGAAGATGGCCTCTTCCAAGAATGTGTGGGGTTCAAGCCCAATTTGTCTATGCAACTGTGAATTTGTTAGTGTAAACTCAGAAGGACATAACTCAGACATATAAAGGATCCACAGAGATACCAATTACTGTACGCAGAATGCAAAATTTACCATTTGACAAAAGGCATGGTTTAGAAAATACATGTGAACATTTGCCTCCTGATATTGCATATCATTTTCTTGTGGCAGTTTGGAATAAATTGACGGCTTGACCTTAACTGGTGTACTTAGTAACAAGATCAAGCCTGTGATGAAAGGCTTAATCAATAGAATTGATGTTGGAAAACGCTTACTGTAAGAATTTATGTTTTCAGTATTTTGACACCATATTTTCCAATACAGCACATTACTTTACTTTCAATTATAATGAACCATCACCTGAAAAATGGGCCTTGAATTCTGTTTTCAAAATGTTTTACTGTAATGTAAAGTTTTATACTCCTAAGGGGATCACCGCTATTGAAATTTATAGCTTTCAGTCATTCACAGGGCTATGGCTGACAGCACACACCTTCATAAACATATCTGGAGAATCAGAGTGTAGGAAAAAAGCCTCCAAGCTCATTTGTTTACAATTAAATATGTTGCATTTATTTGAATGGTTAACCATGACATTGAAATATAAATACTTACCCAGTTACCTAAATCAAAAAAAAGATTGACTGAAAGTTAATTATTGTCACACCTCATATACTATACATATCTCATTCAGGTTAACTAGGTGAATGGAAGAACCAGTGTTGGTGTGATAACCTTTTCAACCAGGGTTCTGGTTTCTCATGTATGAATTATTTTTATATATTAACCTTGCATTTCTTTGCCTCAGTGCTGAACTGTGAGATGCCCACTGCCTTGTTTCTCTTTCTCATGTTTAGTGCTCGTTAACCCACTGTTTTTGTCTTGAATTTTTAAAAGCATTTTGTTTTCATTGTGATTTTATTACCAAGCCAATGTACTGATTTCTTTTTAAGAAACAAGTTTTTTTAATCTTCTCATTGCTTTGGGTCTCACTGCGACATTTGAAGATGAGGAAAATGGCTGCACCTTTCATTGCTACCTGTTTACAATTTGAAATGTCTGCCTGTTGCCCCATTGTGCAACTGATTGCATGCAGTAACTCACTGTTTGAAAGATTCTGAAGCCAGACTTGCTTTAATATCATTCCTTGATGAAGCACGTGCGCTTCACTGCTGCCAGCTAACTTAGAATGCCCCCCCCCACCCCTGCCATCACCTCCACTATAATAATGTAAAAGTTATTGTCGTAGCATAAATAAGATGTGAAGAGATGGTCCAACTGAGTTCTGATACCACCACCCTTGTGGTCTTGAAAATGTTAGCAAGATTGCGTCTAATTTTGAGTGAAGTTTGAACGTGACAATGTTTATTGACAAATTGTTCAGGTGCGGTCTAGATGGCAAATCACCGGTGATGGTCTGTGATTGCTTTAAATACCACACAAATTAATGGACGAGAACACATCTGTTATTCGCTCAAACTCTTCTGGGGCAGTGATGTTCATTGCGGCGAAGTTCAAAACCCACGACTGGCTGACATCTCCAAATGTAAATGCCAGTTACACCTCTGGGGAAAATAAAGCTCATTTACACTGCAAGATTACGAGAATTCAGTGAAATTGAAAATTCTTTTCAAAGCTAACTTTTTATGTACTCTAAATTAAAGACAATCGCAGGGCAAATGTGCCTATTGAAATGTTTATGCTATGAAAGGATTTTTGCAGATTAACTCTTGCATGCTTACAGGTGCATAATACTTATTGTATTTACCTTGTGCTTACAATATCCACTTTCCTAGTTTAGGTAACAATCATTCTTTTTGATCAGCCACTCTTTACAAATTTCTGTTTTCTAATTAGTTAAAATGTGAACTTTCTAAAAATTTGGATTCCATTGTAAATGTCAGAAACAAATAACATCCCACAATTTGTCAAATCACACCTTTCATGGCTTACTTGTAATACTGTTGTCAGAAGGTTGTTTCTTTGAGTTCTTCTCTAGTACTCAGCTGCTTCCATTCCTATCTATTTGGATAGCAGAGAATTAGCTGTATTGGCTTCTCTACCTATTTCTGTGCCACTACCCTTGGTGTACCCCAAGGATCTAACCTTAAGCTTCTCCTATTTTCATTTACATACTGCCCCTTAGCGATATCATCGAAAACTGATAAGTTCCACGTGCACACTGACGGCACTGAGCTCTACCTCGCTCCACTTCCCTCAGTTCATCCACTGTCTCAAAATAATTAGGCTACTTGTCCGTCACTCAGAACTGGAAAAGCAACAATTTCTTTCAACCAAGTATTGGGAGGACTGAAGTCATGGCCCTTGGTCCCTGCCTCAGATTCCATTCCCTAGTCATTGATTCTCTTTCTCCAACTGTTTGCAACCTTGATGTCTATTGTGTAGCCACACAGCCATGACATCACAAAGACTTCTTATTTCCACCTTTGTAACATTGCCCAACATAAGCTATTGTCTCAGCTTGTCTCCTAAAACTCTTGTCTGTGACTTTGCTGCCTCCATACTTGACTCTTCCATGTAATCCTGGCTGGCCCCCTTTCATAAATTCATCTGAAAGTCTGCTTTCTATGTCCTAACTTACACCAAGTACCTAATACCCTAGTGCTTACTAACATATTATTAAGTAGGGCCTCAATATTAAATTTGTGTTCTTATTTTCAAATTTCTCCATCGCTTTTCTTTTTTTCCTGTAACTTCCTTCAGCCCTTAAAGCCTTTGAGATATCTGAGCTGCTTGAATCCGGCCTCTTCAGCACCTTTGATTTCCATCACTTGTGCTTACAGCTGCTGGAGCTCTTGACTCTGCAATTCCCATCTTAAACTTGTGCGACTCTCTACCTCTTTTTTTTCCCTCCTTTAAGACGCTTGTTAAAAATCTACCCTTTTGCCTAAACATTTGGTTATCTGGTCTAATACCCTCTTGTGTGGCTCTTTGTTTTATAATTCTCTTGTGCAAATTGATGTTCTTGTCTTGAATGTATAAACTAATTCCCACTCAATTGCAGTACCTAGGAAGTGCTGATTTGCTGCCCTTCAAATAAGCCACTGTACAAAAGCCCTTCTGCCCCTTTTGGTGGTTCCAATGGGTATTTGAAATCTGAGAATACAACTTGAAGAGCAAGGCATATCCCCAGTGTCCCTGCCAGCACTGACTCTTGATGAACATTGAAAACTGTTTAAATGGCCATTCATCGTACTGTTGTTTGTAACATCTTATTAGGAGCCCCGTGTTTGTTGTATAGGTCTACATGATAGCCATTGACATATTCTGTGGAGCCTTTGGAAGTGTTTCTAAGATGGGTTATGTTTTTTAATATATACATTGTGCAAATCACATTATGAAAAAAGGAAGTTGCATCAAAGGAAAAAAATAAGGTAAATGCCATGAAATATATACATATTATATATATGTACATTTTCAAAAATACATTTAGACAGATATTCATTTCAGTGTATGTGTGCTTCCAATAGGTGCATGCTTTGATTTGATCATATATGGCATCATATTAAATTTGATTTTCTTTTCTCTTGCAGACCTCTTAGAAATAGAACCAAATGTTTTTCTTCGACCTTTCCTAGAGGTGATCCGATCAGAAGATACAACTGGACCTATCACAGGGTTGGCACTGACATCAGTTAACAAGTTTCTGTCATATGGATTGATAGGTAAATATGTTTTATTAATCATGAAATGTTCCAATGCTGAATTACAAGCAGCATTACTGAAGTTTCAACAAAAAAACAGTCCTTCAGTTCTCCAACAAATTGTCCCATCTTGGATTTCTGAGGTTCCTCGTAAAGATATTGTGAAATATCAGTTTCCAGAACATTGTTAGGAAATTTTCACAGATGCCTTCCCTTTTTAAAAGCAATGAGTAATTCTTTTGCAAATGATATAGGTTCATATATAGGGATGTTTTTGCAGCAAATAAAAGGAATATGGGTGAGCCTTGAAATTTTTTTGATTTACCTAGAAACATGGGGGGCCTGTAATTAGTTCCCTGTTGCTCTCTCTGTGGCAAAGCCTTGACTAATCTGAGTTGACTTGCCAACCTGTCACAACCCTTTTCCCTGGTAGTACAAATCGTTTTGATCATTTGAAACTTGGCATTCTGACATTTGTCCTGATGAGTGCAAGATGAAAAGCTTTGGGAACAGGCTTCCTTTTCCAGCATTAATTCTTTACTTCCTTTTCAAATTCAGAACTGTGTGCTTATCTCTGGACAAGGTGGTCAATGTAGTTGATGCACATCAAAATAGTTAAATGTGTCTTAGTTCTTGTTGTCCATCTCATTTGTGCAGAACTTTCTGTCCTTCTATCCTTAGTTTGCTGATTGCGTAACTAAGATGTGTAAGTTGCTGGTGCTGGGATTTTGGGTTTGAAGCCATGGTACTTCCTTATTCCATTTTGACCGAATCCTAATGACTTCCACTTTCAGCTGAGTGGTCTGAACTTTGTATATCTCCATAGTCAGTTGTGAATAACTGCTGATCCACCATTGTTTGACCAGGTGATTGTTTAGGATTCATGTGATTGCCAGAAAAAATACGTTCAACATATTTACTGTTACCTCAGGTAATTTCAGTTATTTCTTTGGAAGTGCGCATCTTTTCAACTACCTGATTTATAGTTATACAGTTCTAAAATGGGACATTAGTGCTTTGACATGGAGCACATATTTCCTCAATTTTATGTAGTTTGATGTTGTTGGTAGCTCAGACCATGGGTCAGATGGGAAATGGACTAATACTACAATTAAATTATTTACTGTTGAACCTTCCACTTTTTGGAGGAGAAGATGGGGAGGATAGTGGGAAACTTGGCAATCAGGGCATTGAATGATGTGTTTTTCTTCAACCTAAATGTTTTAGTGTGGATTTTAATTGTCAAAAAATACTTTCAGTAAATTTGCACAAGGCTGTTTCAATTTACACTGACATTTACTTGTCTGTGTGTGTTTTTCTTCTCATCACATTTGAAGCACTTTCACAAAACCCAGATGGGGATCAGCTGATTTGCTTTGCTTCCAGCGAAAGAAATTTGGATTTTTTTTGAACCTGCAATATAAATTTTTTTTAAAAAAAACATAGTATGAGAAGTTAGCTATTATAAGACTGCATTGCCTGTAGAATCACAGCACCATGCACAGATCCAGATAAAGAATTTTGGAGGGGGAGAACAAAGCCCAATTTATTCACTCAGGAAACCAGTGAAGTGATGAAGAAATACTCCATTGGACTGCTTGGGTGATTGTGCACAGCAGTTGAATATTTAAGAAGAATGGCTGTTGTGGACGGCAGCAGGGAGATTTGTTGGCTTGACTTGCAGCAGTAACTGCAGAGAGGTAGAGCAGGACAAGACAATACTGTTTGAACATTTTAAAATGTCCATCCATCCTGTCCCAGACTTGGTACAACTTATGCACACTTGCCCTTCACCACCCCCTCAATTCCCAAACAATTAGACACATGATCATTTTGAAGGAAGGATAAAAATTGAGAGAAATGAGGCACCCATTGCCGTTTAAATGTTTCCAATGGATTTGGCGCACTGCATGAGCAATCAATTTATTCCATCGATGACTGAAAAGAAATCTCATCTTGTGTGCTTACGTAGCCCTGGCCCTTCCTCAGCTATGTAACATAATTAGCTTGGCCACATAGACTGAATCTAATATTGTCATTCATTTACAGAGACAAATAATGCACAAAGAAGTTAAACATGCCTGTGAAATGGGTCAGAATGAAAAAGGTGGTTTGAATTGGATCAAATATATGGTTTTCTCAAAATTGATTTTAATTGGCGTCATTTAAAGTTATAATACTTCACTCCATCGTTTTTCTTGTGACAGAAAACAAGCATCAGTTAATATCATTCTATCATTTCAGGCCCTGTTAACAGATACCCACACTGAGCGTATTTCAGCTAAACAAAATAAGTGGTAACCATTCACTGGTCCATTCCATGGGGCAATGCCTTGACCACTGAGTCAAGCTGCCTGACTTGCGTTTCAAACAATCCTTGTCACCATCAGCTGGTACAATCTCCATTACAAAGTCTCTACTAATCACTGTCCACTTGCCAACCAATCGGCACCCTCTTCTTAGAGTATGAAGCGGTTGCTTCCCCTGATATTAATATTCTGGCAAATGTCCTGATTAGCTCCAGACAAAAAGTTTTTTTTTTGACAAAATGTCTATTTTCAGGGACACAAGTTCTGTTTTTTTTCCCCCAAGTGGACTTCCATGGAAGAGTCCAGCACATTCCTCCAGCAGTACAAGTACAAAAGGGCAGAAACGTTTTACCATGTTTTGAATCCTCTTTTTCAGTTTAAATGTGACTCAAATACAGTGGAATCTCCAGGCCGTGAAATATAAAGACTGGCCAAAAGCAACAATATGTGAAGACCTGGAAGTATTTGGAATTTTCCTCCCCCGCTTTCTCCAGTTTGCTGCTGTTCCTCCTTGTCCGACACAGCTGATGTTTGACTGATCTGGTGGCTCAACTCTCCCATAATAAGTGGGGCAGTAGACCTCATTACCATCCAGCACTGGCCTGCCCCTGCCTCTAACTCTGACTTTAATTAGCATATCAAATGGATAGCAGAATGGTCATTTCTCTCCCTGCCCTCTGCGATTGTTCATGTGGATTTAGTTGGCCAAAGTGATATTGGGATCTCACTGCTGCTCCCTCATTTGCTGAACTAATTTTAAATCATGCAAAGCCAACAGCGGAACCTAAAATTATTTCGACATTTTGGAGAAAAATTCAACAGCACTTTTGCAGGAGCCTAAGACTTAGTCACAATGTTGATTCTATTAAGGCATAGAATATGTCAAGGCACTATTTAGAGTGTGTGTATATATTCCTGTCTGGGTGTGTGTAATCAGCACTCCCACATCTCCTGTGGCATTGCTTAAGTTAAAAGCTGAATAGTAAACTATTTTATCATGGAAGGAGCATAATTTATTATGCTGTTCAGCAGGCACAACAAACTGTCTATATGTGTCTTCATTAATATGCTCTCCCACAGTATGTGCTCCTCAAAATTGACTGTTAACTCTGTGCCAGGTTGGTGTTGCAAATATAGCTGTTGCTGAGAAGTGCCTCTTCTTCAGTTAAAACATTCATTTTAAATTTACGTGCAGTGGTTGCTATCCTACTTTAGTGATACTGTTCCAGCATAATATGACTCTGAATATCTCCTTCAGATTGAGCCACTGGGGACTCGTTTGTTGAAGGATAATGTACTGTACAATGCTGCCAGCCAGCAGTAATCCCCTTTGAGGAATGTTGAGTTATGAAGCCCAATGCCGTCATTTTCCGCGTGTATAGAAGTTTGCTTTGTCTTTAATCTCATCTTTTTAATCAGCGTCGATATTTTTTTAAAAATTGAAAGTTCAAATTAAGGACATTAACTAAAAATGGGCTTCAATTGCGTTATATTTGTATTAGTGGCATTTTTGGGTGCAGATCTTGGCTTCGTACCAGGGTAAAACCTATAGTTACTGAAGGATTGGAATACTTGAACTTCTCCATTTTCTGTTCAGAAATATAAGAATTCAAATAAAATGTTATTTCTATTGAGGCCTGCTTCCTGAGGTTGCCTGTGTCATTTGGCAATGTGAAAGTAGTATTTGGGAATAATTTGAAAGGTTGGGGGGGGGGGGCTAAGACTTTGGCCAACAAATTTGATTTAATAATTATTGCAGCCAAGAAGTGGAAAGGAAGTAACGTTCAGGATAAAAAAAGATATGTTTCCAGCTCAGACACAAAACTGTTGAAAAGTCGGTGGAAACATTCTAATGCTGAACCAAGGAGTATTGAAAATAAACTGTTGGGTGAGAGGCAAGCGCAGCTGGTGAAACCTATGTGATTGGCAGAAACATGCCTCCAAACAGAAAGATTCTGAAGTGCAGAATAAAAGACTGTCTAGTGGTTGGAGAGAAAAGTTGGACATTTTCTCAGATAATGGAAAGGAAATATATTCTTGAGAGGAAAAAATGAGCTAATTCATCTCTTCAAGGTTTCAAAGCAATTCAACTATTGCTTTGAAAGTCTGATTTTCTCTGTGTGTGGTTGCAACTTTTGACAAGAACAAATGGTTCACTGGAATCAAAGAGAAGGTTCTCAAATTGGGAAATTTTGAGCATGCTTTATAATTTCTAAAATTTGAGGATGCTTTTATACCATTTATGGACTTTAGGGTTCTGAACAATTGTCCGTTTACAAATTATATAAACTGGAAAGTTGGGAACCTGGTTTCTATAGTTAGTCAGAGCATATGATGACAAGATTAGAGAAGCATAAAACTATTGGATTGGATAGGAAGTTGTCTCGCAACACCAAGTTAAAGTCCAACAGGTTTATTTGGTAGCATGAGCTTTCGGAGCACTGCTCTTTCATCAGGTGGATCAAACATGTAATTGGACCTGCTCGTCACATTTTGGATCAGTATGCATTATTTTGCTCAGCTTTTTATGCATCAGCTTAATTTATCTTTTTACAGGTTCGCATTGTGGTGCAGAAAGAGACCATTCAGCCCATCATGCCTATGTCAGCTCTGTAGTAGAACAATCAAATTTGTCCCACTTCAGGCTCTTTCCCCATGTTGCTTCCTTTCTTCTTTTTGAATGTTTATTCAATTCTCTTTACGACATTATGATTGAATCAGTTTTTCGCCATCATTTTGGGCAACACCTTCCAGATAGCAACTCTGTGTATTTCCCTTCCTCATGTCACCTTTGGTTCTTTTGTTAGTCACCTTAAATCTGTGTCCTTGGGTTATTGACCTTCCTGCCACTGCTAACATTTTCTCCTTACTAAAATAATTGAAAATAATCTTCATATCCAATTTTCTCTTAACCTTTCTATTCTTAAAAAGAACAACTATAGTCAGTCAAAACATTTAAACCTTTTAACGTTCCAGTGCCATTTTTTGTACTACTTTTGATGTAATTTGAATTATGTGGAATCTGAATAAGGAACGATGCTGAACCATCACCTGTCAGTGTGATGTTTCTATGTCATTTTGAAAGGAGTTCACCCAATGCTTTAAAAGTTTTCCAACCAACCTATTTCTCTGATCTCATGTGACTTGGAAAAGCTTTTTATTTACTGTTGAGGGTTCAACACCCTTTGTTGTTTGGAATTTGAATAGTGCTTGCTCTGGGAAAGGAGACGATCTTTTATGCAGCAGAGTGGGGGGTTAGATCAGCTGGCTGCCCAGGGCACGAATGTCTTAAAGAAGCTGTTCAGTACGATTATTCTTGTGGGATGACAGCTGTTCCTGTTTGGTCTTTGGATTTGGGTAATCTGCCGTCCTTCCTAGTTTCATCAACTTCAACATGCAACAGGATATTATCTGTTATCCACTGCAGGAAATCGAAAAGGGATCACCGTTTTAAAAAAATATTCGCTCTTTGAGTAGTCATGTGATAGTGGTCTTGGTGGTGATAAAATAGTCTAGATTGATCAGCCATCAAGTCGTAGTGAGAAGTTCAGTCTGTTTGAATTCTATATGCAAGAAGAGTTATTGTTTAAGTTTAGTGGTGTCACAAGTAGGCTTACATTAACACTGCAGTGAAAGTTACCGTGAAAATATGTAATGTGGGGCTATTTGAGGAATAATATAGGGCAAAAGACTGGCAAAATATCATTTCAGAATTCAAAATAGATATTCAAAGTGGATTGTTTTTATACAAGTGGTTGTTTCAGTTTGCAGGACCTGATTTTTCATTTATATCAAAACATCTTCACGTGCATCGAGAAATTGCTAATTGCGTTGATGCCCTGGACTTCCTGACCCAAGAACAGTCAATTCTGACACACTGACCCTCAGATTTTCAAACCAATTACGTTTTTCTTGAAAGGATCAGCCTAGAGTAGCCAGTTCTTTAGCAGTCAGTGGCAGAAAAGTTGTTATGTGGAGATGCCGGCGTTGGACTGGGGTAAACACAGTAAGAAGTCTCACAACACCTGGTTTAAGTCCAACAGGTTTATCTGGTAGCACAAGCCATTAGCTTTCGGAGTGCTGCCCCTTCATCAGGTGAGTGGGAGTTCTGTTCACAAACAGTGCATATAAAAACACAAACTCAATTTACAAAATAATGGTTGGAATGCAAGTCTTTACGGCTAATCAAGTCTTAAAAGTTACAGGCAGTGTGAGCGGCAAGAGGGTTAAGCACAGGTTAAAGAGATGTGTATCGTCTCCTGCCAGGACAGTTAGAGAGATTTTGCAAGTCCAGGCAAGTCGTGGGTGTTACAGACAGTGTGACATAAACCCAAAATCCCGGTTGAGGCCATCCTCGTATGCGGAACTTGGCTATCAGTCTCTGCTCAGCGACTGCGCTGACTCTACACGACACCCGACAGCGCATTCTAACCAATATTTTGTAATTCGAGTTTGTCTTTATATGCCCTGTTTGTGAATGGATCTCCCACTCACCTGATGTAGGGGCAGCACTCCAAAAGGTAGTGCCTTGTGCTATCAAATAAACACGAGAGAAAAATTATTGACAACTAGGAAAATTTCTAACCCGAAAACTTGCCAAACTATAAAGAAGCACCTTGCTACTAATGTCACAATTGCTACTTCGATCCCTATGATCTGCTTATTGACATTTAATTGTCAGTAGCTATTGGAGGACTTTTCCTGAGTTTGCTCAGAATGCAAATAAATAGTGATTATTTCAGCCTGTCATTTGCCCATTGTATTGGTGGACCATCATTCCATTGAATACACGAGAGATTCATCAGCTCAAAGAACATGTACTTTGAGCATCTCTGGGCAGCTCAAGAAGTAGGTCCTTGGAAACCTGACATGCTGTGCTACACTGTTCTGCATATGTAGAGGTTCAACAAATTGCCTCTGTGTTATGATTAATTGATTGGAGTTCTCTCTCTGCACAGAAAAGTTCATACCTGCGTCCCTATTTTAATTTTTCATGGATTTGAATTTCAACAAAATGTTTGTTTAGTAGTTTTGAATTTTCTTGCTGCCTTCTCTTGAATAAGAATCAGAAGGTGAAGTCCAATATGAGGTGGTGAACATGTGCAGACACAATATTTCTATGCAGTGTAGTAGGGGAAGGTAATTTGAATACCAAAGCAGCAGATTTCTGAAAAGTATTCCAAATGATTTGTCAGCTGACAAATGGCTGACATTCATCCAATTGTAGATGGATGGAGCAGTTCAAAGATTGAGTAAGGTTATAATTAAAGGTAAGTCACCTAACCTTTCATTTTGTTCTAGTTTTTATTCTTAAACATATCATCCATTTTCTACACGCACCCCCCCTCTTCCACCTCCCCAGATTTCACTCTTTGCTCATTTTCTGCTTTGTGCGACACCCCTGATTAGTTCGAGAACTGCAATACTTGTTGCTTTTCTGTCTTCCCAGTAGTATCACTATTCTGATGTACAAACTGTAAACACGTTTGCCAGGATAATATTGTACTAATGCAGCTTAACATTTTTTACATTTGCAAAATTAATATTTAATATTGACAACTGAGCATTCATTGAATAAAAGAGGCACTGTTTCTCACACAATGAACCAAAGGCTGTCCCCTCTTGGTTCCATACAAAGCTTTAAGTCAGTGTTGACCTCATAAATATCAATTAAAGCCTCTATGGAATTATGGCTAAACAAACAGTTTTGACTGAAAATATATAAAAAAAAAGTGTCTCTGGACACATTATCTAAAACAATTAGCTTCCTAACATTTATTCAGCACATCAGTCATTTTACTTGGGACAATATTTTTGTGTATTCCACAGGGCATCATTATTTGAAGCTGCACATGCTTAGTATAAAGTATATCTTTTACAGCATTACACATGATGTAAACTTTAATGCAATGACAATATCTTAACAAAGGTTTATAACTTTGCATGCATTTATTTTCTAACTGAAGAATACTCTCATGAAAATAACCTGAAGGATTTCATGAGATTTTCCCCGTTCCTTCATTTAAAGCTAAATTGCTGAAGACATAATAAAAGTAACTTGATATCAAATCAGTTTTCCGATAGGGCAAACCAAGACCAAGGATTAAACAAAACATTCTGATGGTCCAGGAATTCTGTCATGTCCAAACATACAAGTCCTTTTTAACAATTGCATTTGGCAGGCTCCTGTTCTGTGATTTGATGGTTTGCAGGTGACAGTCACCTCTCTATGTTCAACAGTACCTGTGTGGTTCAGGAGACTGTGTGGCAGCCTTTGCCGCGTTTACTGCAGAGGAAGACAGTGAGCTGAAAAGGTGCAGGTTTTGCTGGCATGTTTTCTCTGGGCCTGTTTCCTAGTCAGCTGAACTTTTCCAATTCTGCTTACCTTTTCCATGGCCTCTCCAACACCCAGTCTGCAAAGGTTCTGGAGGCCTTTGTTTCAACAGTGCATATATATGGGTGCCAGAATTCATCCTAAAAATAGGTAGACTTTGTTGTTGG
This sequence comes from Carcharhinus amblyrhynchos, assembly GCF_965287045.1. NCBI lineage: Eukaryota > Metazoa > Chordata > Chondrichthyes > Carcharhiniformes > Carcharhinidae > Carcharhinus > Carcharhinus amblyrhynchos. Next base: position 3,825,453 of record NC_137354.1, on the reverse strand, counting down.
TTGGAATGATGAGACAGACAGCATATTGCATTTTTAAATTAATATTTTGAAAGTTATCAATCTTGTTGGTTATAATTTTGTAGTTGCAAAGTTATCCTACTAGCAACTGAATATTTGTCCTTGGTTGTCTGTAGTGCCACCTATAGGCTAACAGCAATCATTCCTGACGATGTGTTACTTGTGTTGGCTGAAATCTTCCGGTACGTAAGAGTTCTAAATTTTATGAAATAGTGTTATTACAAGTGAAGGCTCTCATATTGGAGCTATAATTGGGATTCTCCAATGCTTAACATTTCAAAGGAGTCGTGTGTGAACACAACTAAATTCAATGTTCGTTTTGACACTGAGGTTCAGAGAAAAAAAAACTAAAGTCCGTTATATTTTCTCCAGTAAATAGTTTTCAGGCATTCAGTAATTTTGGACGTTTCATGACATTTTGTAAAATCATTGTACAATTTTACCACAAATTCTTCATTAAATTTTTGTCAAATGTAACATAGTTTCAGTAAACTTTTCACTGATTTGAGTTACTCTAGGTGGGCTGAATGGCGTCTTCCTGTACTGTAGGGATTCTATGATTCTATGAACATTTTTACTGAAATATTCTGGCTCTCTGAACACACAGTATGTCATTTTTTAGCCAAAGTTGCTGCCTTTATGGCTTTGAAGAAGTGTCTCTAAAGTATCTGGGTATACAGATGGCAAAAAACAAATAAAGTCAATATGGACAGAAAACGTTAGTTTGCTATTGGTTTATTGTAGTATTCACAACATAAAAGTCTCTATTGTTAACACAAATATGCCTTAAAAATTCTTGTATCGATCACAAGAACGTAGAAACGGGAGTAGGCCATTCAGTCTATTGAGCCTGCAGCAGCATTCAATTAGTTGGTTGATCATCTGCCTCAGTAGCATTTTCCCACATTATCTCCATGTGCATTGATGTCAATAGTCTTCAGAAATCTATTGACTTCTGTCCTGAGCATGGTCAGTGATTGCCTTTTAGTGGTTAACAATTATTTTTCGGACTGGAGGAAGCCCGGAGTTCCCCGGGGTTTGCGTTGGGACCCTGCTCTTATATATTAAGTTATATGTTAATGACTTGGACCTTGGTGTACAGGATACAATGTCAAAATTAGTGGATGGTACAAAACTTGGAAGTATTGTGAATTGCGAGGAGCCTGTTGTAGAACTTCAAAAGATCAGGCTAGTGGAATGGGTAGACAAGTAGCAGGTGAAATGCAGAAAAGCATGGAGTGATTCATTTTAGTAGGAAGACGGTGGAGCGATGATATAAAACAAAAGTTACAATTCTCAAGGAGATGCTGGGGTAGAAGAACTTGGGTGTATGTGTGCATAAATAGTTGAAAATAGCAGCACTGGTTGAGAGTGGGGTTAATACAGCATATAACATTATTGGGCTTTAGCAATAGGGTCATAATACACAAAAGCAAGGAAATTATGTTAAAGCTGCGTAAAACACTAGCTTGGCCTCAGTATTGCGTTCATTGTTGGGTGCTATATTTTAGCAAGGATGTGAAGGCTTTAGAGAGAGCGCAGAATTCACGAGAGTGGTTCCAGGGAAGAGTATTCAGTTACATAGTTTGGAGAGGTTGGGTCTGTTCTCTTTGGAGAAGAGAAGGTTGAGAGAAGATTTGATGGAGGTATTCAAAATCCTGTGGGGTCTAGACAGAGTAGATAGGGAGAAACTTGTTCCCATTAGTGGAGGGATCGAGAAGCAGAGGTACAGAGTTAAGGCAATTGGCAAAGTAGTAATGACAACTGAGGAAAACTACTTCATGCAGTGAATGGTTAGGATCTGGAATTGAGATGGAGGCAGAACCAGTTGAGGCTTTCAAGTCGGAATTGAATTGTTATCGGAAAAGGAAGAATGAGCAGGGCGCGAGAAGGCTGGGGAGTGGCAGTAGGCGAATTGGTCCTCCAAAGAGCCAGCACAACTCAAGGGGGCAAATGCTGCCCCCCCCCCCCCCCCCCCCCGAGCTTTAATCCATTCTATGATTGGTTCTATGGCTATAAAATATTAACAATCAGCTTTATTCGTGTCCTATGACTTTGGAATCTTTATTCACCCACCTTGATACCTAAGGTCAAACCCAAATCTATTTTCTTCAATCTGTATACATTTCTAAGATCTGCTATCATTTTTGTTGCTTTATGAAACTGTACACAATTATATCTTTCCCATATGTTCATCTGGGGGAATTGCTGTTTCGTAACATTGAATGACAACAACTGCAAACTCGCGAAAAGCGAGGAGATTTATCCAGATGTATTGTTCTTTATCTCCATCCTTGCTGGCCCCTTCTTGCAAAATACTTTTCAAATCCTTGACCTTCCTCTTAAATTTCTCCCTGCCTTCCCCACCTGTACCCTGCTGCAGACCACATTCAGCATGAACTTTTAAGATGTCTTGTCTCTGCATCTTGTGCAAACTCCCCAATCTTGTTTGTGTTGCAACTCCTCCATCTACCTTAAAACATCTCCTTGATTTCTCTCCTGTAGCTTGGAGCTGTTCTCTGTTGTGTCAAATGCATTGGAATGTTGTTTTGTATTAGAAGCGGCTCTACATATTCAAGATGTTGTTATACAACTGAAGCAATGAAACAATAGAGATGAGATTTTGAAATGTGACTCTTTTATTGTGCATTTCTTAAATGGAGCTTTGCTAAGTGCTTCATCAGCAAGTTAAAATTAAGCTGTGTGTACTTGGAATGAAGTGACATTAAAAAGGGCAATTTTCATTGTTCCCATTGTTTCGCAACATTTTGACTGAAGTTTGTATTTGAAAAATAATGACATTATCTGAAGCTACAGAAATAAAAAGTAAACTATTTGATGAAAAATTGTTCTCTGAAGTTCTGTGAATTGTTGTGCAATGACTTCTGTGCTGATGTGGCAACAGTGATTGCTTCAAGTATTTAATTGTGGAGCATTTTTGGAAAATTTTGGCGTATAATGTAAGTTGATGTATACATTTCCTCTTATTTCATAAAAATGTAAAAGTGTTTTGTCACAGCATAGTCAAAATTCTGAAATGAAACCAATGTTTAACTGCAGTCACTACTTCTGCATTTGGATCCAATTAGCATTCTATTAAATAAGTCCCTCTTCCATCCTAAAGAACTGATAGACTTTAGAGGAGAAAATCTGTTACTTCACAAGAAATACTGGTTTGGTTGCTTTAAGAAGTCGAATTTACTAAAGGATTAAAAGAAATTGTCTTTTACAGTCATCGAAGCTGGAGTAGTGGGAACACCAAAAAGTCCTGCACGTGTGGAGAGAACACAGTAAGAAGTCTCACGACACCAGGTTAAAGTCCAACAGGTTTATTTGGTAGCAAAAGTCAGTAGCTTTCGGAGTGCTTCTGTCAGGTCACTCACCTGACAAAGGGGCAGCAAACACTCTGAAAGCTAGTGGCTTTTGCTACCAAATAAACCTGTTGGACTTCAGCCTGATGTTGTGAGACTTCTTACTGTGTTTAGCCCAGTCCAACGGCATCTGTGGAGAGAACAGCAGAGGAATTTATGTTTCTGGTTTTGTTTCAGATTTCCAGCTGCAGTTTTTTATGCTTATTGCTTGTTTTGTTCCTTGCTGCAGCGTATGAGACTCCTGTAATATGCTGACATTATTTGTTCTATGTTAAATGGCATGATTTAAGTTATTTTTAAAAAAGCAAAAACTAATTTGTTCGCGTGCTCATGTGGTCCACTGCACTGAACTTTTCCTCTGCAATGCACTCTTCCTCTCCCAACCTTTCATTTCTTCTCCTCTCCACATTCCCACAGCAGCTATCCCTTTCCCCATGCCTTGCTTTGACTTGTTTCTTCTTCCCCTCATTCCTCCCCCTTTCTCATCTTTCTCTACCTCATTTGGTGACCTCAGGGCACCCATTTGAATTTGAAGAAAGTGAGGTGACTCTTTACATTAAATTGACATAATTCATTTGATGTCACCCCCCTATTTAGATGTGAACCAGAAGCTGCATTTGTGGACAAGGTAATGAGTGAATGAACTGCTGGACCTCACAGATTTAGCTTTCTTTGAGTGATGACACGATAGCAGTTAATTATAGTTTATGATCAGCATAATGAAAACAGACTCTGTGCTGGACTGGTTTGTTTCTGAAAGAGCATCTGTAATGCCAAGTTTTACTGATTACCTTTCTTTCAGCTCATTGAGCAATGGCTTTTGTGTAGTTCCAGACACAAATAAGAAGGGAATTACTCCCAGAGATCAAGTGTCTCTACACGCCCAAGCTGTAAAACCCTTAAATTATTTGGTGCTTTTTCTAAAATTAACTTTTGATATTGGCTTTGTTCGTTTTGGTTAAATGTGATGGGGATTCGAACACAGCACAGGCAAAAGATTACTGTAACTTTATTCTGTGTTGAATATCACCAGTGACACAATAGGATATTATAAAGTATCTTTTTTGTGATATGAATGATTCTCTTCGCTGTCTTTCATCTGCCGCTGTTAACTAACCGTCTAGCAGGCTTTTGCCAATATTAGTTTTGCGTAAACTATCTTGCACATAAAATTGAGCTCATCCAAAACATCCTACCTATACCCTAATTCCCAGCAAGTCTCAGTCACATACAACTGTCTGGTTTGCTGACCTACCTTGTCTCCTAGTCTAGCAGCACCTTAATTTTAAAATTCCCACCCGTGTTTTAAAATCCCTCCAAGGCCTCAGTTCTCCCTACCTCTCTAACCTTCCACAACCCTCTGGGATCTCTGCACCCTTCTAGTTCTGGTCTCTTGTACAACCATGATTTTCATCACTCTAAAGTTGGTAGCCATGCCTTAACCTTGTAGGCCCTAAGTTCTGGAATTCCCACTCTAAACCTTCTGTACCTCTCTTTCCTTTAAGCCAGTCCTCAAAACCTAGCTCTGTGAATGAGCTAGTACCTCATATGTGACTGAGTAAAATTTTGTTTGGAAATACTTCTGTGATACACCTTGGAATGTTATACTACGTTAAATATGCTGTAGAAACGCAAGTTGCTGCTGATGTAGGGAAGTACATCATTAAAGTTAAGTTTATTTATTAGTGCCACAAGTAGGCTTACATTAACACTGCAATGAAGTTATTGTGAAAATTCCCTTGCTGCCACATGTTTGGGTACAGTGAGGGAGAATTTATCATTGCCAATATACCTAACCAGCACAGCTTTCAGACTGGGAGGAAACTGGAGCACCCGGAGGAAACCCACGCAGAAAAATGTACAGACTCCACACAGACAGTAACCCTAGCCTGGGATTGAACTCAGGTCCCTGGCGCTGTGAGGCAGCAGTGTTAACCATTGTGCCACAGTGCTGCCTGCTTGGTGATGACTCGAGCTCTGTTTAAATATTTTTCTCTCTGTTGCATCTGCTTTATCCTTCAACAGCACGGAGGTTAGCAGCTCAGGAACATGGGGTTGAAAAAAGATGAACATTTGTTAAGCACCATATCTTGTTTGGCAAATATGTAAGTTCTCCAGACTATATTTTTTTTTGTTGGAACGCATTGTAAGCCAAAGTGGCCATGCTGAATCAACATCATCAAACAGACTGAGTGAGATGAATAACCTACCTGTCTGTTTTTGGTTGACGCAGGATGCCAGAAGAGCTGCATGGCTTTTCTGATAGTGCCATGGGATCTTTAACATTCTAAGAAGTCTCACAACACCGGTTAAAGTCCAACAGGTTTATCTGGTAGCAAACGCTGCTAGCTTTCAGAGTGCTGCTCCTTCGTCAGGTGAGTGGGAGTTCTGTTCACAAACAGGGCATATAAAGACACAAATTCAATTTAAAGAATAATGATTGGAATGCAACATCTTCTCCAGAGCCTTCGACATGTCATTGCTGAAGACAAACATCTCGCCAAGGCCATCCCCACACGCCCACTTTTTGCCTTCAAACAACCATACAACCTCAAACAGACCACTGTCTGCAGCATACTACCCAGCCCTTGGGAGAACAGTGACCATGATGCCATCATCTCATGTGAGAACACCATCCACCAGGCATACAGTACATACTCTTGCAACACAGCCAACGTTGTCTACCTGATACACTGCAGGAAAGGATGTCAAGGGGCGTGGTACATTGGGGAGACCATGCAGATGCTATGACAACGGATGAACGAACACCACTCAACAATCACCAGGCAACAGTGTTTTCTTCCTATTGGGGAACACCTTGAGCAGTTGGGGGCATTTGGCCTCTGATCTTCGGGTAAGCATTCTCCAAGGCGGTCTTCATGATGCACAACAGCGCAGAGTCACTGAGCAGAGACTGATAGCCAAGTTCCGCACACATGAGGATGGCCTCAACCAGGATCTTGGGTTCATGTCACACTATCTGTAACCCTCACGACTTGCCTGGACTTGCAAAATCTCACTAACTGTCCCGTATAGAGATAATACACATCTCTTTAACCTGTGCTTAACGCTCTCTCCACTCGCATTGTGGTACGTTGTCTGTACCTTGAAGACTTGATTAACTGTAAAGACTCGCATTCCAATCATTATTCTGTAAATTGAGTTTGTGTCTTTATATGCCCTGTTTGTGAACAGAACTCCTACTCACTTGATGAAGGAGCAGTGCTCTGAAAGCTCGTGGCGTTTGCTACCAAACAAACCTATTGGACTTTAACCTGGTGTTGTGAGACTTCTTATTGTGTTTACCCCAGTCCAACGCTGGCATCTCCACATCATCTTTAACATTCACCAGAACCACTAGACAGATGATGGGGCATTGGTTTAATCTGCTAACCAAAGGCAGAGGACACACTTTGTGGCATTGGAGTGTGTGGTTGGTGACCCAACTTGTCGCCGAGTTGGGTTTTGTTGATTTTGTTTTTATTGCATTTGTAGAGTTTCCATCTTCTTTCAGTGGTTTAAAAAAAATCCCTTTAAGTGTACCTCATATCCTACAGTTTGGGAGCTGCACACTTATAAAAGATTCTAACCACCAGCCTTGAAATTTACTGAAATACTGCCAGAATTGCTGCAGATTTATTTACACGGCACAAAGAATTTCTGCCTGTACAATCTCTCTGATGTACACACGAAGAGAGAGTCTGTAATGGGTTCATCAGAATAACCCCACAGTTCTGGGGCAGTTTCAGTTGTGTTCAACTTTGAGTGTTTAATAATTAGACACATCACTAAACTTGTGTATTAGACTTTGCATTTCCATTCCAGCAGATGTAGAGGAATCCAATTATACAAAATGCATGAAGTGCTGTTCTGTACAACCCAATTTTCTCTCAGCATGGAAGTATTCTTTCCACATAACTCAGCTGTATATTACCTTTCTATTTATACTATTCTTTCTAGTCATGCCAACTAAGGATGCTGTCAAAAAGTCTTCCAGTTGTACTTCTAGACAATCTGAAAGTAGCTGATAGTTAATTCTATTGTTCTTTCCTCCTGATTTGGGAGCTGTCTCCTCACTGATGGCAGTAACATTATTTATAATCAATAAGACCTTTTGTAATGGTGATGTAGTGAGAACATTAATGATTTTCAGGTTCTTGTAAATCTGATGTTGTGAATTTTAAAGTTGCAACCTTTTACAGTAATGTAACTGCATTTTTCAGTAACTGACTCTTGATTTTAGAATGCTAGTTCATGTGCTTTAGGAGGAGCAATGATTTATTATATGGCTATCTATTCCTATTTAATCCAAGAGCTTCATCTTTTACCCATGCTTCCCTGCCCCTCAAACCTCAGAATTCCCAATTGTGTTTCCCCTCATTCATATCTAACGAACCCACAGCCATTGACTGCCACTGCCAAGGTCACTTAAGGTGCAGGGTAGCAGCATAGGTTGGCCTCATTTTTCCTCCTGCACATGCCAAAGGAAGATTGGAGAATCCATGTACCTAGCAGACATGTGAACATGTACTTATGTTGCAGAAGGGCAATATTATCCCATGCTAAAATGCTTTTATCAAACCCAGGGTCCTGCAAAATAGCGCTGCCAGTTTGTTTTACCCCAGCTAAAAGTTTTTACTTTTTACAAAGGCCTCCCATATGCTAAAAGTCCAAGATGCAGTCTCCATCGCGTCTATACCTGAATGACATGACCATTACTTGATTCAATTTTAGGTTGGTTGTTTTAGTTAACTGAATCTGTAATTAATATGCTGGCATTTACTGATTGTTAGAGGAAAGTCTCTGCTGTAACACAGCAAGCCTGTTGAATGTTCTATTCGTGGATTTAGTCTGTGAAGCAGCACAATTGTGTCGCAGATTTTAAGCCACTAATTAGAAATGGCTTTCATTTATCGCTACTAAGCATGACGGTGAAAAGTTAAAGGATTTTTATATTCTAATTTTCTGCAGATCCCAGTCACGATGGTGCAGCAGAGGGAATTGAAAACATGGCTGATGCTGTCACACACGCACGTTTCGTTGGCACTGACCCAGCCAGTGACGAAGTTGTCCTAATGAAAATTTTGCAGGTAATGCAGTCTGTTGGTTAATATTAAGGAAAACAGCTGAACCAATTAGTCACTGGTATTAAAATGAAATCTGGTTACTTGGCTAGTAATTAGAGTAATGATGTATTCAGTTTCTTTCAAATCCATGTGGGAATACCATGTCTTGGCTTCAGGATTTCTCCTTTGTCTCTGTTGTGAACAAGGGGATTAGATAGTACTCTACATTGTTCTGATTAATTGCTTCTCTTGTCCGCGGTTGGTTGTATAAGCCTTTTTGGGGTTTTTTCCCTGATCTCTTGAAGATGGTGACTTGTACTTTGGTTTTCTTATGGGCAGACTGAACATCAAGCCTCAATAAACATTTGTTTGCCTTCCTCAGGAGTGAGCACCCCCAAGCTCTTTAATCATGGGGATTTTGCAACAAAGATTCAGCATGTCCTCAGTTGATGTCCACATGTACGTTCCTGCAGAGATCACTTTAGACTGATTTGAAACTGGAGATCCTATCCGGTTTAGTTATCGTCCTTTGCTCCTGGCTGCAGGATGCTGAGATTATTTCCAGTGCCCTGGAAAATGTCTTAGTTAGCAAATTCAGAATTAAGCTCTTTTTGATCAATAATATGGTTTTACACTCCATTGCAATAGTAAAGCCAATCATCTTCAATCATCTTCACAAGAAAATCGTTAAAACCCAAGTATAATTTTTTAAGGGAAAAAGTGAGTATTTTTGCAATAAGTGAAAATAAATAAAACATTTCCTGTTAAATGAGATAAATTATAATACATTGGGTGTGAGAGAAGAATACTTTTAAAATGGGGTACTTAGCTTCTCGCACGCTCTTGCATGCTCTTGCACAATATGGTTAAACTTTCAGTAATTGAAATTTAAAATCACTTCTGCTTGGAAACATGGAGCTACTCGGCTTCAGATTCAGGACAGCAGGCAGTACTGACATGGATCCCTCATGAATAATATCCAGGATTGAAAGGTTACTAAATTATTTTGTGTCATGTAAAGATTGTTGGCCGATCTATTGTGGCTGATGCTTGGGAATCAAAAACAAGAATTTCTGAAGTAGGAGAAATGTCCTTATTGAATACATGGTAAGTAATCTCACAACACCAGGTTAAAGTTCAACAGATTTATTTGGTAGCATGAACTTTTAGAGCATTGCCCCTTTATCGTGTGAGTCTGAGGGGCAACACTCTGAAAGCTCATGCTACCAAATAAACCTGTTGGACTTTCACCTGGTGTTGAGACTTCTTACTGTGCTTACCCTAGTCCAACTGCAGCAACTCCACATCGTGAATACATAGTACAAAGTGCAAGGCTCTTGAGCACAGGAGTAAGGATGTCTTGCTGCAATTACTTATACAGTTGATGAGACCTCGCTGTGCACAATTTTGGTCCCCTTATCTAAGGAAGAATATACTTGTCATAGAAGGATTGCAAGGGAGGTTTACTAGATTAATTCTTGGGATGGCAAGATTTCCTTATGAAGAGAGATTGAGGAGACTGTCTCTGTATTCCCCAATGTTTTAAGAATGAGGGATGACCTCTTGAAATGTACAAAATCCTTACTGGGTGTGATAAGAGTGTATTTAGATAAGACATTTCCCCAGGATGGTGAGTCTAAAATCGGGATATAATCTCAGGATAAGGGGTAGGCCGTTTAAAACTGAGTTGAGAGAGAATTTCTTCACTTCTGTTCCTACGTTCCTATTCAGTCAAGGCTTTGACTCTATTTGAGAATGGGTAAACTGGGAATGAGTTGCACGTTGCTTATCCATGAAATCATCAATTATGGGGCAGCACTGTGGTTAGCACTGCTGCATCACAGTGCTAGGGACCCAGGTTCAGCTCCTGGCTTGGGTCACTGTCTGTGTGGCGTTTGCGTATTCTCCCCCTGTCTGTATGGGTTTCCTCTGGGTGTTCCGGTTTCCTCCCACAGTACAAAGATGTGCAGCTTAAGTGAATTGGCCATGCCAAATTCTACCCCAGCGTACCCGAACAGGCGTCGGAGTGTGGCATTTTCACGGTAACTTCATTGCAGTTAATGTAAGACTACTTGTGCCTAGTAAATAAACTTTAAGAGGACATTATTTTGCATTTTGTTGAAATTCTTGCTGTTTGATTTGAGGTCGTGATGTAGGAAACAGGTTATTTTAGGTGTATCACTTGTTGCCTACAATATATGTTTGCTGTACCTGAAAAAAGCTGTCTCTGCTGTCACAAACATGATTGGCAAGCTACTTTCAGTTCCAATTAGTGCTGAGCTAAAGGATGTTTTGTGATGTAGCCTTGTATCTATTGGGAATTGAGTTCCACTGACCAAACACATTATTTAACCAGGCCCTTAACAGCCTAGGGAGAGAGAGAATTTCGATCCTTCCTGGTTTGTGTTGAAATCAACTATGGTGGTCCCTTACAGACCTCCCTAGACATTCAGATTATAAATATGATAAATTTGAATCATTTCTGTGTGCTGATCATTGAAGGCTAGCTGAGATTGGGAACAGTTGCCTGTGTATTCTCTTAACTAGAGATTAATACATGGCAGTCTGAAGAGGCAACAAAAACTAACTTATCAGTTTCTCTATTGAATTTCCTCCCTTCGGAAAGGTGATTTTTTTTTTTCCCATCGCATATTTTTCTAGTTAACAGTGCACATATTAGTAAAATTCAAAAACTCATAGGAATGCATTTTGACTTCTGATTAAGGGCAAGATTGTATTTATTTTATCCAAAAAGTTGTAATATTGGTGTATTCACTTGCATTTTGGAACATGTTTGTGCGTGTGCTTTGCTTTAGCATGTGTGTGAAGAACAGATCTATTGACATTCATTTTGGCATTCTCTGTCCGATGCCTTGGAACTTCGCTGTAATTAGCCCATGTGATCAGCTACAATCTAGGAAATCATTGTTCAAACTGTATCTGGGCAGAAATCACACACACAGGTGGCCCTTGAACTGAAAATACAAAAGGGCAATACACTTAGTATAGTATTGTAACATTTTTAAGTGACCATGCAGTTTTGGTGGTGAGTTTTTGAAGAGCAACTCTGCAAAGCTATCAACTCAGAATGATGAATGACAGATGTGAAATGACTTCTGCATAATCAGTACAATATTACAGGTGGCATGGTGGCACAGTGATTAGCACTGCTGCCTCACAGCGCCAAGGTCCCAGATTCAATTCTGGCCTCTGGTCACTGTATGTGTGGAGTTTGCACATTCTCCCTGTGCGTGCGTGGGTTTCTTCCAGGTGCTCAAGTTTCCTCCCACTCTCCAAAGAAGTGCAAGTTAGGTGATTTGGCCATACTAAATTGAGCCTAGTGTCGGGGGATTGGAAGGATAAATATGTGGGGTTATGGGAATGGGGCCTGGTTGGGACTGTGGCCAGTCCAAATGGCCACCTCCTGCACTGTAGGGATCCTGTGATTACTGTTCTTAAGTTGAAGTTATTTTTGTTTTGTTCCTAATGATGATTGTTTTACATTAAGGGAAAAGTTGTGTAAACAAAAACATGAAAGTTTTATGTAATGTTTGATTATGTCTTCTAGGTCTTAAGAACGTTACTACTCACTCCTGTTGGTGCTCACCTAACAAATGAGTCAGTCTGTGAAATAATGCAGTCATGCTTTCGAATATGCTTTGAAATGAGGCTGAGTGGTAAGTTTCTCTTGGCTACTCCACCACAGTCTGTTTGGCTGTTGGCATTCCATGCCTCTGGTAGATAAGGGGGATAATTAAGTGTCAGTGACACAGGATCCACATGAAACCTCATGTCCCACACAGGTTGATCATTAAAGATGATAGCATGTAGTAGGTGTCTATGTTAGTTACGTTTTTCAGATTAACATATCATTTGTAAGATGCTGATGGTGCTTTTTGGCCGTTGTTGAGTATGAAAGACTTGTTTTGCATCTCAGCACAAGTAAATCATGATGGTCTTTACATGAGTGAAATTCATTGCTGGGGCATTCTTTTTATTTTGACCGTGCGGCTTTGATTAATTTTCTGTAATTATCTATTGTGTTCCTCGTAATTGGCTTGAATCCCCTTGTAAGGAAGGACTCTAAACAGGAACATCAATGCAAAACATCACCTATTTCTTAAAGTAAGTCACTAAGGGGGACATAAAGCATACTGTGCCCATCAAAAATTATTCCATTTACAGTTGTGTGAATTGCTAAAATTGACTATATTTAATCTAGATCTAACAGGGTATTTTCAACATGTTTTGCATTTACTGAAAAAAACTATCTAAAATTAATGAAAATTTTAAACAATGTTCCAAGACCATAACTGTGGATTCAGATCGCTGTTGCACTGTCATCTTTAGCTATTTAGTTAGCAGATCACTCAGTATCAAGTAATGATTTTTTTCCTTGTTTAGAAAACATGCAGGTTTTACAACAGACTCAAATAATTTTTATACCTTTTTCTGAACTGTGGCCCATGGCAATGTCAATTGCTTCTGTGTCTTTGTTATTGCTGTGCTGACTGGACTCACATTGGTAAACAAGGGCCGTCTGGGCGTGACTCCTACTTTTTTTTCCACATTCATTACCTCTCTGCCCCTCCCTCCCACCCACCCACCCATCCCATTGCTTGCTGTGTAGGATTGCACAGTCTTTCATAATCACTTTATACAGCACAGCAACTGAGGTCAGGAGTTCAGCTGCACAAGGGGTAATTAAGGAATAGGAGCAGAGGAAGGCTATACCCCCTCCCCAAATCCACTCTGTTTAACACAGAGATCATGGCTGTTCATCTGCCTCAATGCCACTTCCTTGCCCTATCCCTATATCTCTTGATTTCCTTAGTGCCCAGTATTGATTGCAAACAACAGTTCTCCGCAGTGGAAAATTCCAAAGATTTACAGCCCCTGGATGGAGAAATTTCTTCTCATCTCGGACCTAGAATGTTAAGCTGTGAGAGATACTGTGAAATCAGTAGCACCTAGTGAAAATATTACTTTTCCAGGTGGTTTTAAAAATCCTGTATGATTCTGCCATGAACCCATAATTGACATCATGTAAATGACTATAAGTAATCTTAATTGAACAAGTTGAGATGGGAAAATGCCCTGGTCAATTACTATGCTTAAAGGAACAAATTTCTGTTGTATCCTTTTTGGAAAATTTATTTCCTGATATTTAATGGACCTATAATGTATTTTTCATAAGAACTATTTTGCACAGAAGGTTTGTTGCTCACTGTGTTGGGTGAAATGTCTGGTTGCATTCCATGCAAATCATCGAAGGACCTTTTGCAGAATCGCATTGAGCCAAGTTTTCTGTACAGGGTGCCCTTATGATTTAACCCTTCAGGTACTGAAAAAACAGCGCCACTTAAAAATCCTTTTGAGTAAGGTGAATGTTAAGTGTTAAACGGCTCTGCATTTCCCCCAGATCCTATTTTCTAAATGTCATGCTGTTGGAGATGTACGGGTTTGCTGATATGTGATCAGAAATGTGTATTTTATTTTAAAAGCAGTGAAAGGGCATTTAGTGCTCTGAAGGGATAAACAGACAGCTGCTCACACAATGGCTGACAGTGCTCTAGTGCCATCTTCCTTCTGTTTGTGTCAGACAAATGCATCGAGTTTAATTTAAAATGGTTTAATAAGCTCTGCTTAATCCTTGGTAAACAAAACTAGGAGGGAGGTCTACTTGTTGGAGCCTCTTGATAATATCGCAATGCATAATGACACCTGTGTTATTTGTTTTTTCTCTCTGCAGAGTTATTGAGGAAATCTGCTGAGCACACACTGGTAGACATGGTGCAGCTGCTGTTCTCAAGGTAGACTATAGAGATTAACCTGTCACGGTTCTCCCTTGGGGCTAACCAAGGGCAGCTAACTTCTTATGCTTTGATACCTTAATAAAAACAAGTGGACTTGTCTCATTTAGCCTGATGCTACAGTTTTGTTTTTGTGTAATGCAAATGTAAGAGTTTTCCTGGACCGAAAGAGGCTTTTTAAATTTGTCCTTTGAACCAGCAATATTGCTAAGCAGGTATGTCGTTTGATAAGCTTTCTTGCAGCTATTCCCTGCTGTGATATCTGTAGGATTTGACTTGTTTATGTAAGTTTTTAAAATCCTTCTACTTTCTGATTCAGATTGATGTTTCTATTTAAAAGAAAATAAGTTTAGTCATCTGTAGCCTCCTGCCCCATTTTTTCACCAGCTTCAAATCGACTCTTTCTGTTTTTTCAGCACCATTTCACAAGTTGAATTGATAAACTGCTGATTTGCTTAGGTCTATATCATTCTTGAGCCAGCTAGTAAGGCACGTATGAAGGTGCAGGAACAATTTGTCCTCTGGCTTGCTAATTATGTGCAGTGTAAACTGACTGTAATGGACTTGTTGTCATGGGTGTTCCATCTTTTCAAAGTAGCTGCCCAATTTATTCCTCAAAGCACAGTAAATCTTGCAACTTAACCTTGGTTTTAAGGATCAGCTGTGGCAAACCATTTATCTGCACCTAATGTGACAGCTCATTCCAACACTCAAATTGAAGTTTCTGTGCTGATAGAATATGATTATATCCCCCCCACCTCGGACACCAGAGTGACCAGCTGGAGTGCGCTGAGAGGGTTCGTGATCAAGTGGATTTGGGATCCCCTGTATTGCACAGACAGGGTCATCTGATGTAGCTCCTGCTCATTGATCCCTGGCACTTTTTGTCTGATCGTGAATCCCAAACAAATTAGTTGTTTCAAACGAAGCATCGCTGGGGTTCATTGCAAGTAATATATTTACTTATGTAGTTGTGAATTTTATTTGGTGTTTGGACTTCATCCATTTTAACTGATGTACTTGCTACACTTTATCTCCCTCCATGCCTTTTCGTTGTCTCTTGGGGAAATAACTCTATTCTGAAATCATAAATTTGATATGTAAGGTATCATAGAATTGAGTCTGTATTCTGCTTTTGGCATGCAACAACAATCCAGAGAAATACTCGTGCTTCTAGCCTCCTATTATGCATTAAAAAGTTCAATCATTCTTTTCTTCTAATTGTGTATATGAATTGTGTGTGGGGGGAGTGCGGGGAGAAAGGTGTGTGATTCCATTGTCCTTTCTAACACTGCTGTCTAAATACCATTATATAGTTACACGTTCTAGAAATTCCGTAGAGTATTATCAGGTCAATATTATGCAAAAATTAATTCAACTGTATGGCAGGTCCAAGATAATAGTGCCTGTGGACCACTTACGATGAGCATTTTCAGCTTGCGTCCATTCTTTTTTAAAACTTTTGCTTTTTTAATATATAATTTAGTTTAATATATTTCTCTCTCTTTGTTAAAAGCTAATTTTGAATCTCCTTGTTCCCTTTTTAAAATCTTCCTCCTCATCCCTCCTTAAGTTTTCACCACCTTGAAATCTGCTCTTACCATTTCTTCAGTACTGTTTCATAAGCTGAACTGGCAGGCAGCTGACATACTTACAGTCTTCTATCTCTATGATTCTTGAGCTAGCTATTAAGGTATGGATGATGGTGAAGGAACAATTTGTTCTCTGGCTCGCCTACGTATGACTGTAATGGACTTATGCACGGGTGTTCTGTCTTTTCAGAGTAGCTGCCCAATTTATTCCTCAAAGCACGGTAAATCTTGCAACTTAACCTTCATTTTGAGGATCAGCTGTGGCAAGCCAGTTATCTGCAGCTAATGCAGCAGCTCATTCTGTGCCACTCAGATTGAAGTTTCATTTAAGGGTGGCCGCTTTTTTTTTGGTTTGGCTGAATCCCAACTCTTTGGATTTACCCTGTTAAGTAATCTGAGGCTAGGCAATTGAAAACTGACAGATCATCTTGGGTATGTTTTGCATCCCTGGAATTGTAAAGGGGTTGCTGGCAATTGGCCGAGGTTGATATGGGTGAGGAGCAAACTCATCTGCAGCACACTCAAAATTATATATAGGCTGAATGGAAAGAAACTGCGTCTACCTGTGGATGAGTCCAAATCAAGGGGGTGCAGATAGAAAATAGTCACTGAGGGCTCGTGTTACGAACCTGGGAGACAGTTCTTCAAGTGGTGAGAATGAGGAACTTGCTGTACATGGAATGTTTGAAGCAGATAGCATTGGTGCATCTAAAAAGCTCCTTATACATGAGGGTGAAGAGAAAAGGAAATGAAGGTAGGTTGGGAAGAGGCATATCGAGTGAGGGGAATCTTCTGTGGAATATAAACAGTGATACAGATCAGTTTCCATGCTGTGGATTCTATGTAAATTCTCTGGAATTATAACTACCTTTGGCAATTACAAGTGCTTCAGAGTTCTTTTCTGGTTAGTGGAAATGTGGCATCTCAACAATTCCTTCAATTCCATGTTGTAAAATGGTTGTCACCATACTTGTGTTTGTTGGTGAGTTCTTTGCTTTCACCATGCAGGTTTTGTTTCCTTTGTCTGTTTGCTGTCACTCCAAATTCTGAATTTGGGATTTGTTCTTTCTCCAGTCCACTTTTGTGATTTAATTTCCAGCCTTCTATTTGCTGCCCACAATTTTAACTTCATTGTGACTTTCCAGATGTCACCAGAGTTTTTCAGGGTTGCAATTTTAACAAAAATCATCTTCAATTTCAAAAGCGATTTTGTCATTTATTAAAATTTGATTTGTTTTGTCAGGATAGAGAACTAATATGTACATGTGTCGTCTCTGCATTCTGTGATGCAGTTGAATCAACTTTTCTCCTTTAATATATTGTTTTATTTTGATGCTCTGTATATGAGGATCACTATAATTATTAAGTATGGTGTATTAGTTAATGTGTATCGTGTGGAAAAGATTTGAATCATTGTTCATCTTTCACTACAAGTTGATAAGACCAGAAAAAAATGGACTGATAAAAATAGAGACGCCTCTGTGATGTGGGTTTGATTTTTAATATTAGTAAATCTTGCTGAATTCTTGATGGCTTTTCTCTAATGAGTTTTGTTGAGTAAGATATTGGGGAGCTGAAGGATGTGTTCATTTTGTATTCACATAATTGCTTTCATTCGTACTGTTCCATGCACATTGCTGGTGGAGAGAGCTTATGGGAGGAACAGATGTTGTGGAATTAGGACAATCACAGTACAAGTGGTAAAATACAAGATTAAATTGTATGGTGGGATTTAGAGCATCAGATCTATTTATTCTAAAGCTCAGTTTGTGAAGCAGCTTGTTAGCGACTACACTGGCGCCTTTTGTTTTTGACCACCCACCTAATGCCTGATCTGTTAGGTATTGAGTTCTGCTATGATGCAGCAGTGCAATTAATGTAAGTTGCAGTCACTTAATGGCTGTAGAGGTTAAGTACTCTTAAAGGAGTACATAGGTAATGCAACCAGAATAAAATTCTAGAGTCCTATAGCGCTTTAGCAGTTTCTGTAGTTGTTTATATGTGAGTCACGGACTGACTTTTTCTACAAAGTACTGAGCATGAACTGTCGAGAGTTGACTGTAATAACCCATTTGTGTTAAGACTGTACCAAGGGCATCATTAAATAAGTCATCCCTGGCAGTTCAACGATTTAAACAAGTATCCTTTAACAAATGTGAATGAGTTCAGGTAGTTTACAAATAAATTTTTTAGTTGTCACTTTTTTTAACTTGTTTTCCACTCCTGAGGTTGAAATGACCACATTTTCTCCGTTTATTAGCCAGTTAGCTGGAGATGCAGCAGGTGGTTGCTCCTAAGTTCCCCCCGTTGCCCCTCCTGAGTCGGAAGTGGATGATGGCTGTTGAAGTAAATGTATTGCCTGGTTTTCCATCACCGCTTACAAGGAAAAATCTAGGCTTGACTTAATGATCCCACTTCAAGATGTAAACACATGTAATGCAGAATGGATAAAAGACCCCCTTGCCCTATGACTTTGTGGTGCTGCCACAGTAGATTGAATTACAGCTAATGATTGCTAACCTGTTAACTGTTTCTGAATGCGGCATGAGGAGTCGCTTAAACTTGAAAAGAGTAGCTTCTCCCTTTCTAAATTTAAATGTTATCAATTTTGTGACAACACCTAGCAAACAGATATCTATATATTGGTTCAATGGTGATGGAGGTGTGGGACTATAGTGGATTGCAATTTGTCATCCGAGTTCTTCATTCAAGCATAAGTCTTCCATTGATGGTGAAATATAATTAGATATTCAGAAATCATACTTCCATGCTTTGGTTTTTTTTCGCGACTGGGAACCTTGGAGATATAAATAAAAACAATATTTGTAACTTTGCTATTAGGTTTCCTTAGCTTTCTAACAATCATAGCAAATTTACTAATTGCATTATGAAATAAAAGGGAGAATTCTACTGTTCCGCCTGCCATGGGAGTCGTAGAGGGCGAGGGGGTGGACCATGCAAAGGTCCATTGACTTCGAGCAGGATTGTCCAGCTTTTTCATTTGATTTATTATTGTCACATGTATTAACATACAGTGAAAAGTATTGTTTCTTGCACGCTATACGGACAAAGCATACTGTTCATAGAGAAGGAAACAAGAGAATACAGAATGTAGTGTTACAGTCATAGCTAGGATGTAGAGAAAGATCAACTTAATACAAGGTAGGTCCATTCAGAAGTCTGACAGCAGCAGGGAAGAAGCTGTTCTTGAGTCGATTGGTATGTGACCTCAGATTTTTGTATCTTTTTCCCAATAGAAGAAGGTGGAAGAGAGAACGTTCTGGGTACATGAGGTCCTTAATTATGCTGGCTGCTTTGCTGAGGCAGCGGCAACCGTAGACAGAGTCAATGGATGGGAGGCTAGTTTGCATGATGTATTGGGCTACATTCACGATCTTTTGTAGTTCCTTGCGGTCTTGGGCAGTGCAGGAGCTATACCAAGCTGTGATACAACCAGAAAGGATGCTGTCTGCGGTTTTTTTGGCGAGTGCGGCTGGAGAATCCCACCCAAACTTTATGAATGGCTTTCTTTGGTCTCACTGAGCTGATTACTGACTTGTACACATGCGGTGTTAGCTGAAGTGTTCTTAGCAGTTCAATAACTGGTAAGGATTACATGAATAGGAGCAGGCTATTTCATTCCTTGTTCCTGGCAACTTTGTGCAGCATCAGAACCATTGTGCCTTTATTTAAAAGGGGCATCAAAATTGACCAGGAAAACTGCAAGTTTATTAGGAACAGGATGAGTGAGTGGGTGGGTGGGGGAGAGAGGAAGAAGAAGAAGAAGAGAATCATCTTGGATTATGCTGGGACTCTTGCAGATGAATCAGCTGTGGGCATCCCATGTTACACAATGTTAAACTCTGAATTTTCTGTCAAAGCTTCAGAGTGAAAGCTTCAGAGTGTTACTAGAGAGGCGGTGCTCGACAGACTGGAGGGGCTGATTGTGGACAAGTCCCCAGGACCGGATGGAATGCATCCGAGGGTTCTGAAAGAAATGGCGGAGGTGATAGTGGATGCCTTGGTGGTTATTTTCCAGACGTCGCTGGATTCCGGGGAAGTGCCGGATGATTGGAAAACAGCTAATGTTACGCCGTTGTTTAAGAAGGGTGCCAGGCAAAAGGCGGGGAATTATAGGCCGGTTAGTTTAACGTCTGTGGTAGGTAAAATGTTAGAATCTGTCATTAAGGAGGAAATTGCGAGGCATCTTGAAGGGAATTGCTTGATAGAGCAGACGCAGCACGGTTTCATTAAAGGGAAGTCGTGTCTGACAAATTTACTGGAGTTCTATGAGGATGTGTCTAGGGCGGTGGATAGAGGAGAGCCGGTGGATGTGGTCTTTCTAGATTTTCAGAAGGCGTTTGACAAAGTACCTCACAAGAGGTTATTGCAGAAGGTCGAGGGACATGGAGTTGGGGATAGGGTGTTAGCGTGGATAGAGGATTGGTTGTCAAATAGGAGGCAGAGAGTGGGGGTCAACGGGTGCTATTCGGATTGGCGGATGGTGACTAGTGGAGTGCCCCAGGGGTCGGTGCTGGGGCCTCAGCTTTTTACCATTTATATAGATGATCTGGAGGAGGGAACCGAGTGTAGGGTGTCGAAATTTGCTGATGACACCAAGATTGGGGGAACGGCAAATTGTGCGGAGGGTGTGGAGAGTCTGCAGAAGGATCTAGATAGGCTGGGCGAATGGGCCAGGAAATGGCAAATGGAATTTAATGTTGGCAAGTGTGAGGTGGTCCACTTTGGTAGGAAGGACTATTACTTACGTGGCGAAAAACTGCAGCAGGCGACGGTGCAGAGGGACCTCGGGGTCCTTGTGCATGAGTCGCAAAAACCCAGCTTGCAGGTGCAGCAGGTGGTCAGGAAGGCGAATGGGATGCTGGCCTTCATAGCGAGGGGGATTGAATATAAAAGTAGGGAGGTCTTGCTGCGGCTGTATAGGGCATTGGTGAGGCCGCAGCTGGAGTACTGTGTGCAGTTTTGGGCGCCGCACCTGCGCAAAGATATTTTGGCCTTGGAGGGAGTGCAGAGGAGGTTTACTAGGCTGATACCGGAGTTGAGGGGGTTGAGCTATGAGGAGAGGCTGAATAAACTGGGCTTGTACTCGTTAGAGTTTAGAAGAATGAGGGGAGATCTCATTGAGACGTATAAGATGATGAATGGGATGGATAGGATAGAGGTGGAGAGACTCTTCCCGCTCAAAAAAGACAGTAGGTCTAGGGGGCACAGCCTCAAGATAAAAGGGGGGCGGTTTAGAACGGAGTTGAGGAGGAACTT
Source organism: Carcharhinus amblyrhynchos (assembly GCF_965287045.1). Lineage (NCBI taxonomy): Eukaryota > Metazoa > Chordata > Chondrichthyes > Carcharhiniformes > Carcharhinidae > Carcharhinus > Carcharhinus amblyrhynchos. The sequence goes on along the minus strand of NC_137354.1, from coordinate 3,804,313 downwards.
CTTCACTCAAAGGGTGGTGAATCTCTGGAATTCTCTGCCCGTTGAAGTGGTGGAGGCTGCCTCGCTAAATATTTTTAAGACGCGGGTTGATGGGTTTTTGATAAGAGAGGGGATTAAGGGTTATGGGGAGAGGGCGGGAAAGTGGAACTGAGCCACGACAGATCAGCCATGATCTTATTGAATGGCGGGGCAGGCTCGAAGGGCTAGATGGCCTACTCCTGCTCCTATTTCTTATGTTCTTATGTTCTTATGAAAGACTTTAGATCAAATGAAAAGCCACAGGAATCCAAGCTTATAAGAGAAAGTAGTTAGAAAAGAATGGAAATGAAGTAAATAGGGAAAAACTTTCAGCCAAGTTAAAAATGTGGTTTGGGGTTTTACTGTGGATATTTTACACAGATTCAGTAGCACATTCTGTTAGCGAGTTGAAGCTGTCACCACAGTGAGTGCTTTTATTCAATGTTTTGGTAATGGCAGTGGACATGGGGACTGTACCCAATCATTCAAAGGTGGAACAAACGAAAGGAATTTAAAGACATGTACATGTGACATGGAATTGCCTATGGATTTGTAAAAGGGGCCAACAGGTGCTTTGTATTTTAAATAACTTTGCCTGGCAGCTAATAAATTTATCTCCAAAACACTCCTGGTGCCCTTTGTCACACATGCCCCTTCAAAAGTGGGTATTAAAACCAGCCCCAGGTGTCTGAAATTTGAGTAATGGATTGTCAAGTTCTTCTGAATCTTGAGAATGGTTCATGGTTTCTTTTCCCTGATCTAAACAGTTTGCAAATTTCCACCTGATTGCCTTTCTGTTGAATCTGTGTGTTCTTCATGTGCTTGACAATTGATATTGTTAATTAGGTGTGTTTCGTAGTTGATTACCAGGATGTAATCCATTTTTAGGTCCATGTGTAGTACGAGTAACACACCCATCTGCACGTACACCCTACACCAGCTTTCAAGAGGTTGTTGACAAAGTGCCACATAGTCGTCCTGGAAACCATTTGGGTAAAAGGGTAATTTACAGAATGGGCACAAAATTGCCTCAAGAAAATAAATAGGGTCGTGATGAACAGTTCATTATCGGACTGGAGGGAGGTATGCAGTGGTGTTCCCCAGCTGTTTTTTGATATATGTTCATGACTTGGACTTGGGAGTACAGAGCAGAATTTCATTTGCAAGTGGCAAGAAACTTGTAAGTTAGTAAGCAGCAAGGGCCATTTTAATGTACTGCACAGGTTGGTAGCATGGGCAAACACATGGCAGGTGAAATCAAAATCAACAAAATGTGAGTTCATACACTTGGTAGGCTGATTAAGGAGAGATAATACAAGTTAGATGGTACACTTTTAAAGGAGGTGAAAGAAGAGAGAGCCCTGCAGATGCTTGTGTGCAAATCTTAGAAGGTGGTTAGTTAACAGAGCAATTCTTAAAACTATCGGGATGCAGGGCTTTGTAAATTGAGGCATAAAGCCAGGAAGTTCTGCTAAACCTACAGAAAATATTATTCCAACTGTTGGAGTATTGCTTCCAAATTGGAGCCCAACTTTCTAGGAAGACTGAGAGGCTTGAGAGGGTAGAGAAGGAATTTACTGGAATAATTTCGTTGAGGAAATGTGGGTAGAGTGAAGAAGCATCCTGTTCTCCTTTGAGCAGAAAAAGCATGGAGGAATTTGATGGAAGTGTTTAAAAACTTTTCGGGGTTAAAATAAAATCAATAGAGAAACTGTTTCCCAACAGCTGAAGGGTTAATGATCAGAGGGTAAAGATTTAAGATAATTTGTGAAAGAAGCAGAGGGAAAACATTGTACTCATTGAGTATTTGGGATTTGGAACGTATTGCCTGAAAGATGATGGATGCCCTTTTTAAAAATTAATTTATGGAATGTGTACATTGCTGGCTTGACCAGCATTTATTGCCCATCCCTAGTTGCCTTTGAGAAGGTGATGGTGAACTGCTGCCTTGAACCACTGCAGTCCCTGAGGTGCAGATTCAACCACCATGCTGCTAAGAAGGGAGTTCCAGGATTATTACTCAGTGGCAGCGAAGGAATGACAATGCATTTCCAAGTCAGAATGGTGAGTGACTTGGTTCCCGTGTATCTGCTGCTCTTCTCCTTCTAGATGGTGTGGCCATCAGTTTGGAAGATGCTGCATAAGGAACATTGGTGAGTTCCACAGTGCATCATGTAGATGGTACACACGACTGCCACTGTTTGTCAGTGGTGGAGGGAGTGGAAGTTTGTAGAAGGGGGAGCAATCAAGCGGGCTGCGGGATGGTGTCAAATTTCTTGAGTGTTGTTGGAGCTGCACCCATCTAGCCAAGTGGAGAGCATTCAATAATGCCTTGTAGATGGTGTTCATGCTTTGGGGAGTCAGGAGGTGAGTTACTCACCGCGCGATTCTGAGTTTTTGACCTGCTTTGGTTGCCACAGTATTTATATAGCTAGTCCAGTTCAGTTTCTGGTCAATGTTAACCCCCAGGATGTTGATAGTGGGGAATTCCACAATGATATAGCCACTGAATGTTATGGGGCGATGGTTAGATGTTGGATGTAGTCATTGTCTGGCATTTGCGTGGCACGCATGTAACTTGCCAGCCCAAGCCTGGATATTGTCCAGGTCTTGTTGCATTTAGATGTGGACTACTTCGGTATCTGAGGAGTTATGGATGATACTGAACATTGCGTAGTCATCAGTGGGCATCCCCACTTCTTATCTTGATGAAAGGAAATCATTGATGAGGCAGCTGAAGATAGTCAGGCCTGGGACACTACCCTGAGGAACTCCTACAGTGATGTCCTGGAACTGAGATGATTGACCTCCAATCACCACAACCGTTTTCCTTTGTGCTAGGTATGACTCCAACCAGTGGAGGGTTTTTCCTTGATTCCCATTGACTCCAATTTTGCTCGGGTTTCTTGATGCCATACTCGGTCAAATGCTGCCTTAATGTCCAGGGCTGTCACTCTCACCTCGCCTCTGGCATTCAGCTGCTTTGTTCATGTTTGAACCAAGGCTGTAATGAGGTTGGGAGCTGAGTGATCCTGGCAGAGCCCAAATTCAGCATCTGAGAGCGGGTTATTTCTGATTGCGTGCTACTTGACAGCACTGTTGATGATGCCTTCCATCACTTTACTGATAATCAAGAGTAGACCGATGGAGTGCTAAATGACTGGTTTGGATTTGTCTTGTTTCTTGTGTACAGGATATACCTAGGTAATTTTCCACATTGCCAGGTATATGCCAATGTTGTAGCTGTACTGGAACAACTTGGCTAGGGGAGCAGCAAGCTCTATCACGTGGCGTGAACTAAATTGGCTGAAGGCTGACACCTGTGATGCAGGGGACCTCCAGAGGAGGTCAAGATAGCTGAAGATTTTTGCAAATGCTTCAACTTTGTCTTTTGTAATGATGTACTTGGCTCCATCATTGAGGATGGAAATACTTGTGGAGCCTCCTCCTCCAGTGAGTTATCTAATTATCCACCACCATTCACGATTGGATGTTGCAGGACTACAGAGCTTAGATCTGACCTGTTAGGTGTGGGATTGCTTTATCTCTGACTATTACTTGCAACATGTGCTGTTTGGCATGCAAGTAGTCCTGTTTTGTGGCCTCAGTAGGTTGACACCTTATTTTTAGGTATGCTTAGTATTCCTGATTTCATAGTAGCTTTCAAAAGGAATTTGGGCAAATATTTAAACTGGAAAGATATTGCATGGATATGGATGGAGAAAGAGAGGATGAGGGATAACTGGATTCTGTTCAGAGGACGTCAAATTCTGCGCTGTACTATTCTGTGATTCTATACACATAGCATTTACATGTCGAACAAAAATGGATAATTGTTTCAAACTGTTTTCTTTTGTTGTTTTGTTTTTATAGGTTACCTCAATTTAAAGAAGAAGCCAAGAGTTTTGTGGGAACCAGCATGAAGAAGGTAGTACGATACCTACTTTTAACATGATTAAATTCACGGTGACGTTTTGCTTAGATGCAGCAGTGTGTTCAAGTTACTCCATCCCGTATTTGTGTTTTCTTTGCTTGTATGCGTTAAGTCCTTATTTTGACTGGGTTGTGCTTGGCATTGATTCTTCACCATTTCTTGAGTCCAGAATTTTGAATAAAAACATGTAAAAGAGCGTATTGACAGTAAATCACTATTTGGCAGGAAATTAAGTATTGAGTGTTCTTTGGAATTTTCCCAATACAAAATCTGACGTGCCCTTTTTTAATTGGTGAAAGACAAGTAACGTGGCCTTAACAATTACCTTGGGTACTGAGTGATCTCACCTGCTCTCCAGCTTCTGAAAATGTAATTTTAAGTACTGGTGCAAGTGCAATACAGATAACCAGCCTGCATAATTTTTCCCTGGGTTCAGATAGAGGCACTTCTTTTTCTAATAGCAAGAACAAATGTTGTCTGTCAGTACATATCTCATGCCATCATTCTAGTAATATAACATTTGGATTGTTTTCATATCTGAGAAACAGCAAGTGATTGTTGAACCAAATGTGAAAAACACAGGGCACAAAATTGTTCCATCCCTCACCAAGCATGTTTCTGTAATTTCTCACTGGTTGCTCATGCTGATCAGTGCAGGGGTGATGAAGTATTGACTGAAGCAAAGTCAATCGTCTTGTTTGAAATTAGTGTTGTCTGATGCTGAACTTTCAAATCTAACATGTCCAGTTACATTATACAGCATTTTTGCTGTGGTGCAGAGATCTTGGAAACTGGGAGAACTGTTAAAATTATTTCTGGTGTTCCCCTTCCAAAAAGCTCAAGTACGTGCAAAGAGTAGGAGCAGAACAAGGAAACCCTCACCTTCCTCTTTGCTGAACAGTCTTCTCCTATTGTTTTCCCATTCTCCCCTCTGCCTCCACACCTTCCACCCCTGTTTTCAACCTCAAGAGTACACTTGGGCCCTCTGTAGTTGATTTGGGATATCTATGTTTCGGAGCTCGATTTTTGCCTTTCTACTTGGAGTATTGGTCTCTCACCAGAATCTATAGACCCAACTGCCATGAACTGGTTAGTGTCAGCAGTTGGCTGAGTTGAAATTTCTTTCAGCACTTGCAGACTTGTGGTATAATCAATCTCCCTGATTGTCACACGATAGATGCTAGAGTGACATTTTGTTCAATCCTGAACAGAACTTTCTGCTCCAAATCTTTTTGATAAGGTGGACTCCTTCAACTTGCCTCTCGCCACTGCTGAAACCCTAATCTGGCCATCATCACCTTGACACTCAATTGTCTGGTGGTGGGTGCCTTGCTGACCTCCAAATTTATCTTTGAACATCATTTTTTTTTTTAGGATGTGGATTCTCTGGTAAGTCCAGTATTTATTACCCATCCCTAAATGCCCTTGAGAAGGTGAGGGTGAGCCACATTCATGATCCTCTGTGGTCAGTGTGGTGTAGCTACACCCATGGTGCTGGTGGATAGGGATTCCAGGATTTTAACCCTATGACAGTGAAAGAATGGTGATTTCAGGACAGTATGTGACTTGAAGAGGAACTTGCAGGTGCTGGTGTTCCAATGTGCCTGCAGTCATTATTCCTTGAGGTTGTAGAGGTCTTGGGTTTGGATGGTGTTGCTGAAGAAAGTTTGGTGAATTGCTGGACTGTATCTTAAAGATGGTACAGATCGCAGCCATTGTGCAGTGGTGGAGCAGGGAGTGAATGTTTAAGGTGGTGGATAGCATGCCAATGAAGGTGAACTGCTTTCTCCTGGATGATGTTGAGCTTTGAATTCTGCACTGCCTTTGCTGCTATCCATCCAGGCTACATTGGTTTCCTTTTCGCCAGCAGATTTATTTTCAGAATCTCACTTTTGCTTTGTGTTCACACACAATGTCAAGTTGTCACAGCTGCATGTTCTTCTGTATTGTACATCCTTGCGTGCATTGTCATTCCACTATTTGTGCCCAGCTCCATCAATAATGACTGTTCTTTGAGCTGCTATGCCTGGCCTCCATCTTACCACAAATCTCCCAAAATCCTGTTTCTTCAACCAGTCCCATTTTAAAAATCTTGTTTCTGTCTTCCTACATGGTGCCTGTTTTTTTATAATCCCAATAAAATGCTAAAACTTTCTTTACTATGAAGAGCACCAGAGAAATATAAATTATACTTCCACCAGTACTGGTACAGAATTTATAACATTGACAAATTCCCATTTTTTAAAATAAAATTTTGGCACGAAATACCTTCCCAGAGATCATTGTAACAACTTCCTGCTGTATATAAATAAAAAAGACCTTTAATTTTAATGGATTGGCATGCTGAAAATGGTTAAATGGTTTTGGGGCATGTGTACAATAGCATGTAAGCTGAAGTGATATTCTGGCTTCTTTTGTGAAGGTCAGAGTATATAGCTGTTGGATCCAAATTGGCCTTTAGTTGAATCAGAAATGCACTGCTGGTATTTGCAAACAAGCACTACCACAATATGTATATAGGAGCAGTAGTTGAGCTTCCAGGTAAGGCTTTGGTAATTGGCTTGTCTTGTTTGAAGTGCAGTTACATGGCAATTCCAAGTAATGCAAAAAGATAGCACTTTAATGTGGTCTGTCATGCCCTCATTATAAAACGTTTAAACATGGTGCATGGTTTGCGTCAAGCATTGCATGATATGGTGCTCGTGCTTTGGAAGCTTCTCTTCCAAGTGGGACTTGGCTGAAATGGATTACCTAAGGCATGAATATCTGTCTTGATTTTATACTAGTGTGTATTATAATGAACATGTTCATTTCCACAAGCTTTCAAATTTTAATTAATTAAATGACTGAACATCAATTTAGAGTTTAAATGAGGAAATGTTAGTCTTTACCCCTTTATCACAAGTCATTCTGCAACTTGTATACTTTTATTTACTGGCAACTGCAATTTTTTCCTCCGAGGCTTACACTATCATGTGGAAAAACAAACGAGTGCAGGTAAGGATGTTATACTGATGCAAAATGTGTCAGTCCATGGAACTCCACCAGATCTTTTGAGATGGTTCAAGGCTTTAACATTGTTTGTTCCAGTTGCGGGGGGGAAAGGTGATGAGAAATTGTAGTTTTATCAACTATGCTCACATTCTGAAAGTACAGATTTACAGTTGTATGCTGACAATTTAGGCATAAATGTGAGCAAGAAATAATTTCTAGAAAGCGAGAAACTGATCTAAAATGTGTTGGGGAGATCCTTAACAGGCAGAGGGGTTCTTTGAAGGGGCAGAGTTAATTGGTTGGTAGTAATTTTCTCTATTATCATATCTTTAGGAATGTGTTGACAGAATAAGTGGAAACCTCCATGCATGGCTGCATACTAAACCACAAGGATTTTTTTGCAAATTTCTGGGATATATTGCTCAACTTAAAAATGGGAGATCACTTTTCATTGGACATTCTGATAGATGTCCTGAGAGATGTCTTGTGAATTTGACTAGAGAAAATATATTTTGCATTTTGGAGAAAAAGTGCGTTTTAGCTCACCAGAATTGCAATAGCTTGAGGAGTAAATATGATTGCTGTTGTCACAAACACTGATGACATTTAATGACAGTATTTCAACTTGGTCTTCATAGGAGAAGTAAAATTATCATAATTCTCTTCAAAGACAGTGAAGGGTTTGCTGATGTTGCATTAATTCATTGCACAAGAATAACTGCATTGACTTGAATAGCTATATTTACCAAGTACCTTGGGTACTCTGTGGTGAGTAACTCATCTTCGATTCCCTGAAACTATTCCACCATCCATAAGGCACCAGTTAGGAGTGTGATGGCATGCTCTCCATTTGCCTGGAGGTGTGCACTCAAGAAACTCAGCACCACCCAGAATAAAGCAGCTTGCTTGAACCCTTTCCACCACTTCTAAACTTTCATTCCCTCCGTCACCTGCACATTATGGCATCAGGGTGCATCATCTACAAAATGCACTCCAACAACTTGCCAAGGCTCCTTCAACAGCATCTTCCAAGGGCAATAACATCACTTGCACCACTTCTAAGTCACACACCACCATGTCTCAGAATTATACCACTGTTTTATCATTCTCAAATGAATCCTATACACTTTCAGTTTTTATTTTTAAATATTGTGTAGCTATGGCATTAAAATTTTACAACATTGCAGGTGCCCTCTACACCACATCGACTACAATGGTTCAAGAGGGCAGCTCGCTACCAACAAAGAATAGCACAGGAACAAGTCCTTTGGCCCTCCAAACCTGCACCGACCATGCTGCCCGACTTAACTAAAACCCTCTACCCTTCCGGGGATCATATCCCTCTATTCCCATCTCGTTCATATACTTGTCAAGATGCCCCTTAAAAGTCACTACCGTATCTGCTTGCACTACCTCCCCTGGCAATGAGTTCCAAGCACCCACTACTCTGTGTAACAAAAAAAAACTGCCTCGTATATCTCTTTTAAACCTTGCCCCTTGCACCTTGAACCTATGCCCCCTAGTAATTGACTCTTCCACCCTGGGAAAAAGCTTCTGACTATCCATTTTGTCCATACCTCTCATAATCTTAGAGACTTTTATCAGATCTCCCCTCAACCTCTGTCGCTCCAGTGAGAACAAACCAAGTTTCTCCAATCTCTCCTCATAGCTGATGCCCTCCATACCAGGCAACATTCTGGGAAATCTTTTTTGTACTCTCTCCAAAGCCTCCACATACTTCTGGTAGAGTGGCGACCAGAATTGAATTCCAAGTGTGGCCTAACTAAGGTTCTATAAAGCTGCAATGTGACTTGCAAATTTTTAAACTCAGTACCCCAGCTGATGAAGGCAAGCATGCCATATGCCTTCTTGACTTCTTTCTCCACCTGCATTGCCATTTTCAGTGACCTGTGTACCTGTACACCCAGATCGCTTTGTCTATCAGTACTCTTAAGGGTTCTGCCATTTACTGTATATTTCCTATCTTTTATTAGACCTTCCAAAACGCATTACCTCACATTTGTCCGGATTAAACTCTGTCTGCCAACTCTCCACCCAAGTCTCCAACTAATCTATATCCTGCTGTATCCTCCGATGGTTCTCATCGCTATCCTCAAATCCATCAACCTTTGTATTGTATACAAATTTACTAATCAGTCCAGTTACATTTTCTTCCAAATCATTACAAACAGCAAAAGGCCCAGCACTGATCCCTGAAGAACACCATTTGTCACAGCCCTCCATTCAGAAATGCATCCTTCCACTGTTACCCTCTGTCTTCTTTGACTGATGTGGGTATGCTGGCGTTGGACTGGCGTAAACGCAGTAAAAAATCTGACAACACCAGGTTTTAGTCCAACCGATTTATTTGCTAATAGACTCACAAGCTTTCGGGGTTAGCCCCTTCGTCATTCACCTGACGAAGGGGCTAACCCCGAAAGCTTGTGAGTCTATTATCAAATAAATCGGTTGGACTAAAACCTGGTGTTGTCAGACTTTTTACTACTTTGACTGAGCCAGTTTTGTATCCACCTTGCTAGCTCACCTCTCACCTCTGATCACCTTCTGTACCAGCCTGCCATAAGGAATCTTGTCACAGGCCTTACTAAACTCCATGTAGACAACATCCACTGCCCTACCCTCATCAATCATCTTTGTCACTTCCTCGACAAAGTTCATGAGATACGACCTCCCCTTCACAAAATCATGTTGCCTCTCACTAATATGTCCATTCATTTCCAACTGGGAATAAATCCTGTCTTGAAGAATCCTCTCCAATAATTTCCCTACAACTGATGTAAGGCCTACCAGCCTGTAATTACCTGAATTATTCTTGCTACCCTTCTCAAACAAGGGAACGTTGGCTATTCTCCAATCCTCTGGGACCTCCCCTGTAGCCGATGAGGATACAAAGATTTCTCTTGAGGCCACAGCAATTTCCTCCCTTGCCTCTCTCAGTATTCTGGGGTATATCCCATCAGGCCCTGGAGACTTGTCTAACTTAATGTTTCTCAAGAACCCCAATACCACCACCTTTTTGATCTCAACATGACTCAAACTATCGACACACCCTTTCCCACTCCATCTATTGGATGGGTAATAAAGGATGGAATTGCCAATGCCCAAATACTATGAACCAATTAAAAAAAGAAGTAATTTAAATTTGGTCTTCATGGAATCATAGAAGCCCCACAGTACAGAAAGAGGCCATTCGGCCCATCAAGTCTGTACTGCCCACAATCCCACCCAGGCCCTACCCCATATCCCTACATATTTATCCACTAATCCCTCTAATCTACGCATCTCAGGACACTAAGGGCAATTTTTAAGTATGGCCAATCAACCTACCCCGCGTGTTTTTGGACATTGGGAGGAAACCGGAGCACCTGGAGGAAACCCGCACAGACATGAGGAGAATGTACAAACTCCACACAAACAGTGATCCAAGCCGGGTCCCTGGAGCTGTGAAGCAGCAGTGCTAACCACTGTGCTACTGTGCCACCCAGTACAGTAGCACAGTGGTTTAGTAAGGAGACAGCTAAAGTTGAACCTAGTGCATGGTCGGCGTAATTGCTGCATCCTGCCGGCTATGTTTGAAGAAAGACAGATTAAAATTAACTACAGTTGGTACATACAGAGAGTAACATACTGAAACTGAAGATGTTCTCTTAATAAATACATTCTTGAAAATTGCACTGGTGCAGCAATCTTAAAAACAAGAACATTGATCGTATCTGTCTTTAGTTTTAATTTCTAAATCTGTTTCAAAAACCATTTTAACTGCAGTGAAGTACTAAAAGTATGTGATTGGTTCCAATGCAGTTTTGTTCAATTTCTTTAAATGCAAATAAAAATTAACGTTAATAAACTCAAATAATAGGGGTGGCACAATGGTTAGCATTGCTGCTTTATAGCGCCAGGGACCTGGGTTCAATTCCTGGCTTGGGTCACTGTTTGTGTGGAGTTTGCATGTTCTCACCATGTCTGCATGGGTTTCCTCTGGGTGCTCCAGTTTCTTTCCACAGTCTGAAAGATGTGCTGGTTAGGTACATTGATCTGAACAGGCGCCAAAGTGTGGCAACTAGGAGAATTTCACAGTAACTTCGTTGCAGTGTTGTGACTAATAAATAAACTTGATCTTTATCAATATAAAATCACCAAAAGCACACAAACTCTGTCAGTACACAAATAGAGTAAAGTTGCTTTAATGTTTCAAGTATCATCAGAGCTAAAGAATCTGAACACTAGCCATTGCTTGTTCTTTTCAGGTGTTGATAGACCAATAGTTTCTAATAGAAATACAAATTACTGTGGATGCTGGAATCTGAAACGAAAACAGTAGAAGCTTCAGAGGATCATCTAGATTTGAAACGTTGGCTGGAATTTTACCTTACTCGCCATGGAATTGGAACGGGCAAGGTTCTTAAGAATGGAAATCTCTGTTGGCCGCGGGTGGGATTTTACGATCTTGCCGGAGTGAGGTTGTAAAATCCCGCCCATTATCTCTGTTCTTGCTCCACAGATGCTGACAGACTGGCTGAGATTTTCTGGCATATTCTGTTTTTGTTGCAGCAATTTCTAATATTTCTTTCAGTTTTCCAGTTTCTGCACTTTTTAACTAACATTTATCTAAATACTAAAGCTATGATGACAAACTGCTCCATATACAAAATCAATGGTTTGAATGGCTATCGTAGTTCACTATGGCACAATTCATGCTTACGTTTGAAACTGCATTTCCTAAAACCTGCGTTTGCCCCTTGGAACAAGCTGAACTTAACTTGGAACCAATTTGCCTCAAATTTCCTAAGCCCTGACCTCTAATTTCTTGCAACATATAATTCGTAGCAAGGCTTCCAGTGAATGGTTCTGCTGTGGTCAACAGCACTTTTTCTTATCTAAGTTCAGCATATCCAGGAACATTCAACCTAGGCATTAGACTTCTTGGTTGTGTCTGGAATGCATGAAACTCAAAGACCTTGCTGGTTAAGTAGTATCGTTTCTCAATTTGAAAAGTATTAATTATATACTTTCAAATAAGTATTATTTTAAGATTAAACTCTGATGCTGAAGTTCAGTTTGATTAAGGACTACATTTGGGTCTTGTCTAAATACCTTTACTGATTATATCCTTCTGGGTCACTTGGATAAATTCAGTACACTTTTTATTTTTAATTATAACGCTGTTTTAAGAGGAGAATTTCAGTCCACCAAATTGTTTTGTTGCTTCTAAATTGAGTACAAAAGGAAGTATTTTATCAAGAATTTGATCGAGTTTCATGCATTGAGCATCACCCACTACAATTGAAAAACTGAAGGAGAAACATATGCAAGGAGAGGAAAATCTTTTTCGGTCTCTGCACCGTAATATTTTAGAGTGCTAGTATCACAATGTATTGTAATTCAACTTGCAGCTTAAGATGAGAGCAGGAGGAATGAGTGATTCGTCAAAGTGGAAAAAGCAGAAGAAATCCCCACGACCATCTCGTCATGCAAACAAGCTTCCCCTTGGTTCAGAGCAACAGTCAGTGCCAGGCCAAGTTTTGCACAGTTCAATAGGTTCTGTACCTCAGCTCTTAAACAATCAACCAGGTATGCTTTCGCAATTTGAACTGTGCTCCTGAGAAGGGAATCTTGCAATCAGCCTTTTTTCCCCAAAAGATAATGAGGAAATTAAGTTAGTTTAAAATTTTGCTTTTTGAAAATCATGTGTGTCTTTCTCTTGAATATCATGACTGCTGTCTGTACAATTGAATTAAAGATTTTACTACGGATGAGTTTGGGAAAAACTTAAATAAATCTGCGTAGGGGTGCAATTGTGCCGTTGTTGGATTAATGGGACTTTCATGATGATTGAGTTATCATACATGATTTGAATTGGTAATTATTTCTGGCTGGACCCACATCATGGCTCTCTTACGTAAGCAGAGATTCCTCATTAAACAAAAACGAATGGAGACAATAACTAAGATGAAACCTAGTTGATGGATAATGCTGGGGATTCTTTGAACATTGAGTGTCCTCATTTTTTTGTCCTCCTTGAGTTCTTTGGAAATGAAGAGGTGGGAGAGCACTTGTAAATTTTAAATCAATGTTACATTACTTTACACATCTCTTAAGCTGTGAATCTAAATCTTCTGGTTTTGGATTTATCCAGCACTATAGCAGTAATGCTGAGAATATACTACAAAAACAGGGGTTAAATCACTTGGCTGGCCAGCTGGTTCGCGATGCAGAGTGACGTCAACAGCAGGGGTTCAATTCCCGACCTGGCTGAGGTTATTCATGAAGGTCCTGCCTCCTTAACCTTGCCCCTTGCCTGAGGTGTGGTGATCCTCAGGTTAAATCACCACCAGCTAGTGCATGTTCTCACAAGAAGGGGGAGAGTAGCTGATGGCCTTCTGGAACTTTGGCAACTTTTATTTCATTTCACAAAGCAGTGAATAAGAAATTAAAAACACAAATAGAACCAATGATCAATAGAACAAATGGATCTAATGGTCAACCATGATTGATAAGGTGCCACACAAAAGGTTGTTACAGAAGGCTAGGGGGCATGGAGTTAGGGGTAAGGTGTTAGTGTGGATAGAGGATTGGCTGTCAAATAGGAGGCAGAGAGTAGCTGTCAATGGGTGCTATTCGGATTGGTGGTTGGTGACTAGTGGAGTGCCCCAGGGATCGGTGCTGGGGCCTCAGCTATTTACCATTTATATAGATGATCTGGAGGAGGGAGCTGAGTGTAAGGTGTTGAAATTTGCTGATGACACAAAGATAAGTGGAAAAGCAAATTGTGCGGAGGGTGTAGAAAGTCTGCAGAGGGATCTAGATAGGCTGAGCGAGTGGGCGAGGACCTGGCAGATGGAATACAATGTTGGCAAGTGTGAGGTTATCCACTTCGGCAGGAATAATAGTAGGACCGACTACTACTTAAAGGGCGAAAAGCTGCAGCATGCTACGGTGCAGAGGGACCTGGGGGTCCTTGTGCATGAGTCGCAAAAACCCAGCCTACAGGTGCAGCAGGTAGTCAGGAAGGCAAATGCTGGCCTTCATAGCGAGGGGGATTTAATATAAAAATAGGGAGGTCTTGCTGCAACTGTACAGGGCACTGGTGAGGCCGCAGCTGGAGTACTGTGTGCAGTTTTGGTCGCCGCACTTGCGCAAGGATATTTTGGCCTTGGAGGGAGTGCAGAGGAGGTTCACTAGGCTGATACCGGAGTTGAGGGGGTTGAACTATGAAGAGAGGCTGAATAGACTGGACTTGTGCTCGTTGGAGTTTAGAAGGATGAGGGGGGATCTTATTGAGACGCATAAGATGATGAAGGGGATGGATAGGGTAGAGGTGGAGAGGTTCTTCCCGCTCAGAAAGGACAGCAGGACTAGAGGGCACAGCCTCAAGATAAGGGGGGGGGGAGGGGGCGCAGTTTAGAACAGAGTTGAGGAGGAACTTCTTCACTCAAAAGGTGGTGAATCTCTGGAATTCTCTGCCCGTTGAAGTGGTGGAGGCTACCTCGCTAAATATATTTAAGATGCGGGTAGATAGGTTTTTGATAGGCAAGGGGATTAAGGGTTATGGGGAGAAAGCGGGAAAGTGGAACTGAGCTGCTTCAGATCAGCCATGATCTTATTGAATGGCGGGGCAGGCTCAAGGGGCTAGATGGCCTACTCCTGCTCCTATTTCTTATGTTCTTATGATCTAATTGAATGGCAGGGCAGGCTCAATGGACAGAATGGCCTACTCCTCTTTCTACGTTCCTGGAAATTACCCATTGCCGATAATTTGATTACTATTGCAATGTTATCATTTTGAGTTAAGAAAATGAATGGATAATTAAGAATTTTAAATTTGCGACTTCTAAATCTATATGTAAGATATACTGGTTGTTTTTAAAGGTGATGCACCCTTCCTGGAACATTCAGTTGTAACTGCAAACAGTACAGCTTCCAGTTCAACCACTATTTCTGAAAATCCATCCACTGTCTCGAGCCCTACCACAGACAGTGGTATGGAACTTTTTTCAAAGACAATGTCAAAAGAAGACCTTACTGACCTTGACCAGGGCAATTCTGCAAGCATCACTCCAGCAAACACTCCTTCCACTGAGCCTGGTGAAGAGAAAACCTTAGAATCACAAGCCCAGCTAGAGTCTCAGGTAAATGCTGCCATTGTTAGAGGTTATTAACAATTAATTATTTGTGCATTGCTGGTAAAAGAGACATGTCGAAGCTTTTCATCTTGCACTTATCAGGACAGAATTTGCAAGAATGCCAACTATAAAGGGAATACTGCATTAGAAGAGTGTGCTGAATGGTTGGTTGGCAAGTGGACTTTGATTGTTGTTTCCTCTAATAATTACTTCCCACCCTTTTCGCTTGCTACCTTTAAATCTTTGGTGTTTATTTTGTTCACTTTTTTTGGCAGTTTAGTATGCTGCAAACACTGACAGAGCAAAGTTCATTTTCTTTGAGTATAAGAATAGTACCATAAAATTTTAACCAACATCGTAGATTAGTCTCTGGAGTGGGGCTTGAACTTGATACCTTCGGCCTGAGGTTGGAATGCTACCAGTCAAGGCTAACAGAAGAGACAGATTTTGGTAATTATGACGGGACACCATTACAGTACATTCTCCCAAATTGACTAGCATTTTGAAATTGCCATGTACATCATGCTCCCCCAATAAGATGGTAACTTACCTTTGATACTACATTATATTATCAATCTGCTGTAAGAAATAACAGAACCAATTCTTCCAAATATGCCATACTGTGGTTTGTTTCTTTAAACTTGGTTTCATTTTTGAACAAGTACCTGCAGTTTACCACTTCTATCCTCCTTGATTGTCTTTTTGAGTAGCCTGCTCTGTATAATCACCTTGTGTGAAGTAGTTATTCTGAACCATCTCGTTATTCCTCTTCTGAGGCCAAGCCTGTGCCCTCTGGGCATGGATCTTATGGTTGTATCAAACTTTTTTTTCCAATTTATTCTTGACTGTTATCTAATTTGAGTATTTCCCAGCAAAGAGCTGGTAGATGAATAGTGGCTAAATGTGTTTTAAAAACTAAATAAGCTCATCAAGATTAACCACAGTGAAAGTTTGAGCCTTGTTTGGAGCTGTGTCATGAGAAAGTACTTAAAACCACATGTAATACCATACAGATGAATTAACCTGAAGCTTGCTATTTTCTTAGAAGGGTGGAAGAGTGGAAGGCTTTTTACCCAAGGAAGAGACAGCCCAATCGACATCAGTGGAATCTATTCCAGAAGTATTAGAAGACCGAGACTCTCTCACAGAAACGTCTGATACTGCTTCAATCCACGAAGTACATGACATGGACTATGTTAACCCTCGTGGGGTTAGGTTTACACAGTCAACACAGAAGGAAGGTTTGTATGCATATTCATATATCCTGTACAATGTGCAAAATGGTGATAGAATGATTGGTACTAATTTTAACTCTAAATCTAATTTGCAGTTTAAAATTTCTTGCAATATTAGTGTGTCATGTATGTTAATTGGCCTGGTTCATTCAGATTTTTAAAAATATTTTTTATAATTTAGATACGCAGAGCCTATTCGTTAACGCTAAGTTGAATAAAAAAACTAAATATGACTTTGACGCAACTGTTACATCGAATACCCAAATCCTTTGATGTTTAACTTAAAATTTGTAAGCTCTACAATGACAGCTGAAAATACTATTGTGTAAAAGATTTAGCCTACCTTTAGGAAATTTAATGCTGGAACTTAAAAATGAAATGAGAATAGGCACCACGCAATGCCGCATTGGGATTTGACAAAGGGTCATCTGGACTCAAAACGTTAGCTTTTTTCTGTCCTTACAGATGCTGCCAGACCTGCTGAGATTTTCCAGCGTTTTTCTCTTTTGGCTTCAGATTCCAGCATTTGCAGTAATTTTGTTTTTACCCCACAATGCTAATTTGTGAAATGCTTTATTTAGCGTCGCATTCACTATCAATTAAATTGTTCTCTCTCTCTCAATCTTAAGTGGGGGGCAGTTTTTACCCGAGATTGAGTATATATGGTACATAAACGGAAGGAGACCAAGTTGGCTAAACAACTGTTTGTGTACTGTTTGTTTTATGTAATACATACAAATGTTTGAGTATATCTCTTTCAGGTGCAGCTCTGGTTCCATATGGCTTGCCTTGTATACGAGAGCTATTCCGGTTCCTTATATCCCTCACCAATCCACATGACCGCCACAATTCTGATGTAATGATTCATATGGGTTTGCAGTTGCTTACTATAGCACTGGAATCAGCGCACATTGCTAACTATACATCTTTGCTTGGTCTTGTTAAAGATGAACTCTGTCGGCACCTTTTTCAGGTAAGAATTTCATAGAATCATAAAATCTACAGCATAGAAGAAGGCCATTTGGCATATCAAGTCTGCACCAACAACAATCCCACACAAGTCCTATCTCCACATCCCCACACATTTATCCTCCTAATCCCCCTGACACTAAGGGGCAATTTATCATGGCCAGTCAACCTAACCCGCACATCTTTAAAGCATGGGAGGAAACTGGAGCACCCAGAAGAAACCCATGCAGACACAGGAAGAATGTGCAAACTCCACACAATGACCTGAGGCCAGAATTGAATCCAGGTTCCTGGTGCTGCGAGCAGCAGTGCTAACCACTGTGCCACCATATCGCCCTGAAATTTGTTCTTTCATCAGTTTTTTTGGACTAGTGACTTTGCATTTGAGGATATTGGCCAACTGTGTTTTTGTATTGTTTATTTTTCAGCTGTTAATTGTGGAACGCCTTAATTTGTATGCCACATCTCTCCGGCTGTGCTTCCTTTTATTTGAAAGTATGAGGGAACATCTGAAGTTTCAACTTGAGGTGGGTAGAATTGAATTCAAATGGCGTAATCTCCGTCAGTAGAACCTGCTTCATGTGCATTCGCCTTCGTGGCAATTGACCACGATAATGATCCTAATCCTAGTTTAATCTTGATATGGAGATCTAAAATGCTTTTTGAAATCAGGAATTCTCTCATGTTTCCTTTTGTTATTTAAACACTGAAAAAGTTGCAGAATCTTCATTTTCATAGAATTATATCATGACTAGCAGAAATAAGGCATCATAGAAATAAGCCATGGTAGGCTTCTGCAGAAAATGCAGATGTATGGGATTGTGGGTAATCTAGGAAGTTGGATCAGGAATTGGCTATCAGATAGGAGACAGAGGGTGGTGGTGGATGGTAAATATTCATCATGGAGTACAGTTACGAGTGGTGTGCCTCAGGGATCTGTTTTGGGGCCACTGTTGTTTGTAATTTTTATTAATGATCTGGATGAGGGTATAGTTGGGTGGATTAGTAAATTTGCTGATGACACCAAAATTGGAGGTGTGGTAGATTGTGAGGAAGGGTGTCATAGTCTGCAGGGAGACTTAGATAGGTTGCAGAGCTGGGCCGAGAGGTGGCGGATGGAATTTAATGCGGAGAAGTGTGAGGTAATTCACTTTGGTAGGAGCAACAGATGTGTCGAGTATAGGGCTAACGGGAGGACTTTGAATAGTGTGGATGAACAGAGGGATCTAGGTGTGTGTGTACATAGATCCCTGAAAGTTGGGAATCAAGTAGATAAGGTTGTTAAGAAGGCGTACGGTGTCTTGGCGTTTATTGGTAGGGGGATTGAATTTAGGAGTCGCAGTGTAATGTTGCAACTGTACACTACTCTAGTGCGGCCGCACTTGGAGTACTGTGTGCAGTTCTGGTCCCCGCATTACAAGAAGGATGTGGAGGCGTTGGAGAGGGTGCAGAGGAGGTTTACTAGGATGGTGCCTGGTATGGTGGGGAGGTCCTATGAGGAGAGACTGAGGGATTTAGGGTTGTTTTCGTTGGAAAGAAGGCGGCTAAGAGGGGATCTTATTGAAACATATAAGATGATTAGAGGTTTAGATAGGGTGGATAGTGATAGCCTTTTTCCTCGGATGGAGAAAGCTAGCACGAGGGGGCATGGCTTTAAATTAAGGGGGGGTAGCTACAGGACGGATGTCAGGGGTAGGTTCTTTACCCAGCGGGTGGTGAGGGATTGGAATGCCCTGCCTGCTGCAGTTGTAAATGCGTCTAGTTTGGGGGCGTTTAAGAGATCTCTGGATAGGTTTATGGACGAAAAGGGATTGGTATAGGCTAGTGGGTCATTGTTTTTGTAACTGGTCGGCGCAACATCGTGGGCCGAAGGGCCTGTTCTGCGCTGTAATGTTCTATGTTCTATAGTACGTGCACTAGACCTGAAGAGGTGTCAATTCAGAATAATCAGGTATACATAAAATGGATCTTTACAATAATCGGCGTAATTTTCAACTATAGCCAGGTTCCAAAACAGGCCTTGCGGATTAGGCGACCTTTACGTACCCTGCCCAATAACTACTGTTCTTTTACAGTGGTGGAGATGATGGCTTGAATTGGTAAACGAGCTAGAAAAATATCTTTAATGCTTTATCAATAGAGCTACTTTTTAAAGTTGCCTTCTGCAGGCAGAAAGTATTTATGATTTCAAGACGCATTTTGTTTGTGAGAATTTAAACTCCCAAGCTATTTCCAATTAACCATGTTGTTATATGTCTATTAACAGCAAAGACCTTGAGTTGCATTATATTTTGCATGGGATCATGATTTAATCTCGCAGCTGGCCTGTTTGTAAGTAATGCAGAGAATACAGATTAGTTCAAAAGGATTTACCTTCCAAGGCAGTGCTTCATTTTCGTTGACTTGTAATGTTTAAATCAGAAGTTATAACAGTGGTGGGTAAGCTATTCCAAACTGAATTAAGAATTGGTATTTTTCAAATTTTCTGTTGTCCTTTTGCACTTGTACTGTTGCAAGATTTTACAACTGCAATTGGAACTGTATCTTGCTGGTAGAAGTCACCTGTAGGTCTGATATGAGTTCATTGTGGTTTAGGAAATTGTGACAGGCATTATACATACAAAATTTGTGTTTCCCCTTATCTAGATGTATTTGAAAAAGCTAATGGAATTAGTCACTTCGGAGAATCCGAAAATGCCATATGAAATGAAGGAGGTGGCTTTGGAAGCATTAGTTCAACTGTGGCGAATCCCAAGCTTTGCCACAGAACTATACATCAACTTTGATTGTGACTTCTACTGCTGTAACCTGTTTGAGGATCTCACCAAACTCCTTTCCAAGGTAAACAGGCTCCAGGAAATCTTTGATCCTTCCAAATGTAGGATCTTTCTTTCAACTTTTTTATTTATTGGTCTTTATCAAAGTGAAGAGCTGTATTAAGAAATTGAGTGTAGTAATTTAACATAGTAATACTGGAACAATTCTAAAACTGAGGAAATGTAAGTGGGCTTTAGAAAATCTGTTATGTAACCACTCTGGTGTGTTCCATTCATGGGAAGCACACAATTTAATCTGAATTAGTTGTTAAACCACATAATTAAAATGTTTGGCTACAAGGTTATCTGTGAGAGTTAGTGTGATTATTCCTGCTGTTCAGGACTTTATGACATGAAGTATCTACTTTATATGCAAAACTGTTTTCACCCTGCTTTCTGTTTAGATGCAAGTTTGTCCTCTAAATTTACTATCCTCTAAGCAAAGTGTAGAAGGATATTATCTATCCTCACTGAATTATTGATAAAAATCTGTTTCTCTTAGAATGTTTGCATCCGCCCTGCCAGTTTTACTGAGCTTCTTCTTTGGTTCTTTTTGTAGAATGCTTTTCCTGTTTCTGGACAACTGTACACCACTCACTTGTTGTCACTTGAGGCTTTGTTAACAGTTATTGACAGCACTGAGGCTCATTGCCAAGCCCAGGTTCTCAATAATACCCTACAACAGGACAAAAGAGACGGAAGCACTACCATAATAGAAATGAATGACAGCAAAGACATCACAAATGGTAAGAAATAGTTCCACTGGACATTCTCAGATAGGCTAGTTCTACCAGAACAGTTGTCATGTTTTTGACAAGGTTAATGATGGCTCCACTGGTAGATGGCAATAATGCATACTCATTTGTATTAGAGGGGAGGTGGTAGAATTGTCGTA
Source organism: Carcharhinus amblyrhynchos (assembly GCF_965287045.1). Classification (NCBI taxonomy): domain Eukaryota; kingdom Metazoa; phylum Chordata; class Chondrichthyes; order Carcharhiniformes; family Carcharhinidae; genus Carcharhinus; species Carcharhinus amblyrhynchos. The sequence continues at coordinate 3,783,308 of NC_137354.1, read as the reverse complement.
TTGTCATTGCACAAATAATCCAGAGGCCCAGTGTAATGGTCTGGGGACCCTGGTTGGGAAAAAAAACAATTAAAATTTCAATGACAACCATGAAACCATTGTTGACTTGTAAAAGCTCATCTGGTTCACTAATGTCCTTTCGGGAAGGAGATCTGCCATCCTTACCTGATCTCTGACCTACATGTGACTGCAGATCCACAACAATGTGGTTGACTCTCAACTGTCCTCTGAAATGGCCTAACAAGCCATTCAGTTCAAAGGCAATTAGAAACGGACAACAAATGCTGGCCCAGCCAGCAATGCCCAGATCCAATGAACGAATAGAGGAAAAGGTATTCACAACAGAAGAAATCAATTTGGGACATCTTTCTATCATAGTATCATTTGAAATGTATTGGTTTGCTTTTTACTTTGCAGCTGAGCATAGGCTACATAGCATACTGGCAATTAATTTTGATAAAGTATCAAAATTTTAATGGAATACATTATCCTATTGTTTACTTCCAAGGACCAAATCAAAGTTGTCAGCATTTGAGTTGTAATAATCTGGAACACTACCTGAAAGGATGGTGGAATCAGATTCAATAATAACTTCTAAAAGGGAGATGGAAGTATACCTGAAGGGGGAAAGAAACGAAGGGTGGTGGTATTGGAGCAGGAGATTTAGAATGGTTGGTTAGCTCTTTCAAAGAGTAGACATAAACACGAATGGTTTCCTTCTATCCTGCAGAAATCAATGAACAATAATTCAATGCTCTTTTCACTTAGTAGCTGATAGCATTTTGCTTTGCAACACACATTCAAATAGTTGATAGTAATTCTGTCATGTGGCAAAGGTGAGTTCCAGCTGTTTTAGCCCAGACACAGCTGTTTAGAGCCAGTGAACTTGCTCAGTTGGTGACTGAGTTACATTATCAGCTCTAACACCACTTCAAGCTTATTCAGGACAGATATTGACTGCAATCTGGAAGGAGTCAATGTATTCTGCAAATAAGATGCAGTTAGAACGTTTAAAGAAAGCTCAGGATATTTCCTGTATCACTAGTCTTGATTTACTGATGGAAGGCAACTGACTATATTCTTTGTTGGCAATTTTAGTCAGTACAAATCCCACTTAATAAGAACATAAGAACGTAAGAAATAGGAGCAGGAGTAGGCCATCTGGCCCTTCGAGCCTGCCCCGCCATTCAATAAAATCATGGCTGATCTGTCGTGGCTCAGTTCCACTTTCCGGCCCTCTCCCCATAACCCTTAATCCCCTCTCTTATCAAAAACCCATCAACCCGCTTCTTGAAAATATTTAGCGAGGCAGCCTCCACCACTTCAACGGGTAGAGAATTCCAGAGATTCACCACCCTTTGAGTGAAGAAGTTCCTCCTCAACTCTGTTCTAAAACGCCCCCCCCCTTTATCTTGAGGCTGTGCCCCCTAGTCCTACTGTCTTTTTTGAGCGGGAAGAGTCTCTCCACCTCTATCCTATCCATCCCATTCATCATCTTATACGTCTCAATGAGATCTCCCCTCATTCTTCTAAACTCTTAACGAGTACAAGCCTAGTTTATTCAGCCTCTCCTCATAGCTCAACCCCCTCAACTCCGGTATCAGCCTAGTAAACCTCCTCTGCACTCCCTCCAAGGCCAAAATATCTTTGTGCAGGTGCGGTGCCCAAAACTGCACACAGTACTCCAGCTGCGGCCTCACCAATGCCCTATACAGCTGCAGCGAGACCTCCCTACTTTTATATTCAATCCCCTTCGCTATGAAGACCAGCATCCCATTCGCCTTCCTGACCACCTGCTGCACCTGCAAGCTGGGTTTTTGCGACTCATGCACAAGGACCCCGAGGTCCCTCTGCACCGTCGCCTGCTGCAGTTTTTCGCCACGTAAGTAATAGTCCTTCCTACCATTCTTCCTACCAAAGTGGACCACCTCACACTTGCCAACATTAAATTCCATTTGCCATTTCCTGGCCCATTCGCCCAGCCTATCTAGATCCTTCTGCAGACTCTCCACACTCTCCGCACAATTTGCCGTTCCCCCAATCTTGGTGTCATCTGCAAATTTCGACACCCTACACTCGGTTCCCTCCTCCAGATTATCTATATAAATGGTAAAAAGCTGAGGCCCCAGCACCGAACACTTGGGGTATTAAACTGTGGGCAGTGCTGTATGAATGAAAGTATCATGAATGCAGCATTGCATCACAATGACATCAGTAGGGAGTGCAAGCATGATTCTTTTTTGAGTAACTTTAAATAGACAGCACTGAATTTGGATAGAATCCAATTATTGGAACCGTCTGGATCAGGGTCAGCAACCTGTGTCTTTAACATCGTACCTGTAAGAAAGTATTAGATTAAAATGTTTTTGTAAAAGTTTTTAAAATGTTGCTGAAAATTTGTCTTTGATTTGCTTTTCATTATTATTGACATTTTGAGTGACTGCATTTTGGCTCTTAAGATATTGTGCTTTTGATTAAACCTTTAGACAAAACCTTTTAAAATTAGCTCCTGTTATTAAGGTTGCCAACCCTTGCTCTAAGTCTGAGTTGCTGTCTCTCAGTTCACTGAAAGATGGTCACTATCCTTGCACACACCAGTTGAGAAGAGACAACATTACTCTGCATTTTATAAACTCAATTATTCCTGCATGCAACATGTCATCAATTTACAGGTGCATTTTTATTGGGTTTCAGCAGTTATCCATTATGTTGCACCTTGGACAGTTTAGTAGGGCCCTTAAGTTAGGGTTTGGAATTTTTATTACTGGTTTATGTCAATGTAATAGTGACACCTGTATGTCATCAACTTGTGTTTAAGGATTAGAGGGCAAGCCTTAGATAAATATTAATGCAAAGGCTGAGCAAAATTGGATGTAAACATAAGCAGGATTGTGGAATGCACCTCTACTCTCCCTTGGAACAGAGCACAAGAGAAACCAGCTTCATGGCTGTGAAAATGAACTACTCTCATATTCACAGCATCTAATTTTTTGAGGGTCTGTGAGGATATCTATCAAACATTGATTAGTTTTCAAAGTTTATGCAACCTAAAAAACAGTTTCTATGATGATGGCCGTTTTAACCCTACATGCATTTTGTTGTTGCCATTGTTCTGGAGATCTGTTGCTGGATGAAGATTCACTGCTTGTGTAGGAGCGCTCAGTTTGTGTTGCACTGCCTGCCATCTTTTCTTTTGTGGAGCTGGATTAAGGGAAAATACATAGCTCATGTTTCTAATGAGCGACAGCAATTCTACAAAGACAAAAGATAATCATCTTTCTGCAAAGACAAAAGATAATCATCTTTGTTCCACCCCCTGCTTAGGTGTTCTCAAAGTCAAACTTCTGCAGCACTTACAAAACATTTTGGAATGACTGAGTTACAGACAAAAGGTTCATTCCTTTATTTGCTAATATGTTAGAAGTTTGTAGCCATACACTGCAATGTTTGATACAAAAAAACTACTTCAGAAGTAGGAAGAATTTTGTTGGTAAAATAATATCCATATGGTCCTTTTTTGGCAGATTACCAAGCCTTTATACTTGATCTTTAAGTTATCTGCAATGTGACTGCTTTGAATCATGTACTAAAAGTCCTACCTGGCAATAGTGAGTGATTTGAGACTGAGTCTATGTTCTGGAAATTATAGCAGGGCTTGTGAGAGGATCAGGTCATGGAGATACCTGCAGTTTTTTTCGAGGAAATTGTATTGAATTTAACATTTAATTTTGGCCTTTTGCATATTGAAATAAAATAGTTGGTTCTGTACCATATGCATTCTGTGATACACCCTCGGCCATGCTATGACTGGTAGCAGTGATACCTCCTCCGTCGTGATATAGTGGGTAGCTCTCCTGCCGCAGAGACAGAAGGTCTTTGATTCTATTTGCTCTGCTGAGTCTTGAGTAAATAATCTAGGCTGATGTTCCAATGCGGTACCATTGGTTGTGAACGGATAAACTGAGACCCTGATTTCATCTGGGTTAAATGTAACGAGTTGCATGACATTATTTTGAAGAAGAGGCATCCTCCTGTCTGGTGACCACGCCAATAATCTCTCCATCAATATCAGTAAATAAATTATCTTGTCGTTGTCACATTGCTGATTGTGGGAGCTTGCTGTGCATCAATTGGCTGCCACATTTCCTACGTTATGACAGTGACTACATTTTAAAGTATGCCTTTGTTTGTAAAGTGCAGTAAGTAGTCTCACAACACCAGGTTAAAGTCCAACAGTCACACTATCTGTAACCCCCCACGACTTGGGCTTGCAAAATCTCACTAATTGTCCTGGCTGGAAACAATTCACACCTCTTTAACCTGTACTGAACCCTCTCTTAACTCACATTGTCTACATCTGTAAAGACTTGAAAGACTCTCATTCCATCCATTATCTTGTAATTGAGTTGTGTCTGTATATGTCCTGCTTGTGAACCCAAATTCTTCACTTCACCTCCAAATGCTCCGAAAGCCTGTGCTACCAAATAAACCTTTTGATCTTTAAGCTGGTGTTGTGAGACTAATTGCTGTGCCTAGCCCAGTCCAATGCCAGCAACTCCACATCATGACTTTAAGTGCTTTGGAGCATCCTGAGGCTGTAAAATTCATTTATGTTAATCCAAATCTTTTCACTTCCTTGGCAGGTATTGAAAAATCAGGGACTAGTGGCAGCTCAGCTCCTTTGGATGCTGAAACCTCGCTACCTCACCTCCCAACCAGTGGCCATCTTATGGCACAGAAAATGAAGCTAGGACGACAGGTTGCAGAGGAAGGTGGAACAGGTAAAGCTTCAAGTAGAGAGTATCCAGCTTGTTCAGAAATCATTGTCAAAGGTCTAAAATCATATGACTCAATGAGTACAGCACTGAAACAGTTAACCCATCTGAACTTTTGACCCTTTCTTGGCTTCTGCTGTGAAGAACTTGTAGCAAAATTCAAGCGTGGCCCCAGACAAAATACAAGTGTCAAAGCGCTGGCGAGATCTTATTGATAGCTTTTCTTGTAACTTTCCTTATTATAATGATGTGGTCAAGATGCAACTTGTGTGATACAAATGCAATAATTTTAAGTGAAATGCTGGGGTAAAGTTGTAATTAACTTTAGCACAGAACAGTTGGCTGAATAACTGAGTTGTGTGTCAGACCCAAGTTTCTTTCCTGCCTTTTGGACTTTGATTTAGAAAGTAAGGAATGGTCCTTCTAAGATAGTGGCACATTTGGATGTCTGGGGCAGGCAAGTCCCCAGGTTTTTGTGTTGCCCTTCTGAGTTAGCCAACATTTCCATCAAGGTGTAATGAAGATGCTGCATTTGTTTGCAGTATCTGTGATCCATAAGACATAGGCCGAGCAGCCTAATTCTGCTCCTATCAAATCTGCTTTCTCATTCAATCATGGTTGATACTTTTCTCAATCCCATTCTCCTACCTTTTCCTCATAATCCCTGATCCCCTTATTAATCAAGAACCTATCCATCTCTGTCTTAAAGGCACCCAATGTCTTGGCCTCCACAGCCTTCTGCAGCAAAGAGTTCTACAGATTCATCACTCTGGCTGAAGAAATTTCTCCTCATCTCTGTTTTTAAAGGATCGTCCCTTTAGCCTGAGGTTGTGCCTTCTAGTTCTAGTGGAAACATCTTCTCCACATCCATTCTATCCAGGCCTAGAAGTATCCTGTAAATTTCAATAAGATCCCTTCTCATCCTTCTAAACTCTCAACAAGTACAGACCCAGAATCCTCAACTGTTCCTCATATGACAAGCTCTTCATTCCAGGGATCATTCTTGTGAATCTTCTCTGGACCCTTTCCAAGGCCAGCACATTCTTCTTAAGATATGCAAAGACAAAAATGTGCTTATAGTTACTACTCCCAAGGATCATCCATCAGAGCCTGTGTTGAAGTATTAGATTAAAAATGCCAATTGTTCTCCTCTCATGGCCAAGGAGATTATTTTTGTGGAAACCACTTTGTCTCATCTAGGTACATTGAGAATGATTGCTATCAGAGCAGTTACCTGTGGCTCCTTTTGGGAATGAGATTGTTGCAAAAAATAAATTCACCTTTGTGTTAGTGAGATGTTTTACTTTGAAGCTTTTAGTAAAATATTTTTTAGAATTAAGATTTGCTCACAAGTGAACTTTATTCTCCTGCAGATAAGTTTCTTTGCATTCTTTGACTTATTAATTATTTTTTTCCTGTTATGGACTGAATATATTTATGGTCAGAATTTAAGTGTTAAGATGAGCGATTGTTATTGGCATCATGATCGTCACATTCTTAGAGGGCCGGTTTCTATTCTGTACTTTTCTTTGTTGTTTATATGTGGTCATGTTTTCAATGTTAGCGTAAGATTTTGAGCTCTGATATGTTCGTTTACAGTAGAAAAGAGGGCTGTCAAGAAACCAACTCGATTTTCTTCTCTCCTACCAAGTCCTCAAGAGCTATCTGAGATTAAAAGTAAGAAGAAGGTAAGAGATTTATAAAATTGCGAACATTCATTAGAAATTTAGTTATGCCATGAAAGCAAGAGTGAAGCATTAATTTTGTTTGAGTAATTGCCAATTTCTACTTCATGTTTAACAGTTTCTTCTCTTATTTCCCCTCCCCACAACTTGCTACTGCTTTGACCATGAGATGTTGTATACTAACATTGATACAAAGTACAGCTAGAGATGTAGTTGCTTAAATAAGTGCAACACCCGTGAGGTGTGGATTGGTTTCTTCTTTCTACATCCTGATGATGCTATCTGCATTAATCCCTCCTGCAAAGATTCTGTTATTTGGAGGAATTTCCTCCTCCATAATTCATTCAGAAAATTGAGCATTAAATGAATAAGCACAAAATGATTAAATTTTTTCATGACCATTTCCTCCTCAGCACCTTATTCAACTCCAGCCATACTTTTATACTCCCACACATTCTCCACATCTCTGAACTCTGGCTTCCAATACAAACCTCTTCCATTCAGCCACCATTGGCAGGCTTGTGTTACGACAACTAACAGGTCATCCAATCTAGTATCTCCTTCCTATCATGTCCAAACTTTAACTGTAGATTCTGTTGCAATTTGGCAATGTTTTAGAGTTGTATTACTATCCTTTACATAGCTGACTGGTACTCTTCTGAAGACAAGTTAGTTCAGCTTGAGAAGATGGCCAGTGATATTACAAAATGGAATGATAAGGAAGTGCCCTGTGGATTTATTTTAAGTTTTTAATACTGAAATGCGGGCCCATTCCTGAAACATTTCAGTAGCATTCAAATTCACCAAATCCATCATAGTGCAGTGACCTGAGTGAAGAATCATGTCTGGCAGAGGGAAAGGAGGCAAAGGACTGGATAAAGGTGGAGCAAAGTGGCACTGTACAGTGTGCACAGCACAGTAGCACAGTGGTTAGCACTACTGTTTCAGTGCCAGGGACCCGGGTTTGATTCTCAGCTTGGGTCACTGAATGTGTGGAGCCTGCACATTCTCCCCGTGTCTGTGTGGGTTTCCTCTAGGTGCTCCAGTTTCCCCCCACAGTCCAAAGATGTGTTGATTAGGTGGATTAGCCATGCTAAATTGCTCCTTAGCGCTGGGGGGCTAGCTAAAGTAAATACATGGGATATTGGGAAAGTGCTTGAGTGGGACTGTGTTCGATGCAGAGTTGATGGGCCAAATGGCCTCCTTCTGCATGGTAGGATTCTGTGAAAATGTGCAGTAAAATTCTTCCTCTGATTGGAGAGCAGGACTAGTGAGGAAGTGTCAGTTCTGGCTGCTTGTGTCAAACTCAGAACTACACCAGGAAAAAGGATGTAGTTTGGGGAAAAAGTGCATTTATATACTTGAGAAATTAATTTTTTTGTTTTCCTTCCTTAAGTTGCTTATTACTGGAACGGAGCAATTCAACCAGAAACCAAAAAAAGGCATTCAGTTTCTTCAGGAGAAGGGGCTGCTCGCATCTCCCATGGACAACAGCGAAGTAGCTCAGTGGCTCAGGGAAAATCCGCGACTGGACAAAAAAATGATTGGCGAGTTTATCAGTGATCGGAAAAGTATGGAACTCCTGGACAGTTTTGTTGGGTATTGAAACTTCTTTTGAAAATTTGTTGACTTTTATGTAGTTCCATATATAATGAGTATCCTGTAGAAAATGTGAGCATTACCTGGAAACTTGGGGAGAAAAAAAATTGTCTTTGTTTTGGATATTACCGATTGTAATGAGTGCACACATAGCACGACTACTTGTCCTCTCACTTTGAGAATCCAATAGCAAAGTTTACAGTGGTGGACAAACATCATTAATTCCAAAAGACAGAATGCTGGAAAATCTCAGCAGGTCTGGCAGCATTGATAAGGAGGAAAAAGAGCTGATTTTTCAAATCCAGATAACCCTTTGACGAAGATTATCTAGATTGGACACGTCAGCTCTTTCCTCTCCGTACAGCTGCTGCCAGACCTGCTGAGATTTTCCAGTGTTTTCTTTTCTATTTTCAGATTTTGGCATCCACAGTAATTTGTTTTTATCATTGATTCCATCTGGCACCTGTTTCTCTACTCGGGTAATTAATTGAGGTAAATGCTATTAATTGTTTTCAATTTATTTTTGGTGTATTGACAATGATTACTAACATGTTGTCCATTGGAGAGAATTATATTTCACCAACACTGCTGATTAATGTGAATGCGTCATGCATTTTAAGTCCTTGGATGCAGCTGGTTGCCCAGCCAAATTTTCTCAATTTTTTTCCCCTAGTACAGAAACAAGTTTTCTTTGGTAGATGTGCACCAAAGAGCTGTGCTTCATTCAAGAATTATGTAGTTTTGAGACATTGACTTTTTGTGCACAGATGAACTTGTTTCATCGAGACCACAGTTTATTCACCCTATGCATCCTAAGGAAAGGAGTAATTATATATTAATGTTGAAATATTCGTTGAATTTCCCAAGGCTGCCTGCTGTTACAAACAGCGTTGTATTATTTGTATAAAGAGGTAGAAGATTTCACACTGCAACTCGTGATTCCCATGTGGCATTCAGCAATAACCAGTTTCTGACAAGCCCTCAGCAGGGGAATACCTCTTTGATGTAAGAGGTAACTTTAAAAGTTGGATCTGTATGGAATTGAAGTACAAGAGTGACGTTAAGGATACCTCTAGTGAGGAGGCTTTGACCTCAGATTGAGTGGTGTTTTGTGTTGACAAATTGATTTGTCTAATACTTAAAATTAAAGAATGGAATAACAGCAAAATGAAAATTCAGTGCTTGAAAATTTAATTTCAGAAAATTTGACTTTGACTTAAGAGTCAACTACATGGAGAAGTTCTCTATATTGAAAGTCCCATTATATTATCTTAATTCTCTCCTGTTTTAATTTTGAAATGGTGAAAATAGTACACCTATTCCTTTTGCTACTTCTGCCATATGAATTAAGTTAACCCTATATCAAACCTGTGCAGATCATTAATTTGCTTATCCTTACCCAATAGTTGCATTTAAAAAGATTTAATTTTGCGTTCTCATAGAATTATGGCTAGCTTATAAGTTCATTATGCGAGTAGAGAAACAGGTGCCAGATGGAATCAATAATGTTTGTCCACTATAGACTTGGCTTTTGGATCCTCAGAGTGAGAGGACAGGTAGCTGTGCCATGTGTGCACTCATTACAATCGGTAAGATCCAAAATAAAAATTTTTGTTTTCCCCCAAGTCACCAAAGATTTTCTTGTGGGCCTAACTTCCAGGTGATATTTTAAATTTTTATATCTTGGTCACATGAAAGAATGTTTGGATTGTATTGTGTTCTACTGTAAAGGCTACCACACTAAAGAAGCTACAATTACAGACTTGTGTTGTTGTTTAAATACTAGGACATTTACTTTCCAAGGCTTGAGAATTGATGAAGCATTGCGCTCCTATCTAGAAGCCTTCAGACTCCCTGGTGAAGCTCCTGTCATTCACAGATTATTGGAAGTCTTCACTGATCACTGGCATGTATGTATCCTACAAACTTAATTCTCATAGCTAGTTTTTTATTGATGCCTGTTTTATGAAGATCGTCTGAAAGAAGAGCAAAATTGTGAGGTAATTGCTGGTAGATATAATCAGCATTTCAGAGACTTTGTTTACCCCAATATTTGTATTGTTGGTGTACCTTCTGAAATGACGGCTGATAGATACCCATTGTACAAATTGTTCAACTGATTTGTTGGCAATAGCCTTAAGGGATATATGTTTGATCCTTAGCAGTATCAGCCACATCCATGTAATAAAAGTAAAATATTGTGGGATGTTAGAGATCTGAAATAAAAACCAGAAAGTTCTGGAAAAACTCAGCAGGATTGGCATCATCTGTGGAGAGAGAAAAGTAGAGTTAACATTTCAAGTTCAATATGACACAGCAAAAATGTGATGAGTTTTGTGGGGTGAAAAAGGAGAAGGTCGGTTGAAGCAAAAAGGGATAAGGTCAGGGATAGGTTAGATGAAGGGACACTAAATTACAAAAATGTCATAGAACAATTGGCATGATGGTAATAAAGAAAAAAATCTTTGGCCTAGGGGTAGATTTTAATAGCAGAATAAAGGTCAGTGCTGTTTGAAAGCAAAATAGCAGAATGTGACAATAGCAGTAAAGCTCCTTCCAGATGAAGCAGTGATTTACTTGTACTACTTCCAACTTAGTATTTTGTAACACTGCTTTCAATGTATATACAGGGGAAACAAAATGGGTGACTGCTTTGCAGGATACCTTCATTCAGCCCACAAGCATAACTCCCAACCTCCCCGCTGCTTGGCATTTCAATGCATCACCTTGCTGTCAGGCTCATGTTTCTGTCCTCAGTCTGCTGCAGTGTTCCATTGAAAACCAGAAATATTCAATTTGACCTGGTTAATTGTTTATTGGGTAAAAGTAACAATGAATTGCTCACTTTGTTGTATAAATTGAACAGAATATTGTTTAGTTTAGCATTTTTTTATCTATTGCTGCATTTGATTCCAGTCAATTTGCCATCAAGCAAGTATCTTCACAGTTATTGGCAGCGAGTTTTTGGTGGGCTGGTGATGGATGAAATAGAGAATGTTGACTAACTGGAAGCAAATCGCAGCTATGTGTATTAAAATATCGCATGCCTGTTCATTTTAGCTGAAAAACATCCTTTTCAACAGGTTGTCTTTTTCCTTGTGGGAGATTTCTGAATTTGCCCCTTCCTTTTTTCAGAAAATTAATGGTACACCGTTTTCAAACAATGATGCCTGCTTTGCACTTGCCTATGCTGTAATCATGCTCAATACAGACCAACACAACCACAATGTTCGTAAGCAAAATGTGCCAATGACATCAGAGGTGAGTGGGATTAAAGACCTTATTGGTAAATTATTTCTGCAAATGTTAATCATCTCCAAGAGATACAAAGGTCACGTTTTGTTGTTGACAAGACAATCGGATATGAGAAAGTCTGGAACCCAGGAAAGGCTTTCCAGCTAGATCTCCCCAAGTAAACCTGCGAACTGTGGACGTAGTGAGGGCAGAAACCCATTGGATGCTGCCTCCTTAAGCATTTGTGAAACTAGAGCCATGTTATTGTTACAATTGCTCCCTGGATGAGGTCTCCTAGTTTGTTAATATCCCAAATGCTACCCTGATTTTGTTACAGTAAGAAGTCTCACAACAGCAGGTTAAAGTCCAACAGGTTTATTTGGTATCACAAGCTTTCAGAGTGTTGTTCTTTTGTTAGGTGAGTGGTGCCTTTTTTGTGGAAGATTTCTCCCCTGATGAAGGAGCAGTGCTCTGAAAGCTTGTGCTACCAAATAAACCTGTTGGACTTTAACCTGCTGTTGTGAGACTTCTTACTGTGCCTATCCCAGTCCAACGCTGGCATCTTCACATCCTGATTTTATTATGCTCTCAGGCAAGGAGGATTTAGCTGGCTGCCCCTTTTCATTCAAACCCCATCACCTCCCCCACTCCGTAGTTTAAAAGGGCTTCCTTCCCCCATGGATACCGTTCCAAGTTTAAATGTACTTACCTTTTAAAAGGAGCCAATTTAACCAGGCTTTACTTTGTATTTCTTTTAAAAACCACAAGTCTTCCTTAAAAAAAAAGTTCAAAATGCCCATGAGGAATTTGGGGCTATAAGGCACCGTCATGATAATTATATCATCATACTTAAGCACTGCTACAGAGTCATACAAACATTCCATCACTGAGGGAGGCCATTCTGCCCATCAAATGCTTGCACTGTCATGCTTCATTCTGAAACCGATCCTCTCCACACACTCATTATTCATAGCAGTTTATGTTCTGTGAAAAGATTATTTTTAAAATTTTTTTGTTGATGTTTTTGACATAAATATTAATAATACCACAGGTTGAAGCAAATTACTGCGGATGCTGGAATCTGAAACAAGAACAGAAAATGCTGGAAAATCTCAGCATGTCTAACAGCATCTGTTTCGAGAAAATAGAGCTCACGTTTTGAGTCTGGATGACCCTTTATCAGTTCCCAACAAATGCTGTCAGACCTTCTGAGATTTTCCAGCATTTTCTGTTTTTGCTGTGAATTTTAAATAGCACAGGACTGCCTTGGTTAGATCCAGAATGCATCATAGTGAGTTAGAATCAGAGAGAATTTTTTTTGGGACATTTGCTATTACATTGCAGTCTGTTTCCGTGAGTTAAATTGGTTGTTATGATAAAATGAAAGAATTAAACTTTGGAAATAAAATGGTAGCTCAATTATCAAGAAACCTTTTCTTTCTGGAGAAAGGATAATTATATCCACTGCCTGTCGCCTCTTCGCAGATGGTGGCAAACATGCAAACTCCACAACTGCAGTACTTGCTGTTTTCATTTAGTCACATAGGATCGGGCCCTTTGAGCCCAGGTGTAATTTGTTTCCAGGGTGTTCTGCGTAAGACCATCGGCTGAAAGCAGGAGTGGGAACTGTTGCCCTATCGACAGATTAATTGGTAATAGGAACTTAAAGCAAGTTAACGGCATCGTATTACTGTTTTGTGAAGAATGCAAAGACCGGTAGACATTAACAAAAGATTCTGTCTGGACTTAAATGATGACTGAAAATTGAATTTCACTACCGTACGAGATATATTGTTTGTGATTTTTCATTTACTTTGGAGCATTGTGTTCTGACCTAATTCATTTTGTATATTTAACGGCTGAGCTAGTTGATTTTAGAATACACAATCTGTCCACCTGATTTTTGTCAATTTTAAGTTGCTGTCGTTAGTTGAGAAAAGGAGAACATCGAATTTCCCCACAGACGTGATGCTTAATTAAAATTTGAGAAAAATCTTAACACTCATTGCCACCTACTTTTTGTACATTAAGTAACTTGGTTATAATTTGTTCCCGTCAGTTGCTGTGCTTATGGAGCAGTTGGCGTTGGACCATAACGCCATCATGTGGCTGTCCCGAATAGTTTTTTTCTAGTTGAAAGGCGATTACATATTGCAATGTGTTTGTTTATTTTTTGATTTCTAGATTCCACTGCACTTAAGAGATGCAAGTAACCCTGCTTCTAACTTATGTATCAGTTCAATACATTTGGGTGCTAGCTTCTTCAAGAAGAAAAACTGCAATATAACGCCTTTTAAAACACTCAGAATGTGGCATTGTCTTTGTAGCCAGTGAATTACCTTTTTTAGCCATTGGTTTGTCTGCATGTATGGCAACCAATTTGTGTGGATCAAGATTCCCACAAACAGTGAGTGATAATTGGGCAAGCTAGTATTGGTTAAGAGAGCAATGTGGGCCAGGACACTGGACCAATCACCTCTTGTTCTTTGAATAATGTTGTGTGGTCTGATCGCACAGCTGGGGCTTTGGTTTAACATCTCATCCCTAAAGGTGATCATTGATGAACAGTGCAGTACTGTTGTGGAATTGCCAGCCTGAATGTGGTGTTGGAACCCTTGTGGGCTCTCTCCACTACCTTCTGACTTTGAACTGGTACAACTACGATTGGCTAGAATGCAAGTTAGGGTTCTGTCAGGTGCTGCGGTGACAACACCATTTGCACCTTTTGGAGTTGATTGCCACATAGTCCAGATCAGCATAAATTCAAACAGCTGTTTACTATTGCAACCCTGGAGTCATGTACAAAAAAAAACAGGAAAGCCCAATTGATTTTTTTTGTGCTATAGTACTTGAAAAAGGCTTAGTTTTTCAAGGATTTACTTCCTCACAATGTTTGTTGTGTGATTAGTTGACAATCTTTTCCCAATTAAAAAACAGCTATTTAAACTTTTGAAGAAATGTGTCTTGATGACCGTTCTGAGCTCTGTACAGATTGAAATTGCTGCTGATCATTCTGTAAGATCGTTAACTTTATTAAATAATATCATATCCCAACGGATAGCTGAAGAAAGTTTCAATTTTACCAATGTTGCAGTAATTAACGCTGAAATCTACCTCTAGACATCACAAGTGAAAGATGTCTTTGATAAAACCTAAAGTAATTACACTCGTTCACTGAAACATAAGCTTTTAAATCTTTTTACATACTTAAATGGTGCAGTGTTTCATCAGATCGTCTGCTTGATCTGTTCCATGAAATAATTTTAATTAACTGAAAGCTCAGCTGTATACAAGGTCTGCACCTGTCCTTCATGTTGTTTATAGTGAGGATTTTGGGTAATATATTTTCAATGTTACTACATTAAGATGACTTTACGAGAATTTTGCTGTGCCTTATCCACCCCTCCTTATTTAACATTGATGTGGGTAAGCAGTGGCATTATCAACTACGATGTAAAGAATTTTTGGTCATATTTTTGTTACTTTTTATTTTTCTGTTGCAGCAATTCAAAAAGAATTTGAAAGGAGTCAATGGCTCAAAAGATTTTGACCAAGATATGCTGGAGGACATCTATAATGCAATCAAGTGAGTTTGTTCCACTAAAAGCTTCTACTTCTAGTCAAGGTTTAATTGCCTTACTTTAAGATCTTAACCACAATCTACAAGTGAGCTGTACCCTATGGGTATATTCACGGTGACACAATGGTTAGCACTGCTACCTCACAGCACCAGGGACCCAGGTTCGATTCCCGGCTTCGGTCACTGTCTGTGTGGAGTTTGCACATTTTCCCCGTGTCTGCGTGGGTTTCCTCCAAGTGCTTCAGTTTCCTCTCACTGTCTGAAGGACGTGGTGGTTAGGTGCACTGACCTTGCTAAATTCTCCCTCAGCATAACTGAACAGGCGCTGGAATTGGAGACTAGGGAATTTTCAGTTACTTCACTGCAGCGTTAATGTAAGCCTACTTGTGACTAATAAATAAACTTCACTATTCTTTTCATCAATTTTTAAGTGATAGCTGAAATTTATTGGATGGAGGGTAATTAATAGAGATTTCAGTGGCTAACGCTCATTGATTCCTTACTAACCATCATATTTAAACAGACTGAATTTAGGTAAATATTTCAGAGAGAATTATACAGGAGTATCACTTATCACAGGAAGTTGTGGATTATTTAGAATCAAACAGTGAAGAAGAGGCCCGTTGGGTCAGTTGAAGCGGGCAAGTTGTAACAAGCAAAATGTCCCCTTCGAATTTTGCGGTGAAAGTGAATGAGAAATTATTTCATCCTGAACTGATGTCTGTGAATGCACTTCAATTGCTCTTTTTTTTGTTGCTTCCTTTTATTCCCATCTCACACTCTTCCTCTCTCTCACACTCTTCCTCTCTCTCACAATCTCTCTTCCTTTCACAATCTTTTCCTTAGAAGGCCAACAGCTTTGCAGTTCAGGTAGAGACAGAATAGTTATGGTTACTGGGGCATGTTTGAAATGGGTGTCATTTCCATTGCTGTATATTGGAGACAGGGTATCTGCTGTCTGATAATTGGATGTAGAGACCAGAGGTGTTTGCAGCTTCAGGTTCTGTCACTGTGTGCCAGTATCAGTTAATTGCTCCAAATTGGACTAGTTCTCTCTTCCCATGCCCAGTGCAGATTTAAATTTTAAGATTCTTCAGTGTGGTTTGATGGCTTGTTAGCTGATACACCCCAGATTGAGCTCCTGTTCCTAGCCCTTCCGCTATCCTTCAGTTAGGACCTTCCCGAGGGCTGCACAGTACTGAGTGAGTCAGGTACCTCTATCTCCACAATTCTGAGGAGATTATACTCTGCTCAACTCCTTGGCTAAAATAAGATGGCAAAAAAATGCATTATTTAGCAACTTGTCAGGTCTTTGGAAGCGTAAGGCAAAGAATAGAAATCAAGCTTCAGATTTCCTGATTTATTGATCTCAAGTGCTGTACTACTTGCTGTTATCCACTGTGAACTGTTGGTGTAATGTTATAAAGTAACTCCCTTTGTAAGGAGAACAAAGAACAGTACTGCACAGGGACAGGTTCTTTGGCCCTCCAAGCCTGTGCCGATTATGATGCCTGCCTAAACGAAAACCGTATGCACTTATTGAGCCCCTATCCTTCCATTCCCATCCTATTCATGTATTCATCCAGTTGCCCCTTTAAATGGCGCTATCATACCTGCTCCCTCCACCTCCACGGGCAGCACACTCCAGACATTCACTACCCTTTGTGTAAAAAAAAACTCGCCTTGCCCATCTCCTCTAAACTTTTCCCTATGCACCTTAAACCGGCGTCCCCTAGTACTTTTCTACCCTCGGAAAGAGCATCTGACTGTGCATGCCACTCCTAATCTTGTAAACCTAAGGAAAAAGCATTTCTATAGCTAATAGCAGCTTACAAGGGTGAGAAGGATGAAGTGTCGCCTTTCAAGGCAGCTCGACCACAGTTAGTGAGAGTGAACCTGGCGGTGACCTATTTCAGAAATGCAGAAAATGCATTTAATTCATTTCAAGGACAAATCACCAGCTAATAAATGAAAGACCACCGCATGAGCGTGAGTAACCACATAACATAAAGCAATATTTGGCTACTGGTACTTAGTCTAGTTCATATGTTCCTCATAAACGTGGGTAACTGTGGTGTGATTTCAAAAATAGAACTGAGTTGTATTAACGCTGTTGGAAAAGCCAGTCAGATGTTTGCAAGCTATTTATATTGTTACCTTCCTATCATGGGAGTTATTTCACCTTGGTCATGTGTGCTACATGGTTCAAACACGTCTGTACATTTCGATACTTCAATGTTTATAAATGAACATAATGTTTTGGGAAAGGAAGAACTTGCCAGAGATTCCAGAAAAATGGCAAGGAAAGTATTCTTGATGTAATTTAGTACAATGCTAGCTGTTGATTACTTTAAAGATTAAGAGCTCAAAGTGCCTGCGATGCAGGATGTTCTATGCCTCAGATGGTTTTAATCTTGGAACACACGCACTTAGTAATTATTGAAGCTATTTTACTTTTTCATTTCGTATTGGAAACTTTTTAATCTACATCACCTACAGCGATTAATGAGAGAGGCGTTGACTCACGGGAAATTTTATATTGCTAAAATTAACTCAGAAGGAAGAGCTAAGTATTTATATAGCAACTTATCAAATCCTCAAAGCATCTCGTGCATTTTGCATCCAATGAATTAATTTCTAACTTTAGCTGCTCTTGTAGGGACACACAGGTTATATATTTAGCGAGACCTAGTGTTATAACCGAAGATTGAGAGTTCTTAAGTGGGATACTTGGACTGTATGAGCTAACTGCAAATAACTACTGACAGGTTGGAAAAAACACTAGATAACGCTAAAAGAACCCCCCCCCCCCACCCCCCATCAAAAACAGCAAAAGACCATGAGGCATGGGAGCAGAATTAGGCCATTTGTTCCATCGAGTCTGCTCTGCCATTCAATCGTGACTGACATGTTTCTCAACTCCATTCTCTCTTCTTTTCCCTGTAACCTTTGACCCCCTTACAAATCAAGAATATAGACTTAATGACCAGTTACTGGTTACAGAACATGTTAAATTCTTTTTTTGGGGGCTCTAGGATTGTTACCACTTTTTTCAGAATCACTTTGGTCCATTCATAATGCAATGTAATAGGTTTGCTTGACTGATTTTTATCAAAGAGCTGATGCCTGATGTGAATGCACTCCATTGATTGAAACTGGAAAATTCTTGGCCTTTCTGGCTCAGTATAACAGCGGGTGAAACATTTATCCAATGAAATGCCAACGTTTTACAAATCTTATCTCGATAGATTCCCTGTTGTTCGTTAATGTTGATTACAACACCTAACTAATAGATTAAGAACAGTTGTAAAAGGATTTGAAGGTTACAGAAGGATATTCAGAATGTGGCAACTGAATTTTGTTTTAATTGGTGTTTCTTATTTTTGCAGTCACTTTAATTTTTATAGTCATGTTCGCTGTTCCTCCTTCTGATTTGTGGATCCTTTTTGGTTCAGATGAACGTTGATCATACCACATTCTGATACACAGTATATAAATTGGAAAATAAACCTCTCTGTAACTCACCCTGCCCCCAGTGAAACCTTTACCAAATTTGGTGGGAATAATTATTTCAGCATTGCAGATATAAACATAGGAAAATAGGCTAATCGAAAATTACTTATTATTTACAGAGTCAAATGTGCCCTGACTTCCTTGGGGTGCTACATGAGTTAATACAATACAGAAATAATTTTCATCCTTTTACTACAGAAACGATGAAATTGTGATGCCAGAGGAACAAACGGGTTTTGTGAAGGAGAACTACATATGGAACGTACTTTTGAATCGTGGGAACTCATCAGAAGGCATTTTCCTCCATGTACCTCCTGGAAGTTACGACCACGACCTATTCACCATGACTTGGGGTCCCACCATTGCTGCACTTTCCTATGTTTTCGACAAGAGCTTAGATGAAACTATAATACAGAAAGCAATATCCGGTTTCAGGTAAAAGTTTTGGAATACTAATCTAGATGCTTATGCCTTAAAAGTAATGCATGATAATAAAGGAAGAATCTCTAATAGAGCAAGAATTCATATTGTTCAAAGTGCGTAAGTAGTACTTATATGCATAAGAAGGAGCACTTCTAGAAGATGAAACACTCTGCTTCACCTCATGCTTGGTATCATCAATAACTCTTTTTGATTTATTATTGTCACGTATTAGTATATAATGAAAGATATTGTTTCTTGTGCGCTATACAGACAAAGCATACTCTTCATAGAGAAGGAAACAAGAGAATGCAGAATGTAGTGTTACAGTCATAGCTAGGGTGTAGCGAAAGATCAACTTTAGTGCAAGGTAGGTCCATTCAAAAGTCTGATGGCAGCAGGGAAGAAGCTGCTCTTGTATCAGTTGGTTTGTGACGTCAGACGTTTGTGTCTTTTGCCCGACTGAAGAAGGTGGAAGCGAGAATGGCCAGGATGCATGGGGACCTTAATTATGCTGGCTGCTTTACTGAGGCAGCGGGAAGCGTAGACAGAGTCAATGGATGGGAGGCTGGCCTGCGTGATGGATTGGGCTACATTCGTGACCCTTTGTAGTTTCTTGTGGTCTTTGGCAGAGCAGGAGCCATACCAAGCTGTGATACAACCAGAAAGAATGCTCTCTATTGTGCCTCTGTAAAAGTTAGTTTCATTGCAAACTAAGTTTGACCATTTGGAGTGTCTACCTTTTAATATGATCAAATCATACTCCAAGCTTTGTTTTACCCCTGAACAAGGTTAAACATAAAGAACTGATTTATCTTTCTGTGCACTGATCATTTTTCTTTTTCCCATATTCAGAAAATGTGCAATGATCTCAGCTCATTATGGTCTAAGCGACGTGTTTGACAACCTTATCATTTCCCTGTGCAAGTTCACAGCTCTTAGCAGTGAGGTTGGTACATTATAATATTTTGTTTCACCTAACCAGTATTCCTTTTGAAAGTTATTGAGGCTATTTATACACTAAAACGTTGGTGATTTGACTATGATAATTGTAATAATGGAGAAATTCATTGAAATCCAAGGTTTGATTTTTGGATCAAGAACTTCACCTCTTGAATTTTTGCTTCCTGTTATAGGAGATTGGTGTAGGTGGTAGTTGATTTTATTATATGATGCAGTATTCATAATGGGGTGATTTGCAGCCTGAATACTTTTACTCCTCTCTTGGTGAGGAATAACGTAGTAATTGCCAGGCACAACATCGAACCAATGACGCAAGTTTTAAAATGTGATGTGTGTCCTCTTTTGATATGTTGGTAAAATATCCTAGCTGGACCTAGTTAATGTACAAGAAACTAAACTATAAAATCATTTGACTTTTTAAACTATCCAAAGTTCATTTGATTCATCTATAATTATGCGGTAGAGTTGGTACCAAAATTGCCAAGCTCGGGAAAACCATTTCTTTAAACTTGCCGGCTATCATGCAGTGCTGAAGAGGCCCTTCGACCCATTGAGTCTGCATTGACATGAAAGAAACACCTGACCTCCCACCTAATCCCATGTATGAGCGCTTGGCCCATAGCCTTGAATGTTAGGATATGCCAAGTGCTCAGCCAGGTAATTTTTTTTTAAAGGATGTGTGGTAACTTGCCTCTAACCATCCTCCCAGGCTACATATTCCAGGCAAGGGAATGCCCAGCTAAAAGTAAATTACTGTGGAATCTGAAACCAAAAGAGAAAATGCTGGAAAATGCCAGCAGGTCTGGCAGCTTCTGTAAGGAGAGAAAAGAGTTGAATCCAGATGACCCTTTGTCATTTTTGACTCTTTGAAATGCCAGGCTCGTGCATACCAGGCGCCAAGAATCCAAATAGCAATATTAAAGCAGTCTAAAATTGTGTGAAGTGTAACAAATTATTTTCAGTATATTCAGCTTTGGATCTTCTGCCACCAAGAAACACATAATTTACTTGATAAATAACACCAGAACATTTATTACATCATTAGACATGTAGTTTAGATCAGTGGATTAACGGTAGGTGGTGTGCTGCTTGAAACATGAATAATATGGAAACAATTTCAACCTTATCATTTTTGCCACAGTCCTTCACTGTCATGTTATACGTTCACCAAAATACCATTGTCTGATGGAGGCAGGGAAGTATGTAAATGATTTAATCCAAGAAATGTATTGGGAACTTTCAACATCAGATATATTTAGGTATGATGTTGTAGAAAGCTGTATATTAAAGCTATATTTATTTAAATTTGTTTTCTGTTTCTAATGTGCAATCTGTTAAAATCTTCCTTATTTAAATGGACATGACAACTTTCAATTATTGATTGATTCTGGTTTACCTAGAAAATGTATTTGCAGTACTAGGAGTTCAAGAATTTAATTATTTCTCTGCTAAAACATTAATTGAAACTGCTTTAAGATTTGTCACATTAAAGTAAACAATTAAGTTTATATTGGCGAGAAATCTTCAGGAAAGTCCAGCATTAATTAAAGCTTTTATGCAAAATACCACAAGCCTATTTTAAGGTGAGGAGGTTTTGAACACAACAGTACATGACAGTGTGGTATTGTATGTAATGGGGTTTTAACATGCTACAAATATAATTTGGGAATTTAGTGGAACTTGTGCTGTGAGCATTAGGCTGGACGTTGATGAGATCTACAAGTATAATGTTAGTAATCATTTTTCTTTGCATAAGTGTACTAATACAAAACTTTGCCTTTTAAAAAAGTAATCTATTGAAGTTAAACACTGTAAAATAGCCGATGTTGAGAGGATTTAATGCATAAACAAGTTGATGAAACTTGACTTGTGGAATTGACGAGTAGACTTTTTTTTGTAGTGAACTTGTACACAAACTTCAAAAACATGACATGCTAAATAGTGCAATGATCCAGTGATATATATCTCTTCTCTTAATTCATATTGAATTGTATCACTAACTGCAGCACTGTCTGAGATTCACATCTATCAAATGTAAAATGGTCACTGCCAGTGCGTTGTTTCACCAGATGTTAATACTGGCTTGAACACATGAGATTTGAGCTTAACTCATAGTATCAATATCATCTTCATTCTTAAATTTGTAATAATATGCCTTGGTAAAACCTGTGGCCCTTGATTTCTGTCATCTTGTGTGTATGGCTTTGAGAAGAGGAGCTTCTAGAAGATGAAGCACTCTGCTTCACCTCGTGCTTTAATCAAATTTGTTCCTTACAGAATGTTACAACTCAAACCCACAGGTGCAATCAGTGTTGAAAACTGTTTTACATAAGAACATAAGAAATAGGAGCAGGACTAGGCCATCCAGCCCTTCGAGCCTGCCCCGCCATTCAATAAGATCATGGCTGATCTGCGGTGTCTCAGTTCCACATTCCCGCCCTCTCCCCATAACCCTTAATCCCCTCGCTTATCAAAAACCCATCAACCCGCGTCTTAAAATATTTAGTGCAGAGGAGGTTTACTAGGCTGATACCGGAGTTGAGGGGGTTGAGTTATGAGGAGAGGCTTGTATAAACTAGGCTTGTACTCGTTAGAGTTTAGAAGAATGAGGGGAGATCTCATTGAGACGTATAAGATGATGAATGGGATGGATAGGATAGAGGTGGAGAGGCTCTTCCCGCTCAGAAAGGACAGTAGGACTAGGGGGCACAGCCTCAAGATAAAGGGGGGGGGTGGTTTAGAACAGAGTTGAGGAGGAACTTCTTCACTCAAAGGGTGGTGAATCTCTGGAATTCTCTGCCCGTTGAAGTGGTGGAGGCTGCCTTGCCAAATATTTTTAAAACGCGGGTTGATGGGTTTTTGATAAGCGAGGGGATTAAGGGTTATGGGGAGAGGGTGGGAATGTGGAACTGAGACACGACAGATCAGCCATGATCTTATTGAATGGCGGGGCAGGCTCGAAGGGCTGGATGGCCTACTCCTCCTATTTCTTATGTTCTTATGTAAAACCGTTTTCAACACTGATTGCACCTGTGGGTTTGAGTTATAACATTCTGCAGTTAAGTAATCCAACCGTAAACTAAACCTTATGTTGAACCTTTGTGTAGTCCAATTGTTCTTTAGAAAGATTGATATCATCAATAACTCTTATTGTTTGGACAGATATCATTTAACTTGGTATTATTTGGGTGTTTGTGTATTTCCACATTATTCCGCTAAAATTGTTAAGAATCGTTGAGTTCCGTTGCAAACTAAGTTTGACCATTTGGAGTGTACTTTCTTCCAATATGATCAAATCATACTCGGTGCTTTGTTTTAACTCTGAAGATTAATCGTAAAGAACTGATTTATCTTTCTGTGAAGTGATTTTTTTCACTTAATGGATTTGTTGCTGAACAGTGTTTGTCTATCTGTGTTTGAGAACATCATGACAATCTCACTGCACCTTGTTGGCTTCATGCCAGCATAGCTTTTCTTTTCCTTTTTGTTACAGGTTTTTGTTGTTCCCTCTTCCTGCAGTCAGATTGACCTTATTACTTTTCCTGCCTATGTCACTCAAAATCTAATTGAAACCAATGCTCTTTCGACTGACTTTCTTATTCATTTTCTCGCGAGTTGCAGCCACGCCAGTCTTTTGATTAAATCAGCTACATTTGCTACGCTTGTTTTGCTGTTGATCCATTGTATGGCGTTCGTTTCCTTGCAGACTGTAGAGAATCTTCCGAATGTTTTTGGTAGTAACGCAAAGGCTCAACTGGCAGCCAAGACTGTGTTTAATTTGTCGCATCGTCATGGTGACATTCTGAGAGAGGGATGGAAGAACATTATGGATGCAATGCTGCAGCTTTTCCGTGCTGAGCTATTGCCCAAGGCCATGGTGGAGGTAAGCATTTACTCCTGAAGTATTCCTCATTGTTAAATCATATTCTCATCGGTAATTTGATAACCAGTGCACAAAGAAGGTGGTGAGTTTATAACAAAATGCGTGGCAGTTATGATGCATGTTTTCTGAAATCAATGATTTCAATACTGTAGTAAATTTGTGACAAAATAAAGATATCTATTGAGATGGCAAGAAGAGCAAGTTTAAAATATCACAGTGAATTTTTGCAAAACTGTTGCAGAACTTTAAATACAGTACTAAAATAAGTGCTTAAATGAAGAAATAGTAGTGGAAGAAGACAAAAAAACCTATTCTGAATTGCTTTCTTGAGTTTTTTAACCTCATGGTGCCACAGATGCTCAAACCAAATAGAAACTGCTGATGGTCAAAGTGCTATAATGAATGGTTTTTCATATATATACTTTAGTGATGAAGGATGTTTTCACTGTTCCATTAAAAAATGATTGACCTGAGTAAAAAATAATTGGCAGCACTTTCCCACCACCAATCTAACATATCCTTCTGGCACAATGGTTAGCACTGCTGCCTTACAGTGCCAGGGATCCAAGTTCAATTCTTAGGTGACTCTTTCTGTGGAGTTTGCACATTCTCCCTGTGTTCTGCATGGGTTTCCTCCCACAGTCCAAAGACGTGCAGGTTAGGTGCAATGGCCATGGTAAACGTGTGGGGTAATGGGGAGAGGGCCTGGGTAAGATAGTCTGTCAGAGTCATTGCAGACCTGATGGGCCAAATGGTCTTTTCTGTGCTGTAGGGATTCTATGAACACACAGTCTGCAGTTATTTAATGAAGCAGCTCACTACCACCTTCCCAAGGGCAACTCGAGGTGGATTAAAATACCAGCCTTGCCAGTGATGTCCATTTCATGGTAAAAGAATTAAATAAAAATTTAAAAATCAGAGTTAGAAAGGTGCATTCATTTCTGAAAATATCTGAATAAGAGTGGTGAGTTCCAGGGATTCTTTGAATAACTTGCAAGAACATCCAAACCATTGAAAGCACAGTGCGATGTCGTTTTAAAATCCTTGTACAGGAACATTTCTCCCTTCCAATTGAATTAGTTGATGGAGCGATGCCTGTCATATCCAGAAACATTGTATGTCAAATGCTGCAGTGAAGATTTCTGTATTGAACACCTATCAAAGCCAATATGATATATACACATTGACTTTGATCTGAAAACTGGGCATGAAGTGGAGCTGAGGCAGAAAATCAACCATGATTGTATTGAATGGAGGGATGAATTCAGTTGGCTGTAGGGCGTATTCCTCCTACTTCCTCGGGAAGAATTGATGAATACGTACAAGAGGTTATCTTGTTCAGGTTTTGATAAAGTATGAGAAATACTGAGGTGAGTAAAGTAGTCTCCTGACAGAAGGGAACAATGTGCAATATGAGTTGGACCAACAGGTCTGTTCAGAAATTTATAACCGAATAGAGAGTTGGAAAACAAGCAGGGTTGAGATGGAAGTAAGATGTTTAATAGCGATTGATATTGTTCAATGTGTAGTTTTGATAAATCAAACTACGCTTTATCGTACTATAATAGTGGTACCTGTGCATGGAACCTTTTTACAGATATTCTGTGCAGAGAGGACACAATTTTAATTGAATTATTCTCATTTCAGCTTCTTTTATCTGCTTTACACCCTGACTTCTTCCTAAATCACTGTACCACATTGGTTCAATCCTTTATGCAATTGGGGTGGAAGGTGCTATTTGAGGAATGTAGGCATAAGACTATTATAGCTGAAATTGTAGCTATATCAGTATCCATTCATTCCTCTGTGATCATCAGCAGCTCATCGCCTAACCTCTCAAGGGCTAAATGCTGAAAGTTCAGCTTCTCGCTGCTACAAGATGCTGGTTATATTAATCTGCTGAAATGTGAGCTGGATGTTAATCTCAAAGACATTAACAGACTGTCACAATTTAAAATTTACTAAGTGCTAAATTAGCCTTAAAAGGTTTAAATTGACTTTTGTTTATCCCAGTCTGACAAGTCAAAAATCCCAGCTAATTCCTTGCTCAAAAGCTACACCACAATTTGGGAAACAGATTTCCGTAAAAAGTAACCCAATTGTTGCATTTCCTTTGATTTTGAGCATTGTTGTCATAATCGCACCTTTGCAGAAAAGCTCACGTGTTTCCTTCAGCACAATTCCGCTGTGACAGGCTGGTGATGGTGCTGTAAATTTATCCTGTTGAAATTGCTGGGGACAGCACTTTCTATTCAGTTAGGATGGTTGGGAGCGTGAATAGTTTGAGTGCAAGCCATGACTTTCATTTATGTAACGTGTCTGAAATTTGCTGTGGATAATGATGCCCATTCAGCCATTCGTTCTGAGGAATGTTTAGTATTGTGCATTATGCTTGCCCCATCCACCCTCAACTGGAGTGTTTAACCATGTGTCCCACTAGAGCTGCAAGGTGGTTGAGCCCAAGTGGGTTTGTAAACATGAGGGACAATCAAATTATTTGAAGAAAAAAGTCGATTAGAGATCATTCTGCCAAATAAAAATATTTGAGCCAGTGAGCCATGTGCCTGCAAAGGGCGGCATGGTAGCACAGTGGTTAGCACTGCTGCCTCACAGCGCCAGGGACCCGGGTTTGATTCTGGCCTGGGGTCACTGTCTATACAGGGTCTGCAGGTTCTCCCCGCGTCTGCGTGGATTTCCTCCGGGTGCTCCAGTTCCTCCCTCAGTTTGAAGGATGTGCTGGTTAGGTGCATTCGCCATGCTAAATTGTCCCTCAATGTACTCGAACAGGCACTGGAATGTGACGACTGGGGGATTTTCACAGTAACTTCATTGCAGTGTTAATGTAAGCCTACTTGTGACTAATAAAGTTAAAAGGAGATTAACTATGACTATATCAGAAACAGCACCCAGGATGACTTGGTCATGATTTAAATGAAGCTGACTATCATGTTCTGTTCAAATCTGATGGTTTTAAATTTGAAGGCTTCCAATCTTGGCTGAGGTAAAGCCCCCATGGCATTAATATTGAGCAATGAGCTGGAGAACAGTGGGTCCCTGAGAAGCAAAGAAAGGCAATCTGCAAAGGCATGAATTCTCAGGCTGGTCTGAAGTTCTGAACCCTTATTACGTGTGGTTTGCAACTTCATGTTATCCTTACCAGTTGTGCCTCTATTGGAAATTGTATGGATATTCTCTAAATAGAGAACAGAAAAATGGCAAAGTGGGCACCTTAATAAAGGAAAACCAGTTATTGTCCAATTTTGCTGATAGCAGGGTGATGATGCCACCTGCTGTTCAGTTCTCAGAATATAGATTTAAATAGTTTCAGTTTTATCCTGTTTTCATTGAAAGGCTGCTACTTTTAATCTGTGAGCTATATCTCTGTCTGGTGTCTCCTGATCTCCTGCTACTTTGGTGCAGTATAGATTGGTATTTTAAGGTTGGCATAGACATGGTGGGCCGAAGGGCCTGTTTCTCTGCTGACTTTAGAATCAGAGGAAGTCCTTAAAATGGGGGAGATGGTAGTACAGTGATTTTTTTTTCAGCCTAACTTCAGGCAAGCGCTTTCCCTTTTTTTTTTGAGGGAATAATGTGGAGAAGATGGAAGGATTCCTAAGTTAGTTATCAGCCTGTTGAACTGAGTTATGAATGCTCCTTTTGTGGCCAGTAAGTCTTGGTGTTGGACTCGAACCTGGAGCTTCTAGTCAAGAGGGAGGGATGCTACCACTTTGCCACCAGACCTCCTATAGTGTCGTGTTGAAGTCCTGGATTAATAATCCAGAAGTCTAAGCTAATACACAACAGCTGCAGAAATTTAAATTCAGTTAATGAAATCTAGAATTGAAAGCTATTTTCAGCAAAACCACAAAACTATCCTTGATTATTATGAAAACCCATCTGATTCACTAATGTCGTTTAGAACAAAGAAAATTGCAGCACAGGAACAAGTCCTTCGGCCCTCCAAGCCTGCACAGACCATGAGCCTGATTTAACTAAAACCCCCTACCCTTCTGGGGACCATATCCCTCTATTCCCATCGTATTCATGTACTTGTCAAGATGCCCCTTAAAAGTTACTACTGTATCCACTTCCACTACCTCCCCAGGCAGTGAGTTTCAGGCACCCGCTATGCTCTGTGTATAAGAAAAAATCTGCCTCATACATCTGTTTTAAATCTTGCCCCTTGCACCTTAAACCTGTGCCCCCTAGTAATGATTCTTCCACCCTGTCTATGCGCCTCATAATCTTGTAGATTTCTATTAGGTTGCCCCTCAACTTCCATCATTCCAGTGAGAACAAACCAAGTTTCTCCAACCTCTTCTCATAGCTAATGCCCTTCATGGCTGGCAACATCCTGGTAAATCTTCTCTATACCCTCTCCAAAGCCTCCACATCCTTCTGGTAGTGTGGTAACCAGAATTGAACATTATATTCCAAGTGCAGCCTAACTAAGGTTCTATAAAGGGAGGAAGTTTAGGGAACAAAATCTGCTGTCCTTATCCAGTCTCACCTACATTTGATTCCAGAGCCACAGTAATATGGTTGAATCTTAACTGCGACTCTGAAATGGCCAAGCAAACCAGTTCAAGGGCAATTAGGGATGGACAATAAATGCTGGCCTTGCCAGTGATGATCACATCCCATGAAGGGATTTAAAAAAAAGTTTGTTTGCTGGTGATTCTGTTTTGCATTCCATAATCGCTTGGTTATGCAGACAGTTTAGTTTAAACCTGTTTCTAAACTTTGTTTTTTAAGCATTTAGATAAAATAGAACAGGCCAATTATGATTCTGAAAAGTCATTTTGTTTATGAAGGTCGAAGACTTTGTTGAACCCAATGGGAAAATCTCTCTCCAGCGTGAAGAAACCCCGTCAAATCGGTAGGAGATGCTTTTACACTGTTGTGCTTGACTGATGTTTGATTTTAAGTATTAAGTGGAAACTAGTCTTAGTTCACAAAGGATCATAGGCTGTACATTAGGGAGAGACAATTAGTTATATATACCGTGAGAAAAGTGTGGGGTTGGGTGAGGAGGCTGGCTGATGAACTACAGAGCCAGAATGAGAATTCTACACAGGCGGTTGGTGTCATTCTGTTACAACACTCTAGCAATCTGACCTCCAGTGTTATCAGATTGTAATCGTTTAGAACTTCCACCTGTCCTGGTCATTTCACTTTGATTTAGAGAATACGTACAAGTTAACATTCCATGGCAATGCTGTTGAAGCCAAGTGCAATATTCAGGTCAGGCAGAGAGTAACAAGACCCAGATAAGGGAGAAGGCAAATGGAATGGGAGAGAGTAGGTCGTGGACGGGGGGTGGGGAGGTTGGGGGGATGGCGGGGGAGTGGAGGTGTTTGAGATGATAGTGGGAAGAAGAAATGGTTGAGAGATATTAATGGATGATGGGGAAAGGGGAGTGAATAGTAAGTGGGGAGTTGAGATTAGTGCAATGGGAGGTGGGGGATAAGAGGAGGAAGATGGAGGCCGGGGATTGGAGGGAGTGTTACCAACTCTGAGACATAGTCCTTTCGATTTCATCTGTAACCTCCAACATCCTGGCAATACAGTTTTTTCCTATAAAACCCCTGTTTCATTTTAAAGAAGAAAACAGAATTCTTCTAGGAATTTTCTCTTGTGTTGCTCACATTAGTGCCCAAGGATTTAATCTTGCATTCCTAGACACTGCAGAGCAGTCCTTGAGAGCTGGTAACACTTGTGTTGAAGAGAAGGTTGGGGAGGCATGGGAATGGGAGGGTTCAGTCCTTTCCTAGAGTCCGTTTTAACGCTGTTTGATGCACTGAGGCCAAGAATGATTTCCTTCACTGCAATTGCGTCTTGCTCCACTTATACCTCTTGGTGAATATTAAGCCTGTGTATTAACAGGTAAGAAAATAATTACCTTTTGAACTATTAATTATATTCTATTCTCATTATGTAAAACCATCATCACAAAATAAATGTTTTATAGAATTGATATTAAAATGCTTTGTGTTGCCCTCTTTTGCACAGTGTTGTTCAAAAATCCACCATTAAATAGAAGTTCAATGACTTTTGAGTATGGTTTGAAATACTATATACAAAAGCAAACTGCAAAAGGCTGGACAGACCATTTGGTGGCTCAAAGGATGTCAACATGTCTGCTGTAATTTTTGTCCAGTTTCTATTCAAACAAATATGCTTTTCAGAATTCTCAGCAGCGAATATGTTTTCTTTTGAAATGCAGTGGTGAGTCCACAGTCCTGAGCTTTGTTAGTTGGCTCACATTAAGCGGTAATGAACAATCCAGCCTAAGGGGACCCTCTGTAGAGAATGAAGAGGCCAAACAAGCAGCCCTGGAATGCATTAAGGTAAATTAACTTGATTCCACTTCATTGCCTGGTAGGTGGTAAACATTTGGTGGACTTCTGTGGTCTCTAATGAACTAAATGTGTAACTTAATCATGAATGAAAGCTGTGATAGGGGAATAGGATAATGGTGCTTTCTTGCAGTCAGTGCATCTGCTCAGAATTATTGCATTGCATTATTTCAGACATTTTCCACTTGTTATTGCTTCTCTTTATCCCATTAATTTTGTTTGCATAACTTTTTATGGTCTCTCCATATTTTACAATCTGTTAGCCTGAGAGTAAAAGTATGCCTTCTATTGTAATATAATTTCCCATGTTAGTTAAATACCACTTTGCATTCGTAGAGATCAAGAAGAAATGGAATGGCACCGTCAAATGGTAAAGCTCCCAAAATACCTATCTTTAAATGCAACATTGCATGTCTTTAGCAATAACAGGTTGATTTGCAGCACAGTTAACAACTGCAGCAGTTCATAAGACCATAAGACATAGGAGCAGAATTAGACCATTCAGCCTATCGAGTCTGCTCCGTCATTCAATTATGGCTGATATGATTCTCATCCCCATTCTCCTGCCTTCTCCCTGCAACCCTTGATCCCCTTGTTAATAAAGAACCTTTCATCTTCATCCTCTGCCCCTCCATCTCATTCTATTCCTCCACAAAATCGACACTTAACTCTTTCTGAACAGTGGTAAACTCTGAACATTGATCGTGGGAGAGTCAGCGATGGGAATGTCATTGAATACCATAGGGAGATGGTTGGATTCTCCCTTGTGGGGGATGACACTTGTGCCACAAATGTTACCTGCTACTCTTACCCTTCTGGATGGTAGAGATTGTGGGTTTGAAAGATGTTGCCTAAGGAACCTTGGTGAATTCCTGCAGTGCATCACGTAGCTGGTACACAAGACTGCCACTGTTCATGGAGGGATTGAATGTTTGTGGAAGGGATAGCAATCAAGCGGGCTGCTTTTTCCTCGATGGTGTCAAGCTTCTTGAGTGTTGTTGGAGCTGCACCCATCCAGGCAAGTGGGAAGTATTCAATTTCACTCCTGACTTGTGCCTTGTAGATGATGGATAGGCTCTGGGGAGTCAGGAGGTGAGTTAATCACCGCAGTATTCCTAGCCTCTGACCTGCTCTTGTAGCCACTGTGCTTATGTGGCGAGACCAGTTGAAATTTTGATCAATGGTAACCCCAAGAATGTTGACAGTGGGGGATTCCATGACAGTAACACCACCAGCTGGGAGGGGTGTGGGTGGTGGTAGGTGTTAATGAGCAGGAGGTTTCCTGTCCGTGTTTGATCGGATGTCTTAAGATTTCATGAGGTTCAGAATCGATGTTGATAACTTCTGACTGTGCGACTGTGCTGCTACCTCTTGTGGCTGGTATATGGGACATTGTAAAGTATTATTCTGTGAGTATGATTATGCGTGTTATTCTGAGCGACAACTGCCTCAATTTTGGCACAAGCCCCAGATGTCAGTAAAGAGAATGTTGCAGGGTCGACGTGGCCTAGGTTGTCATTGTCATTTCTGGTGCCTCAGTTGATGCCAGGTGATCAGTCTGGTTTCATTCCTTTTGGTAGACTTTGTAGTGGTTTGATATAACTGAGTGGTTTCCTTGGTCATTTCAGAGGGTGTTTAAGAGTCAACCACATTGCTGAGGGTCTGGTGTCATGCATTGGCCAGATCAGGTAAGGACGGCAGATTGCCTTCCCTTACGGCCAACAGTGAACCAGCTAGATTTTTTTCAACAATCAACAATGGTTCCATGATTCATATTACTGAGACTAGTCTTTAATTCCAGATTTATTAGCAGAATTTAAATTCAGTAGATTCTAGCCTCTGTTCCCAGAATGTTAGCCTGAGCCTCTGGATTACTGTCCCGGTAATATTACCACTACACCACAACCATAACATTCCTTTGGCTGCAACTTTTATTTTACTGTTGTCCTACCTCGAACATAAGGATAGTTTCAATTTTGCTATCCATTTCCATTAACTCTGTAAAATAATTTGCTCTCTGACGTTTGCACAAAAAGTTCATATACTGTTCTTCCAAATGCTTAGTGTGATTATTTCGTAAGCAAATTTATATTCTTTGACTTGGTGTTACAGTGAAGGATATTTATTAGATGAATTCATGTTTAGTGACACAAAGTACAGTTCAGCTGAGTGACAACATTATTCCATGTCCTGCTAATATTTGGCTCACCTTTGGCTTTTTCATTCCAGCAATGTGATCCTGAGAAGCTGATTACAGAGAGCAAATTCCTTCAGCTCGAGTCTCTTCAAGAACTGATGAAGGTAACAATGGAGCAAACGTTATACAAAATGGAATCCCCAGTGCCATTGCTGTAGAATATTGTGCAAGCAGAGATTGGATTGCCTCGGCCTATATTCACGAGTTCAGAAGAATGAGAGGGGATCTCATTGAAACGTACAGCATTCTGACAGGCCTGGGAAGACTGGATGCAAGGGTGATGATCCCCCTGGCTAGATGTGGGGAGGAGGGGCATTGTCTGGAACAGGAGTTTACAGTCTTAGGATATGGTGGTAGGGCATTTGGGACTGAGGTGGGGTAAAGCCTCTTCACTCAAGAGGGTGGTGGACCTGTGGAATTCTCTACCACATAAGTCTGTGGAGGTGAAGTTAATGAATATATTTAAGAAGGAAATAGATTTCTAAACACTAAAGGCATCAAGAAGTATGGGGAGAGAACAGAAGTAAAGAGGATCAGCCGTGATTATATTGGCTGGTAAAGCAAGCTTGATGGGTCGAATGGCCTACTCTTGTACTGTCTATGTTCCATGGTAGTTTTGGGGCTTGATGTTCTGTTTAGCTGCCACAAATCCTGTCTTCTTAATGGGATTGCTTGAATTAAACAAATCCAAGTCATTGTTGTTACTTCAAGTTTGCTGAGTGTTTGGAGGGCAAGTTACAAGAATTTGCAAAATTAAGGAAAGCATTATACTTCATTGTTTCACCATTTTAGGATGTTGTGCTATAATTGTCTTGTGATACAAGGCCACACCAATGTATCACATTGAAAATTAATTCTTCTATGTATAAAATTACAGCTTTGGTTTTGCTGCATTCATAATGCAGTGTTAATGTAATCTTGATAGTTTTCTTTGGTAATGTATTGGCCTGTTTAGATTTTGAGTTTTCTCTTACCCCCACCCCATGTTAAAACTTGGTTTTCGAACTTGGAATTCCATCAGGCTCTCATTTCTGTGACACCGGATGAGGAGACCTACGATGAAGAAGATGCGGCGTTCTGCTTAGAAATGCTGCTGCGAATAGTGCTGGAAAACAGGTACAAAGGAAGCTGCTTCATGTTAAAGAGCAGTGGTTACTCTCGGAAGCTGAATGAAAATCAGATTTATTGTCAATTGTAACACATAACAGAAAAGTTCAGTCCCGCCTTTGGCTGTCATGGATAGCCTGGAATTTATTTGCAAATGGGGAGCTTTTCAAAAGTGCCAAAAAATTCAAGGGAATGATTTGACAGAAAACACACTTCTGGAAAAAAAATGACAAAATCCCATCAGCCGTTGCAAACAAATTCCCCATTATCTCCGATATTTCATGGATGGGACTGGCCTCCTTGAAGAGTCCTGAATGTGAAGATCAACCAGGAACACTATATTAGGCATCTTCCCACTCATGAGCCCATCACTTGAGTCGACTAATTTTAGCAAGTTCTTCTAACTTGATATTCACCCGAAATTGAAGTAGAAAAATGAGAAGCGTGAGATGTCGCTAAAAAATTATTACTTTCAAGTCTTTTTCTTAACTGCTAGGTTACACACAAGATCGGTTCAGTGGCTTCCATTCTTTGGAATGGAATGGAGTTCCTGGTTGTCATACCATAATTTATTCCTTTTCCCTTGCTTCTGAGAAATACCTACACAAGTAGATTTTTTTTATTAATCGTTGGGATATGGGCAACGCTGGCTGGCCAGCATTTATTGCCCATCCCTCGTTGCCCTTGAAACTGTGTGGCTTGCTGGGCCATTTCAGAGGGCAGTTGAAAGTCAATCACATTGCTGTGGCTTGGGAGTCACATGTCCAGGTAAGGACGGCAGATTTTCTTCCCTAAAAGACATCAGTGAACCAGATGGGTTTTTCTGGAAATCGGTTTCACGGTCATCAGTAGGTTCTTAATTCCAGACTTTGTTTTATTGAACTCAAATTCCACCATCTGCTGTGGCAGGATTCGAAGCCGAAAAATCTACTTGTGTGGGTATTTTGGATGAAAGAATACATTATAATATGACAACCTGGAACTCTGTTCCATTCCAAAGAATGGAAACCACTGAGCATTAGGTGAATTCATGGCCAGAACATTAGCTGAGTCTATAGATTAAAAGTCTAGCCGTAATACCACCGTACCATTACCTCCCCTGGATTTGGAAAATCATATATGAATGAATCCAAGTTACGATCCCGTGTTGACAAGGTGTGAACATCTGTGCCTTAGAATGAATTCACCTCAGTGAAGAGAGAACTTGTTTAGTAAGCAGTTGATTGCATTGCTCCTGTTTTGTAACAATGTTCTCCCGCTTTCATTGTCAGGAACCTGAACAATGAAGAGTTTCTTGTTTTTTTTTACAAATTATTTTTTCTCTTTCCTTTCTAAAGAGATCGTGTTTCCTGTGTCTGGCAGACTGTGAGGGATCATCTCTACCATTTAACTGTTCATGCCACAGAGCAGTGCTTCCTTGTTGAGAGAGCAGTTGTCGGTCTGCTTCGCCTGGCAATACGGTTACTACGCAGAGAGGAGATCAGTCCACAGGTACATAGGAAACATAGAAGATAAGAGCAGGAGGAGGCCATTTGGCCCCTCGAGCCTGCTCCGTCATTCATGACAATCATGGTTGATCGTTCAACTCAATAGCCTAATCCTGCTTTCTCCAATTAACCTTTGATCCCATTCGCTCCAATTGCTATATCCAGCCGCTTCTTGAATACATTCAATGTTTTGGCATCAGCCACTTCCTGTGGTAATGAATTCCACAGGCTCACCATTCTTTGGTGAAGAAATGTCTCCTTCTCTGTCCTAAATGGTCTACCCTGAATCCTCAGACTGTGACCCCCGGTTCTGGTTCTGGACTCCCCCACCATCGGGAACATCCCCCCTGTGTCTACCCTGTCGTCCTGTTAGAACTTTATAAATCTCTACGAGATTCTCTTCTTGTACTTCACCCTCGTATTTACCCTGCTAGTCCCACTGATGTTAAGGGGCAATTTATCATGGCCAATCAACCTAACCGGCACATCTTTGGACTGTGGGAAGAAACCGGAGCACCAGAGGAAACATAACACAGACACGGGGAGAATGTGCAAACTCTGTACATACGGTCACCCGAGGTTGGAATCGAAACTGGGTTTCTGCGGCCGTGAGGCAGGAACGCTAACCACTGTGCTACCATGTTGCACCGTGTCATATTTCCCGTGATACTTCTGTTCTTTTTTTAAGAACATTTTATCCCCATCTCCATAAAACCCATTGTGGATGTGGTTTCTGCTGCTATTTTTCTTCTCATTTTGTAACCTTCTTCATGGAACCAATTCTGCAACTCCTTACTTTGTCATAGTGAAGATCTTCAACTTCTGACCTTTAGATTTCAACTCCATTGAAGCTGGAAATAATTTCACAGTATGGCGTCGTGCTTAGCACTGCTGCCTCACAGCGCCAGAGACTCGGGGTTCAATTCCAGCTTCGGGCCACTCTCTGTGGAGTTTGCACATTCTCCCTGTGTCTGCGTAGGTTTCCTCCGGGTGCTCCG
The DNA here is from genome assembly GCF_965287045.1 of Carcharhinus amblyrhynchos. Taxonomy (NCBI): domain Eukaryota; kingdom Metazoa; phylum Chordata; class Chondrichthyes; order Carcharhiniformes; family Carcharhinidae; genus Carcharhinus; species Carcharhinus amblyrhynchos. Next base: position 3,747,508 of record NC_137354.1, on the reverse strand, counting down.
TTTTCCTCCCACACTCCAAGTTCAGTTGTTTGGCCATACTAAATTGCCTCTAGTGTCAGGGGGACTAGCTAGAGTACATACATGGGGTTATGAGGATAGAGTCTGGGTGGGATTGTGGTTGGAGCTGATTTGATGAGCCTAATGGCCTCCTTCTGCACTGTATAGCTCTATGACAAACTAGAGATTATATTATGTTTCTCCCAAACCTCCTTTATTCTATTGAAGAAGGCCCAGTTTATCTAGTCTGTCCCAAACTAAAACTTCTTAATTCTGGTACGACCTTAATCTCTTGCATGCATTTCCGGTGATCGTGACATCCTTCCTAAAGTGAAGGACCCAAATGGCAGCCTAGTCAATAAGTTGAATAGTCTCTGCATTATTTCATAATTCAATTTGATTTTACCAGATGGAAATGGAATAATTGGAAAAGCAGTAATACAACTAGCATTAATGTAGAACCAAGTTTTAAAATGATCACAAATCTCTGCAACCTGATACATTTTTAATCTTGTGCAGTAGCAGTTGTTTTCTGACTGTGTTAAAATACTTTGTGCTGCTGTTTGAGTGATCTGTTTTTAAAAAAGACAAAACATGACCTGACTGATATTTAGGAAAATTCAGGATCAGCTGTGAAAATTTTTTTTTAACTGACCGGATCACTTCCTTGGAGAATTTTGTGTTCCTTGAGGCGTTTGTGTTGCAGAGTGATGCTGTATGTTTTGAGCACCAGGTCTAAAAATCAGATGTGGAATAAAGCACATCTTACGCCACCCAAACAAACAGAATCTCTCCATCCCAGGCTTGCAGGCACCTCGTTAGCATTCCTATCCAAACTGCAATTTAATGCCCATTTTGATTTGATTAACATTTCTATGAAGTCGAGATTGTGTAAATTTTTTTGGTAAATACATTGCTTTCTTCAAAAAAAAACATTCTTCATGTCTTCAATGCTCAACAGAATCCAATGAGGACTCTGATACCAATTCTTCCTGGGGCCCCTCTGAGAATTACTCGTACTGCATAATGGCAATTTTCTGGCCATAAAGGGCCTTGGTGAGGCCACACCTAGAATATTGTGCGCAGCAATGATTTCCTTTTCTGAGGAAAGATGTTCTTGCACTTGAGGGAATGCAGCAAAGGTTTACCAGGCTGATTCCGGGGATGGTGGGAAATTCTCACCATTCTCAGAGATTGACTAAGATTGTTTTCCTGGAGTTCAGACGAATGAGGGAGGATGTTATAGAGACTTAGAAAATTCTAATAGGACTAGATAGGGTAAATGCAGGGAGGATGTTCCTGATGCTGGGGGAATCCAGAGCCAGGGGTCACAGTCTGAGGATTCAGGGTAGACCATTTAGGACAGAGGTGAGGAGACATTTCTCCGCCCAAAGAGTGGTGAGGCTGTGGAATTCACTACCACAGGAAATAGTTGATACCAGAACATTGAATATATTCAAGAGACGGCTGGATATAGCACCTGGGACGAATGGGATCAAAGGTTATGGGGAGAAAACAGGATTAGGCTATCTGAGTTGGACAATCAGCCATGATCATGATGAATGGCGGAGCAGGCTCAAAGGATTGAATGGCCTCCTCCAACTCCTATCTTCAATGTTTGTGTTTCCTCCCACAATCTAAACACATGCTGGTTAGGTGCATTGGCCATGTTAAATTCTCCCTCAGTGTACCCAAACAGGCGTTGGAGTGTGGCGAGTAGGGGATTTTCACAGTAACTTCATTTGTGTTATCGTAGATGTGTTTGTGACATGAAATAAACTTAGCTTTAACTTCTTCTAGTTAAGCTTCAAATACTAGAACAAAATAAGTTGAATGAATTTTTGCGTAGAATATTCTCATTTATTTTTCAGGTGCTCCTATCCCTGAGAGTTCTACTCATGATGAAACCAGTTGTCCTGTCACGAGTGAGCCGACAAATTGCGTATGGCCTACACGAGCTGTTGAAGACCAACGCTGCCAATATTCACTCCAGTGATGACTGGTGTACCTTGTTTACTCTACTAGAATGTATTGGTGCAGGAGTCAAACCTCCACCTGCTCTACAGATAGCATCTGGAGTCGATAGCCATGATGCAGGTTAGATTTCCAGAATTACTCCGTTACTAAGTAGCCCCCCTGCTGTTATGAAAAGCAAAGGTTTGCCCGCTCTTGGGCAGCTGGTGTTTTTCTCCATTTCACTTAGTTATTCAAAAACAATGCAGGCACCGGTCAAGATAGGGGCAAGGTAACAAATTGAAAACAGGGTGCTGGGAGAATGTTGAACATCCGATGCTTCAGATACTTTGAACTGTAAATAAAGGCTTAAGAATCAGTCAGCTTACCATATTTTCTGGGTCCTGTTGATCGAGAAAGAACTCCATTAATGCAGCTATTGTGAATCTGACTAATTGTTTCAAATGTTGAATGTAACCTGAGCTTTTGAGTATCAACAGTGGCAGATCTAATGCATTGATAAGTAGGTTAAATTAGTAATACCGAGAAAGATAATTAATCACAGTACATTAAAGAGGTAAATGTTGTTTCCCTTGTGGAGAAGGAAACTGAAGTTGTTTTGTGGTAAATATTTATTATAACCTTTACATTACCATCTTAATTTACTGAAGTTGATAACAACAACAGTGATTTGCATTTATGTAGCACCTTTAATGTTAAAAAAACAAGGTGCTTTTTCTATTAAGTTACATGTGGGAATATATATATTATTCTAGGGAATTTCACAGTAACTTCATTACAGTGTTAATTTAAGCCTACTTGTGACTAATAAGTAAACTAAATATGAAAAAATGATCAATTATGAAAAATTAACTTTGAGCTAAAGAAGAAGACATTAAGACAGGTGACATAGTTTGGTCAAAAATTTGGTTTTAAAGAGAGCCTTGAAGGGGGCTTGTGAGGAGGAGAAGTTTTGTAATTCAATTCTTGAACTAACACATGTTGTTGATTGTTGGGTGAAGTAAGTGGGGAATAGAATATCGTTAACAACGACAAAATTCTGCTTGAGTGAAGTAGCAGCTGAAACTGGTGAAAGGTACAGGCTTTTCAAGGCCTTTGTACATTACTGTCCCTTTAAATTCACACCATCAGAAGAGGAAAGTCCTAGTAGTCAGTGGCTGGGAAGTTCTTTGCATTGGCAAAATGCAGTGAGGTTCAGTTATCATCTGCTGTAAAGTAGTAATATTTTTATGATGTTCTTCTTTCATGCATTCCCCTCCCATAAAAAATAAAATACAACAATAATGTTTCAAATTTACAAGACTCATCTGAGTGCTGCTGATTGATGCTGTTGTGTTTTTTAAAGGTGCTCAGTCTGACAGTGAAATTGCATCTTACCATCCCAGTGAAGTTAGTTTAGATCGTGGCTATACTTCAGACTCTGAAGTGTACAATGAGCATGGCAAGCAGACTAAGGTACACCGTTCCATCACTGACGTTGACATTGCCAGTAGTGGCTGGCTGGTGGTGAGTCACACACTCGTGAACCATACACATTTTAATTTTAGTGTTTCCATGTTTTGAAATAATCTATTAAAATGTCTTGCTGCAATACGTCTGAAAATCTAATTACCTTACCATTGTTCATTGGTGTAATGAGTCGTTCCATGTCCAAACATACTAAGATATCACCAAGTACCTTGTTGTGCACTTTGTCACATGTAGACATTAAATGCATTTGTCCGTGAAACTGGTAACCTCCACGAATCATTTTACACAGAAAGACAGGTTTGTATCAGAACAATCCAGTTAGTCTCACTTTCTGCTCTTGTCTTGATAAGCCTGTAATCAATACAGGATTTGAACAATTTCCTGACAAAAATTACTATTGAATCTGCTTCCACCACCCTTTCAGGCAATTCATTACAAATAACTCAGTGTTTTTTGAGAGACGTTGTCTCTTCTCTCATCTGAATCCTTTGCCAGTTACCTACATCTGCCTCCTCTAGTTACCATGAAAAACTATTTTGACTTAAATCAATTGCAAGACTTCTATTGTTTAAGGTTATTCTATCTTTCTGCCACTAAAATTTCAGAAGGTTCATTAGGACCTGTTGATTATGTCATCAGTTGATGGAAGGCTGCAGATTGAAGCCCAGGACATGAGCTGCGAAAGTGAGCCTTCTTGGAGGCCCTGGTTAGTGTGCTGCTCCCTGCTGTCTGTCACACCCACATATCCAACAGAGACAATTCTCTTTCTGTTGACTTCCAACTACAATAATACTGTTACTTTTAACATTTTTACGCCATTTTTCTGAGCCAACAAACCGATGAGATCTGTTTTAAGTTGCCTTTGTTTTATTTTATACTGCTGTCCGCTATATTCTTTTCCACACAGCGTGGGAATCTGGGACACTGTCAGACACTGATCTCTTTGAGAGTGACATGAGTCATTTGGTATTGATAAAAAGATACTCTGAACTAGATCGCAACTGTTTCTTCTCTCATTTGGCAATAACGGCAAACTTTAGATTAAGTCTGCTGGTTCCTGAATATTGAAACATTGTCCTCAAATTATTCTGTTTATGCAGAGCTAAGTTATTTTGTATTCACAGCAACACTGAAAGAGCAGTTACTTGAGTGATTGTCGGAACACATTACAGGCAGATATTTTAAATTAGCTTTTTTAAAATTCGTTCAGGGGTTATGGGCATCGCTGACTGGGTCAGTATTTGTTGCCCTTCCCTAATTACCCTTGAACTCAGTGGCGTGTTAGGACCATTTCAGAGGGCATTTAAGAGTCAACCACATTGCTCTGGGTCCGGAGTCACGTGTAGGCCAGACCATGTAAGGACGGCAGATTACCTTCCTCAGAGGACATTAGTGAACCAGATGGGTTTTTACAGCTGTTGGTCATTTTAATTCCAGATTTTATTGAATTCCAATTTCACCATCTGCTGCGATGGGGTTTTAAACTCAGGTCCTCAAAGCATGACCCTGGGTCTCTAGATTATCAGCCCAGTGACAATACCGCTCTGCCACCACCTCCCCTACTTCTGTATAAATTAATTGCCTGTGAGGTACTAATGTCATATCAAGCTAATCATCTGAAATTTAACCCAGCTCACATTATAGATCCTAACTTGCAGTGACAATGCAACCTGCATAATATATTTCTTAAAATCTTTCAGTAGAATTGCTAATCAAAAATATCTCCTAATTCCAGTTTTCTTCCCACATCTAGTGGTGTGTGCACTAAGGCAGACTTTTGTCCGTTTCCATAATTAGTAATTCAAAGAACAAAGAAAATTACAGCACAGGAACAGACCCTTCAGCCCTCCAAGCCTGTACCGACCATGCTGCCTGACTGAACTAAAACTCCCTATCCTTCCGGGGACTGTATTCCTCTATTTCCACCTTATTCATGTATTTGTCAAGATGTCACTTAAACGTCCCTATCAAATCTGCTTCCAGTACCTCCCCCGGCAGCGAGTTCCAGGCATCCATCACCCTCTGTGTAAAACTAACTTGCCTTGTACATATCATTTAAACCTTGCCCCTTGCACCTTAAACCTATGTCCCCTTTCCTGGAAGAGATCACTAGTCTGTGGCCACAGAAATACTTAATTTAACTAAATGTCAGATTCAATTGCATTTTCTTCTTCAAAATTGGTGTTTTTATTTTTATAAACTTCCAGTGCACTTACTGAAAATGAGGAGACAATCTTCCCTTTGTTTTAGTGATGGAAGTATTTTCTGAGATGACGTTTTTTTTGATATATTATGACCAGAGTCCTGGCCCCTTCTTGAGTCATCTTGTTACATAAAGTGTGAATCCTACACTCTCAGATAATGCACCACTTAGTTATTTAGTCATAAACTAATTCATAATTTATTTAACCTTCATTGTGATCAGACAAAATGTAGTATCACCTTTAGTAACTTTGCCTTAAAGATTGGTGTTCTGTCAGGAAGCAAATAATAAGATCTTTTGTAGTACTTTCGAAAAGATTTTAAACTAAAGTAGATTTCCTTCTATTTACGTGTCCACGTGATAGCTTTGGCTAAGTCCCATTATCCATTATCCATCATCCCTCTGATCGCTGACCTGCATTGGCTCTGAATTCAGCAAGCCAAGAATTTTAAATTCCTTTTTGGTGTTCAAATCCTTCTATGACCTCGCCCCTGGTCCTCTGAGAACTCTCAGTCCTTCAATTCTGGCCGCCTGCTTTTCCCTTATTAGCCCCTGGATGGCTGTGCTTTCTGTTCCGAGACCCTAAATTCTGGAATTCCCCAGCCAACCCCCTCTGCCTTCCAACTGTTTTTCCAACTTTAAACCCACCTCTTTGACGAAGCTTTTGGTCACCTGCCCTAACATCTCCTTGTATAGCTTGGCGTTCAACTTGTCGGATAATGCTCTTGTGAAACACCGTGAGATATTTTACTCGCTCCCAAAATGTAAATAAAATAAAAGCTGTGGCCTGCAACAGTCAGTAGCTGTCCGACAAGCAGACAGTGTTTTGCGTCATTATGGTAATGCAACCAGGATTGTAGTGTCTTTATTTCCAGCTGAAAGTTTAACTTTATTGCTGAGGATGATGATGATGATGTTTGCAGGTGGGAAAAGATGATTTGGATACCAACAAACCTTCGGTCCAAGGTACAAAACAGGGCCCTTCTCCTCTGGTCAACCAGTACAGCCTAACGCTCGGACAGGACATGGGCTCGCATGACACAAAGTCGCTCATCAAGTGCGTGGAATCATTGTCATTTATTGTGAGAGATGCTGCCCACGTGACACCCGAAAACTTTGAGCTCTGTGTAAAAACGATACGCATCTTTGTAGAGGCAAATCTCAATGGTGGTAAGTTAGTGGTTTTTCCCAGTTGACACTTGGGGGGAACCTTCGAATCATTTACAGATTGTAACTAACACCATTTTAAAGTTTAGAAAGTACCAATGATCGTATGTTGATAGTTTGGATCTCCTTTGTGTCTCAATTCAGCCTGAGGCAGAGTTTAGCCAGTTTATTTGACATGTGGCTATTTGCAAATCAGAATGCGGCTCATTGCATTTCTAAAAATGTTTAAATGAAAAGTGAATAACCAACAGTTATTGAGCCTACATCACATCAGTTGTGTGGTTTAGGTGTGTGAAATTTAACCATCTTGTACATTTATTTTTGAAATGCTGAAACCAAAAGCAGAAAGTGCAAGTGTTGATCATTGAGAGTGTGTAACGTTTTTGGAGACTGGTGATAAATGATTGTGCAGTAAATACGCCACACTTGAAGTACATTTATCTGCATTGTTTGTGTAAAATATTTTCTACGAAAGTGATTGCATGTGGTGAGAACAACGTCACTGTAGCCACATTTGCGGTTTGTCAGTGGTTTCTATTGGACGGTGCTTCGCTGAGGAAAGTCAGCTTCCACGTGACCATTCTGTGTACTGAAACTCAATTGAGGTCCGTTCATTTCACAGTTTACCCAGCTTGCACAGTACTGATCTTGTGCAATATAACCAGCAGTTACTGTGAAAAGCAATTTTGCAGAGTATCAAGCTGCATCGTCAAACACATTTCAGGTGAAAATGGTCATCCAGTTCCTAAGAGGGTGAAGTTAGAGGTGGCATGGTGGTACAGTGGTCAGCACTGCTGCATCGCAGCACCAGGGACCCTGGCCCGATTTCCAATTTGGGTCATTGTGCAGACTGCACCTTTTTCCAGTGATTGCGTGGGTTTCCTCCGGGTGTTCCAGTTTCCTCCCACAGTCCGAAAGACGTGCAGGTTAGGTGTATTGGCCGTGCTAAATTCACCCTGAGTATACCCGAACAGACCTGGTGTGTGGCGACTAGGGGATTTTCACAGTAACTTCATTGTGGTGTGAACGTAAGCCTGCTTGTGACTAAATGAACTTTATCAGATTTGTTTTTACCTTTTTGTATCATCATTAGCTTGCATAGATCTTTTAGATGTTTGCGGTAAATAAGTTTGTTTGGTAGAGATACATTTTTTTTAAAGTGAGTTCGTACAGATACTTTAGTCTTGTTGTGAAGCTATGTGGTGACAAGTAATGGGATATAAATTAAAGCCAGGAGCTGAATTATTCTGGAGGGCAACATTGTGCAGTTTGGATATAAAACTGTGGAATGTAACCAAAAGTATGATGCTCAGATGTTCTTTGTATCTTTAAACCTACCTTGAGTTTATTTATAAGACAGAAATGTCATTGTTGCATCAGCAGAATAAACAGTCTATAAAAGCTTGCGTGATCATTCTCCAGTTACTTTCTTATCTGGAGGCTAGCTCCTCAAGACTAAGCAATTTACATTCCTTTTGTAAAATTCCTAACATTGTTTCTAAAAGTTGCGGCTTCTTATTGCAGGTTACAAAACACATGAAAGAAAATCTAAAACATACAAGTTTGACAAATCCAGCCGTTTGAAGAAGAAGCAGAAGGAGAAGGAGACTTCTGTGAAGCGTTCAAAGACTTTTAACCATCGTCCGTCAAGATCACATAGTGATGATGATGAGGACGACAGTGTACCAGCAAGTTACCACACTGTGTCATTACAGGTTAGTCAGGATGTAAGTATAGCAGGTCTTTCCCATTCCTGTACTTGGTTCACAGTACCTGTTCTCAGTAAAGTTGTTCTATCAATGAACCAATCTTATTATCTGATTTTTTTTTTAAATTCCATCCTCTTCCCCCTAAGCTTAGCTTCATCTCTTGTTGTGAAACCCCTGCCATTTTACCCATTATTATTTTGTACAGGTGCGATGTAGTGAGTCTGCTTTCTCATTCCCTTTCTTTGACCTCCATTCCCTCCCTATCTTGGATCAGATTTTGCTGGTTACATCACCCTGTTGTCTGACTTCGATTCAGAATTTACCATATGGATCATGGCTCACGTAATTTAGTGGTATATCCCAATCCTTTGATTTTTTTTTGAACATCTTATAGCAGTAACTGATTCCTTTCCTGTTGGCTGGGATTTCAGGTTTAAAAACTGCATGTGTTTCAGATGGTTGGGAATATAAGTTCAGATTTTATTGCAGTCAAGATATATAGAAGCTTCTATGCTTTTTTCATTACTTTCACTGTAAAGAAGCTTTGGGAAAAACTGTAAACCTAAATTCTCCTGCATAAGGAAATCTTTTTCTCCATGTATCTAATCCACATTTCTCCCCTCAGGTAAATCACCTTAATAAAGTTATTGTGAAGCTATTGTGGGCATTAACATAATGGTGCCTCCTCTAAACAACTGAATAGTGATGTTTCTGCCTGGAGCATGCAGTTTGTATGATTTTTGACAATTGTTAGTTGTACTGATTAATTCTTTGGTAGTTATTACACTGAAGAATGATGAGAATGAATGTTATCTCTGAATCTAGATTTTCACATCTAGTCAGTCTTTTAGCAGTTGTACTTTGTCTAATTTTTTAATGGCTGCAACAGGTTAATAAACATTGCCGTGTTTTGAAGTTTCTGGAGTAGCATACTCTGAAAACTCCTGTCAAACCTAGCACGCACATTTCTTAATGCCAAGCTTTATGATTCTGATAAAACTTGCAGTACGGCTTTCTCATTTCTCTACTAATTCCTTATGTAAACCTTCAAGATTGATGTTTTGTATATAATTTGCAATATTACATCCTCTTAAAAATGTACTTAAATGTGCTTAAAAATGTAACTTGCAGAGTAGCTCACTTGGTGATTAGAATCTAAAAGCGTGCTACAAATATATAGTATAATTATTTACGGAAGCGCTGAGGAGGTTCTGTTGACTGCGATATGCTCCACGTGTAAATATGTTGGTGCTAAGTTCAGTTGCAGCTAGGGAAAGATGTATTGATCTTGGAGGGGTTGCAGTACAATGTCAGAATGAGATAAAAAGTTTAAAACAGCGTGGACCAGGCTTGTATTCCCTTGTGCATAAAAGATGAAGAGGTGACCTGATTGAGGTGTTGAGATAACTATAGGATTAGTTAGGATCAAAAGAGAGAAATTATTTCTCCGGCTTGGGGGGTTAGAAAGAGTGCAGGACAAGGAAACGTGATCTTAAACTTAGAGCTCAGGTCATTTGGCAGTGAGGCCGGGAGTCACTGCTTCACAGAAACTTGTTCCCTTAAAAAAAACCACGGAGGTAAAGGATCAATTGAAGGATTCAAAGGTGTGTGTTAAACAGGGATATTAAGAATTACAGAAGCAAGGTAAATAAATAAAGTTCAGATACAGATCAGCTCAGTTAATTCAATGGCACAAACTCAGGAATCTGAATGGCCTTCTCCTACTTCTGTAGGTTTAAAAGGAAACTCTGTTGGGTAAAGTTTGTTTGCAAGTATTGATCACATTGATTAATTCGTCTTTCTTTGTACAGCTCCTCGATTTGATGCACACACTCCACACCAGAGCTGCCAGTATTTATAGCTCGTGGGCTGAGGAGCAACGCCATCTAGAGTCAGCAGGAAGGAAGATTGATGCTGATGCCAGAACCTTGTGGGCTAATTGCTGGTGCCCATTGTTGCAGGGTCAGTGAGAGCTTCAGTCACGTACAGAGATTCCTCGTGTGTTTTGTTAACAAGAGTAACTTTTTGCTTTCCAAGAGTTGAGAAGAAACTGAGCATTATTTTGTATTCCTTTTTCATTTCTATTGAGTCAGGACACACACGTACAGATAAATGCAAATTTACTGCGGATGCTGGAATCTGAAACAGAAAAATGCTGGAAAATCTCAGCAGGTCTGACAGCATCTGTAGAGAGAGAGAATAGAGTCAACTTTTCGAGTCTGGATGAGCTCTGACGAAGGGCCATCTAGACTCAAAACATTGGCTCTATTCTCTCTCTCTCTCCACAGGTGCTGTCAAACCTGCTGAGATTTTCCGGCATTTTATTGTTATTGTTGCATGCAGACTTCTCTAAAACTGCCAAATATACTGTGTGTAAGACATGTAAAAATAATTGCCTGATTTTCCAGCCAACAGGAACCCACAATCAGCTGGTGACCCTTGTCTATAAGAATGTTATCCTCGTCACCACAGCTCTCCTGCGTTAGGGAAATTTGATAAACGCAAAATACTGCGGGTGCTGGAATCTGAAACAAAAACAGAAAATGCTGGAACATCATTCCTGGACACTGACAGGATGTGAGAAATTAGGCTCCTTAGTGAGCGGAGATGACAGGGTTTGCAATAAACAAGGAATGTGGGAGCAGACCTAGAGCAATCATTGTCCCTATACCTTCTTTCAGGAATGTGGACTGTGTTAATTGGTCTTCTGAATTAGAACTGACAATTAATTTACCCATCAAGTTTCCGAGTGTATTCAGTAAATGTTGAAGGATTTGTGTAAATTTCATCCACCACATAAAGAATTCCTTGCTTCTGATTATACTGCAAGGCTACAATGGTGCAAGTCTGCTTGCTGGTCTCCCAAAATGAATTTAGTTGGATTTGAGCTACTTGACATAAAATTACGCAAGGGAGGCAATGGCCGAGTGGTTTATTACTAGACGATTAATCCAGAAACTCAGCTCATGTTCTGGGGCCCTGGCTTCGAATCCTGCCACAGCAGATAGTGGAATTTGAATGAAAAAATCTAGAATTATGAATTTACTGTTACTTAACTAGAATTAAGAATCCATCTGGTTCACTAATGTCTTTTAGGGAAGGAAATCTGCTGTCCTTAACTGGCCTGATCTACATGTGATTCCAAAGTCACAGCAATCAACTTCCCTCTGAAATGGCCTAGCAAGCCAGTTCACCACCATTTTCTCAAGGGCAACAAGGGATGGGTAATAAATGCTGGCCAGCCAGCAACACCTATGTCCCATGAATGAATGAAAAAGTCATGTTACTGTAAAACCAAGATGATTCCAAACTGTAAGGTGAAACTGCAGAACTAAATTCCAATTAAATCTAAAATTCATTAAGATATTTATCTGCATTCATGGGATTTAACCTCTATTGCCCAATCCTAATTGCTCTCAGGGCAGACAGAGTAGGGTGGTACTTGTATTAATTAATTAAGAATGAGCTAACTTCATGCCAGAAACACGTTCCAGAGTATGGGCGAAGAGCTCAAGAAACAGAAACTCCCTTTCTGGGGCTTAGGCTATTGGCTGCAAACCATTTCCTTGAATAATCCTTGATTATGATGACAAAGCTTTGCCCTTTTGGTGAGCTCATTTTTTGAGTTGTTGTAGAATTAACTCTGTGTTTTTTGATCCAAGTGGAATTTACAGTTGCTGTGAACCATTGTAGTTCCAGATTTAGTTCAGGAGGAGCAATGTGAGTTGTCCTTAAAGTACTTGATATTAGATCACGATGGATGGTGACCCTGCAGTTTCTTTGGAGCTGTGTAGTTGTATTTTATTCAGACAGGAAAGTTTGAATTGAGATCAATTAATAACAGCAGCAAGTAACTGAAGAATCCATGATGAAAGTTATTTATTATAAGCATGTCTCTTTTCTTCTCTGTACATGTCTCTTCAGGCATTGCTTGGCTATGTTGTGATGCCAGGCGTCAAGTCAGAATGCAAGCACTTACTTACCTACAGAGGGCTCTATTGGTACATGATTTGCAAACACTGGATGCTTTAGAATGGGAGTCTTGTTTTAACAAGGTATTTACCAAGCCTCACTTCCCTCCAATTTAAAATGTTAACTTTTTAAAACGATTGATTGGAAACACGGTTTATACAAATCTGCTTTATGATGTGGTTTGTTTGCATAGGTGTTGTTCCCACTGTTAACCAAACTGTTGGAGAACATCAGCCCAGCTGATGTTGGAGGAATGGAAGAGACCAGAATGAGAGCTTCAACCCTGCTTTGCAAAGTGAGTTTGTCACCCAAAAGTTACCTTATTGAACAGGATTGACTGCCAGTGATTGATCAGATACTATGTGGTGGTGTGTTTTATTATACTGATAAGGAACTACTGGATGCTTTGAACAGTGTTGAGATTATTCAGTATATGACTTGGTGAACACTGAGATGTGTGTTAACTCCATAATATGGCTCTTTGTAGTAGATGCAACACTCTACACTGCTGGATAATGTTCATGAACCGGTGCCTCACCAATGTGTTGTTAGTTGTTTGCACTTTATAGTGAATGGTATAGTTAGGCTGGAAAAGACCTGTTATTTCCAGCATGGTTTCAACCTCTATTTCCTGCCCATTTTAATTTCCATTCCTATGCCAATATGAAGTGACTGAATATCAACTATTTTAAATCATTGGATATTCAATGATTTTAATTTCCTCCAAAACTGAACTTCAGAATGTTGAAACCTGGCTCAGCATCATTCATCAGATCATAATAGTATAATTTTGCATTAATTAGCAAAGTTACATGTGATAGAAATTGTGTGACACAGCTCCATGTTCTGCCGTTGAAGGAGGTGCTTTCCTATTACAAAATCCCAATAAGAACTGTTTTTGCATTTTTTGTGCAATTGTTTAACAGATCGGGCCACCTTTTGGGCAATGTGCCTGGAGTTTTTGGGTGGGATTTTACAACCTCGCTCGGTGCGGCTTGGAAAATTCCGTTTTGCAAGCCTCACCTGTCGCGATTCCAGGGCGGGCAAGGTGGTAAAGTTCTGACCCTCTCGTCAGTTGCTATTGATTAAAATGGATATTGTTATTCTCATCAGGTTCAAGTACAAGATAATGCTACCTGAGCCTAGGATTTATTCTGATCTGTGTACTGAAGTGGCCAGCACATTTGTCACGTATATATATTTTTGAGAACAATTGTATGTAGTTATGGTCCCCTTACCTCAGAAAAGATATTATTGCCAGAGAGGAAGTGCAACAAAGGTTCATCAGACTTGTTCTGGGGACAGCGGACCTGTCTTAAGAGATTGGACAAACTGGACCTGCATTCTCTAGAACGACAGGTGATCTCGTTAAAACCTACACAATACTTAAAGGAATAGACAGGGTAGATGCAGGTAAAATGTTTCTATTGGTTGGGGAGTCCAGAACCAGAGGGACAATTTCAAAACAAGCCACTTGGGACTGAGACGAGGAGAAATCTCTTGAGAGGGTTTTGAATCTTCGGAATTCTCCACCCAGAGAGGGCTGTGGAAGCTCAGTCAGTAAGTACGTTTAAAGCAGAGATTGATGGATTTCTGATCAACAATATCATAAGAGTTATGGGGATAACGGACGTAAAAGACATTGAAGTGTCCAATCAGCCATGGCCGTATTGAGTGACGGAGCAGATTCAATGGGCTGAATGGCCTTCTTCTATGTTCCTAACAGACTTTCTGTAGTAAAGGTTTACATTTTCTGCCCACCTGAAGGTTTTTCTCCAACACTTGTCGCCACTGTTATCTCTGCCAACATTTGCAGCGCTTTGGTTAACTATCCTGGACTTCATGGATAAATACATGCATGCAGGATCCAGTGACTTACTGGTAGGAGAAACTTTGAATCAAAATTTTCATAAAACATATTTGCAAAATGCTTGCTGTATTCTAAAGTGAGGAATTTAAACGATGAAAAGTTGGTTTAATTTGTTCCATAATCTTGGAGAAAATTAGTCTATTATTAGTTACACTATGGTTTAAACATAACCTTATCCCTGTTTCTGTATAATCCTTCAGCCCTACAACATTCAGATTGCTGTGCTCCTCCAATTCTAACCTCTTGAACGTTCTTGAGTTTAATTGATTGTGGCCAGGCCTTCAGCTGCTCTATTCTCTGGGAACAGCTTCCTATATTTCTCTGTCCTACCCTCCTTTCTTAAAGTCACCACCTGTAACCAAGCTTTTGGTCATCTGTTTTAATATCTCCTTAATGTTTCTCAATGTAGATTAGTCTGATAATGTCTATGGGGGCCAGTTTAGGATGTTTTATTACAATAAAGGTGTTTTATAAATACAAGTTGCATTTGATTTTGGCATATGTTCAATTATCTGCCTTTGATGGAGCTTATTACTCATGTCTCAATAAAACCCTATAATTACAATAATGTCTTGATACAATGTTCCTTCTAATTATTGTACATTTGTTGCACTGCAAACCAGTGATGTTTGTAAATAATGCATCCATCCAGCCTTTCTTTGGAAGCCAGGAGACTGGCCCTCAATTTAAGCTTTATAATGGGGTGAGATGGCAGTACAGTGGTTAGCACTGCTGCCTCACCACACCAGGGACCAGGATGAATTCTGACCTCGGATCACTGTGTGGAGTTTGCACTTTCTCTCCGTTTTCTGCGTGGGTTTCCACCGGGTGTTCCGGTTTCCTCCCTCAGTCCAAGATGTGCAGGTTAGGTGGATTAGCCAAACTAAATTGAATCCAGTATCCGGGGTGGGGGGGTTAGTGGGTGGATGATGGTGGTATTAGCAGGGTAAATGTGTGGGGTTACGGAATTAGAGTTTAGGTGGTGGTTGGTACAGACTCGATGGGCCAAATGGCTTCCTGTACTATAGGGATTTTATGATAATTGGGTTTAATTTTTAAAATGTTATAGAAATAATTGTAAATGTTGTTGAATTAATTCCAAAGTTAATAGATTACTGAATTTAGCATTAGACATTTGAGGTAATATTTGGCTAAATTAAAATTAATTGTCAATTTTCCAGTCACAACCTGAGTTAATTGTAAGTTTCAGTAACTTGATACCAAAAAAATTAACTGAAGGGAAGAGAAACTCTTGCTAATCTTACAAACTTTATAACCACTTGGATTCACACAAGCACATATCTTGTTTGATAACCCTTGTAACTTCAAGCAGTAGTTATTCATAGAATGTAGTTGCAAAGATTTGTTTTTAAGAAGTAGGATATTACCAATGCTCTTTCAAAGTTAGTTGTCTTGAAACAAATTATTCATTTATCATTAATATTAACAAAACATTTCATGTTGATGTTCAGTGAGCAAATATCTCCAAAGCATTTTATATACATCAGTGTGTAAGTTTGATTTTGTTAGCGTACCAGCTGACCTTAATATCAAGTGTTGATGTTCGCAGACCTTGGTGTTCTGATTAATCGTTTATCTACTAATGAGGCATCTGTACTGAGAACATCTTGTTTTGCAAACCTATTGACCATTGAAATTGAAACATAAGAAATTAGTAGTGGGAATAAGTTTGCATTGCTTTAGAATGGAGCCAGCCCAGACGCATCTTTCTGTAAACTTCCAATAAGAAATATAGGTACGAACAGAAGTTGTCTTAGATTTGAGGGATGGAATTAGTTTAATTTATACATTCCCAGGTCAGAGCGTATGGGAGATAACAATTATGTAAGTGAATTCCAGTTGCCATTGTAGAATTTGCCATGAAAAATTGACACATGCAGAGGTTTTCTCTTTCTGTTGTGCTTATTTCTTTTCTGCTCAGTTGGAAGCAATTCCAGAATCATTGAAGAACATGCTCCTGGTTATGGATACGGCTGGTATTTTCCACTGTGCTGAGTCAAGGACTGGCTATTCTCAGCTTTGGGAGATTACATGGGAGAGAATAGATTGTTTCTTGCCTCAGCTGAAGGATGAACTCTTTAAACAAACTGTTATTCAAGGTAAAAAAAAACTTCAAATGCATACTTTTCTCAAATTTGATAACTCCGTATACTCAGTTGTTGTGAGCCACTTACGCACACACCTAGCACCAAAAAATTCCTGGCCGCAGGTAGTGATTAAATATTGTCATGCTTTGTCTCTTTTCAAGATCAACATACTAATACACAGTAGCGAAGCACTGAAATTATATTGGTTGAAGTTGTCACTATTATTTCAATGTATGCCAACTTTCTCAGAAATGTATGCGTTTCTTGAGAACCTTATTAACAAATGAGAGTGTAAAAACTGACACTGTCCAGCTAAGAATCCGCGTAAACTATTAAATCCTGAGAAGGTGGTAGATATGTAACATTTTCTTTGTGTCTTTTTATGTATATAAAAAAATTAAAGCCATCAACTGTTTGAACATTATACATAGCCTGTTCAGGAAAATGTAATCATTTAGGTTTTTCAATTACTAATGAAGCTCATTCTAATGTAGCAGGTGCATTGCAAGGGACTGAAGACAATGAAACTCTTGCCATAGAACAGAAATAGTATCAATCATTTTAGGCAAATTTACTCTCCGCTCAGAATTGCGGCAAATGAAGGAAACTATTTTTGCTTGGAGTTGACAATGAGCAGCTGAGATATCAGGAATCGGTGCAACACAAACCAAGCAACTTTAAAATTTTTTGAAAATGTCTGTGCATTTTGCCATTTTTAATCAAAAGGCATTATGAATCAGCTTTGCCGTTAGACTATTAATATCTTTTGTGTGGTCTTTTGAAAGACAAATCTAGCATATACTGATATTCTATTCCTGAACTGTCACAGCATATTCAAATTGATCCAAGCGTTTGCTGGTGTCTCTCTTGAGCTGCCTGTTTATTTAAATTTTCATTAGGAAACAAATGTTTGCAGCGTCTCACCTCTGCAACGCTTCAGTATTGTCTGTACAATTATTGACCAAATGGAACATTCACATTAGATTCTCCAACATAAGGGCAATGCAAAAAAGTGACCATATCTACCAGAATAGCCCTGATCTGACTCTGGTGAATAATAGTGGATAGTGTCAGATATCATCTCTCACTGCTGGGGTTAGGGTATGAAAGTTAACTTTGGTAGATGTTCAAACTGAGTTTCCTAAAAGCTACGCAAACTGTCATTCATGGCTCAGTGGCAGCACACTCTCAGTCAGAGCTTCAAGCTCCACTCCGGAAACCTGGGCACAATCTAGGCTGGCATTCCAGTGCAGTTACTAAGGAGTGCTGCAAGTCTGTCTGTTGTCTTTTGGGTGTTATGTTAAACCAAGGCTCTGGGTGAATTTAAAATATCTCCTAACATTTCAAAGACTTTTTGCTCAAATCTGCTATCGTGTTTCTCATTATCGTGACGGTGATTATATTTCAACGGTACTTGTTGGCTGTGTAAGTACTCTGACATGTCTCAAGGGCGTGAATAATGTAAAAATGCAAGTTTGTTGTTTATTACTTAACAGATTGTAGATCGTAGACTTTGTACACAAATATATATGCATAAATCTTTGATTCCTTGATGACAGTACTGATTTGTACCGCTGAGCTAAATCAAATCTAACTTGCTACAGAACCTAAATGAACAAAAAATATATTCAAATCTTTATGAAAATTACTGATTTATCTTGTAGATCCTGTCCTTGGTCCAGCAGTTGAGCCATCTTCTCCAAATTCAATACAGCAAGCTAGCGGTTCACAAACATTGATAGTCCCAGAAGCAAATTCATCCACTAGTCAAGCAACTGCATCAGAAAACCTTGCTGAGGCCAGTGCCAAAGGTGAGTATGAGCGACTTCAGTTCAGGAACTTTAGGCCTACAGAACCTTAAGATCCAAAGTCTCATTTCAACGTGATGACATTGAATTGGAGTTTGGATTTGGTACAATTTGTCCAGATATCAAATTTTCCATGCCTGCAAGGAATAGCATTGTGAAGCTTTCTGTAGTCACACAGCCTGGGACAGAATCTGCTTGAGCACAGTTCACAGGATTGTTGCATCACAGGCTGAGGCCATTTGGCCCATTGTCTTATATTTTGTCATCAAACAGCTAATGAATTTCAGTTGTAAGTTATGTCCAGCCCTTTGCGGTGTTTTACAAACCACTGTGCTTGAACCAAGTCACACACTCCAGATTGAATTCATTGATGCAGCAAGTTTCTTTAACCTGTTGTCATTTGGGGACCTTTGAGGGAGCTGTTATAATCACCATGCTTTTTGGAGTCGTTTCTGTTTATTAATACTGCTGTGGCTCTGTACAGTTTGACATGTTCATGGACAACTTGTGATAAATGTATTTTTAGCTGTATTAATAGAACTGCATCATGTTATGAGTCTTAAATATGTCCAGGTTTTAATGATCTATTACACTACTTGATGGTACTAGCTGCTGGATGATTTCAGGTTTGAGCAGAAATTTAATCCCAGATTGTCGCAATAGTAAAAACTTTACCTCCATGCCCACTCTTGCATCACCTGGGGAACTACTCATCCGGCAGAGGATGTGGAGTTTGAAAAAAAGTCTAGGCAATGTAATAAAGAATTAACAAAAGTCCAGGGTCTGTTTTTAATTCCCTCAACCTTAATTCTTGGTTGACTACAAAATCTTCAATGTAAAATCTAGCATATTTATTGATTAATTAATCCTTTTGTCTCCCAGAAACTGAAAATACACGATTTGGAGGAACTCCCAGCCTTACTCCAATAACAACTCCAGTCTCTACACCAGTGAAGATGAGCGTTGGATCAGATAGTAACCAGTCACTTGCTCAATCTCCATTAATTCTGCAACCTCTTACTTCTTCATTGCAAGTTGGTGTTCCATCCATGCCTTTGCCTATAATACTTAATCCAGCTCTAATTGAAGCTACATCTCCTGTCCCACTGTTGTCCACACCCAGGCCTACTACTGCCTCCACTGCATCTGAGGTGAACTAATAGTTCTCATCAGGGCAAAAACCAATTATTTGTGCTTTTCACACACCCAGCAACTGTTCTGTGGGTGCACTGTTTTACAATAGTTACTTCCTTCCTTCTGTCCACTTTTGTATTACAGTTCACCTGTTTCAAACCAATCATCAAACATTCACTGGGTGTGCGGTCTGTATCAAACAAATCATTATACATCCACGAACATAGAGTGTAGTGCTCCATAAATAGCATTGCAGCTATTCTTCCCTTCTACTGCTATGAAATCCATAGAATTTTCAGACATCGTAGAGGTAGGATGTTGAAGACAGAAAGGACATCTGTGGTACACTGCAATTTTGTTCAGGCTGTTTCTAAAATGAGCTGTTTTAATTTACATAAGGATATTTTATTATTTGCAAATGAATTACTCATCTTGACTATAATGTTCTGCCCCCTTGCCCCCCACAATTGATCACTGGATTGACTTTCCTTTCAAACCAGAAGATGCACATTAAACTGGAATATTAAAGTACGATTAACAATGGTTTAAAACATTTTCAAAAAATCCTACCTTTGTGTTTCTGCCTCTTAGAGACTGGCCTGTTGTAATTAAATGGTACAATAGGTCTCTAATAAACTATAAAGAGGAGTGAAAGTTTTGCTGTGATAAAATTCAGGACTGTTCCTGAGGAAATTTGTGACAAATCAAACAAGGTGTTCATAGTAGCACCATTTGGTATAGCTTTTTCAAGGCAATGCCCACAGCCCCCATTTCAAATGTTAATTTATTTCAATTAGCACCAATCTTGATTATTTTCGCTTCTATTTCCCAGCCTTGTTCACTGCACAGTATCAACAAATGCGGCTGGGTTCTGAATGTAAAACATTAACAGTGTAAATATAGAATTTTGCAGTAAAGATCCTTAAATGCTAGTGGATATGTTGAGCCTTGTTTTACATTCCTGTCCTTAGTTTCCTTGCTATGCTGGTATCCAAGATTAGCCATAAATGACCCGATAGTCTTCAATAAAAGGCATGAAAGGCCAAAGCTTGTGTAATTTGAGACCAACAGAATCTATATTTAAAAGTCTTTGTTACTTTGTTCCAGATTTTGTACATTTGTCTGATTTTAATTTAATGGTAGTGTGGAAAATGTCAGCAGGGCCTTCTGTATCTGCAAACTTTCATGATCTGTTCCACTATACTGTAAGGTTGGTTAAGAACAGTAAACACATAATAAAGGTAATGTATATAAATGAAGAAAGATAAAAACAAAATTTAAATGTACTTTTTACAAGAGTAATAAATATCAAATGTAAAGAAATGTAGGCTGTGGTTTGTTGATTTAACATTTCAATATTCCAGATGAATAAAAAATTCAGATTTTGGATAGAAACTTGATAAATTATGAATAGATAAAAAGGGTTAAATAGGCCTTTAAGCTGTTCAGGTCACACAGCATAGTCATTTCATGCTATCCAAACTGTGAAGATAACATTTTTAGCATGGTCCCCTAACCCACTACCACTTGGAGGAAAAATAATAAAGTGTGTGGTTAAACCAAATTTAATGTGATCCAGCCATAGTGTTCATATTTTTATTAACTCACTGCAATAGAGTGATAGAGACATCTGATTATCATGTGGTGAGATCTTAAGCTGTATGAATCCCCTGCTCCAGTGCAGGGAGGTAACAAATACAAGAAATTATAGCTGAGAATTTATATTAAAAGTAACTTTCATGCACCTCTTCCAATGTAAATACTTAAGTTATTAACCCCCAATCTCTCTCTCTCATATCATTCTTGCCTAAATAGAAAAATGTTTCTCAGCTAGACAGGCAAATCATTTTCTCATGGAATTGTCTACTAGGAACAAACCATGACTGCTTAGTTCATACCATTTTTGAGAGCAACAGTCACCACAGTCTCACTCACCAAGTTAGGAAATTAGGTGCTCCAAGGGTACAGACCTATATGCAAGTGGAGATCACGTTAAAATATGTTACAGGCATCCTGCCCACTATTTATCCATTGCAACAAATCATCTGCAACTACTTTTACTTCAAAAGAAAATATACTTCATTGACAATTTCACATTCGTATGTCAAGAGATGCAACATATTCCCATATTTCCAATACCAGAATCTCGATACAATATTTTTGTTGTTTTTATTTTTTTTTAAAAAGCTGTCACACTATCAAACTACAGCAAGTGGTACAGGGAGACATTACAGTCAAATTGCTGCTTCATTTTCCAATTGTTCCTTTACACACTGGAATGTGAAACCAATGTATCAGATTAGAAGGGATACTTAAAAACCACATGTACATGGAGTCATAAAACAATGTCTTCCACAATTTTCTTTAAAAAACTAAGTATCAGTAAAATCATCAAAAGAAATTTAAAGATGCACAGTATCAAGGTTTTTTGATTTTTTCCCATAAAGTAAATTTCAAACCGTTTTCCCTGCTTGAGAGAAGTACTATAAAAAACGTATTAAGTTTACACTTCAGAACATGTTCATGATCACAGAACTCATACTTTTGCACCTTCTCATTTACTTATTAAACACAAATACACACACTTATCTGTATTGTCAGACAAAAAGCTGTTAAAATCTCCAGCTTTCCATTTTTAAAAAAAGATAAAAACAGGTTACTTTGTATCAAGTTTTGCCATTTCCTGCACGTAGATACCGATGCTTTCACTGTCAAATAAGACAAAAAATATGTTCTTCAGCGATGACGACGTTGTGTTAACAAAATAATTGGAGATGGCCTTGAGGATATGCTGTGCTGCAATATGCTTTGGAAAACAATTTCTGAAGGTACAAAAAACAAACTATTACTTCATTTATCAAGCCTCATTTCCACATTACTATGGTAGTACACCCACTTAAGTTTTTAGCCTTTTGTGAATCTTTGATACAATTTAACAGCTTGCAGATATGTATTGACTATGATATTAACTTTTGTTTTATGGACTTCAATGGTAGTCCATGTAGCTTGAGACATCCCATTTTAAAAAGGACAATTAAAACTATTCACAAGTAGTCAGGGAAAGAGAACAGCGCAGGTATACGGTGACAGCATTTTCAATGTTCTTAAGACTTGAAGTAATTGGGCAAAGATTAATGAGAATTTTAAATTAAGAGCAAAAAACTTAGAAATTTTTTCTACACATGTAGGTTGCACCCGAGACCACCTCTGGAGATAAAATGAATATCATATAATGCCTTGTATTATTTCTCCCAGTAAATATTTTTGTTTACAAATGGCTAATCTCATTAATGGTTTAAATTGGTCACCCCATAGATGGTCAGCTACATCAAAAACCTTTTTTTGTCCACAACTGATGTGTATATAGAAGTTCAATTGCAAAGTTCTTGGAGTTCATAGACACACAAAAAAAAAATTATATGGTGCTTAGTGGCTCACAGGTCTATCTTATCCTTTCTATTTTCCACACCGGTCTCCTGAGTGTCTGATCCAGGTTAAACTTTTTGTAGTGAGTGAGAAAAGCAGATTTCTTCTATGGTTGATCTGAAGGGAATTCACTGAAGAAATAAGCACTAGTAATTCAGCAAAATTATCCACGCCAAATCAGCACAGTTTGACTGCTGGTCTTCATCCTTCATCCACAATTGTTGACAAGAGCTCTGTTTGGCCATGAGGTCCACTTCTTTAGAACAAAGCCTTTATCAATTAGTCTTCAGTAGGAATCAATATATGATTTAAATTATTTCCACTACTGTTGCACCATTGCCCAAATCCAATGGAAAATGTTGGCAGTGGATGTTTTCTATCAGATTTGCTAGCTTGGCAGTCTCAAAATATCTTCAGAAAGGAGCAAGAGACCAGGTGGAAAATCCTGGTCATATATTCGGTCCCAGCTTCCACCCAAATCCCTTTGGGTCCACTATCTAAGACAGCTTCTAACCTGTACAATGATTAAACTTAGTGTTATCATTCACTGTTTAGCAGACTTGAGGCCATTTATGTAATGCATCCAGGACTGTCAGAACCAAAGTTAGAAGCCATTTCAGTGGCTGAGATGGAGTTTGTTGCTTTGTGCTCTGTCTAGAACATCCACGTTCAGTTCCAGAGACATGCAGATCATGACACCAGAGCAATTGGTGTGAGGGGCACTATCCTCTAGTTTTATCACTATTGCCAGCACAATATATATATGTGTATCTTTGTTGTACAACTTATTTGAAAAGCTACTACTGGCCCTATTTCCATGACAGAATGTTTTTGCCACCTCCTTTGCATATAATTCCAATCCATTGCTGACTAGGGACATTTGAATTGCTGAAAGTAGTTGCACAATTCCAGAATTAGATCAAATTAATACTTACTGTAATTAATATTTACTTCCCAATGGGAAGTATTCATCCTGATCAACCATTTGATAAATGAAGACTTTGATGCATCAAGTAGTCATTTGGTGCATCAGGGAGTTTCTAACTAATGAATAAAACTTGTGTATAAGAGATAAAGGAATTGTTGGGTACCAATGGTGGTGTCTCAAAGCACCAAACTTGGCAACCTCTCCTTTCTAATAATGAACAATCTTCGGGGACAATGTTAAATACGTGGACGACCATCATAGTAGAAGCATTTGAACATCCTACCTTGGTTGGTTTGCAGACCGACCTGAAGCTCGAGAGCTGGTCCTGTCCAATGACATGGAAATCAACCCCAAAAAACAAAAGAGTTTATTAGTAATTTTAGGAGGGGGTGATCTGCATTACGAGAGCTCCCACCGTGAAAACTGCATAAAATTACAGAACAGAAACAGGCCATTTGGCCTAACGGATCCATTCTCCACATGAACTTCTACCCCGTTTCAGGGAATAATAAAGATTTAAATTGTGAGGCTCAGATTAATTCCATTTACAAAACAAAATGGCTGCCTTTACCTAACAGTCAAGTGGTGGCATTCCAAAGGCATACCTTCAATGTAAGATGAGCAATTAGACAGGTGCAGTGGGATAGTTTAGGTTGGTGAGATGTACAAAGGTTTTGATTCAGCTGTGCCAAAATTAAAGTGGTGCATTTTATGTGGCTATAATGCAAAAACAGCAAATCTGGACTGCATCAATGGCCATTAGCGGATCGTAGACAGTTTGTTGCAACTATTGGTCTTTGTAATCTTGATTAGTTTACATCTGAGAAGCTGTGACATTTAACATTAGGAGCTCAAGAATGAATGAATTAAATACTCTTCACTTTAAATGGAGACTGTTTAAGAATTATTTTTGAAATTAATGTGAACTATTTTACAAAAATAATTTTTAATTAATTATGGCAGTGCATAGCAAAGCATTGGGAAATATCACCTAACACTGATCACTGAAATGGTACTAATAGTTGCTTTAACAAATCAGTCATTTTTCAACACAGTTTAATTTTACAATACTTCACTGCTCGAAAGAGCTTAAAAAACATATAGTTTCTGAAATAAAACTGTGCTGACATAGAGACTTTGTCCAAATCCTTCTATGGCCTTGCACCTCCCCATCTCCAATTTCCTGCAGCCCACAACTTATCAAAATTATGGAGTCTGGTGCAACCCTAATACCTTCGACCTGTTACTGACTTGTCTCTTCAGCCATCTAGATTCCAAGTTCTGCATTTCCTTTCTCAAATTTCTCTTCCTCTGCCTTTAAAACACTGCTTGGAAACCTCACTGAGATCAAGTGTTTGGCCACCTGTCCCAATGCTTCTTTCTTTGGTTCTGTGGCAGCTTTTAGATTATTCTCCTGTGAAGCAGTGACTGTTTTAAAGGCACTGTATAAAACTTAAGTTGTTGTTGAGGCAGACACTACTGACATGTATGACTTTAGGCAACAACGAGACCTAGCTACAGACCTGCCTTTGTTGCTCTTTCAGAAAACAGACAAAGGTTCATTTGAATAGTATAAGCAAGCCATGAGGGCCACTTTACATTTATCCTGCAAAGTGAAAAATCTCCAATGGGCTAGAGGATGAGTAGATATATCCTTGCCAGCACTTCGGACAAAATAACATTATGCTCAAATATCCAAGGGAGCATCAGAGGTTTTATCTATTTGTGGTAAACTTCATCTTAAAATCCAGAGATTTAAGAAATGTTTGGACATCTCTCTTCTGACAATCCAGGAAGTACAGCAAGGCCTATAAGAACCAATGTGAAGAATATCTGCTTTCATCCAGTTGTTAGGATCTTCTAGTTACCAGGAAAAAGTATAGTTTCTTTTTCATTGTAGTTGTGGCACCCACTGATTTCAGACGTCCCTCAAGTATTTACCTAGGTTTGCATCTACAAACAAAATCTCAACAATTGGTTTGTTCAGCCAGAGAGCTTTTCTATTACATGACAAACCAATTCCAGGTTTCCACCACAGCCTTTACAGGAACCATGATCCAAGATATCTATGGTCGATTAGTTTTCAGACAGAACTTCTCAGCATTATGAACTCTGTAACTCAATATCTTTGAGCAATGGTAATGTTTCAAACCATAAAAGGAAATCACTCTAGTAACCTAATTTGCAATATTTTGGCAGGCCTGCACTTGTTACCCACCAACCTCAACTACCAATACCATAATATTGCAAGTCTAGTTGTGTTGTCGTCCTTCAAGTCTCATTGCAAGGTTCATTTCTCCAAGATGCCAAACATTTGGCACACACAAAGAAACAGCGGATCTCTTCAGTGGGATTATGATCTTATCCAATGTATAATTAAACCCTCTATAGAACAGTAGACACCATATTCTTGTATTAATTAGCTAGGTCAGATGAATATTTTGCTTTAAGATAGCAGAGCTGAAAGAGTTGATCTCTTCTTCCCTTCCAACATTCATTTTCAGCTGATCAGAAGCAATGAGTTCCAAGTTATATCACACTGCATTGGTCACAAAATCCATGGCTTCAAGATCAAATCCTTTTTGTTCGATCTTCTTCATGCCCTCGTAACCAAGTAGCCTCCTCCTGTGTGCAGAGCTTTTTCAAAGAGGCTAGCTCTAGCAACAACAATGTTTTAATTACATCAATCCTCCACCGTTTCATGCAGCAAGTGCATAGAAAAGATAAAAGCATGCAATTTGGGACAACAGGACCCACCCTTAAAAAGAATCCCAACATGCAAGAAATATTATGTACTGTACAGCAGCACAGTCAAGGGCCGTCATCTCAAGTTACTTCAATGTCAAGCATCTTGGCAATGGGAAAATGTTTACATTCATAGACCTTTTCACCACTGTGGTTGACCTCACTTTATTTGGCAACTTTAACTGAAGTAATTCAATTACAACCTCAGGAGATCACACCCTTGACAGTAACCATGAATGTCCCCACATTATATGTAAAATAGCAAGGTGTAGTTTTGTGTTTGCTCTCAGTGGATGAAACATCAAGTCATTTTCTCCAGTTGGTCATTCCCTGTTCTAACCATGCAGTCCTGCACATTGCCAGATTTCTATCCATGGTCACCAAAGCATTGGATTTTTAATGAACCTATTGGTGCTGCTATAACCAGCATCTACCCATTTTCTTCCTGTAGTTCTTGGACCACACATGTGGATCCCCATAATGAATGGAGGGGAAGCAACATATCTTCAAGTATCCTGACATTCTTATTTAAAAAGATGGGGGATTAGTTTTTAATGAGCTCAGAATACATTTTTCCTTTTATAGAGATCAAGTTCTAGATGAAAGAGATATAGTTTGCAAGCAGCAACCTGACCAAAATAAAATGACATACTAACTTATTTTAATAATAAATGTCACCATGACTCATTTTAAACAATTACATTAGCTCAACTGCAACACATTTCCGTACTTAATTTTTAAATAAAAGCAGAATCTCTCAGGATACTGAGTTATTTTCTAAACAGTATTAAGAAACCTTCAAAATCTAACAAGTAATAAATTTTACCTGCTGCTGGCGATGGATGGAAAAGCAATTGATTTGAGCTTCTTTTCATCTGCCAGGGTCAGGCAATTCTTCACAGTTTTTTCCAGTTGCTCCTCACATTTATCAACTCCCCACTGTGGGATGTTGCAGTGAATGACGAACTTTGCTGGCAGTCCAGGGGCCAGACCCAAAACGGCTACAACAAGAGGATTAATTATCAATTAACCTCTCAAAGATGGTATTTATTTTACCTGCATGAAACAAGCTTCGTTTTAAAACAGCACAAAGTATTCATAAGTATGCAAGTGGGAAGGCCAATTGCTAAGTTCATACAGATTTTGGTTGTAGACATACACATATCAAGGAAGGCCATCTTAATTAAAGGTAGTTAATGTGTTATATTTCTGTAGATCAGTTGCTTTATACTCAATTTTACTTATCCTGAAATTGTGAAGCAGTAATTTTCATAAGTAAGTGACCCATGGAGCTGTAAGATTTTTTGAAACTTCTATTTGGTATAGCGGTTTTGACTTGCTATTAAAAGGTGGAATGTGTTTAGGATCGCCACTCTGGCATAGCAGCCCCACCACCCACTCCTTGCTGCAACTGCATTGGCTGTGAAGTTGCTGGATCTCAGAGTATATTTTCTGGGTTCCTCCTCAGCCAGCTGAGTTTTGTTTCTCTTTGTCTCTTCCAATGCCCTTTTGAGCTCTGCCCTCCAGAGGTTCTGGCTTTTGCAGATGTTATAAACGTTTACCATCATATCTCACTTGCAGGTGTCTTTGCAGCAGAGGTATGTATATCCAGAAGGCCATGACCCAGTGGCCCGCTCACGGTATAAAGGTCTTCCGGTATAGGGTTATTATTTATCGAAAGGAAATGGCTGAGCCATAGCAGACATTTGCTGGTTTAGTAATGAGTATATAGAACATAGAACTCTACAGCACAAACAGGCCCTTCAGCCCACTAGTTGCACCGATCACTTCTATACCTCCTAAGCCATAGACCTATCTATAACCCCCCAATCCCATTAGATCCCATATACTCATCCAGAAGTCTTTTAAAAGACCCCAGCGAGTTCGCTTCCACCGCCACCGACGGTAGCCGATTCCATTCACTTACCACCCTCTGAGTGAAAAACTTACCCCTAACATCTCCTCTGTACTTGCTTCCCTGCACCTTAAATCTGTGTCCTCTCGTAGCGACCATTTCAGACCTGGGAAATAGCCTCTGAGAATCCACCCTATCTCTTCCTCTCAATATCTTATAAACCTCTATCAGGTCGCCTCTCAACCTTCGTCTCTCCGGGGAGAAGAGTCCCAGCTCCCTCAACCTATCTTCATAAGGCATGCCTCCCAATCCAGGCAACATCCTTGTAAATCTCCTCTGCACCCTTTCAATAGCTTCCACGTCCTTCCTATAGTGAGGCGACCAGAACTGCACACAGTACTCCAAGTGGGGTCTGACAAGGGTCCTATTAAGTTGACAATTGCCGATGAATATTGACCCTAGACACATGAAGCCATCAACCAGACTCACAAGATATTTATTGAAAGCAGTATAACATCCTGGACAGTCACAATCTTCTCCTCAAGCCAAACTCTTTACAGGTACGCGCGTGTCTATCAATTTGCCATTAAAGAAGTTTTCCCTGGTACGGTGCATTAGTGCATCATCATCATCATAGAGCAACTCTGAGGACTTGCTGCTCTTCTGTCTTGGATCTCAGGTCATAAGGCTAAACAGCTTCAGTTGGTTCTGATATGCAAGTCGACATCTTTTGGTAAGCTGGGAATATGACAGCAGAGAAGAACGTGCAAAGTATCACTATTCAAACATAACTGCTGACCCACTGTTAACCTCTCCACTTGACAGTCATGAGCATCTATGGAGCAAATGTCACTTATGGTTGCTGCCCCTGCAGAAACACAGGCAGTAGTTGCAGAAGGGCCCTGCACAATGAGGCCAACCGACACAATTGTCACAGCTAGTGAGCAGGTGCTTTCACCTCAGTCAATAGATGAGTACAGTACATCATTGGAGTGTCCATGTTTGCAAGACATCACATGTTGCATGTCTTTACTCACAATTAACTTAGTTTCTTTGAATGCTCTTTACTAATCAATTATTTACAATGTACACATATGAGCAGGTTTCCACAAGTGCCAATGAAGACTGTAGGCCATAGTCCATCTCTACACAATGGTAATAATTTTGAAAGATGCATGTATGGTTGACTTCCTTGTGGAGGCTCACACTTGCAGTGACAGCTGTGCCTTCACGTTAAACACTCTGGGACCTCCAGCTAAATGTTGCTGGATCACTGATCATTCACAATAATGGCACTCTGCATGGATCTCTCTCTTCGACTCCTGGCCATAGCCATACCTTATTCTCAAGGGCACCAAGGGTTGGGCAATAAACGCTACAATGTCCACATCCTGTAAATGAATTTTTAAATGTGGTCCACCTTCCACATCTGTGTCTTCTTCAAGTCCCCTTACTCTTTACTCACGCCTTCAGCCTGCTCCCCTTCTGACATGGAAGGCCCTTACACTCTGCCTTAAGCATCACTTCCCTTTGCTCTGCTTATTGTAGAGCTTGCAGCATACAAGTGAAGCAGCATAGTGGTTTTCAACCGATGTGCCACAGCACATAGGTATGCACTGACAACTGTCCAAGTGTGCTCTACTATTTTGTAGGAAGACACAAACTTTCCACATTTTGAGAAACTAGTAGTTCTGCTGGAGGGGATTCTGTGAAAACCCGTACCATAGTGGAAGCCTGGTGTTTCATGCTAACTTGGATTTAAACTGTTAATAAAGAATGAAGGATTTGAGTAAATTATTCGCTTAATTGAGTTATGCTGGTGTCATTTGTATATAATCCACTGACTTGTTCATTGCTCTTATATTCATCAAAGGAGAATCAAACCTGACCTCCAGGCATTAAATTAAATACAACAGGAGTAAGTGAAGTCATTTTATCTGACTTTTTCTCATCTTGGATACAGTTATGTTATCTGAATGAGATTTTGCTGCTTCATCGAGCAGGCCAACAGCCTATGCCAGAGTTCTGGTGTGCAAATTGCCCTTATTGTAACTGGGGCACAGTTTGTGGATTACATAGGGTGTTAGCAGCCATATAGAACAAAGAACAACACAGCACAGGAAACAGGCCCTTCGGCCCAACGAGCCCGCGCCGCCGTCCCATTGTCTCAGTGACCTATTCATGATTTTAGTCTACGCCTAATGTGCGAGGATCAGGGAGGTCCAATATAGGGACAATTTGTTACCCAATCAATCAGCCTAAAAGCACATCTTTGGGATGTGGGAGGAAACCGGAGCACCTGGAGGAAACCCACGCAACCACGGGGAGAACGTGCAAACTCCCACAGACACAGGCCCAAATCCATGTGTCCGCACAGCAACAGAGATAGTCTCTGAGCTGTCATGTTGCCCTCGAGATGGTCCAGTTTAAGCACACTAACGACATGAAGCAATAGGCAACTCCCGAAGCAACGTCCAAGAGCAGCCCACTACAACCTGCCGCATGCATGCCCCTTGCTGGTCAACAAGGTGGACTTAAATGCCTGTGGAGACAAAAAATTCATTATTAAACAGGCAAAGACTGTAACATCCCTGAGGCAAAAACGGAATCCCAAGCCTACAATGTTTAGTAAGGCCTGCTATATCCCCCTATATGTAGACCGCTCATGTGGCTGTCTAAGTGACTCTTAAACAACCCTAGCGTGCCTGCTTCCACCACCTTACTCGGCGGTGCATTCCACACCCCCACTACCCTTTGCATGAAAAACTGCCCTCTAATATTTGTCTTATACCTAGCCCCCCTCACCCTAAGCCCGTGACCCCTCGTCTATCCATTTCTAATAGCGGAAAAAGCTTACCACCATTTACTCTATCTATCCCCTTCATAATCTTATAAACCTCTATTAGATCCCCCCTCAGCCGACGTCTCTCAAGGGAAAGCAGCCCAAGTTCGTTCAATCTTTCCTCGTAAGACAGCCCTTCCATACCAGGCAGCATCCTGGTAAATCTCCTCTGCACTCTCTCCAGGATCTCTACATCCTTCCGGTAGTACGGCGACCAGAACTGGACGCAGTACTCCAAGTGAGGCCTAACCAACGTTCTATACAACTGCAACATCAGACTCCTACTCTTATATTCTATACCCCTTCCTATGAAGGCTAACATACCATACGCTTTCCTCATCACATTCTGCACCTGCACCGACACCTTCAGGGACTTGTGCACTTGCACCCCCAGGTCTCTCTGTGTATCTATACTCCGGATAGTTCTACCTTTTATCGTATAACTCCCCTCCACATTATTCCGGCCAAAGTGCATCACTTCGCATTTCTCCGGATTAAATTCCATTTGCCATCTATCTGCCCAATCTACCAGCCTGTCTATGTCCTGTTGCATTGCCAGGCACTGCTCCTCAGTACCCGCCAATCCAACCATCTTAGTGTCATCAGCAAATTTGCTGATCACACCACCTACCCCCTCTTCCAAGTCATTAATATATACCACAAATAGAAGAGGTCCTGGTACCGAGCCCTGCGGCACACCACTGGTGACAGACCTCCAATTGGAAAAGGAGCCTTCCACTACTACCCGCTGTCTCCTCCTCCCAAGCCAGTTCTCCACCCATCTACATACCTGGCCTTGTATCCCATGAGCCTTCACCTTTTCTATCAGCCTACCACGAGGGACCTTGTCAAACGCCTTACTGAAATCCATATAGACGACATCAACGGCTTGTCCTTCGTCAACCGTTTTTGTCACCTCTTCAAAAAATTCCACTAGATTCGTAAGGCACGACCTCCCTGTAACGAAGCCATGCTGCGTATCCCTGATCAGATTGCAGCGCTCCAGATGTTCATACATCCTATCCTTGAGGATCCTCTCCATTAGCTTGCCTATAACTGAAGTCAAGCTCACCGGCCTATAATTCCCTGGGTTATCCCTCTGACCCTTTGGCCAGTAGGAGACCAAGTCGCCAGGATTGCCACCATGCAGCAGGGCAAAGCAATAAAGCTGCGGCAGATTTGACTCTTTTTCTAAAGGTGTATTGGCAGCTGAATGAAAAGCATGCACAGACATGTTGGAAGTTCCTTCTGTCGCATCTCTGGTTATAAACCAGCAAGTCTGTCAGTGGGTGCCTTAAGGGCAGTCAATTACACCTTGCATATTGGGGAAAGCTGGCTATTCTGGTAAAACCCACTGCCCTCTGTCATTATGAGGCCACATCCATGGGGAAGCTGATGAAGTCAGCCATGCTTGTGGACAAGGCATCAGTGACAGCAAGGATGAAATGATGAGCAGCCAACAGAAATCAGCAGTAGAGCCCTGAAATGATCCCATGATGTTCCGTGCTACCGCCCTGTCAATGTGTATTGATGTAAAAGCCTGTCATTAATGAGGACACTGATGTCTGTTACCATCTGCCTGGACAGCCGCTTGGATGTTTCAAGTTAGGTACAGCTGCTGCAACAGACCCTGTGTTCCAGGTCTTCTTGGCTTCTCATCCTTCTTGTTCTTGGCCAGGCATTCACTCTCTCTCTGCCGGGGGACCCTTCCTCCTACTGTGCGACACGGCTCCTGTATTGCCTGCAAGTGCAAGGGAGCTGGATCCATCTTCAGTGACTAGGTAGGATTTCTTCAAACCCTAGCTGAAAGGGTTGAAGTGCAGTGTTGCTTGTGGATTTTTATCAGCTCCTGAATTCTCCAGGTACCTCTCCCTCTTTCAGCCTCCCTTGTGCAACTGCAAGCAGCTCACTTGGAGCCTTTTTGTTCATTATATGGAGAACATATGTTTACTTGCAAACTTTGAGGCTTTTCAACTCTTCTGAACGGCATTCCGTGCTGTACATAACTCATTATTTCTGCTATAGTTTACAAGACCTTCTAAAAAGTTGTCCACCTTCTTTGAATCCCAGACCTTCTGTTTCAACATTTACCACAATAGTGCCATTGGCACAGTGTGCAAGCTTCCTGACCTCACCCCCTTTCTCCTGCTCTTGAAAATGGCCAGCACTGAAAATTGGTGCAGAAATTCTGGATTTGTCCCAGCTGCCAATTCTTTTCTCCTGCCTGACTCCATCTGTCCCGAACCAAATCCAGCCCTCAAAAAGTTCAAGTGAACTAATCTAAGTGCAAGGTGCTGTAGTCCAAAGGGATCACTGCTATTATCAACCTCCCTGGATCGACATTTGTAGATTACAACAAACCTCAACGATTTGCTCATTTACATGTGACAAAAAACATTTTGTAAGCAGACTGATTGTCCTGCTACATCATTAAAGTGAAGTTACTTTGGGTGTGCTGAAGCACAGATTTCCTATTTTAAATCAGACCATGAAGTTTCTTTTGCACATGCGTGTATAACAGCAAGATACCTAATGACCAAGAGACTGCAGAGCTTGAAGCAAAACCCCAAAACTGTACTCTGGGTATTCCAAAAGGCAGAATTTCCTAACATACAATTCCTTGCAAAGAGTTATGACAAATATCTACACACTTTCAGATTCAGTTCAGTAATCCAAGCCACTTCATGTCATGGATAAATGGAACTCTGGGGCACTTATGAACCTGGAATCTCAGATGTCAATATCAGCTCCCACTTGTCTGATCAGAAAAATATTGGTTCAAAGGTCAGATTCCTTCAAACACTCTGCCGACCTCCAACCAGATCTGTTTCAGCTACATGAGTCAATGCTAATGAACATTACTATGGTGCATATCATAACAGATATTTGGTCAAATAAGCTATAACCAATCGGTCCAGACAACTAAACCGCAATCAAATAGTTGTCTGGAATGAAAATATTTTGACATTTAAAAACATAATCATTACATGGTTCCCAATAATGCATTGCTGTAAAATGCCCTTGGCTTAAAAATTAAGATATGCTTGTTTAATTATGGCATTCAAAACACCAACATAATTTGATTTTCGTGATTGTTAAAATTTCAATTTAAAATATATCAAAGTAATTCTTCAGTGTATTATTCATGCAGAAACTTCAGATAATAAATTCAGATCTTTAAATATGATTTCAGTATAGTTAAGTGTTGAAAGATAATAAACTTTAAAAAACTTGCCCCCAGTTACTTCCAAAGGTCCATTAGATTTTCGCAGTTCTTTCACAGCATCCAAAAACTCCTTTCCACCCGTCTTCTCCAAAGCGTTGCCTGAAATTACCATTACTCTTTAGAACACATACTTTCAGCTGGTCTATAGGTGTTGAAGTGGACTGAACCTCATTAGAAGGGTCAAATTATAACACAAGTTCCATTCCCACCTCCACCATGTCAATACGTAAAACAACATATTGTTTTATTGTAATGGTAATGGGTAGTCTGAAAAAACAAACTGCACGCTGAATTCCCAGGATTACCATTGCTCGAAGTCTCAACAAAGGTCATGATACATTGTTCATAATGGTGGAACATTTTGTGCACTGTTACACAGCAAAGTTCTTCTAGTTTTGTTACATGTACAGGAGAAAATCTTTCTATATCCCTCTAATGATAAACACATTGACACTTTAAAGCTTAATGTATTTCTGATACAGAAATACATAGTAAAATCTCCATAGATGTGTACAGGCTTGTCAATTCTTTACATATAGGTTCAGTCCACATGGGGTTAAAATTGATAATGGGCACTCATACATTTCCAATAGAATATGTTTATTGCACTCAGAATAACTGAAGCTTCTATCGCAACGGTCTTTAACTCTGCGAAAACAATGGCTTCATAATGCAGATATGATGTAATATCCCAGTAAAACCAAAAAATACTTGTGTGAAGTAATTCCAGGACAAACATATGTCAGAAAATCAGTTGGCACTGAACATTCTGATTTAAAGATTAAGCTACTGGGTGTTGGGCATGCTATACTTTGCCATCAGTGGCACTAAAATGCAGAGCTGTAAAAAAATCAGACGAACAACAGGAAAACAGGTGGCAGGCAGACTGAAGGTCATTCACTCACCAAGTTGTAAGGCTTGTGTTTGGATCAGCACTGGCAAATAACCAACTTGTGTAAAGGGTGATACTTACACTGGTGTTAATTTGGAGGTCTATTAATGGACCAAGACATAGTAGGAAAAAGTCTGTACTTCAAAAGTCAGCAAAACCAAAGTTCAGATTCTAATCATGAAATTTACTTTTCAATTTCCTGCTTCCCAATGTCTGACTGGAAAATTGCAATCAAAGTACCCTTATAAAGATAATAAAAGATCCCTAATTGTTACTGGGAATACTTCTTAAAATGTAAGCAGGGTGAGAAAAGTACAGCAGCCAATTGCTGCCCATTCTTATTTCTCCAGACAGATGTGTGAACTGGGGTTTTAATTACACTAATTTTAAAAAAGTTTGTTAAAATAATTAATTTTCCATGTGCACTTCTTTTAATAAGGCAGTTTCCATTAGGATGATCAATAAATTAGGAAATACACCTAGACTGTGGAAACTATTTTTATTAAATGATTCTGGGTAGTGAATCCTACTGCTCAATGCAACTTTCATATTTCAATATTTTCAACCCATTTTAGGTATGCTAATACGAACACAGTAACTTACTGTAAACATATCCAACATTTCAACCATCTCAAACTT